>NW_023425520.1:887500-1487500 GCF_014108245.1 Pipistrellus kuhlii | reverse complement strand
GGTCAACCTGTCTCACTACCGGTCAGTTTTATAGCATTCTAAAAGCCCTCCACAGTCTCAAGATAAATAAGTCCCTTGCAGAAGGAAATTACAAGCTATAAATTCAATTACTGCAGCAGATGAAACTTTAACCCAGTTACAAAAAGAAGCAGTTCCTCACCACACGTGCCCGAGCTCTAAGGAGAAGAACAGGGACTGAGAAGAGAACATGATGTGTGAAATGCCCAGTGGAGAAGGACAGGAGAAGCCTCACTGAGAGAAATTAAAGCAGGTATGGAAAGTGTGAATCAAGCATACTGGGGCTGAGTCACTCAAGATCCTGCAAAAGCCCCATTTCTCCCAGTAACTTGAGGGCTGGGGAGAAAGGGAACATTTGTGCTAGGGAAACCCTGAGAAGGGTGCTTTACCTGGTGTGAAAGGGGTAAACATCTAGGAGGATGCAAGTTTACACCAAATTGCCCTAACTATTCAATTCCAGGGCAACAAGGCAGCACCATCATAGCCCTGTACCCCCTTTGTCCTATCCCACAGATTGATGGAGATCTCTAAACAATCACAAATTACACCCAATGCATTCTGCCTGAGGCTGCAGCTCCATAGCCCAACCAAGAGAGAGCAGGAGAGCACTGAGGACCTGCCTGGGGCTCAGCCTCCACCTGTCAGCACCTCCGTCCTACAATTCTGCTAACCTTTACGTTAACAAGAGGTCTGAGAGGTGGGCACATCACCAACTGATGATGTCCTGTCCATCTTTACTGAGGCTCCTTGAGCCTGGGGATTTGATACAGATTTTCTGAGCCTTCTGCCTGTTAAAAGAAGTCAATGTAGCCCAGTAAGTGGACAGCCACTTTACAAAAGTGAGACATATGACAAAAAAATTTTCTTGTCCTGCTGAAGGACCTTAGCTGCTCTTCCAAAAAATGCTTCTCACAAGGTGGGCAATATCATGGTCAGCCTCCAGCAGCCATGGTTGTAGGTCTCCAGATTCTGAGGAGGCCAAGGCCAGTGAGTAGAGAGGAAAGGGTACAAGAAACATGGCACATAAAACTTGAAAGCAACTGATCCCACTCAGAGGATACCTACTGACATAGGACAAACACACTGACATAGAAAATTGGGTCATTGACAGACACCTCCCTGCTCCCAAAGGTACAACACACCAGGCTAGGTGAACACCAAGCAATCACTCACAACACACACAGACACACTTGTGTACTCATACTCATGCATGCTCACAGATGCATGCATCCACACACACATGCACAGCACTCACACAGTTTTCATTCCCTTCTCTCTTCTGAATCTTGCCCAATTAGCTCAGAAAAGGCCTTTTTTTGGTGTGTTTTTTTATTTATTTATTGAGAGAGGAAGGGAGAAGGGGTGTGTGGGGAGATAATGGGGGGGTTGGGAGGGAGACATCAATTTGTTATTCACTTATTTATGCATTCATTGTTGTTTCTTATATGTACCCTGACTGGGTTTCGACCAGCAACCTTGGCACATCCACAACCTTGGCGCATCAGGACACTCTAACCAAACTGAGCTACCTGGCCACAGCAAAAAGGTCTTTCATATCTTCTGAACAAAGAATAGCAGTTCTTATAGGTGCCTAGTGTCCACTTAGCTCCAGATCCACCTGTCTCAATAAGGAGAAAAACTAAGTATGAACATGAGATTAGACACAGAGGCCAGGATCACCAACTTCTAAAGCACTTGAAGGAACCCAGAGCCCTGCAGAGTCTGGCATGGATCCCTGTGCACCTCCATCACGTTAACCCACAAATAATTTTGCGCCTGGCTGGAGCAGCAGTTTTGAAATCACTTGCACTGCAACCACACTCATTTCTACAACTTCATTCACGCACAAGATAATTTAAGCTTCCAGAGAAGGCAAAGAAGTTTTGCTGTTTATCTGAGTAATGGGTGAACCCAGAAGGGAACTTCGGCAGCACAAGATACCTGTTATTCAGGGTCTGGGACACCCCATTTCCAAGTTCATGGCCCATCTGGCCCAGCAGGATAAGAACACCAATGGGTTCCTGAAAAATACTGACCCTTTGCCCAATAGTGACCTCCAAAGAGCCAGTGACATCTCCTCTGTGGGCAGCTAGATCAGCAGCTCAGGGTCCCTGCCTTCATGGAGTAGAGACCCAGTAAGGGCTGTGAGATATGTGTGCCAATCACCATTTTTTCACAACACCAGAAAATGAGTCCACCTGCTGATTAGAGGAGGAAGGGAAGAATAAATTTGAATTTATAGAGAGAAAAGAGGGAAGAAATGGCAGCAGAAAAGGCCAAGTGGCAGAAATATACTGGCACATGAAAACCCATCTCCAAGAAAATGAAACCAAATAAAATGATCCTTGAACAAAAGTTTTAACAACTGTTTTTTTTTTAAATGGAATGAGGTTGCTTGGAAGGATAAAACAACTGTTATAGAGAAGCCACAAGCCACTTGTATTCATTGTGAGAGGCTAATGGTGATGACCAGCTCTCCCATGGGCTTTCCTGGGCTCCAGGTGCCCTTAAGAACTAAGAAGTCCAGGGACTGAGGAGGGAGTGGGGTCCTGATTGGCCATAAGCCTGTGAGTGAGGAGAACTGGAAACCTTTCACTGGGTCCTAAGGACAGAGGAGGAGAACACTGAGAGCTGTGAGATGACACAGAGCACACTCAAAAAGACTCGTGTATGCACACAACTTAAACGAAGTGCCTCCAGTCACTTTATCAAATAAGTCCTTCTGAAAACTGGTGTGCTACTCAGGACACCTCTCTGCCCCCAGCCCCCACAGGTGCTTTCTACTTAATCCTTCCAGGAAGCGAGTCCACTTTCAAGTGTGGTACTCAGCTCAGAAGCAGGAGTCAAAAAGGAAGGTTAAATAAATCCAGCAGCAGCTCAGCCTCCTTCCTCAAAAGTGCACTCTAACATCCCAGGTGTGCCCAAACATTGTACTCCATCTGAAATGCCGATGAGCCACCTATGACAACAAAAGTGTAATATGCTAATTAGACTGGATGAAGCTAGGGTTGCGAGGGAAGCCCGGGTCCTGGGTGCCAGAGGGAAGCTGGTGCTGGCAGCTGGGGGAAGGAAGGCCTACTCTTGAACAAATTTTGTGCATTGGGCCTTTACTCCTATATAATAAAAGCCTAATATGCAAATTGACAGGACAGCGGAACTGGTTGCTATGAAGTGCACTGTCCACCAGGGGGACAGATACTCAAGGCAGGAGCTGCTCCCTGGTGGTCAGTGCGCTCTCACAGGGGGAGCGTTGCTCAGCCAGAAGCCCTGAGCCAGGCTTATGGCTGGTGAGTGCAGTAGTAGTGGCGGGAGCCTCTCCCGCCTCCCTGACAGTGCTAAGGACCCCTTGGCGGAAATATCCCCAAGGGGTCCCAGACTGCAAGAGGGAGCAGGCCAGAATGAGGGACACCCTCTCCCGCAGTGCACGAATGCCATGCACCGGGCCTCTAGTCAAATATAAGCCCATCACCACAGGGATGGGGGTTGAGGGAAGTCATACTCAAGGTTCAGTCAGACTGTATCCATATTATCCTGGTCACCTTCTGTCCTAGCACCCAGTAATGCAGGCCATTAAGAATGAAGTAAAAGACAGCCGGGACTGGTTTGGCTCAGTGGATAGAGCATTGGCCTGCGGACTGAAAGGTCCCAGGTTCTTTTCCGGTCAAGGGCATGTACTGTGGTTGCGAGCACATCCCCAGTAGGGGGTGTGCAAGAGGCAACTGACCGATGATTCTCTCTCATCGATGTTTCTAACTCTATCCCTCTCTCCTCCTCTCTGTGAAAAATCAATAAAATATACTAAAAAAAAAAAAAAAGAATGAAGTAAAAAACAAAACAAAAAAAGACAGCACCTCCGGCATTCACATTTACAAATAAACACACTTTACAATCTGATTGTTTTTTAAGGTGGAAGACTTGTAAATAATGCCCCTAAATTAAAAATCTACTTAACAAAATTAACCTGGAGAGCAATTTAACATACTCATGTAGTGACCATCAACATTTTCAGAGGAGATTGTTTGTTTTGAAGGGAAGATAACAGGGAACAACACTGACTACACCAGCTGGTGTAGCTTATTGGTAGAGTGTTGACCTCACGGTTCCATTCCTGGTGAGGACACATGCCCAGGTTGCCAGCTCGATCCCAAGTAGAGGGTGTGCAGGAGGCAGCTGATCAGTGATTCTCTCTCATCATCATTGATGTTTCTCTCTCTCTCTCTCTCTTCCTCCCTGAAATCAATAAAAATATTTTTTAAGAAAAAGAGAGGAAGAGAAAAACCTCTTCAGATTCTTCAATGCAAATTCCATATAGACTGCACAGTGTTCGAGAAAACACTAGGACCATCTTACCCCAGCAGTGTGTGGGAACAAAGCCAGTTTCAAGACAAGTAATCTCCAGAAAACCTGAAGTCACTATCCTTGGTGAGGTTCGTGCCATAGTAACCACCAGTCCTGTGATGGTGTAGCTGGCTGCCCAAACTCACCCTGGGACAGTCCAACCTCCTTCCCTGGAGCCCTGGAGGGAAAAACTGGAGGAAGAGTAGCTCTTCCTGGGATAGAGTACAGAGGTACGCTTCTATCTTCTTCTCAGGGAACACTGACTACACAAGCCACATGGATCCCACTCAGCTCTGATTGCAGTGTAGCCCAATACATTGGCCTCTGAGCGCCCTTCCCAGTGACATGAGTTATGGTACTCTAAGTTATGGTGCTCAGTACAAGAAAACACACTTATACTGATCCCATGTCAAGAGGGGGAGAGATCACTAACAAATGTCTTTAAAATTGTCACTAGCTCCCCCCAGGCTCACACTAGAGATAAGGACTCAGCTATAGTGTTTGTCATCTCAGAGGTGCTCAGTGCCACCTCCACTTGGGGCCACTTCCAGGTGGCCATCTGAGCTTCTGACCCCACTGGGCTGTGGTCAAATCCCTACCCTGCATCCCCAGAGGGAAAAAACAGATGCTGCTGGAGGAGCAGACAACATAGAAACAAAGGTGCCACTTGTAAAAGGGAACCTGAGTAATATTAAATGTCTACAGGGAAATGGTGACCAGGAATTATCCTGGTGCAGAATGTCACTGTGAGAGCTAGCTGGTGGAATTTCCCACCCATGGGAAAAGACCAGCCCTCTGTCCCCTCCCAGCTGCTTCCTAGGCTATGAGCCTTGCAGCCCACAAAGGGTTACGCCTGCCGTTTCCACAACATTGCAATGTGCCATGGTGTCACATCACAAAATGGGAGGCTCTAACCCTTTCAGGGCAGACTCCCTCAGGGCCCATTGGAGATGCAGCCCTAGCCACCAGCTTCATTGAGGCCTGTGGCCAGAAATGGCAGAGAGGTTTTGCACAGAAAATTCTAAGAGCCATAAAGGCCTTCTCCGTTCCAAGAAGGAGACATGAATGTAGAGTGAGGAGGGAACAGGTATGCATCTGCTGCCATTTTCATCAGGAAGCCCGGGAAATGTAACTCAGCTGCCCAGAGGCCTTGCCTGGGCTTCCTTTGTCAAGCTCCCCCTCCACAGAGTCCTTTTTTGGTGTCAGGGCTCTCAGCTGCCCCAGGAGAACTGGAGCCAGCAGGGAAAGCTACTTTTAGGATAAAAGCAAGTTTTTGGGTCTCAATGAAGCCCATGGGCCTAAGAAACAGTTCTCACAGCACTTTCTGCACTAGAAGAGCTGGAACAGAAACCTCATCTCTTCTAACTGGAAATTCACACTTTAAAATGTTTGAAAGAGTGAATTTTATGTTATGTGAACTTTACCTTCATATTTTTCAAAAGGCAGGATTAAAAAGAACACAACAGCTCAGCTAGTGTGCCTCAGTGGTTGAGCATCCACCTAAAACTAGGAGTCTCAGTGTGATTCCCAGTCAGGGCACATGCCCAGGTTGTGGACTCGATCCCCAGTGTGAGGCATACAGTAGGCAGCCGACCAATGATTCTCTTATCATGTTTGTCTCTCTCCCTCCTCTCTGAAAGCAATTAAAAAAATATTTATTTATCTATTTGTTTATTGTTACTATTTTTCCATTCATTTTTAGGGAGAGTGGAAGAGAGAGAGGGAAAGACAGAGAAACGCATCAATTGGTTGCCTCCTACAAGAGCCAGGGAGGAGCCTGCAACCAAGGTACAGGCCCTTGACCATAATTGAACCCAGGACCCTTTGGTCCATAGGCTAATGCTCTTCTATCCACTGAGCCAAACTGGCTTGGGCCGAGGTCGGCAAAAGGCGGCTCCCGAGCCACATGTGGCTCTTTCACAAAATACCACAGCCTGGGCGAGTCTATTTAGAAAAAGTGGCATTAGTTTTAAAATTTGGCTCTCAAAAGAAATTTCAATTGTTGTACTGTTGATATTTGGCTCTGTTGACTAATGAGTTTGCCGACCACTGGGCTAGGGCAAAAATACATTTTAAAAAGGGAGAGAGAGAACCATCTCCCAGAAAAGGAGCCGATGCCTTAGAGCACATGTGTCAAACACAAGGCCCGCGGGCCAAATCCGTCCCGCCAGGCCTTGCAATGTGGCTCGTACCGCGCTGTCATCACTGCACTCCGCTGCGTTTCCATCACAATGACAGTTTATGACTGTTCAGTAAACCATTCGGCCCGCGATTTAGGCTGGATTTTAGATTTTGGCCCCTTCTCTGATTGAGTTCGACACCCCTACCTTAGAGTGTGAACATGTCGGACATACAATTTACTGACAGAGAGCCAATGTGGAGAGAGGGTCACAGGCACAGCGCTTTTCAAGTAAAACCCATCACAGGCTTCACTGTGAGTGTGCCACCCATTTCAACCTCACAGGTTCTTCACCCACTCATTCTTCCAAACATGGGCTTAGTTTCTAGCACGGACCAGGGCTAATTGGGTCTCATGGTTACCCCTGGGAATTTCCAACAAAAAGCCTCCCACCCAGAGCAGCAGGAAGCCTTAGGAGCACACACACAAAGCGGGGGGTAGGCAATGGACACAGAGCAGGTGGACGATGCGGGGTGAGGTCCCTTCCACGATGGGAGGTACAGTGATCCGTGGATGGCACAGGCTCAATCTTGTAAAGCACTCTTTTTTTATAGGACAAAGTCATGTTGAAAACCAGCTAACCACCTACTTTATCCATTCTACTGGCTACAGCTGATATGGATGGCCGACAATGCGTGAGACTGATTGCTAATCAAGACTATATTAACAACAGTATATTGGCTATCACAGAATCAAGTACTAAAGTGAGAAAGCACAGATGATAATAAGGAGTGCTCCAAGGCAAGGGGGGGGGCGGCAAACAGGAGAGAGGCTTATGGAACAGAAGGTGCCACCAGACACAGAATGATGCCTGGTTCACCTCCATGTGCCTCAGCTTCCTTAACTGTGAAATGAGAACAGCACCTGCCCACTTTATCACTAATGCTCTCCAAGGGCTCCACAAATGGGAGCTGTGAGTGTTATTACAAAATATATGAACGCTATATTGAGAGGTTCACTGGCTATAGCCCCTCACAGCAATTCCAGAATCTCTGCTGAAGGTTTTCCACAAGTGGCCACCATCCTCACTTTGTAAATGTCTGTTTTCCCTGCTCTGGGTGATGTGTGTCATAATGCTCCCTGAGGGAATACCTGGGTCAAGCTTATTTTGTAAACTTTGATTATAGAAAATTGCAAACATAGGGAAACCAAGATGGCGGCATGGGTAAACGCCTAAACTGCTGCCTCACACAACAATTTCAAAACTACAACTAAAGGACAAAACAGACATCATCCAAAACACAGGAATGCTGGCAGAATGGAAATTCTCCAACTAGAAGGAAAGAGAAAAGCACACTGAGACTCACAGGAGCTGTGGAAGGCACAGGGATGGAGGCGCACATACACAGAGGGCTGGCAACTGAGTACATGGCTGGCTTTCTCAATGGGGGGGGAGACCAAAGCTCCTGATTGTTCTGAATTTCAGTTCCAGGCTAGACTCTGGGGACCCAGATTCATACAGGGAGAAACTGGACTATATGGCAGCGGGCGAAACTTCAGGATGACTTTCTCTCAGAGGTGTTTGCAGTGATTACTGAGGAGACGGAGACCAGAGGTCTTTTAGGGCAGGGCTGACAGGAAGTCATTTCTGTATGCTCCACCCTGAGATCCCATCCCATCCAAGCTGAGGGCAGAGGTTTTGCATATAAATGACCTGGTCCTTTGAATTCTAAACTTACATAACAAACTACAGCTGAGTCAGTGAGACCCAGAACATCCAAAAGAAGGCCGAAGGCCCCACAGCAGCTTGCATTGCTTCATAGCTAGGCCTCATCTGGGCACCACCAAAACCCAAACAAAGAAGAGAAATCTGCAGGTCTCTCCATAGCTCCTGTTGGGTGGCCTCAGAAAGAGGCTAAATTTGCACCTCCTTGGTGATCCAAGAGCCATTGTACCCAGAGGACAGAGTGGGACCATCCAGATTACAACTCTTCAGATCCATCAGGGGGCAGATTCAGTGAGCACCAAAGCCCCACTGAAGCAAGTCTTGTCTCATAAGGGTGTCTCCAGCACAGAAGTTCTCCCAGCATAGACACAACTGATCCTCACAGACAATGGCCTGGAGGTCAATTCCTCCCAGTGATACCAACAAAAATCAAGGCTTGACTACAACAAGACTGTGCACACAGCCCACAAAGGGGTGCACCAAGAGTGTCCACCTCAGATAACTTGGGAGGCTGAGCCACTGTGCCTTATAGGACACCTAGCACACAAAGCCACTCTATTAACTTAGGGAAGCAGCCAAAATGCAGAGACAAAGAAACAGGTCACAAATGACAGAAATGAAGGAAAGCAAACTACTGCATATAGTTCAAAACCACGGTTATAAGGTTTTTCAAGAATTTTCTAGAAAAGGCCGAAAAATTTAGCAAGACCCTCAAGGATATGAAAAAGGACCAACTAGAAATTAAGCATACACAGACTGAAATAAAAAATATTATACAGAGATTCAACAGCAGACTAGAGGATTGAAAGAATCAAGTCAAAGATTTGAAATACAAAGAAGCAAAAAACACTCAACTGGAAAAGAAAAAAGAATCCAAAAATATGAAGATAGTGTAGAGCCTCTGGGACACCGGGACCAGTTTGGCTCAATGGATAGAGCGTCGGCTTGGGGACTGAAGGGCCCCAGGTTCGATTCCGGTCAAGGGCATGTACCTTGGTTGCGGGCATATCCCCAGTAGGGGGTGTGCAAGAGGCAGCTGATCGATGACTTTCTCTCATTGATGTTTCGAACTCTCTCTCTCTCTCCCTTCCACTCTGTACAAAAATCAATAAAATATAGCCGAGACCGGTTTAGCTCAATGGATAGAGCGTCGGCTTGGGGACTGAAGGGACCCGGGTTCGATTCCGGTCAAGGGCATGTACCTTGGTTGCGGGCATATCCCCAGTAGGGGGTGTGCAAGAGGCAACTGATCGATGACTCTCTCTCATCGATGTTTCTAACTCTCTATCTCTCTCCCTTCCTCTCTGTACAAAATCAATAAAATATAAAAAAAAACAAAAATCAATAAAATATATTTAAACAAAAAAGAAAAAAAAGAGCCTCTGGGACAACTTCAAGCGTACCAGCATCCAAATTACATCCAAATTATGGGGGTGCCAGAAGGAGAGAGAGAGCAAGATACTGAAAACCTATTTGAAGAAATAATGATAGAAAACTTTCCCAACCTGGTGAAAGAGACTTACAAGTCTAGGAAGCACAGAGAAACCCAAACAAAAGGAATCCAAAGAGGACTTCACCAACACACACCATAATTAAAATGCCAAGAGCAAAAGACAAACAGAGAATATTATAAGCAGCAAGAGAAAAATGGTTAGTTACCTACAAGGGAGCACCCATACAATTGTCAGCTGATTTATCAACAGAAACTATACAGGCCAGTTGGGAGTGGCAAGAAATATTCAAAAGGATGAATAGCAAGAACCTATAACCAAGATTACTCTACCCAGCAAAGCTATCATTCAGAATTGAAGGTCAGATAAAGAGCTTCACAGATAAGAAAAAGCTAAAGGAGTTCATCACCATCAAACCAGTATTATATGAAATGCTGAAAGGTATTCTTTAAGAAGAGGAAGAAGAAGAAAAAGATAAAGATAAAATTATGAAAAACAAATACATATCTATCAACAAGTGTATCTAAAAATTAAGTGAATAAAAAATCTGATGAACAGAATAAACTGGTGAATATAATAGAATCAGGGCATAGAAAGGGAGTAGACTGACAATTCTGAGGGGGGAAAGGGGTTTGGAAAGTGAGGGAAGAGACTGGACAAAAACTGTACACCTATGGATGAGGACAGTGGGGGAAGTGGGGAAGGGCAGAAGGTGGGATGGGTACCAGGTGGAGAGGAGCTATGGGGGGGAGGGAGGAGGAACAATTGTAATAATCTGAATAAAGATTTATTAAAAATGAAAAAAATAAACAAGAAAAAAAAAAAGGAAAAAAAGAAACAGAAAACTGCAAACATATCCACAGGAGAGAGCAGCATGATTAACTGCATGCATCGAACACGTATGGTCTTTAAGTGTTCCACACCCCACTAGCTTCTTGTGAAGCAAATCCTATCCAATGTGCATTTACAAATGACAAGTCAGTATTTATCACCATCCCACAATCACATCTTTGACAATTTAACAAGCATTCCTTCAACTGTCAGAGTCACACTGCTTGAAATCGATATGCTCCCCACCACACTCCCTTCCTTTCAATCATACATTGAAGAAATTAGGTCATTTATCCTGTTTCCCACAGACAGGTTTTGCTGGTGGTATCCCTATGGTATAAAATACACCTAATTTCTCAAAAACCAGGTTTTGAGGACTAACTAAGCATGCGTGCCCTCCTTGGGGGCTGGCCACTGAGGATGCTCGCTGTTGGGACCCACCATTTCATTAGGTGTCTGAAAACTTATAATTCATAATTCCACAAATTAGCCAAAATATATAAATAGTTGTGTTGTCCATCAGCCAGATGAGGCCATTTAAAGCAATTTAAATTAAATTAAAACTTGCCTTCTCAAACTAATACAGGTATGGATTCAGAGCATTCCAGAAAGTTCTGTGGGACAGCACTGAGTTGTGAGGGAAGGTTGACCTCACCCACTATTTCACATATAAAAAGTAAATATGCTTGCTTTTTTCCCTCTACCAATTTTCAAAATGAGCTGATTCCCTACTGGCAAGTATCTTCCTTTCCTTTGCTTGCCAACATAAACATGGCTTTTTTTTTTTTTTTACCCCTTTGATGCAGCAATTCAGGGACTTCTTGTTCTCTCTCCTGCTCACCTGTCCCACCCTTGACCATTGGGGGCCCTCTTGGTCATTCTGGCACAACCCCATTACTGTCTGATGCAACAGGGATATTCCAAAGCAGATTCAGAATTAAACCATTTTAACCTAAATGCTTGACTTTATATTTACACTTTTATTTCATGCTGAAATTTTTGGTTCTTAAAGACATCAATGACTTATTTTCTTTTATAATATATAATACTGAGACTATTGGAATTGTTAACCTGAAATCAAAAATATGATTTCTAAAGACAGTTAAGGATTTAAAAAATTTTCATTTTGCCTTTATGCTGTACCTCACTAAAATATTTAGTCAAACTATTTAAAAGTCATGTAAATACATAAACCTAGATTAATTTATTTCATTTTCCACTGTTTTTTTTTTTAAGGATTGCCACCAGCCAGCTCTTTGACATACTTTTATAACTAGGGGCCCACCTTAAAAGGAACTGTGGGCTGCAAGGCTGTGGTAGGCACGTGGACAGGTCTCGGCCCATCCTCCATGCTCCCACGTGGCCCAGGTCCCCTCTGCCAGCAGCCCTGCTCCTGCTGCTGCTGCTCCAACACGCAGGCCCCACTTGGCTCAAACCTGCTGTTGTGCTGAAGAAGGGCTGGGGCCAGTGCCAGCTGTGGGTGTGAGTGGCAGCTGCTGTCCTGATTGCCCCTCAGGAGCAGGGGGAGGTGAAGTCCTAGGAGTGATCAGGGCCGGCAGCCACTGTTTGCACCTTCTGATGGTGCCAAGTGATCGGAACTGGCACCGGGCACTGGCAGTGGGTGCGAGCGATGGCTCCGCCAGCAGCAGCCGGTGTGAACAGGGCCAGCACTGGCAGCAGGTGCAAGCGCCAGGACTACAGCACATGGGAGCAAAGAATTTTCAGTAACCACCAGAGGCTTGACCCCATGACAGCCACTGGCATCCACCTTGGTCTGGTGCCCCCATTCACCTGTTCCATCCACCCACCTCAGCCAATGCCCGTCATGTTTTGCACACAGCTCCTGGTGGTGAGTGCACATCATAGCGACCAGTAGTTGTGCTATTCTGTCTATTTGCATATTAGCCTTTTATTATATAGGATAATGTAAAAACACAACCAGAGTCACACAGAAAAAACCCCAGGTAAGTCTCCAGTACCTCTGTCCCCTCTTATTCCTCCTCAGGGGTGACCATTTGGTTCACTTATCCTATATAATAAAAGCCTAATATGCTAAGTGTCCAGTCGTCCACTCATGCTAATGATATGCTAAGGCCACTCAACCACTCCCTATGACATGCACTGACCACCAGGGAGCAGATGCTCCACCTAGTAGGTTAGCTTGCTGCTAGGGTTCAGCCAGTTGTGACTGAGTGAGATGGGTTGGACACAACCTGGAG
This sequence comes from Pipistrellus kuhlii, assembly GCF_014108245.1. Taxonomy (NCBI): domain Eukaryota; kingdom Metazoa; phylum Chordata; class Mammalia; order Chiroptera; family Vespertilionidae; genus Pipistrellus; species Pipistrellus kuhlii. The sequence goes on along the minus strand of NW_023425520.1, from coordinate 1,474,798 downwards.
CCCTCCCGTATCCCTCCCCAGCCCTGATCGTGCACCAGTGGGAACCCTCGGCCTGGCCTGCACCCTCTTGCAATCCAGGACCCCTTGGGGGATGTCAGAGAGCCGGTTTAGGCCCAATCCCGCAGGCCAGTCTGAGGGACCCCACTGGTTCACAAATTCAACCTCTAATGCACATGTGTCAAACACAAGGCCCGCGGGCCAAATCCATCCCGCCAGGCCTTGCAATGTGGCCTGCACTGCGCTGTCATCACTGCACTTCGCTGCGTTTCCATCACAATGACAGTTTATGACTGTTCACTAAACCATTCGGTCCGCGATTTAGGCTGGATTTTAGATTTTGGCCCCTTCTCTGATTGAGTTCGACACCCCTACTCTAGTAGGTTATACTTCCACTTTTAAAAAGTTAAATATAATTAAATACACATACATCCATATCCCCCCACCTTTCATTGGATAAAAGTGAATACACTACATCTCTTTGTCCTTTACCTTGTTCTTTTTTCCAGTTGTCACTTCACTCTTAATATTCCGTCACCATGACATGTAGATCTCATCCTTCCTTACCAAGAGCTAGGGCCCACCCTATCAGTCCCTAGCCCCAACTAACAAAAACCTAAGTCATTTCCAGTTTTGTTACTTCAGAATGTTATAATGAATAGCCCTTTCACAATCCTTTTAAAAAAATATTTTTTCATTGATTTCAGAGAGAAAGGGAGAGGGGAGAGAGATTGATGAGAAAGAATCACTGATTGGCTATCTCATGCACTCCCCACATTGGGGATTAAGCCCACAACCCAGGCATGTGCCCTGAATGGGTATCGAACCATGACCTCCTAGTTCATAGGTCGATGCTCAACCATTAAGCCATGCCAGCTGGGCCATAATCCTTCTTTTTAACAGTGTATCTTTGAGATAAATTTATAGAGGTAGAATTGCTGGAGCAAAGGGTAAGCAATTCCCATTCAGAGGAGTTATAAACCCTCAAAAACAATGTATGGTGGAGTGTGATTCCCACCAATAGAACGAGTCCACCTCTGTGGGAAAAGGTCAGAAATGTTTCCATGAAGCTCCTGCAACCGTTGTTAGTATCAGAGAAAGTATTTTCCATACCTTGGTTAGTTAAGAGACATCTGCATTACTCTTTCTGTGAACTGTTTATTTTTCTGTAAGTCACATCCAATTTTGATCCTGAGCACCCAGCACAATTGCATACACAAATGTTCTTTTTAAAAATTTTTAATCCTCACCCAAGGATTATTTTTCTATTGATTTTTAGAGAAAGTGGAAGAGAGGGGAAAACCGAGAAATATCGATGTGACAGAGACACATAGATTGGTTGCCTTCTGCGCTCATCACAACCAGAGGCCAGGCCTTTGACTGAATACTCACAAATTGCCAAAAGGTGAAAACAGCCCAAATTCATATCAGATGAACAGGTAAACAAAACATGATCCATCTCTGCAATGGAATATCACACAGCCATAAAAACGGATAAGGTGAGATTCATGCTACAAAGTGAATGAACCTCAAAAAATTACACAGAGTAAGAAAAATCGAACACAGAAGGTCATATGTTATATAGTTTTGTTGATATGAAATGTAGAGCACAGGCAAATCCATAGACACAGAAAGTAGATTAGTGATTACCATGTTAATGGTTGGGAGCGGGGAATGGAGAATGACTGCTAATGTGGATAGGGTTTCTTTTTGAGGTGATAAACATGGTCTGGAATCAGAGAGAGGTAATGGTTGCACCACTCCTGAATATACCACCCTCCCCCCAAAATTAAAAATCACTGAAATATATAATTAGTGAGTTATATGGTATGAACATTATATTTCAATTTTAAAAATTCTTTTAAACACCAGTAAAATTTGTTTTTTTAAGAATACTCTGGCCCTTGGCTAAGTAGCTCAGTTGGTTAGAGAACTGTCCCAATACACCAAGGTTATGGGTTCCCTCCCCAGTCAGGGCACATAGAAGAATCAACCAATGAATGCATAAATAAATGGAACATCAAATCAATGTTTTTCTCTCTTTCTCTTTCTCTAAAATCAATTTTAAATTAAAAAAAGAAAGAATATTCTGTAAATGTTCTCCTGACACAAGGACTACTTGACCATGCCCATATTTTCTTGCTACAGGCAGATAAAAGCTGAAACCTAACAAAACTGACCCCTAAAAAAACAAAAACAAAAAAAACCTGACCCCTGCCGAAACCGATTTTGCTCAGTGGATAGAGCACTGGCCTACGGACTGAAAGGTCCCAGGTTCGATTTCGGTCAAGAGCATGTACATTGGCTGTGGGCACATCCCCAGTAGGAGGTGTGCAGGAGGCAGCTGATCAATGATTCTCTCTCATTGATGTTTCTAACTCTCTATCCTTCTCTCTTCCTCTCAAAAAACCTGACTCCTACACCCTTGTCAAATAACACACTCAGCCCAGCAGGCAATCTGAGCAGCTATGATGTACATTAGGACATGTACCCTTGTTAAGTCACCTGCCAGCTGGACTATGAGGAAGCAGTTGACTGACCCAGGAGGTCTCCACACTGCCTCCAAGTCCTATGATAACGCTGGGTTCTACATTCTTCTGAAGATAGGCAGCCTTAGGACAAAATGTTGCTGGCCAGGCCCTGATAGCAACAGACAAAATCCCACCTGAACGACAGCAGGGTCTGTCTGCTGGGTCCTGAGAGTCCTTGACACAGCCTGCACTTGACAGTTCTAAGCAAAGGGGGGTGAGAGGGGGGTGGCGCGCGATGGTGGTGTCTTAGTTTCCCTACAGACATAAAGCAAGATAAGGGCAACCAGCTCCAAGCACAGTACAAGGCCCTGCACTGCTAACAATGGTTAAGGGAAAATTCTACCAGTTTTTGGTCAGCATTGGGAAATCAGAAATGGCCAGAGGGCCAAGGACACCTGGCCAGGATTATCCCTGGCCTCTGATCCTCACAGAGGATCGGCTCATCCTATTTAGGCCAGGGCTTTTCTTTCTTTTTTTTCTTCTTTTTTTAAAATATATTTTATTGATTTTTTACAGAGAGGAAGGGAGAGAGAAAGAGAGCTAGAAACATTGATGAGAGAGAAACATCGGCCAGCTGCCTCTTGTACACCCCCTACCGGAGATGTGCCGGCAACAAATGTACATGCCCTTGACCGGAATCGAACCGGGGACCTTTCAGTCCACAGACCAATGCTCTACCACTGAGCCAAACCGGTTTCGGCTAGGCCAGGGCTTTTCAAGCGAGTGATCCCTGAGACATGAGAGGAGAGCAAATGGAGCCCAGCAGAGTCTGGGTAGCCCGGTGGAGACAGTCTTATCACACAATCCTGTAGGGAGGATTTGACTTCTCCCATTTCCTCTAAGAGGTGGCCATCAGCTTCTGAAGCAGCACTCAGTTTCAAATGTTCAAAGAGCTAAATGAGTCAGAGCCTTCATTACACAGATACCAGAACCCAAGCACTCACCTGGCTTCTGGGCATGGAACTCTGGTCCTACCAGCTGGCCATGGCAGCAGCTATGTAAAAGGCAACTTGCGTCAACGTGCTTATCAACCTGAAGTGAAGGACAGAGAAAAAAACCCTGAGTTTTCAAGGAAAGTTTCTAGAACATTCTGGCAGTTTTAAATGCCTCCTCCAACCCCTGTGATTACATAGTGAAATTTTAGATTTCAACCAGAGGTCTGTCTCAGCCACCTTCCACAGGGGACAGCTGAGGAAATAAAGTTCTATCAGTCTCTAAACAATAATCACTAGCATGGCAGATGCTGTCTTCAACAATATGATCGAGATGAGATTGTACGCAGCCAAACACCAATGTGTCAAACACCCAGAAAATGGTTCAAGGTTTGACTATAATAGTAATGACATTAACAGTAATACACAGCATTTAATAGGTGTTTAACAGTGAGTTCCAGGTATTGTACCAAAATCTCAGTATTTCTATGAATCCCCAGGACAACTTTAGGGGCAGATTACAGAATCACACCCATAACAGAAAAGGAATCTAATGTGCCCAATACTCAGGAAGTTGATCTCCTAGGTCTCCCTCTCCAGGTGCATATTCCCTGGCACAGACCGCAGAGAAACTACCCATCGTTCCAAGCAGTGCAAGGTTTGCCCTCAGGAAGTTGAGTGCAATGTGTCTGGGGACAAGCATACTTCACCTCCCAAATGAAAATGAAGGTGGCTTCACCTTTGAGGGGCAACTCACAGTTTTACCTCAGGAATCATCTCCTGAGATATACTGCCCAGGGAGGAAGGGGCTATCTGTTTTACAGATATGAAAACTAAGTTTAAAAAATATTTGGGAACTTTCCTGAGATCACAGAGACAGCAGACATCCAGGGCTTTAGGCGCATAGGCTAAAACACAGTGAACCAGCCAAATCCTGGACTCCTTCCTGGGCAGAGCTGTCAGTTTTAGCTTGCTGAGTGTTACCATTCTTTGTGCCCAAAGAATGCTTGCTCTGATATGAAACCCTTATTTTTAAACTGGGATCACAACAATTCACAGCTCATGGATGGTGAGAAACACTCCCACAGGAGAACTTGTAAAATAAGCAAATATCAGTGATATTTGGGCATCAAGGAGCACACAGTGTCCTCCTCAGCAAGGTCTAGGGCAGGAAACACAGTGACACAGTGGATACAGTTAATCCTAGTTCTTTCATACCACCCAAGCAATGACCCCTCTCTGCCATGGAGAGGGAAGCCTCAGAAATAGGGGCCATGGGCTTTCCAGGCCCCTGCTCTCTTCAGGATCAAGGTCAATACACAAAAGTCAACAGTACTGCCTGGCCAGCATGGCTTAATGGTTGAGCATCAACTTATGAAACAGGAGGTCATGGTTTGATTCCTGGCCAGGCACATGCCTGGGTTGCAGGCTCAATCCCCAGTTGATCAAAGATTATCTCATCATTGATGTTTCTATCTCTCTCTCCCTCTCCTTTCCTATTTGAAATCAATAAAAATTCAAAATTAAGGGTATTTCTACATGAAATCAATGCAATGAATAAACGCAAAGCTTTTTTAAAAAATCCATTTACACCACCATAAATGTGAAGTAGTTAAGGATGAATTCAATTTTTTAAATGTGCAAAACCTACAAACTGAAAACTATAACAATGCATCCTTGAGAAAAATAAAAGAAAAACTAAATAAATAGGTCTTGTCTGTGGGTCAGAGGTATCAATTCTCCCTACCAAATTGGACCACAGATTCAACTCTACCCCAATAAAAAGTTCCTATCATGTTTTATAGAAAACACAAGCTGCCAATACCAGTTTGGCTCAGTGGATAGAGCGTCGGCCTGCGGAATGAAGGGTCCTGGGTTCGATTCTGGTCAAGGGCATGTACCTTGGTTGCAGGCACATCCCCAGTAGGGGGTGTGTAAGAGGCAGCTAATCGATGATTCTCTCTCATCGATGTTTCTAACTTTCTATCCCTTTTTCTTCCCCTCTGTAAAAAAAAAATCAATAAAATATATATTTTTTAAAATATAGAAAAAACAAGCTGATTCTAAAATTTATATGAAAATACACAGGACCTGGAATAGTGAAAACAACATTGAAAAAGAGGAACAAATTTGGAGGGCTTATCCTATCTGAACTTAACACTAGAATAAACAAGTCTGTAATATGGACATAGAGACAGACATGTAGATGGGTAACCAGAATATACCCATGCACTCGTAGATAAGTGATTTTCAACAAGATCCAAGTATTCTATACTATGAGACCATAAGACACTGAACATTTCCTGGAGGGTTAACTGGCAAGGAGAAAGGTCATCTTTATTTATTTTTTTTTTTTTTTGGGGGGGGGGACAATAATGTGAGAGTGAAACATGGATCAGCTGTCTCCTGTAAACCTCCCCATCAGGGATCGAGCCTGCAACCTGGCATGTGTCCTGACCAGGAATTGAACCAGCAACCTTTTGGTGCATGGGACAGTGCCCAACCTACTAAGCCACACTGGCTAGGGTGAGAAAGGTTATCTTAACAATCTGTTATTACAGTACACACATTGCATCATGGGTAGAATGCAATATGCAAGAAGTTTTAAGGTCATCATGCTCCACCATGGCTTTCCCATCTTTGCTCATGGCACATCTTTAGTCTACTAGCTGCTCAGATTAAAATGTGGAATTGCCATCTTAATCTGACTATCCCACTATCCAGTCCATCTGGAAATCCTGTTGATTATGTCATCGAACATACCTGGGTCCAATCAGTTCTCACACCTTCACTGGCCACACCATCCTCTGCTACGATGGAGGCCAGCGAACTATTAATAGACGCCCTGCTTTCAATCCTCAGCTTGAAACCCTATGAAGGTCCTGCATTCACTTAGAATGAAGCTTGAGCTCAGACAGTATGGCTCAGTGGTTGAGCATAAGCCATGCACCAAAAGGTCACAGACTCTATTCCCATTCCCGGCACATGTCAGGATTCGAGCTCGATCCCCAGTAGCGGGGCGTGTAGGAGGCAACCAACTGATGTTCTCTCTCCTCGATGTTTCTATCTTTCTTTCTTTCTCGTGCTCTAAAAATCAATTAAAGAAAAAAAAATTTTTAATAATAAAAGAATGAAGCTCGAGTCTCTCCTGTATTTTAAGGCCTACCCACTGGCCAGTTCTTTATCCTGCTCCTGCCTTACTGGCTTCCTGGCCATAACTCCTATACACCAGGCACCCTTCCACCTGTTTTTTTTTTTTTGTTTTTTTTTATGTTTTAAAGAAAATCCCAAACACTTAATCATTTTAACAATCAATTCTACAATTTACAACCCAAATTAAAAAGGACCTTTGAAAATATACTTTGACCCAGCTGGAGTGGCTCTGTGGTTAAGCATCAGAAGGTCTTAACCAGGAGGTCATGGTTCAATTCCCAGCCAGGGCACATGCCCAGGTTGCAGGCTCCATCCCCAGTAAGGGGTCTGCAGGAGGCAGCCGATCAATGGTTCTTTCTCATCATGGATGCTTCTGTCTCTCTCTCCCCCTCTCCCTTCCCTTTATACACATACACACACACACACACACACACACTGAGTGGCCAGATTTTTATGATCTCTGGATGCATAATAATCTGGCCACTCAGGTATGTATATGTATTTATATGTATTTTAGAGGCCCGGTGTATGAATTTGTGCATGGGCAGGTCCGGTCAGCCTGGCCAGGGGAAGGGGACATGGGCGGTTGGCAACTCCTGGTTGAGGGGACAATTTGCCTTTTATTATATAGGATACTAGAGGCTCGGTGCACAACATTTGTGCACAGGGGAGGGGGGTAGTTCCCTCAGCCCAGCCGAGCCTTCTTGTAGTCTGGGACCCCTCAGGGAATATCCACCTGCTGGTTTAGGCCTGCTCCCTGCCATGAGCCAGCACTTCTGGATAAGCAGCACTCCCCCTGTGGGAGTGCACTGACCACTATGGAGCATCTCCTGTGTTAAGCAACTGCCCCTTGGTGGTCAGTGTGCATCACAGTGACCAGTCATTCTGCTGTTTGGTTGATTTGCACATTAGGGTTTTATTATATAGGATACACTGAGTGGTCAGACTATTATGCATTCAGAGATCATAATAATCTGGCCGCTCAGTGTGTGTGTGTGTGTGTGTAACACACACATGAAATGCCATATAAAAATCCCTTGCCGGGATCGGTTTGGCTCAGTGGATAGAGCGTCGGCCTGCGGACTGAAAGGTCCCGGGTTCGATTCCGGACAAGGGCATGTACCTTGGTTGCGGGCACATCCCCGGTGGAGGGTGTGCAGGAGGCAGCTGATCGATGATTCTCTCTCATTGATGTTTCTAACTCTCTATCCCTCTCTCTTCCTCTCTGTGAAAAATCAGTAAAATATATATTTTTTAAAAACCCCTAAATGTCAACAAATGCCTAGTCCATATTCACACAACTCAGAAATGCCTGTATACAGCCTGTTCGAACAATAGTTGCCAGAGCATTTGTATTTAGCTGCTTCCTCTGTTTTGATCAGTTCCCTCCTCCCAATGGCTGACCCAAGTTACTACTCAAATGTCTCCCTCCCAGAGGCCCACCTGCAGCTCTCCCACAGCCCTGGCTTCTCTGCAAGCTCCACAGACAGGTATTATGTTTATGGACTTTCTTACCCGACAAAAACATAAATGCCACAAGGAAAGGGATGTCTGATACATTTTATTCCAAGCACCTAGGACAGTGTCAGATACACATACCAGGTGCCTGATAAATATATATGGAATGAATGAACAGGGTTGGTTTAACATTGAAGAAGGAACCAATCTGAGGAGCAGAAGCTCTCAGACACAATTAGTGTGGAAGTTGAAAAGAAGCTGAAACCAAGCAGAGACCACTTAGCACCATGAGATTTCAAAGCATTTCTCTAAAATAAAATATAATCGCTTTTCACTGATACAACATTTAAACTGTTTTGCCATCTACCCACACTAGATGGGTTTAGAGAGCTTTCAGTTTTTATTTCCAACCCATACATTTAAAACAGTATCAAGTAACCCTTAAGTACATAATTACCAACTCATAAGAGGCTCTTCTGTTCCCTTGATAAATCATTATGGTTTGGCTTTGACCCTGCACCTGGGTACTCCACTTACACACACACACACACACACACACACACACACACACACACACACCTCTGAGAGACACCTCCAACACAATGATTTCCCAGTTTGAGAGAGATAACACTTGGTGAGAGGGCAGCCATGGTGATTTACATGACATCAAGTCACTGCTTTGGGCAACAGAAGTCCTTCATAGCTATTTCATCCTCTAGAGCTCAGGCAAGTCAAGTCAGCTCCCTTTTAACTTGAGGGGAGGAGCCACAGCCAGACACTGGCTGCTGCTGGCTAGGGAGCTCCAGTTCCAAGGAGACGCTCAGGTTGCAGCACCCGTGGCCAGCCCAGTGCAGGGACTGGTCTCTGGGGCCATGGGCACCTGACTGGGAAGCCTGGGCTCTCCAAGGCAGCCACAAAGGGCCCATCATCCCTGCCAGAGGCCCAGTCCTTATGAAAGCTGCACACTTCTGCTATCCTGCACTAACCAAATACTTGTGCTGTCACTAAAATTCTTGAACTGTCTACAACCAAGTATTTACCACCACCCTGGCTCAAATCCAGTCTTGGGAACGTGACATTAGGCAAAAAAAACTCCGAGGTGAAACCCAACAATATATTCTGCTTTTCCACAAAGTCTACTTTTTCCATGCAATCCAAGTGCTCCTGAAAGACCAGGATTACCTAGACCCTCTCTGTCAACAGTCTTAGCAACAAATGCAATGCCAAACTATTAGGAAAGCAGCTCCTTGGCCAGCCCTATCAGAAAGGAAAAAACTGAAACAGAGCAATTGTACAGCATGTCAAGATTCACTGGAGCTGAAACCGGTTTAGCTCAGTGGTAGAGCATCAGTCTGCGGACTGAAAGGTCCCAGGTTCAATTCCGGTCAAGGGCATGTACATTGGTTGTGGGCACATCCCTGGTAAGGGGTGTGCAAGAGGCAGCTGGTGGATGTTTCTCTCTCATCGACGTTTCTAGCTCTCTATCTCTCTCCCTTCCTCCTCTCTGTAAAACATCAATAAAATATATTTAATAGAAAACAAAAAAAAAGATTCACTGGAGCCGACAATTCAGTTTTCTCATCTGGGATCAGCAAACTACTGTCTAGGCCTGTTGTGGTGAATGGGTTTCCTGGAACATAATCATGCCCACCCAAATGTGCCCTACCTACACCTGCTTCTCTTACAAAGTAGAGCCGAGTAGTAGCTACAGAGACAGTACAACCCCAAAAGCCAATACTATTAACAGGCTGTGCCGAAGTATTAAAGGAACAGAGGTGAGCCAGCCACAGTGGCATGCCTGAAACAAAAAGGACAGAGGCATACGAAGGAAGTGCTCTGACTCCATGTTGGCCCCAGAGGACAAAGCAATATCTGCTCTCCCTCTGGGATGGAGACTTATTAACCTGCAGAGCAGAAGAGAGCATGACTAGGCACACTAAATGCGAAAAACCAGCCCCATGAGGGCCACGGAGCCAACAGCAAGGCCACACAAGCCCATCCTTGGCAACAGAGTTGGCCTGTCTTCACGGTCAAGCTGAGGTGTCCACTGAGGTAACAGCCAGTATATGCTTTCCAAGGCCCTGGTTTGCACCTGTCTGTCCTTCCTCAGCCACAGTAACCACAGTCTCACTAAGAGAGAGATGGTCCATTCCCTGCCCTGTGCCAATGAGGCCATTCCTAAAGTCCCTTAAAACCCCCAATGTCAGCAACATATCACCATGGATTTTAAGACTTTGCATACTTCAAGCCCAGGTGACCCTATGAAAGTCATCAGGCACACACATTTGTATGTGTACACACCCATACACAAACATACCCCCATGCTCCTTGTCTCAATTATTCACACCCACATCTGCCTGTCTCTACTACCAGACCTTTGCACATGCTGTTTCCACAACTGGAAAAGCCCTTCCTCCCACTCATCCTTCAGACACAAGCACCTGTTATTCAGGCCCACTCTGCCTGACCAGCTCTTACCCCATCAAATCCTTCCATCCCAAAGGACTAAAGCCCCATCACTTGGCACAGCTGAAACTTGACATCTGGCATCAAGCATCCCACTAGGATCCCTTCCCCAAATGTTCCTCAAGAGAAAGAGCTCTCTCACTCATCTCCTTATCCAATGCCCAGGAGACACACAGGAGAAAATAGGGAAATGGAATCCCCCCTGAGTTATAAATACCCAACCACTATGATTCTACACCATGGACTAAATAAAAGCATAACAATATAAACTCTATCCAGGAACAAGCAACATGGAGATAGGCAAGGACACAGCCCATCCATGATTCTCTCTCATCATTGATGTTTCTTCTCTCTAACCCTCTCCCTACTTCTCTGAAATCAACAAAAAATAAAAAAATAACAATATAAACAAACATACAAAATAGAAACAGATTCATAGATACAGAGAACAAACTGATGGTTGCCAGACAGGAGTTGAGGAGGGGGGAGGCGGCGGATGGGGGACTAGGTGAAAAGGTGAAGGAGTAAGAACTACAATTGGCAGTTACAAAACAGTCATGGGGATATAGAGAACAGCATATGGAATATGGTAAACCCTCAATTTTTCGGACATCAATTTAACAGACTCCAGACTCAATGAACAAAATTTCCAGTCCATATGTCATATGTGAAAATAAACATCCTGTTAATTTCAAAATGCTTTTAACCAAGATTTGCTTATAATTAAATTAACAGCTTATTTTGTTGTTGTTGTTAAACTCACTGTTATTTTTAACAAATTTTAGCGGATGGGCCATATGTTAAAAAAAACTGTAGTAATTTCACTCACATAAATATTACATATCTACAACTGTAGTCTATATATTTAAATCCAAGTCACTACTTTCAAACAATGTTCAGCAAATGATTAACACATAATCACACTACATCTCACACAGTAATTGCTTCTGCTGTGGCCTGACTTTCTGCAGCAGTATTTTTATTTATTTATTTATTTATTTATATTTTTTAAATATATTTTATTGATTTTGTACTGAGAGGAAGGGAGAGAGATATAGAGTTAGAAACATCGATGAGAGAGAGTCATCGATCAACTGCCTCTTGCACACCCCCTACTGGGGATATGCCCGCAACCAAGGTACATGCCCCTGACCGGAATTGAACCCGGGACCTTTCAGTTCCCAAGCTGACGCTCTATCCATTGAGCCAAACCGGTCCCGGCTATTTATTTATTTTTTTAATATATCTCCATTGATCTCAAAAAGGAAGGGAGAGAGAAACATGATGAGAGAATCACGGATCGGCTGCCTCCCACATGCTCCCCACTGGGAATTGAACCCAGGACCCTCAGCCCGCAGGACAATGCTCTATCCACCAAGCCAAACCAGCCGGGGCTGCAGCAGTTTTGTGTTTGTTTGTTTTTTGTTTTTTAAAAGGCTGGATTTTTAAAAATATATATTTTATTGATTTTACAGGAATTGAGGAATTCTAGAGGAATTGAGAGGAATAGAGAGCTAGAAATGTTGATGAGAGAGAAACACCGACCAGCTGCCTCTTGCACACCCCCCATTGGGGATATGCCCGCAACCAAGGTACGTGCCCCTGACCGGAATCAAACCTGGGACCCTTCAGTCCGCAGGCCGACGCTCTATCCACTGAGCCAAACTGGTTTCAGCGGCTGCAGCAGTTTTAATGCCTGCCAGTCCAAGTTTCAAGGAACACTAATCCACGCCCCAGCGGTGTGCATTTGTTTACTCATGGTAACTGGTAAATATATGCATTTACTAGAGCTATTCAGTATAAATTTAAAATTACTATAATATAGAAAACTTTTCTGTGAAATTAAACTTTTCATACATAATTTTAATTACACAAATGTGTTGACATAAGTAAAAATAGGTAAACTTAACTTGTTAATTTTTTAACATACAAATTCAGAAAATCTACTTTATTACATAACGAACTTTCAGCTTTAATGGACACTAACCCTTGCTCGAATTAGTCCATTATTTTGAGATTTTACTGGACAGTCAATAATATTGCAATAATTATATGGTGTCAGGTAGATACAGACTTAACAGGGGAATCACTTCTTATATTAATGTCTAACCACTATACAGTACACCTGAAACTTTATATATATATATGTGTGTGTGTGTGAGAAAAAAAAAAAAGAAAAAAAAGAAAAAAAAAAAGAAAAAAAAAATATATATATCAAGCTACCGGAACAGCGGGTGACGTACACTGAAGCAGCCAACTTCCCACCCCTGTCCCCCAGCCAGCCCAACCCGATTGGCCGCCAGTACAGGTGGGCAGCCAGACCACACCTGTGAACAAACTTGTGCACCAGGCCTCTAGTACAAATAATAATGGATGTCGCCTAACTGATGTGGCTCAGCTGTTGAGTGTTGACACAGGAACCAAGGGGTCACTGGTTCAATTCTCAGAGCACATGCCCAGGGTTGTGGGCTTGATGTCCAAGAGGGGGCATTTAAGAGGCAACTGAATGATGATGTTTCTCTCCAATGTTTCTCTCTATTCCTCTCCCTTCCTCTCTCTCTAAAACAAAACAAAAAAATCAATAAAAACATTAATAATGATGATGAATGTCAACTGTAATTGAGAAATAAAATAAACTTCAGATAGACCCAGATATAAAATGTCCAGAAATCAGAAATCAAATGTCAACATCTAGACTAATCTGAGGCTTTGGGAAGTGTTGGAAGTGTTTACTACTGAGGATGTGTGGTGCATTACAACATTAAAGGACATCCTAAAGAAAATGTCCCAAGCACAAAAGAGGAAATGATTTCTCTGTTAATAACAAGGACCTAGGAACCGGTGACTCCCACTCAGTGTAAATGCTGTATTAAAGAAATTCTCTGACAAACAGCCACAGGAAAACAAGAAATACCTTTGACCTCTGAGCTGAGCACTAGAGCAGAGATGACCTTAGATATTCCTGGACTCTGCTCTCCAAAGTCCTCTGAAGACTCCAGAAATCTTGTCACCCCACCAAGCTAGAAGTATATCCAGGCCCCACCCCTCTAGGGACCAAAGAATACTCACGGAATCTCTGTGCTCCAACACTCCCAAGATGATGTTACAATGAACCTTCTAGAACCACACATACCCTTTTTTTCTAAAAACCCACAAGGTAGGCCATCAAAATATTAATGCCTTAGTTCCTTTCTCCCTAAGCTATCTCTTAGAGGATAAAATGATGCTCTCATAGGGAATGTAAGATATTTCTGAATTCAAAAAGGTTCAATTTTTTATTGTGTTAAAACATACTTAACATACTCATAGACATAGGCTACAGTATGGTCATGCCCAAAGGCAAAGAGGGGTAGGAAAGTAGTAAAGGGTAAAGTGGGTCAAATAAATGGTGACAGGAAGAGATTTTACTTTGGGTGGTAAACACACAATGCAATATTCATTGTCAACTGTAATTGAAAAATAAAATATTCAGATCTTGTTTTATAAAAATCTACACTTGAAACCTATATAATTTTGTTGACCAATGTCACACTGATAAATTTTAAAATATACATAGAATTTATCATCTTAGTCCTGGGTGGCTCGGTTAAGCATCGTCCTGTGCACCAGAGGATTGTCAGTTCAATTCCCAGTCAGGGCACATACCCAGGTTAATCCCCAGTTGGGGTGCCTGTAGGAGGCAATCAGTTGACATTTCTCTCTCACAGCAATATTTCTCCCTCTCCCTCTTTCTCTCTCTCTTCCTCCCTCCCTCCTTCCCTCTCTAAAATCAATTAAAATATATCCTATCTAATAAAGAGGTAATATGCAAATTGACCATTACTCCAACACACAAGATAGCCACCTCCATGTGATCAAAGATGGTCACCACAAAATGGTCAACAGGGGAGGGCAGTTGTGGGCAATCAGGCCAGCAGGGGAGGGCAGTTAGGGGCGACTGGGTTTGCAGGGGAGGACAGTTGGGGGGGGATGGGGTCCCAGGCCTTCAGGTAGGGCAGTTGGTGGGGACCCAGGCCTTCAGAGGAGAGCAGTTGGGGGGGGGGGGGGGGGAGACAGGCCTGTAGGGGAGGGCAGTTAGGGGCAAACAGGCTGGCAGGGGAGCTGGCAGGCATCAATCAGGTTGGCAGGGGAGTGGTTAGGGGGTGATCAGGCTGGCAGGCAGAAGCAGTTAGGGCAATCCGGAAGGCAGGCAGGCAAGCAGTTGGGAGCCAGCAGTCCTGGATTATGAGAGGGATGTCCGACGGATCAGGCCTGAACGGGCAGTTGGACATCCCTTGAGGGGTCCCAGATTGGAGAGGGTGCACGCTGGGCTAAGGGACACCACCACCACCACCACCACCACCACCACCACCACCAACACCACCACCACCACCCCAAAATTCGTGCACGGGCCTCTAGTATTTTATAAAAGGAATTAAATTTTTTTTAACCATTTTAGCCATTTTAAGTGTATAGTTCAGGATGTTAAGTTCATTTACAATGTTGCGCAACCATCCCTAACAGTTCATCTCCAGAATTTTTTCATCTTGCAAAACTGAAACTGTCCCCATTAACACTAACTCCCCAACCCCCCAGCCCTAGCCCCTGGCACTCTACATTCCACTTTCTGCCTCTATGAATTTGACTACCTTAGGACCACATATAAGTGGGATCACACAATATCTGTCCTTTTGTGTCTAGCTTATTTCATTTAGTACAATATCTCTTCAAGGTAGAAACACACACATTTTAATCCTTTGGGGCCAAAGTATGTACAGAACAAAGCCATGGAAAACTCCCTGGTTATATCCACAACCAAAATGGCCCTAGAATCCTGCTTCCACTATCAACCAGTGTTTTCCACCACTCCCCAAATAAGCTGCACAACAAGACAGTGGCACTGAAAAGACTCAGAATGGTGAGATAGAACAATGCCAAATGTTATGCCTTGGATGCACTGCAAGTACGCCTGTTTCACCCCAGCTCTTACATCCCACAGCACTCTGTCTCCCTGGACACGCCTTTCCTAGCCCCATCTCACAGCCATAAACCAGGGATTTAAAAAGTACTCAGGTGGACAGTAAAGATGACAAACTTGTCTTGCGTACAAACTTTTCCTAAAAGTGGAAGCCAGAACAGCACAGTTCAACCCAAACCTATTCCCTGGAGCACCTGGGCTAGACATGGGACCCTATACAGGTCCACCAGGGGTCTGAGCCCTGAGCTTACAACATGTAAACTCTAAATAAGAGAGAACTCGACAACTAGCCCAAATGGCCCACCTACCAATCCACATCACTGAAAAGGAAAACACTGTATCCCCCTGGTGCATTAATAGCTAGATCCCCTGTGCAATCTCATACCTCTGGCAGGTGCTCCCAATATACTTTGCAGAATATTTTCTTTGAAAGGTAGCACCACGCCCACCTATCTTCTGAGGCAGAAGCAAGCCAAGGATGCTGCACAGAAAACAGTAACACCAAGGGACCCCACACAAGGTATTCACCCACAGAGGAAGGGCATTTCCTTGCTCATCCTTTCAAACAGGAAAGCCCACAGCACCCCAATTACCTCTGATCAACTGCTCCTGAAGAAAATAAGAATAAGGGAGCAAAAATGATAGTCTGGGGTTCCCTGCATAGTTTGATTTGGGCAAGCAAGCCGTCTCCTTTGCAAACATACATGTCCCTGAATGACCTGTGACTGCAAAACATGCCAAGAGCCCTTCTGAGACAACTAACAAGGGAAGGGGGGAGACTGCGGAGGGAGTAGCCGAGTCTCCAGGACTAGTCAACAGAAAAGTTTGAGAGGATCACAAAAAGCCCCACCTACAGAAAAAACCTCCATTGTAGCCTGTGGCCAACAGGAGGTCCCAACAGCATCCAGCTTCCCTCCCAAGAGACACCATCCAGGGGACCTCCATGTTGTATGGCATCTCATAGCTTCATAGCTGGTTATGCTTATTTTCATGTCAAGAAATAAGTTCTCTAGTCATTCTATTCTTGTGGCAAGTTTTCTTGAGTTTGTTTCTAAAGAAGCAACACCTTATCACACAGGTAACCTCCTGGAAAGGCAAGAATCCTTCTTTTACCAATGAACAGGGTGTCTCCTATGCTGCCTCTATGGCCTTGGCGATAAGCACCATTTGCTGCCTCAACCATGTTCACGCAGCCACAGGGCTTTGTGTGCCATGAGAGGAGAAGCAAAGCTATACCATCTGAACATCTCCATGCAGTAAAAACAGCATTCACTAAGCAGGTCACTTTCTCATTTGTTGACAATAAGGGACCAAACCTGATCCCCATATTCATGAGGGGGCAAAGACTAAGGAATCCTCGAAGTCTTCTGAGGAGCAGCATGGAGACCATTGCTAAGCCATCTTCAAACAAGCAGTCCTGGTGCATAAACAGCTAAATCCAGCACACAATCTTGTACCTCCAGTAGGTGCTCCCCACATTCTTTCCAGAATGTTTGTTCATATATATATATATATATATATATATATATATATATAAAATATATTATTGATTTTGTACAGACAGGAAGGGAGAGAGATAGAGAGTTAGAAACATCGGTGAGAGAGAGTCATCGATCAGCTGCCTCTTGCACACACCCCCAGTGGGGATGTGCACGCAGCCAAGGTACATGCCCTTGACCGGAATCGAACCCAGGACCCTTCAGTCCCCAAGCCGACGCTCTATCCATTGAGCCAAACCGGTTTCGGCCAAATGTTTTTCTTTGGAAAAGAAAAGAGAAAACTATTGTTCAAGAGCACCCAGAGAGAGCAGCATTCTGGGGCAGCCCCACTATATACAAATGAAGACCTCCAGCTTAGGCTAGAGGAAAAAAAAAACTTCATGGTCCTGGAATACAAACAAAATCTACCCAGAGTAGTTCACAGAATTTATCCCAGCAATATTCAAGATAAGATTATTTTGATCAGTTAGCAATAGCAGACAGAAAGGTAAGCAGGTCTCACCTCTAACCCTTGAAAGATCTGGAGCCTCTGCAGTGTAAAGAAATCATTAACAAATGGCTCATTCTACACACACTAAGAACTGACAAATGACATAAACAGATATCATAACTTCCTGACAATAAAAACACATCAGAAGATACCAGAAAAGAGGTATTCCTAGGAGAGGGTGTTCACAGTACCTCCAACTGTGCTCATCAACCCCAGCCCCCAGGGTAAAATGAGCCCAGATGGAGGTGAAAATGGGCTACACCTGGCTTCTCTCAGCTGTTAGAGCTTTCTAGAATCCTGCATGGACACATTCCATCATGTAATCATCACAGGAAGAGTCAGACAGACCTAGGGCTCTGTCAGCTGGAGGGAGTTTTGCTTGATGTGACCAAAGAGCCAGCATCTAAGAAGCACAGAGGAAGGAAACTTCGCTGGGGATCAAACCCCTGGAGAACATTGGTCTAAGACACATGTGTCAAACACAAGGCCCGCGGGCCAAATCCGTCCCGCCAGGCCTTGCAATGTGGCCCGCACCGCGCTGTCATCACTGCACTCCGCTGCGTTTCCATCACAATGACAGTTTATGACTGTTCAGTAAACCATTCGGCCCGCGATTTAGGCTGGATTTTAGATTTTGGCCCCTTCTCTGATTGAGTTCGACACCCCTAGTCTAAGAGGAACAAGACAGCAAAAACCAAACTTCCCCACAGAAGCTTTAGGAGAGTGAAGGGCCTGCATCCCAGGATGCGATGGCAAAGAGATGAGAGTCTTGCCACTTGCTTGTTGCTTCTCCCTCAAGACAGGAGTTTACCTTGCTGGTAGGAGGTTTTTGTACAAAACTCTAATGTGTTATGAGATGTAACGCAAAGATCACTTGAATTTGTGCCTTAAAATAAGAAGACCTGAAGAAATCTGCAAGGGCCATGCAGGCCTAGGCTATGACCACAGTGGGACTTGGCCTGCATTTGACACTTGCCCAAAATCTGGGGACCACACACACACACAAAGGTAGAACTTGGCCACACAAACTGGAATGCTGTTCTTCCACGTGCATACACCAGAGTGATTGCATAGGTCAGGCTCTTCTCCAGCAGACAGGACCCAGCACACACATGCACAAGCACGTTTACATATGCATATACAACACACACAGGGCCAGCAGATACTTTGTCTTCCGTGCAAAGGTGCACTTCTATTGGTTGTTGAGGACACAGACTGCATATCCCAGAGAAACAATGTCTTAAGTGGGGTCAAGTTCCCAAGCAGCCCACAAAGTCCACCTCACTCCCGTGTCTCTAAAACACAATCTTACCAGGACAACCCAATCCCAAGCAAGACATCTCCTGGGAAGTTACGCAGGGTCCCAGGCCATCAGCCCTTCCTGCAGAGACTGCAAGTCAGGCAGGGTCGAGGAGGGAAGAGGCCATAAGGGAGACAGAACAGGGGCATTCACTCACCTAAGTCTTTACTGGACCAGCCTTTATATTGACCCTCATGCCTCCTCTCAGGCCCATCCCACTGCTCTGCTCTGCCTTCAGCAGCCTCACACAGACTCAAGATCTAGCCTGAGAGACTCAAGCCCTGCAGGTCTGTCTCCAACACCCCCATGACACTACTGCCAGGGAGGGAGCTCTGCTCTCTCCATGGTCCAGGACTCCTCCTGAGTGCTCATCATATTTTCCTGGGGCTGGAGGGGAATTCCTGACTCTGTTGAGAAAGCTACCACTGGGCACATAAATTCAAACTGCTACAGAAAAACCACACTGAGGACAACTTGAGGGACATCAAGAGAACCATCTTTAACATGATGAAAAAAAAATTGGTTCCCAAGAAAAGTTTAACAGTGCAAACAATTACTAAATTCTTTATTTGGTGTTAGGAACCATGCCAGCACTTTACATGCCTGATTTCATTTAATCCCCATAACCATAGTAAAGGTACTGCCAATGTTACCCACACTTCACATGGGATACTACCAATGTCACCTACATTTCACACAAGGGACTGCCCCTGTCACTCACACTTCAGACAAAGGACTGACACTGTTACCCACACTTCACACAGAGTACTGTCACTGATGCCCACACTTGACAGGTAAGAAAGCTGGGGCTGAGAGGCCCAAGGTAACTGGACAAGGTCACAGGGTTAAGAATTAAAATGGGGATTCAGACCCACCTCCTATGCCCAGACTCAAATGTGAAACACTATAACTATAGAACAGTCTGACTCTGAGACCATCCTTGGGCTAAATCTTTCCCAATGCTCTAAGGCACATGTGTCAAACACAAGGCCCGCGGGCCAAATCCGTCCCGCCAGGCCTTGCAATGTGGCCAGCACCGCGCTGTCATCACTGCACTCCGCTGCGTTTCCATCACAGTGACAGTTTATGACTGTTCAGTAAACCATTCGGCCCGCGATTTGGGCTGGATTTTAGATTTTGGCCCCTTCTCTGATTGAGTTCGACACCCCTATTCTAAGGAAAACTTACTAGAGCAAAGATCAGCACCCCCACCCACACCTCCATTCCTATTCTGAGAGCACACTAACTTAATCGTTTACTGAATTGCTGGGAAACCCTCTAGGGCAACAGTCCACAACCGGTTGTCCAAGAGATCCAAAAGGTTGCCGACCACTGGTTTAAGGAAACCTTTGGAGCAGTGGTGGACCGCTGGTGGTCTGTGAGGTCCGAAAGATTGGTGACCGCTGTTCTAGAGGACTGAGCCCCATTGTACAATCCAGCATCCAGTGGACTTCCTTTCTTCTATTCAAACAACACAGCCTTCACCCATATAAGGCAGTGAACAGAGCAGACATAGACCAATGGGAAGAGGACTGGTTTCCCAGTCACTAACAAAGCAAGGAGAATTTGAGGATGGCAGAGGACACAGGGACCAGGGGACAGCCCAGGCCCCGAAGGCAGGACTTCCAGGTGGGCAACTAGACTAGGCAGGGCAAATTCCAGTCCTCCCAGCTTTCATATGTGACACCAGGCTGCTGCCATTACCCAACTCACCCTATTCCTCACTGCCACCCTCAAGTCCAAAATCAGGACCCTGATGGCATCGTGGTCTTCACCAGCCAGATACCTCTCTCCGACCCAAGTCATTTTTCTCCCAATTGCCAAATTCCCAAGGCCCCTTTCCTTCCTATGACAACCCTTTCCCACTCTCAAAACCAGTGTCATTACTTGGCAAGACATTCACCTATCTTCTCCCCTGGACTCTGTGGCCAAAAAAGCCAAGATTTGATAACATTTGAGCAATGAATGAAACAAGGAAAATTTCTCAAACCAGGAAGCATCAGCTGTTGGAATAATTCATGTGGATATTTCAGAGAAGCATCTTAATCACTCTTGGTCTTTCTGGAAAAGTATCCAAAATCTCAAACCAGAAAATTCTCAGAATCTAGAAAATGTGGGTTACCAACTAGCTCCCAGGGCACTGGAATCATATTGAGCTTCTTTCTGGTCTCTTTAATTGCTACAAAGCTCTTTATCAGACTACATTAAGGGCTGTGTTCCTCTAATTTACATTCATTCATCACTACTTCACTCCTGGAAGCAGGACACAGAACAAACTTTTCCTCCATATAAGAGATAGTCCCTTGGATATCTTATTCTCTCACCTATCTATCATTTATTGCTCTCTCACCTAACACACAAAGCACTTAGTTTGGGAGATGATGCAAAGACAGGTAAGTTCTACATCTGGCCACAGAGCCCATAGCTATCCAGAAGGATCATAGATATGCCCCTAATAGACATGCTCTAAGAGTCCTGACAATCACACAGGGTCTCCACACCTCCAACCACTACGGCCTCCCAAACCAGGTAAGCAGAGAGTGGCCATGCTCGGCCATAAGCTGGGCTGCCTTACCAACACCCCCTTCTTCCATGAAATATAGACACAACCTAGAACCACCTCTCCAGAACTCAGTTCAGCTCACCTTTATTCAAATTCAGTACCGCTGAAATTAAAGATCCACAATCTAGGGGCTCTGTATCACTCAGATGTCACCTCTCAGATGTGCTCCCGCCCACCCTCCCTCTCTCTCTCACAGAGCACCCTACTTTGTTGCTCCATATGGCCTTAGACACCAGAGGGCAGGAACGGGCCATCTCACCCATCACTGGACCCCAGAAGCACAAAACAACCTAACAGAAAGGCTACCCCAGTTGTTAAGTAAACAGATGACCTGGCCCTAGCCAGTTTGGCCAAATGGATAGAGCATCGGCCTACGGACTGAAGGGTCCCAGGTTCGATTCCGGTCAAGGGCACATGCCTGGGTTGCAGGCTCAATCCCCAGTGTGGGGCATGCAGAAGGCAGCCAATCAGTGATTCTCTATCATTGATGTTTCTATCTCTCATCTCTCTCCCTTCCTCTCTGAAATCAATAAAAATATATATATATATATTTCTTAAATACAGATGACCTGTCCTCATCCCCTGGTATCCAATTAGTCCCCACCCAATCTACCTACACAATGTCTCCAGCACCTGTTCCTGCTTTTTATTCTTCGTCAGGCAAATTTAAGACTGAATTGTATTAGCTCATGCCTGCCTTTTATCAATGCCTTTCTTTCCTGACTGGCTTCCCGGCCAATTCAAGTAGACATTCTTCTCTCCAGAAACATCAGGGCTCTCTATGCTTTTAGGGCAAAGTTTAAGCAGCTTTCCATTTAAGATCAACAATAATCAGAACAATCTGCATCTGCAGCTTTCCCACTAGACTTTCTGTAAACCTGGTGTCTGGAAGGGCGATCTGCCAACTTCACCCTTCCATGAATGGTCTAGTCCAGTGTCATGCACCTTCTCCATAAGAGCAGTAAACCCTCTGGGTCCAAGAAAATCCCATGTCTTCTCAGAACAGTGGAGGTGGGAGGAGATGATGGATGGGACAGGGAACAAACACAGATCAGATGTACATCTGTCTCATGTCATGGCATGTAACACATATGGTATGTGCACGACACAATGGAGTAAAAACAAGGCTGCTCAGGCTCAGGAACTGGGGCCACCTGGCTTCAAGGATATTTCTGCACCACTCCAATCCCAGTCTACAGACTAAGAAGCTCTGAATTAGAGGATCCCACTACCAGCAACACATCTGCTCTGGTAATTTCACCATGTAGTGATGAGAAGCCAGCACTGTATTTTACTCCATGGGGTACTGACCAGAGTAGTTTATGTTCTTAAATGTCAACAGTTAACTTGAGAGGGGGTGAGGGGGAAAGAGAGAAATATTTATTTATTCCACTTATTTATGCATTCATTAGTTGATTCTTGTATGTAACCTAAACTGGGACGGAACACAGAACCTTGGGTGTATCAGGACCACAATCCTGAGCTACTTGACCAGGGCCTTAACTTTTTAAAATAACTTAAAGAGCCGGGACCGGTTTGGCTCAATGGATAGAGCGTCGGCTTGGGGACTGAAGGGCCCTGGGTTCGATTCTGGTCAAGAGCATGTACCTTGGTTGCGGGCATATCCCCAGTAGGGGGTGTGCAAGAGGCAGCTGATTGATGACTCTCATTGATGTTTCTAACTCTCTCTCTCCCTTCCTCTCTGTACAAAAATCAATAAAATATTAAAAAATAAATAAATAGCCGGAACCGGTTTAGCTCAATGGATAGAGAGTCGGCTTGGGGACTGAAGGGACCCAGGTTCGATTCCGGTCAAGGGCATGTACCTTGGTTGCAGGCATATCCTCAGTAGGGGGTGTGCAAGAGGCAACTGATCGATGACTCTCTCTCATCAATGTTTCTAACTCTATCTCTCTCCCTTCCTCTCTGTACAAAATCAATAAAATATATTTTAAAAATAAATAAATAAATAAATAAATAAAATAAAATAAAATAACTTAAAGAAACAACAGTGGTTCATAGACTCAGAAAGTTGATTAAACAAATCAAAGTTACCCTAATTTTTTAAAGCAATTTGTTTCCTTTTCCCTTCTGTAATTAACCAAGGCAACAAAATGAACAAGCTCCTGCCATCTCAAACTTTACAGAAGGTGAGTGCGAGTCTCTGAGCTGTTCACCCAATGCCGAGTTCCTACCCCAGGTAATGACCTGTTTACTTCTGTTGCCTTTTGTGATAGGGTCACCTAATATTATCTCTGGAAAGTAACAGGAACCCCTTCCACACTCCCTGAGGGGGTGAGCAGGTGCATGATAGCTCCAGCAACAGGAAAGGCCTTCCATTCAATCCTGAGCTGAGATCCTGACTCACCAACAGGCCTCCTGGAAACTCTAGCCATCCCTCACCCCCAATCTTCTCTCCTCCAAACAAAACATTTTCAACCCCTCTAACCAGTCCTGTGACAGGGTTTAAAGACCACTCCAGCAGCCTGAACAGACTCCTACAGACATAAGGAATATACAGCAAATAACCTTGAAAACGCTTTTTTAACAGGCAGGTTGCACTGTTTTAGAATCAGCCAGTATTCTTTGCAGAGCAACAAAGCCCTCTCTCTTGCTTTTAAGGATTTTGAAATGGCCACCAGAATATCACCTGAAGGATATCTATCCAAGAAACTGCCATTACTTTTTTTTTTTTTAATAGACAGGAAAAGCAGTTTTGTGCTTTAAAAATGGAAAGTCATCACCCAATCAATTAAAAAAAAAAAAAGTAGCCATGTTCTTCCTGTGTCCCATCCCATCCTCACACCACGATGACTTGGGCTCAAAAGGAAACCTGCCAATGAACCTACATAAATAAAGGGAAGAGGAACCTAAAACAAAACTAACCAAGCCATGAAGAAAAGATGACAGGCAAGACCAGGGTAGCTTCAGGAGGGAACAGATAACTATCATCTATGCTCCCCTACCTTCTGCAAGTCAGCTGGGGAAAGGCCACTTCTCTCGAGAACCTGTTTCCTGTGTCTGTAATATCAAGGACTCCCCCACTCATCTTGAATGGTGGGCACACAGCATAACTGCACACAGAAGCAAGCTAGTCAAGGTGAGTCCTAAAGTTGTTGCTGCCCAAGGACCAAAAATAGTTACATTTCTAATGCCCTGCCTGACAAATAAAAATTGGCAGTAAGGCCGCAATTACATTTCAATCCAGATTCAGGACATTAATATCTTTAATCAAGAAAATGTCAAAAGCAAACCAGGCAACTCCTACCATTATCAACTGACGCTCTTCACCTCCCTCCCCAAAATTCAGCATCAAGAACTGTCGCTTGGGTTAGAAAGGGGGAAAAAAAACACACCACAATAATAACAGGAATTGTAAAGGTTTGGGGAGACAGATGACCATGACCTACAAACTGCTGAGGTCAGTCAGTTAATCAAACAAAAGTGTTAAGGAAAACACTAATCAAACCCTAAAATCTCCCAGAATCCCAGTGAGTATAGGAGAATCCCACCCAAGAAGGGATCTGACTATAGAATCTTCTGAAAGAACCACTGCCATTAAGGGGTGAGGATTAACCCTTTAAATGCACAAGAATAATGCATGAGGCAACAGAAAATGAAGTTCAGATGTTCTGTCAATGGTAAGCATCTGAGAATATCACAGGTTTGGGGTGACTCAACCAATACCTTCAAATCAAGAATTCAGTTTGCCATGCTCCTACTTTCCCCAAATCGCTGAGCAATTGTGGAAAATGTGTTTCCTTTGTGGATATGAATAAAGGTTGTGGCAGCAATGTTTTCAAACCGGCCCAAAAAACACAAAAAAGCTAAACAATCTGTTGTCACTGCCACAAAAATTCACCAACTGGAAACTCAAGTGACTCTGCCTGAAACCTGCTCACCTCCAAGGTCATGATGAGCAGCTGCCTCCAAGATAAGAATGTGTTGGCCCTGGCTGGGTAGCTCAATTGGTTAGAGCATCATCCTGATATGCCAAGGTTGGGTGTTCAATCCCTAGTCAGGGCACATATAAGAATAAACCAATTAATGCATAACTAAGTGGAACAAATCTGTTTCTCTCTCTAATCAATTTTTTTTAATGTTTAAAAAGAATATGTTGAGTAGAGTTTAATGCCATTGACTCAAGGTCTCATTGCACAAAACAATAAGAACTGAAGGATAAAAAAATTAAAAAAAAAAACACTGAAGGAAATGTTATTATGCTGGATTATATGCAAATTTAATCCAGCATAATGTGGGGTTTTTCACATTACTTCAAGATAATATGACAACTTTTTAGATAAGGTCTCCTTACAATGAGCTCCCAACACCTCCAAATTGTTAGGTTGTTAGGATTTTTTAATGAAGAAAATCTAGCTCCTAAAATCTGTTTCATTGTGCATAACTGAGCTGTGGTCATTGAGTAATTGTCACTTGGAAAGAGAAAGATTTTGTCTCAGAGGTGAATGGAGGAGTAGGGGTTTGGATATTCCCAACTCCTTATCCTCAGTTATCCTATGAGGTGATAGATAGTCCCCCATCTGAAGTCAGATGGTCAGGAGGCCCACCCAAGGCTGAAGAGTGTTAAGGTGTAGTGACAAATCTGTTCATTCCTCAAGCAGCTAGGGAGCTGGACAGGACGTAGGCAGGAACCTCCCATTTGCCACTGCATACATCACCAGGCAACCATTCCCATCCCTGACAAGAATCCACTCAGGGATAAAGCCAGAGATTTAGGGGCCCCTCTTGGTTCTCAAAGGCAAGACCCCATGACAGATATGCCTGGCAAACATCTTCCCATCTCACAGATGGAGGAGCTATCTCTGAAAGTCAGAAGTGGGGTTCAGCAAGCACAGAGCCACGAAAGGGCAGCCTCCTTTCCCCTGTGGAAGCTCCACAAACCCAGCAATTCTGTATCTCTGAGGCTAGCAGGAAAAACATGCAAAGTCTGAAATCAGAAAGGCTGGAGACAAATCCCAGCTCTAAAATAACAAACAACAAGATGACACTGGCAATGTCACCCTCTGTAGGGAACTATGATTTCTTCCATCTAGAAGGTGGACAGGTTGTGACTCCAAAAGTATTGCTTTTGTGATATAGAGGCCATCACACAGCAGACAGTGACAGTGTGTCCCATGAGTTTGAAGATGCTCCATATGAGAGAAACAGAGTGGTCCTTAATGCTTTTGTTCTCTTCCTCATCTGTTCTAGTCATAATGATATACTCACTAAACTCCAATTACTTTAACAGGTGCACACACTAGGCACTATGCTAAGCCCTTCCATTTATTAGCTCACTCCCAACTCAGCCATTCAAGGTAGACAATACCATCCCCTTTTTTGAAATGGGAGAGGACAAGGTTCAGCAAGGTCACATCACTAGGAAGTGGCTGAGCGAAGCTCACACCCAACCTCTCTGAGGCAATGCCAGGGCTAGCCTATGCTGCTACAGGGACCTGCTGCCTGGGAAGAGGCCCAAAAGCCTCACCTGGCAAACAGTAGGCAGCACTGTTCATGAGAGGTATCCCTGACACCAGGACCTGGATGGCCTCTATATCACAGCAGTACTTTTTTCTTTTTCTTTTTTATCCTCACCTGAGGATATTTTTCCATTGATTTTCAGACAAAAGTGGAAGAGAGGGAATGACAGAGAAATATCGCTGTGAGCAAAACACAGGGCCCGGGTTGGGAGGAGTCTGCAACCCCTTGACTGGAATCAAATCCAGGACCCTTTGGTCCACAGGCCAACACTCTATCCACTGAGCCAAACCGGCTAGGGCTACAGCAGCACTTTTTAAAGTATGCTCAAAGGCGTCACCCCATTTAGACTAATAAGTGTGAAGGTTGAACCAAAAGATCTGATCAGCAAAGCAGGTCAGGTGAAGAGAGCTCTCTTCAGGTGAGCTGCAGAAGTACCAGCTGAAGGCTTCTTCAACCTCAAACAAATGAAAACTTTCTCTCCAATCCAATGCTGTCTCTCCCTTCTGGACCCCAGCTACAGTTGCACCAAGTAGCCATAAAGCCCTACAACTTCAAACATTCCCCCAAACTCCTGCCTCAACTTGCTGGGAGTCCCCTTTGAGGTACTGGCCACCCCCTGCCAGTTCCTTCTATCTCAGATGTTAGCTTTTCTATATCTCAGAAATAAAGTCTCATCCTTTCAGATAACCCCAAGAATTGGGTACCAGGAGAACAGGAAAGCAAGGTGCCTGACAAATTCACCTGTGAAACAGGAATACATTTATGAGGATGGAGAAAGTGGGTGCAGGGCACTGAGAAGCTGCAAGGATCCTTTTCCCCACTTTGAAGGATTCCCAGTCACTTCCAAAGGTTACCTGCAGATACTATATTAAATTCCTTTGTCTTTTGAAAAACTAACCTACATTTTCATCAAAGAGGTCACAGATACAGTCTATAAAGAGAGAAGGGCAATAAGCCCATAGTTTGACATTTCTCTTGACTAAAAAGTCCTGGATCGCCCAGCCAGCAGGCTCAGTGGTTGAGCATTGACCTTTGAACCAGGAGGTTATGGTTCGATTCCTGGGTCAGGGCACATGCCTGGGTTGCAGCTCGATCCCCAGAGAGGGGTGTGCAGGAGGCAGCCAATAAATGATGCTCTCATCATTAATGTTTCTATTTCTCTCTCCCTCTCCCTCCCTGAAATCAATAAAAATCCTATCCTAGCTCTAACCAGTTTAGCTCAGTGGACAGTGTGTGGGCCTGCGGATTCAAGGGTATGTACCTTGGTTGCAGGCACATACTCAGTAGGGAGTGTGCAGGAGGCAGCTGATCGATGTTTCTAACTCTCTATTCCTCTCCCTTCCTCTCTGTAAAAAATCAATGATATTTTTTTTTTAAATCCTATCCTATCCTATAAAAGCCTAATATGCAAATTCTCTTCAGGCAGGAGTTCCACCATTCGCTATGACATTCACTGACCACCAGGAAGCGGCCAGAACATGGTGGGCATCACTAGCTACCTAGAGGCAGGGGTGACAGGAACAAAGATGCAGTGAGAATGTAGTGTCCGCAGAGTTTGCTCTCACTCCCCCTGCTACCCTTCACCTGGGACACCAGGGCTCAAGTCAGCTCCCACAAGGAGCCTACCCCACACCTATGCAGCCTCTTCCGGGCGAACCAGGACCACAGAGTCAGGTTCCCCGTGGGTTTCAATTCTCACAGGAGCCAGTTGGTCTATGAAGCCAGCCAGGAGAGAGCACGCTGGCCCAGAGGCCCACGGTGTCCAGCTATGCTCACTACATCTCAGCGTGGGGACTTGGGCGCCGTGACTCAGGCAGAGTGGGGCACACAAGGGCACAAATGCCATCCAGAGGTCAGCTGGGACCTGCCCTTCCATACCAGATACTCATGCTTCAATAGCTGGCCAGACCTAGGGACCACATCCATGCACGAATTTTGTGCACCGGGCTTCTAGTATACATAAAAATTAAAAAAAAAAAAAAAAGTTCTAGATCACATTTGTCAGAATCCACATGTGTACAGGGTATGTCCCCAGCTGGTACTTTTGTTTCCAAGAACACTCACTATTTTCACCTCATTCCACCACTTCAGGTTCTCTGTCTTTTTAAATTTCTAGCTTCTTAGCACTCTGCCTTCCTAATTCAAGTCAGAGATATAGATTTGCTCAGTTAGTACAAATAAATTTCATTAGCCCTGGCTGGCATTACTCAGTGGCTAGAGAACTGGCCTGTGCACCAAAGTGTTGCTGCACTTTGGGTCCTAACCAGGGCCAGGTATTGTACTTGCAACCCAGGTACATGTTGTTAGGAAGCATGTTAAGAAGCTAGAGATTCAATGTGTCTCTCTCACATTGATGTTTCTCTCTCACTTCTCTTCCCCCCTTCCTTCTTTCCTTCCACTCTCTCTGAAAATCAATGGAAAAAATATCCTCAGGTGAGAATTAACAGAAAAAATAAAATAAAGCCCTAGCTGGTTTGGTTCAGGGGATAGAACATCAGCCTGTGGACTGGAGGGTCCCAGGTTCAATTCAGGTCAAGGGCATATGTCCAGATTGTGGGCTCGATCCCCAATGGGAGGAGTACAGAAGGCAGCCGATCAATGATTCTCTCTCATTACTGATGTTTCTCTCTCTCTCACCCTCTCCCTACCTCTCTGAAATCAATAAAAATGTATTTTAAAGTGAATAAATAAAATAAAAATAAGTACCATTACACCTCAAAGAATAGCAATCTAAGACCAGATGGTCTAACCTCCTAAAAAAAAGTTCAGATAACTCAAGAGCATTCAATTCTAACAATCAACCACATTAACAGGCAGCACAATTCTGTAAGCCTCAAACTATAACACTGCCAACTCGTTCTTCTGGTTCTGCTGCACTTCCCGACCCGACATAACAAGAAAATCCCAGAGATGCTCTATAACCCAGGACAACTTGCCTGTTTCATAATCTTCCTAGTTTTCTACAATGAGCATAAATTAACTCAATTACCAGGGAGAAAACCATCTATGGAAAACAGGCTTGGCCATTTCAATTTATGACACAGAAACACTTAAGTCCAAGCAGGTATTTCTCCAGAAAAGCACTCGAGTTGCCTCTTTTAGAGGTTAGCACATGAAAATCCTTAACTTAATTCAGTGGTAAGGTCATTATTTTTGTTTCTGTTGAGAATTAATATATTCAAGACTCTGCAAGTCATTCTTAATCTTCTCCCAAGAAAATGCCAACTTTCTAATAGTTTTGTTATCTTCCCACTCATGTCATTCAGGAGCATCCTTCAGTTTTCTGCTACTTAAGACCCAATGGTTGTGAGACTCACTGTAACACATGGCCTTCAGTCCCTCCTTACCCTCTTTAATCGAGTTTCACTGGTCTCAAGGTAAATCCCAGACCCTCTCAGCCCCAAGGCTGGCCATCCCATCTCCCTTACATGTATGTGTGTGTGCGTATTCACCAGATTATGGAGTCTTCTCCTTGGACCTTGTTAAATTTCCCCACAATCATGAGATTAATTATGATTCCTCTCCCACTAACCTCACCATAAACTCCACTAAGCAAAGATACTTAGCACAGTGCTGGAGCACAGTACACACTCCAATATTTATTGAATAAATCAACCCAGAAATCACCACTTGCAATGCCAGAAAGTCACAAAATGATGCAAAGCAAATGAGAAGCTACTAAAGAGCTGAAAATTGTTTTTATTCAAAAGATGTTCCTTAAAATCATAAAAAATAGATACCAAAAAGTTTTTTAAAAAGCCTAAAAAGAGATTTTATTGTTGACTTTTTGGTATAAATCCTTACAAATTTCTACCAAGAGTGGTAGTATTTCTTTCCTCACTATCAAAATATAAGAATGTAGGATCTCCCAAGTGATACTGCATTAATAGAGATGACTTGACATTTAAAAAAATGATGTCATCTAAGTGGAAATAACAATGCATCCAAATCACTAATAAAGAAACATCCATTCTCTATACAATAACCAAGATGAAAGACAGTCCTCTATAACCGTGGTCGGCAAACTGTGGCTCGACAGCCACACGCGGTTCTTTGGCCTCTTCAGTGTGGCTCTTCCACAAAATACCACAGCCTGTGCGAGTCTATTTTGAAGAAGTGGCGTTAGAAGTAGTTTAAGTTTAAAAAATTTGGCTCTCAAAAGAAATTTCAATTGTTGTACTGTTGATATTTGGCTCTGTTGACTAGTGAGTTTGCTGACCACTGCTCTATAAAAACTAGCTTCAGAATCTTGGGGGAGGAATAAAAGATGAAAGATAAAGGACTGCAAGGGAGTGAGATGAGAGTATAGCAAATCACTCAAAATTCTCATTCTAGACTGCTTCCTTTAGAAAAGGGCCACCTTTCCTGAACTGGAAGCTGAGGAAGCGAATGCAAAGAGGCGGTTCTTCCGTTTAGCTCCTTAAAGACCAGCTGGTAACTCTGAGGACAAAGCATGACTAAAATGGTGTCACCAAGTCATCCTATATCTCCAAGCAGGGGTGCACTGGAGCCTGGACAAGTAAATGAACCTGTTTTAAAAGCCCCCAGGAAATGCTCACACACTGGATTTGCAAATAAAACATTCCTGGGTTCTGGTGCCCCACAAAGCAAGTTCAAGCCCAGCTTGCCTTTCCACCACTCAAGAGAGCCTCAATTTCCTCACCCATAAAGAGAGGACTATACTACCTCCTCCTTATCAGATTGTTACCGGTATTGAAGATGTCTGTGCACTAACCTGGGCATACAGTAGGCAATCAAATCTGGGGTTTAGTGTTATCTATTAGCACTTCTCCAGAGCTTGCTGTCAGGTCTAACAAGCTACTGATCTTACCATATGAATCACTAATACTGATCAGGTGCCAGCAAACATTATTTTACATAATCTAACTTAAAATAAAATTTGTAACCGCTATCACAAGAAAGAAGAAAAAGAATATCAGCAAGACTAAAGCAAATGCACAGAAGTCTGTCCATCGGTCAGGTTCTCTGTGCTGCCACAGCCAGAAGGTGTCACTGTGGGAAACAGACATACAGAGACTTAATAAGCACTGTGAACTCCAAGAAAACTTAAAGAACTAAAAGGGTGAGGAACAGAGAAAAAGGCACAAGTGACTCACCCGGACTTTGATCTAATGAATCCAAAGCTCTTAAGATAAGGATGAACTACACACCTAAAGACCTTGGGTCAGATACACAAAATCAAGCAATCCCTGAAAAATTACCAGGATAGAGCAGAAGCATGTACTCAAAAGTGTTCCCATTCATTTCTGGGTCCCTGCGTGCTCACAGACCAAGTTAAGCTCTAAGCTGAGGCCCTGCCCATAAGCCCTTCCTCGTTAAAGTGATCAATTCCGATTCTTGGCAATAATCCCTTTAAAAGGACAGCTGCTGCTGTCTAGTTACTGATGCAGACCCATTCCAGGTGGGGGGAAAAGGACTCAATAAAACCACTGTCTACTAAGGCAAATTTAAAATGTAGGGCCGGGTGAAAGGCTGAAGCAGAGAGGGGAAGGATCCTGCAACTCCCGGGGGTCAGGCAGGAAGGGCGAGAGCGGAGGGGGGGAGGGTTGAGGGCCAGCCCTGCGGGCGTGGGCGCGCGGGGACTCTTATTCTGACACGGGATCCGCCGCCGTCGCCGCCACGGGGTCCAGCGCCGCGGCCGGGCCCAGCCAGCCTGGGACCCCCACGGCCCGCCCGTCCCCCGCCCCTCGCACCCACGTGCCTCCCGCCTGCCACCCCAACCAACCCGCCAGTCCGGGCCGCTCAGAAGCAGCGCCTCGGGGCCCGGCCTCTCCCTGGCTCTGGTGAAAACGCAGGAGGTACTGGGCGACACCGCGATTTGCCCAGACCCCCGCCCGGCCCCCACGTGCCCGAGCGGCGACAGGGAGCGGAACTTTCCAGGGCAGCACGAGAAAGACGCTCCCGCAATAAAAGGAGTAAAACTCACTCGCCCTCACTTTTTCACACTCACGCGGGGGTCTCTCACGACCCCCAGACCCTGTCTGGTGCGCGCCGCCCCCGCCGCTCCAGACTCCCCTGGGCGCCCCTGGCCCTGGTCCCCCAACCCGGTCTCCAGCAAGTTTGGTCCGGAACTTACCGGGCCGCGGGCCGGCCGGGCCCTAGGGCAGCGCGCAGGTTCGCGGGACCGTGGGGCCGAGGGACGGGGGCGCCCGCGGGGCCGGGCGGCCGAGGGACCGGGGGCGCTGGGCCACGCGCTCTCGTTCCGCCTGTGGAGCCGCCCGGGCCCGCGGCGCACGCTCCGCCGGTCCGACCGCCCGCGCCGCCGGCCAGATAATGCGCCCCTCGGCCGCACACATGGAGCCCGGCGCCGGCGTCACCGCCCGGGACATGCGCACCAGGTCAGCGCGCCCGGCCCGCGGCCCCCAAAACACCGGGGAGCTCTTAAAGGCGACGCCGCCCTCCCGCGCCCGACTGGGCGTGGCTAAGCACCAGGGGCGGGGTCTGTGGAAGGGCGTGGTCGGGAGGCGGGGTAATGCTGGCCCCGCCCCCGGAAGCAACGACCTCCGGACCGCGCTCAGGGGTTTGGTTTCTCACGCGGGCCCAGGAAGGCTCCCAGTGCAGGACAGAGGGGTTGCGGCTGGTTCAACCACCGCAGAGCCAGCCGGCCGCGCCCAGGGCTGACTCACGACGCGCTCACGACGCACACACTGCTGACCTCACTCCAGCTGAGCTGCGGACCTCCAGCAACTCTGCTGCTTCTGAAAACCGAGGTCAGCATGCCTCCCCAGCCGAGTCGTCACAAAGCAGCTCCCCTCTAGGGGATTGACTCTAAAGCATCACTTTTCCATAGCAGTGAAGAGATTCTACGAACTAAGCTCCAGACCCATCCACTTCTAGACACTTGGGGATGGCTGCGCTCCCTCTCCAGTTACCTCTCAATATGCCCCAGTGCCTTTGGGAGAAGATTACCCTCCCCACCCCCCAGCCAAGAAAGCAAATCTGCACCCTTCCCTCTCAGTGACATGAAGGAAACACGTGAAACACAGGTGAACCTGAGAGAGCAGGGCCTTTGGGGATATAAAGCAGAACATAATTTCAATAGGGAAAATATAACATTACAAGAAGCCTCTCAATGTCAAGATCCCGTTCTGAAGAACTGCCAAAAAAGGCAGGCCCTTTTCATGTTTTTCCCCCCACGTTAATACAAATAATTTATGATGAGACATCTAGACTCCTAAATAATAGGGTTTTTATAATACATCCTAATACATATTCATACAATTAAAACAAGTTTCTGCCGGGACTGGTTTGGCTCAGTGGACAGAGCGTCGGCCTGCAGACTGAAAGGTCCCAGGCTCGATTCCAGTCAAGGGCATGTACCTTGGTTGTGGGCACATCCCCAGTGGGGGATGTGCAAGAGGCAGGTGGTCGATGTTTCTCTCTCATCGACGTTTCTGACTCTCTGTCCCTCTCTGTGTAAAATCAATAAAATATATTTTTAAAAAAACAAAACAAGTTTCACCAACTAAACCTTTACCACTTGTAATGCACTCTGATATTTTTAAAATATGTTTATGACATTTTTAAAATTGATCTTTAAAAAGGAAGAGGGAGAAAGAGAGAAACATCAATGGGAGAGAGATCATTGCCTCCTGTAGGCTCCCTGATGAGGAATCGAACAGGAGACCTTCCCATGCAAGATGCTCAACCAACTGAGCCACATGGAACCGGGTGTACTCCGATATTTTCTTTTTCATTTTTTAAAAATATATATTTTTTTATTTCAGAGAGGAAGGAAGGGGAGAGATAGAAGCATTAATGATGAGAGAGAATCATTGATTGGCTGCCTCCTGTACGTCCCCCACCGGGGATCAAGCCCGCAACTCAGGCATGTGCCCTTGACAGGAATGTTTGGAACCTGGGACCCTTCAGTCGGTAGGCAGGTGCTCTATCCACTGAGCCGAACCAGCTAGGGCTCTATTTCATTTTTTAAAAGAGAATCGATATAATTTCGACCCATGATTGCTCTTGACTTCAAACTTGAAAAACACTTAATGTAGAACAAGTTTTAGAAAAACAATTGTTTTTCTACTATGTGCTTCTCCCCATCAAGTTCAAAACAGTCCATCTTAATTTTGCATTAAGTTCCACACATAATTGGCAACTATTTTTTTTATTGACTTTAGAGAGAGAGAAAAGGGAGAGAAACATCTGTTCGTTGTTCCACTTATTTATGCATTTATTGGTTGATTCTCCCCACTCCTCCCTCCACAGTGGTTGATTCTTGTATGTGCCCTGACCAGGGAATAAGCCCACACGTCAGCATATGGAATGATCAACTGACCTACCCAGCCAGGGCCATAAGTGGCAACTTTTTTCTGTTGATTCCACCATCCCAACCCCAAAATCTTCCAACTGCTTAATGCAATATCTGACACAACCTCCCCTGGGTAAAAAGAGAAGCATTCTTCAAATCTGAAGAGAGAAAAAAAGAGAAAAAAAAGATACGAAATACAAAGTGTTGACCCCCAAAAGGCATACCCTGGCCCAGTTTTGTCAGCAATTTGCTTTGTTACAAAACAATTCAAATTCAAAAACCTGTCTTATTCTCAAACAGGTGACTTGGTATAGGAATGCAGAAAGCTCCCTGATCCCAAGTGCAAGGATAGGTTAAAGCAAATATCCAGAATTTTCCCTCTAATTCAGCAGCTGTATATTTTAAGAAATGCTGTACTCTACAAAAAAAAAAATCAGATTATGTATATTAAAGCAAAATATTACCTACTGCTCCTCACCTGGGTCTTGATTAATGCTAACTTAATTAACTACAAACAGCAAAGTGTGGTAAGGTGGGAGACCTGAGACTTGAGATAGATGTAGGGATTCCAGAGCCTGAGCTGGCACACTCTGTGTGAATCACCAAGGCGACAATCACGGTTTTCAGAGGGAGGCATCAGCTGCAACATATTAATGACACACCCCTGTGGACTGAGGTGTGCACTGGTGACAGGTGGGCTGCTCCAGTGGGCGTGTCAACTCCAGCAGGGAAAGCAGGAGTGGGGGTGGGGTGACATCATTACAAGGTTTATTTTTGAGATAGGAAGAGAGAACCAAGTATATAAAATGGAAAAGGCAACAGTGAATCCAGACCTGTTTGGATTCACTGGTTCTCAAGCCGGTGAATGCTCAGGCTGCTTGCTCTACTGAGTAGAGCAGCAGTGGGGAATCTTTTTTCTGCCAAGGGCCATTTGGATATTTACATCATTCAAGGACCATACAAAATTACCAACTTAAAAATTAGCCTGCGCCCTAACCGGTTTGGCTTAGTGGATAGAGCATCGGCCTGAGGACTGAAGGGTCCCAGGTTCGATTCTGGTCAAGGGCATGTACCTTGGTTGCAGACACATCCTCAGTAGGAGTGTGCAGGAAGCAGCTGATTGATGTTTCTCTCTCATCAATGTTTCTAACTATCCCTTTCCCTTCCTCTCTGTAAAAAAAAATCCATAAAATATATATATTTAAAAATTAGCCTGCTATATTTGATCAAACATTTAATTAACTCACCCCTAATACTTTGGCAGGGCCAGACCAAATGATTTTGCAGGCCTTATATGGTTCTCAGGCTGAACATTCCTCACCCCTGGACTAAAGGCCGCCTCTGGCAGAAATCGGTTTGGCTCAGTGGTAGAGCGTCAGTCTGCGAACTGAAAGGTCCCTGGTTCAATTCCGGTCAGGGGCATGTATTCAATATGTTGGTTGCGGGCACATCCCCAGTAGGAGGTGTGCAAGAGGCAGCTGGTCGATGTTTCTCTCTCATCGACCTTTCTAGCTCTCTAGCTCTCTCCCTTCCTCTCTGTAAAAAACCAATAAAATATATTTTTTAAAGGCTGCCTCTGTGTCTACCTACTACTGGACTAAACAGCAAATAGCTGGGTAATTATGAAATATGATGCAATCACCTTCAGATGCCATTCTAAAGCTGAAGAAACTCTTACAGACAACTATAGCTAGAACCATATTTTTCTTGAAGTTTTTTCTCTATCCTAAGAATAATATAGTCAATTAAATATTGATACCAATTAATATAATATTTTAAAAACGCTTGTTAGCTCAGCTGGTGTGGCTTAGTAATCGATTATCAACCTAAGAACCAGGACGTCATGGTTCAATTCCTGGTCGGGGCACAAGCCCAGGTTGTTGTGGCTCAGTTCCCAGAGGGGGCGTATGGGAGGCAGCCAATCAATGATTCTCTCTCATCATTGATGTTTTTACCTCTCTTTCCCTCTTCTTCCCTCTCTGAAATCAATAAAAAAAAAATTTTTTTTCAAAACTTGTTATTGCCTGGCTGGTGTGGCTCAGTGGTTGAGCGTCGACCTATGAGTTAGAAGGTCAAGGTTTGATTTCTGATCAGGGCACATGCCCAGGTATCGGGCTCCGTCCCCAATGTGGGGCATGCAGAAGGCAGCCAATCAATGATTCTCATCATTGATGTTTCTATCTCTCTCTCCCTCTTCCTTCCTCTCTGAAATAAAAAAAAAAAATTTTTAAACAAAACAAAAAAATTTAGTTCAACAAAATTTTCTTCCAAATTCACTTTAAATTTCATACCCTTCACAGGCAGATCCTTGCTAATGATAGCCAAGCCTCTTTCTTCCACCCTAGCCACTACAAAAATATTCTAATTATCTTTCTAATGTATTTATTAGATAAACTTCTAAACACCATCTGAGCCTGTTCTTGCACAAGAGAAGAGTGACTAAAGAAAAGAAATTTGGGCCAAAATCCAAGTTCCTGTCCTCTTTTATAACAGAAATTGGTCAAAGGCTTCACAGTGTGTGAAACTGACTGAAAAGGAGTAACATCACCTACTGAACGTTTAAGGTACTGTACTTTTTTGTTTCTAATAAGGAAATTTATTTAAATTTTCTGAGGGACAACATTTAAGACGTCTTATATGATAAACACTAATAGACAAGAACTATCTAAGATACCACTCATCCGACCTCAGCAGGATGAGGAGCCTACTGACACCAGCTCCAGAAGTTCACAGGCTGGTGGCACACAAGGACACAGAATGATTTCAATGCAGAAAAAAACATTCATAGGAAAAGATTGAGGAAAAGGTTGTTCCTCTGCCTAGGGAAGGGTCTGGCAAATCATTGTGGATAGTACATTTGAGCCAGCTTTAACAGATGAGCATCCAAAGCATCCAAAATGACAGAGGCAAAGGCAAAGGCCAGAGCTGGCTACACCTGAAGATCTTCCATTTAACAACTAACATTCCCTAGTTGTTAAATGGCAGATCTTCCAACTTAACATAAGGAGGAAAAACATTCCTCCCAAGGATTTTCCTAATAGGGTGGGTACTCTCCCTCCTTCCCTGGTGCCCAGCATTTCACAATAGAAAAATACAGGTTTTTTTCTACTTAGTTTTCTCCTTCACAGCTTAATAACAAACACCAGGCCCTCTTTGCATGCTGACCTAGTCAGGCCTACATTTTACCAACTTATCATTTGGGAAGAGTAAGATCTCTATTTCAAATTCAGGGCAAAAGTCAACCTTCAATAGAGATATTCTGAAAAGTAAAATATAAAGCTTTGAAGCTCTATAAATATACATATAAGCCAAAAACTTGAATGCCATGTAAGTTAAAACACACACACACACACACACACACACACACACAAAAACATATGCCATGTTAAGAATTTTAGACCATCTTAAATGATGAAAATTCTCAAAAAAAATTCAGAAGTAGCCCTCAATTCTGTTCTCTTGAAGCTCCTTAAGAGATTAAACTACACGTAGACCGCATATCATTACAAAGAAGTATAGATGATCTGATTTCACTAAGCCATCATTGGTTTCTGATTTTAAAGTGCCTATTGAAAGCTCAATTTAGATATGATTTTAATTTAAGTTTTATCTTAAATCCCACTATGGCACATTTTATAAGACTTACT
Source organism: Pipistrellus kuhlii (assembly GCF_014108245.1). Taxonomy (NCBI): domain Eukaryota; kingdom Metazoa; phylum Chordata; class Mammalia; order Chiroptera; family Vespertilionidae; genus Pipistrellus; species Pipistrellus kuhlii. The sequence continues at coordinate 1,436,046 of NW_023425520.1, read as the reverse complement.
ACATTTTTTTTTTTTTTTATAAGTTTTTATTGTTCATATTATTACAAATGTTCCTTCCCCCCCCCCCACCATTGCTCTCCTCCACCAGGTTCCCACCCCACCCTCTGCCCTTTCCCCTCTCCCCATTGTCCTCATCCATATGTGCACAGTTTGTTCAGTCTCTTCCCACGCCCCCCTCTCCCCTTTTCCCCAAGAATTGTCAGTTCACTCCCCTTCCATACCTCTGATTCTATTATATTCAACAGTTAATATTGTTCATCAGATTTTTTTAATTTCCTTGGTTTTTAGATTCACTTGTTGATAGTTACGTATTTGTTGTTCATAATTTTTATCTTTGTTTACTTTCTCTTCTGAAAGAACCCCCTTCAGCAATTCATATAAATCTGGTTTGGCGGTGATGAACTCCTTTAGCTTTTTTTTATTAGTGAAGCTCTTTATCTGGCCTTCGATTCTGAGTGATAGCTTTGCTGGGTAGATTATTTTTGGCTGTAGGTTCTTACTATTCATCACCTTGAATATTTCTTGCCATTCCCTTCTGGCCTGCATGGTTTCTGTTGAGAAGTCAGCTGACAATCGTATAGGTGCTCCTTTATAGATTACTACCTTCTTTGCTCTTGCTTCTTTTAATATTCTCTCTTTGTCTTTTGCTCTTGGAATTTTAATAATGATGTGTCTCGGTGTGGTCCTCTTTGGATTCCTTTTGTTTGGAGTTCTATGCGCTTCCTGGACTTGTAAGTCTAATTCTTTCCCCAGGTGGGGGAAGTTTTCTGTCACTATTTCTTTCAGTATGTTTTCGATATCTTGCTCTCTCTCATCTTCTGGGACCCCAATAATTCTGATGTTGGTTCGCTTAAAGTTGTCCCAGAGGTTTCTTACATTATCTTCAATTTTCTGGATTCTCTTGCCTTCTAGCTTCTGTGGAGGAGTGTCTTCTGGCTCTTTATGTTCCAAATCTTTGACTTGATTCTTGTGATCTTCCCTTCTGTTTTTAGGACTCTGTAAAATATTTTTTATTTCAGACAATGTATTCTTTATGTCTTGTTGATCCCTTATTAATTCTAGTTGATCTCTTTTCATATCCTCATAGGCCTTATCCATCTTTTCTAGGAAATTCTTGAAAAACCTTATAAGCGTAGATTTGAACTCTATATCCAGACGCTTTTTGTCCTCCATTTCTTTCGTTTGTGATCTATTTTGTTGTCGCATTTCGCAGGTACAGATGGGACGGGGTTTCAGGGTGGAGCCTGCAGCTTTGGCTTCCATCAGCCCCGCCCTATGCGGGTCCGTCAGAGCTTGCTGCCGGCGCCTCTGAGAGAAAGGTGCCCTCGATTTTCGCCTGCTGCCAAACAGTCTATGCTCTCCCCCAATGAGCACGGTATTGGGGTTCAGTTCAGTTGGAAGTGGAGTTGGAGGTGGCGTTCAGAGCAGTCTGGAGCCCCAGTCTCCTTCCCGTCAGGGCAATCCCGCGGCACAGCCGACCGTCCCTTCTCTGTGCGCAGTGTGCGCACCGCTGGGACCTCCTTTCGCCACTTCCCCGGGGTTCCGCCTTACAGCCCGGCTCCCTATGGCTGAGCCTGAGTCCCTGGGGTCTGGCTTAAAACTGGGGATCAGAGCAGTCGGGGGCCCAGCACAGTCGGAGTTTTGTCTCCTTTCCGCTTGGGAACGCCCGTCAGGCACTCGGCCTCCCTCCTCTCCGGCTCCGTCCTCTCCGCGCGCTGCGTCTCCGTACCTTGGGTTTTTCCAGCTCCTCCGCGCCTCCTTCTGGTTTTCTCCTTGCTTCTCACTGTAGAATTTCCAGTCAGTCAACCTTCCTGTAATTCTGGGCAATGTCCGTTTTATATTTTAGTTGTATTTTATTGAAATTGTTGTGTGCGGCTGCGGCTAGGTGTTCACCTGGGCGCAGCCATCTTGGATCTCCGACTTACTACATTTTTTCAAAATATATTTTTATTGATTTCAGAGAGGAAGGGTGAGGGAAAAAGAGAAACATCAATGATGAGAGAGAACCATCCATCAGCTACCTCCTGACAACCCAGGCATGTGCCCTGACTGGGGAATTGAACCATGACCCCTGTTTCCGATGCTCAACCACTGAACCATGCCAGCCAGGCAAGAGTTCCTACCTTTGAAGGTAGAATTGGGCTTTATTTATTAAAAGTACCCAGTTCAGCCGAAACCGGTTTGGCTCAGCGGTAGAGCCAAACTTAACATAAGGATCTGCGGACTGAAAGGTCCCAGGTTCGATTCCGGCCAAGGGCATGTACGTTGGTTGCGGGCACATCCCTGGTAGGGGTTGTGCAAGAGGCAGCTTGTCGATGTTTCTCTCTCACTGACGTTTCTAGCTCTCTATCTCTCTCTCCCTTCCTCTCTGTAAAAAATCAATAAAATATATTAAAAAAAAAAAAAAAAAAAAGTACCCAGTTCAACCCGGCCAGTGTGGCTCAGTTGGTTGAGTATTGTCCTATGCACCAGGAGGTCAGCAGTTCAATTCTCCAGCAACCCAGTTGCTGGCTTGATCCCCAGCAGGGGACATGCAGGAGGGGGCATCCCATAGATGATGTTTCTCTCTCAACAATATTTCTATCTCTCTCCCTTCCTCTCTCTCTCTCTCTAAAATCAATAAAAGATATATATATTTTAAAAGGTACCCAGGTCAAACTCTGACTTTTAGAGGAGCGTAACTTCCACAGGTCAAGGGAACGCACCAGGCTGTTTTTCACCACCAGGTCCCGGCCTGTACCCACGCTATTCCTCTCCTCAGAATGTCTGGCCACCTACTTACTAACAAGCACCTCTCTCCACCACCCTTTCCTTTGCTGACCCTCTAAATCGCCTCCTCCTTCCCTGATACAATTGCAGCACCTCACTAAACTTACTAGTTAACATGCCTGTGTTTTCCTAGTACCCTCTGAGCTCCTATGTCCAGCCAGATGTCTGACCCTTAGCAAGTTATAATAAATGAATATTTCCATCACCCACAAAGGAGAGGCATTTGCAAGCACACATTGCAGCCACATAGAATATAGGTTTGAATCTTTTGCCTAGTTAGTTACCCTGTTATGCTTCAGGAGGCACTGCAAGTCCTTATGGCAAGAACTGTACACCCAGTATAAGACTACAATGAACTGAGGGAACTCAATAAAAAAAATCAGCCAACCCAGGAACTTGTAGTTCACAGGCCTTTGTCATACAAAGAAGCCTGTGACCCCAATGTGAACTGGTTAGATCTTAAGCAGTATTAACTGCCATGTATAGCTGTCCAACCTGGAGAGAAACAGTCAGCCTTGATATGATTCTGTAACAACCCATTTATAAGGCGTCTACAATAATCTTTGATTGCTGACTTAATGCTTACCATCCATACCCCACAAATAAGGAGACTGAGGCTCAAAGAGTTTTAGGCCACTTGCAGTTAGGTCACTTTCCTGAGGTAACAGAGCCAGCAAATGGTGAAATCTGGATACAGACCAAAGGCTTTCTGACTCTAAAGCTTCTACTATAGACAGGGCCTCCCGTGGTACTTTTACAAAGCAGAGAAGGCAAATTAACGGTAAGCCATTCTTAGAGAGCACACTCTTGCAGAAGTACCTATCTACTGTCTGCTTCCTTAAGTTCTATACACATCTCCTAGCATCCCTCTACAAGCAAGCTCCTGCAAGGAACGCTGTGATAATGAAACAGGGAATCATCCTGTTGGCCACTCTGCCAGAGTTCTGAGTTTGTGAGTACATTAGCTGAGCCCTAGAACTGCCAAGTGCTCCCAACTCTAATAAATCAGCTTAGCAAGGGAAAAGTAATGTTTTCTATGCTCAAATTGGGGCCCAAGAACACAGACTGGAGGGCTAAGGAACAGGAAGTGAGGAGGGCGCAAGCATCCACTTTCCAAGGACAGCAGAACCCAGAGGTGAGAGCCTAGTCACACGCGCAGTTGCATTACTTGTTCACGCCCACTTCCGGCTGGGCCTTCCTCTTCACCTCCAGAGACAGTCAGTACTTGGTAGAAGGTAAGAAGAAAACAGACGAACCAAAAACACTCCTCTCCTGGGGAGCCTGTGCTCCAAATGAGTATCCACCCTCTCTCAGGCTCCCTCAGCAATATACTTACCTAAGAAAAGCCCCTGTCACCTAACTGACCTATATGAACTAATATCAAATCTGGCCACAACATGGGAAAGTCAAAACAGCATTTCCCCAAACCCAGTGTAAGAGGGAACCCAAGGACAGAAAGAACACCATGCACCATGAACCTACCAATACACAACAGAGCAATCTATTTGAAATCTCACTTTTCCTATGCCATAAATAACCAAGCACTTCCCTTGCCTGAATTATTTTTTTAAGGTTTCAAACAAGGCAGGAAGGGCTTTTAGAGCTGTTTATCTCTGCATAATATGCGCTGCCATGAAGAAATGCCACAGGATTCCAAAACACACTACCACCAACTTCAAGAAAAGCAAAGCTGAAAGTGCTCCTGACCAGGACCATCCCAGACCTCTCTCTCTAGTTACTCCAAAATTACAGCCACAGTTATCCTGGACCAACCAATGCCAACAGCCAATAATTAACTGGGAAAATGCCGTAATTTCTGCCTTGTTATAGAGAGAGAGGAAACAGAAGCAAAGAGTCCAGTGAGGAAATTCGAATAGTGAGGTTTCACTTCTAAACATCCAAGAAACTCCACCCCAAGCTTCCAACACCCATGGATATTCCCAATGAAGCCCTATGATATTCTTTCATTCGTTCATTTACTTGTTTGCTACTGGGATGTAAGCTCCTGGAGAGCCCACTGCATCTGTCCTGCTGAAGTGTCCAGCATGGCTCATGGCAGGCACACAAACATTGCTGAATTATTTGCTGGCATAAGAAATTACATGAGCCAAAATATTTAACACTTTCTTTTAAAAAATGTATATATTTCTTTACTGATTTCAGAGATGAAGGGAGAGTGGGAGAGAGATAGGAACATCAATGATAAGAATCTTTGATTGGCTGCCTCCTGAACACTGAGGATCGAGCCATATGCCCTGACCGGGAATCAAACCCTCATGACCTGGTTCATAGGTCAACACTCAACTACTGAGCCACACTGATCAGCCTTTACACTTTCTATTTTTCAATCCAATTTAAATTACACTTAAGAAAAAAGAAAAGAAAGAAAGAAAACCTACCTATGACCAAATAGGAAAATCTATGGTAAATAGAGCCCTTACTTGAGAGTTCAAACGTCCCTTGTATGTAAGTTTGAAGGAATAAATTTGTATTAAACAAAGGCAGCCAGGCTGCAGAGAGGATAGAGCCAAGCTTAATACCAAAAATAACACCATCCATTCATTTGGATGGAACGACTTGATAGAGTAGTTATTTCCCAGTTCCAAAAGAGTTCAACTTCTTTCTTATCATCAAGATCCCACGGGATTTAATGCCCCCTGTGCTGTCTCCAACAGGAAGGAAACCCTGACTTCCCTAGCTATTTCAGTTATATAAATCAACAGTTTATTGTCCAGAGTTAGAAGCTGGGCAATGTTGGGACGCACATGCCTTTTAGAGCTGCCCACCAATGGATAACCATATTACATTACATCTAATAAATGTACCTCGATCAATATTATTTCTAATTATCCAAGGGTTTTTATTGCTGTAAGGATCTTTCAATTAAAAAAAAAGTTTAAAAAACTTCCTGTTAGATAAAAGAGACTGGGTAGTGGCGCCACCATCCACCAGAGTGAAGTCTTATGCACACAAGAGACACAGCATAATTTCAAAAAAGGATTTTTACCACAAGGCCCTTGCCTTTTAAAGTTGTTTACCTTAGTTCATATATGTTAATAATAATAAACTTTGCTCCTTTCCCATAGAATGGAATAACTGTCCTTTAACGAATTAAGAGAAACTTAAGATAGGTGGATATTTCTTGGCCTCAATAGTAAAGTCACTTTATGTGTGTGTGTGTGAGAGAGAGAGACACACATGAAGGGAAGGAACAGGGATATTTCAAGAGGTGGGGAGAACCCCTTTCCCTCAAACTTGGGAGAAGCCCAATGGGGACCTAGCTGAGATTGTCACCCATTATTTCCCTCTGCGTTTTAACTATCTGGAATATGTGCCATCTGTACACACACTAGGAAGTGAAAAAGGCTGGGTCCAACTCACGGCCATGATTAGTGAGGGCTTTCACTAATTGCTAAGAAAAAAATCCTCTAACACACACACACACACACACACACACACACACACCAAAAAAAAAAAAAAATCTGTCCTGCCTACCCCAGCCCTCAACCCCACCCCCATAGCTCTCTATCCTGGGAGCTCAAGGTGAATTCTGATCTCCTCATGGGCACTAAGCCACACACTGGCCCTCTCAATGTACTATTATTGTGTTGTGTCAAATGCTTTTATACATCTCTTTCCCAGTCTTTTGTCCCCAAATCTGATCCATTACCCTAAAAAAACAGTTCTTATTTCAAGGTTCTAATGTTTAAAAGACCACTCACCAGGTAACTGCTGCACATCACTCATTCAAGAAGTCTCAAAATATGGATATGATCCTTTAGGTTTATGGTACTCCTATCTTTGTCCCACAATTCCTAAAGTTCATTATAATCTATTTTGCCTATGGCCCAATTACAGTAATATATCTCCCTACTTGCCCTTAACTCATAAATTACCCCTGCCCCAGCCGGTTTGGCTCAGTGGATAGAACGTCAGCCTGTGGCCTTTAGGGTCCCAGGTTCGGTTCCGATCCTTGGTTGGGCTGCAGGCTCCTCCCAGGCCTGGACCCTCCTGATCAGGGCACGTGTAGGAGGCAATCAATCAATGTGTTTTTCTCACATTCATACTTCTCTTTGTCTTACCTTCTCTCTTCCACTCTCTCTAAAAACAGTGGGAAAATATCCTTGGGTGAAGATTAAAAAAATAAATAAATAAATAAATCACCCCATTTTACAGAGGCAGAAGACAAGGCAAAGGCAAACACAAATGTCTGCCACACAGCAAATCCGCCTCACATCTGCTATCTGAACACATAAAATTTCTACAAGACCCGGGGAGGGGGGGTTGGGGGGGGGGGGGGCAATGGGTTTTGCAAGGGACATACCAAGTTTCTTTCTCTTCAGGCATATTTAGCCTGGCAGAATGTCAAGCACTTCCTGGCCTGGGAGTATAGGACAAAACCGTAATCTCCTGAACACAACAAACAACCTTTATTGCACACCAACCATGTGTGAGGCACTGTGCTGCCCTCCTCCCCCGTTCATTATCTCAGATTCATTTGTTCTTTCATAGCATTCATACGTCTAGGAAGCACTTCCCATCTGTAAGCATCTTCACACACATTTACAGAGATATGACCCCTTAAATATTTAGTAACATACCAATTTTGTACCATAACTTGTCCAAATCCACACTACTGGGGAGGACTGATTCAGGCCCTTGACTTCAAAGCTCCCCCTTTCCTTAACACCCTATCTTGCTGGTTCTATGGATTTCGTTTAAAATAATAAATGTGTCAGCACTTCTCTGCCCTGTTTCAGGACACCCTAAACCCTGAGCTTCCCATCATCTTTCCCCTGCCATTCAGGGCAGAACCTACAGCTGACCAGGAAAAGGCAATAAAAGAGCAACCAGGTCTGTAGCACCTTCTTGCCTGGACTTGACTACCCCAGGAGCAGAGGGCCCAGGAAACTCCAAACACTTCTCCACAGAAGAAAATAGCTCGAGTTGAAACTTGTGTCCACATGGTCCACCGACAGATTTAGAACTCAAATTATAGCCTCCGCAGGAGTCTTCACAAAGAACTCAAATTAAGCAAGACCCAGATGGAAACGAACAGGAGAGAGACAGCCTGAAGTCAAACTGTAAAGTGAACTGCAATTATAGCAGAGTCAGAGAGTAGAACTCGTTGAAATGCTAAACCAAACAGGAGTTCAGCCTATATTTCTAAACTCCACTTCAGGAATGTTCTCTCCACTTTTTTAGCTTGAAACTTGTGCATGGACACAAAGTGGTTGCAAGTTACTCAGGTTTCAAACTGAGTTCATTCCCGTCCTTTGGACCATCTCTCAATGCCAGCATTCATCTACTTGGGCTCCAGAGAGCTCTGAGTTTGGCAAAGCAGATAAAATTAGCTACTGGAGTGAACTTGGAATATAGGGAGGGCCATTAAAAACAGTACACATGAGATTTGTAAAGCCACGTAAAAACTTCCTTTGGCCAGCCTGAAGTCATCTAAAACACAAGAGAAATTAAGTCAAAACCCCTGTCCCTTGCCTCTGTTCCACCCTTCCTGGAACTAAGGTGACCCATTTCCTGCTTCTTGCCTTGCCTTTCAAATCAGAGTGGCCCACAAACTGAGGAGCCGCTAGAGATCAAGCGGTAAGTCAGAGAGTCTAGGATGAGAAAATGCAGCAGAAAGACATAAAGGAGCATTTTTTTTTTCTCTCCCCCTACTTCCTATGCAGAGGGAGGACTAAGGCAAGGGACAGGAAGTGGATCAGTCCCACAACTTGATAGTGTGATAAAGGACAGTGTTCCAGCCCTGTCCCTCCTGCCTCTATACTGGCCTGACACCATGGCTCAAAAACAGAGGAACCAAGGTGGTCATCTGGAAACATAGTCTGGTCCCCCCAAATATAGCAGGTCCTAAGGGACAAGAAAACAGTGATGCGTGGTGTGTTTTTTTGTTTGTTTGTTTGTTTGTTTTAATCTCTGTCTCCCAATTTCCCTTCTAGCCAAAATCTCTCTGGTCTCTGGAACCTACGGTAAAAGTTCAGAGAAGACCACCCAATCTGGCAAGAAAGAATACTGAAAGGAAGGCACATTTCTCCTTCCAGAATGGAGGTAAGTGGGTGCCACAAAGATACATAAGGGAATCTTGAAGTTGCAAGAAGAAATGAGGAGACAGTTTATCCCTTAAAGAATCAGGAGGGGGAAAACAAATCTAAAATAAATAAATAAACAAACAACTTTTTAAAAAAAGAGAAAATCAGGAGGGAAACCTCAGGCAAGTGGGAGGGGAACCCCTCTGAATGCAAGAGGACCCCCTCAGTGAAGTGAAATTTACCATGTCTCTCATCAGAAGAGGGGAATCTTAGAAAAGTGGAGACACACTTCAGAGATGTGTGGGAGCCCATAGGAATAAGACATATCATATTAGGGGGAGAACCTCTGGAGAAGCCAGTGACCCCTCCAAACATTATAAGATGCATAGATTAGTAGGGAACCCAAAAGAAATGGCAAATAATTTTTGAAAAGTTAGTAATTCCCCCCGCCCCCGAAAACTAAGGATCCAATCAGGTGTATGGGTATTTCAGAGTAATAAAGGGCCTCAGGAAAATGGAGACACTCATCAAAAAGCAGAGTATTCTGCCCTGGCAAGTGTGATTCAGTTGGTTAGAGCAACATCAGGATATACCAAGGTTGTGGGTTCAATATCCTGTGAGGGCACATACGAGAAACAACCAATGAATGCATAAATAAATGGAACAACAAATCGATGTTTCCCCCTCTCTCTTCTTTCCTCTAAAATTAATACAATAAAAAAATAAGGGGGAAAAAAGCAGGGTCCCATCAAAAGCGGAGATAGCTCAGAAAAGTAGAAAACACCTTCAAGAAGGATTCTGCCAGAAGCAGGAACACCTCAGATTAGTTCGGGGACGCTAGGCTGAAGAAGGAGGTCACCCAAACAAGTGGGAACAGAAAAAAGCAACTCAGAAAAGTAGAGGGAAAGGAGACCTACGAAAAGTGGGAGACACCATAGAAAAGTGGGTCCACAGCCTAGGGGCCTGGCTCAGTGGGTGACCGCGACCTATGAACCAGGAGGTACAGGGTTCAATTCCACTCAAGGGCACATGCCCAGGTTGCAGGCTTGATCCCCAGTGTGGGGTGTGCAGGAGGCGGCCGATCAATGATTCTCATCATTGATGTTTCGATCTCTCTCTCTCTCTCTCTCTCTCTCTCTCTCTCTCTCTCTCCCCCTTCCTCTCTAAAATCAATACAAATATATTAAAAGGAAAAAAGAAAAGAAAAGTGGGACAACAGCTCAGAGAAGCTGAGATCTCCTCAGAAAATTAAGGGGGAGGGGGAAATCCATGGAGAAACCAGGTGGTCTCAGAGGTGGGGATCCCCCTGAGAAGTGGAGGGATCCCAAGAAGCAGGAGTGTCTCCTGGGGAAAGCGGGGTCCCTCGGGGAGGCAGAAGATCCCTAGGAAGACAGGTAGTCCCAGAGAGGTGGGGAGCTGCCCACGGAGAGCCGAGGCCCCTCAGAAAAGCGGAGGGTACATGAGAGAAGGGGGCTCCCCTCGGTTAAAAAAGGAGTCTGTGGGGTCCCTCACAGAGGTGAGGTCCCTCAGAGAAGGAGAATCCCTTGGAGAAGCGGAGGTCCCCTACAGAAGTAGGGGATTCCTTCACAGAAGCGAGCCCCGAAGACAAGAAGGTACACACTGGAGGCGGTCCCCTCGCAGAAGCGGAAGCCCCAGAGAAGCCCGGGGCACCGGAAGCCGGGGACCCGCCACCAGCGGCGCCGGCCCCTCACTCACCGAAGTTGCTCGGCGCCCCCAAAGGCAGCTGCTAGGTCCCGGACGGCCTCGGGTTGCCGGGTCGGATCCAGTCCGCTCGGGTCCCGCAGCGGCAGCTCCCTCAGGTGGGTCCGCGGTGGCAGCAGCGACAGGACGACGGACGGAGGACCGACCGACTGCGCGGGCGACGCGAGGCGCGCTCGGGCGGCGGGGGTGCGCGTGCGCGCGCTGGGGCGCTGACCCCGGGCGGGAGGAGCCGCCGCGCCGCGCTCGGAGCCTCGGCTAGGTCTCGCCGCTCTCTCTCACACTGAAATTGCCCGCTTCGCAGCCCGGCTTCCTCGGTTGCTAGGCAGATTTCGCCTCGCACACTTCCGGGTTTAGACGCGTCCTGCCGAGTGGCGGCGCCGCAGGCCAATGAGGTCCGGGCGGGGCTCCAGGGATCCGCGCCCCACAGAGGGCGTGTCCAGCCTCACGACGGACAGCGACCGGTGGCCAATGAGCGCGCGGGCCGGCTCGCTCTCGGAATTGCTCCGGCGGCCTGGGCGGGCTCAAGGAGGTGGCATCGAGTAACTGACAGGTGGCCTGCCAATGGTAAAGTAGAGCGGGCCTCAGGACCAGTCAGAGCCCTGTTGGGGCGGGGCTTAGGCTTAGGGGCGGGCACCGGGAAGGGCAGGGCCTGGGAGACGCGTCAATCCGTAGCCGGCTCGCTCGGACCCTGGAAGGCGGTTCGACTGGGCTGCGGGGCGGCCAACAACTGACTGGGCAGGGGGTTCCCTGCAGTGCTCAGCAGGGGCGCCCCACCCACAATGCACCGGAGGCAGCCTGGGCCGGCCGGGCAGGCGAGGAACCGGTGGTGGGCGGGGTCGCGTAAGGCGCGCTCTGAGGAGACTGGGCGAGCTGTGGCCCCGCCTTGTTCTCCAGGATGGATTCATTCCCCCCACTGCTCCTTTCTGACCGGACTTGTGGGTCCGACCCTCTTCCGAGGAGAATCTTTGGGGGTTCTTGCCCCCAGCCCCTGTTCTGAGGAGAATCTTTGGGATTCTTTGCCTGACCCCAGTTCTGAGAAGCTTCAAAAATCTTGCCCGTGGCTCCTCTTCTGAACAGAAACTTGGAAGTTCTTGCCCAGCCAGTTTTTCTCAGGAGAATTGCCAGGACAGGGCTGATTTTGTAGATTCGAAACCCCAGCTCCCTTTTCTAAAAAAAAACTTGAGGAGCCTCGGGCTCCTGCCCCCTTTACTAAAAAAGAATTTGGATAATTCAGGTCCCTAAACTCACTGCCTTTCCCTAGTGCTTGGAAAGTATACTCTGCCTTTTCTGGGCATTATTGGGGGGCCCTGGTCCTCTTCCTCCATTGTCTGAAGAGCAATGGGGCCTTCTATCTGAAGATAACGTTAAGTTTCTATCTTGTGTGACCCTCCCCCAAACAGGAAAAATTTGGAACCTCAAGCACCCATCCTCTAAACAGAATTACAGATTAATGCCTCCTCACTCCTTTTACTAAAGAAATGCCATGAAGTTGTGCTCCCTGAGTTTTTTTTCTAAGCAGTGTCTGTTTCAGGAAATGTTCGATTTTTCCTAAATATTGTGACCATTTGAATTCTCTTCCCTAGAAAGTTGTGGGGACTTATACTTCCTTTTTTGGAGAAACTACCCACTTAGCCCTCTTTCCCCTTTTTTGAGGGGAGTTTTTCTGTGCAGCTCTCTACTCTTCCCCAAGGATCAAATCTGTGGCCCTTCCTGATTCTGTCCCCTGTCTCCCAGTTTCCTCTACTGGGTGGGGCCTTTCCAAGAAGCAGTTTTGCTTTCACCAACCTCCCGATAAAACCAATGAGTTGCTCCGTGCTGTGCCTAGTAGGTGTTAGAGGCCTTCACTTCTGTCTTCTCCCAGTTCGTCTGAACACCTTGCCTGATTCCCCCTCACCCTCTCAGAATCCAGTTTCGCCCTTAGTAGGGAACCATTGAATGGAAGGGTGAAGAAATCCGCAATGAAAAAGACCCACAATAGAATTTTTTTTTTAATTTTTCCAAAAAAAGAAGAAAAAACAAAGACCCACTTACACTGTGAGGATTTAATATGGCAAACTTTTATCACTCCCCCTTTTTGCACAGAAGTGTGCAAGATACTGAGATACCTGAATTATAGGACAGAACTTGTGAGCCAAGGTGAATACAACAAAGGAAAAGAGGCCTGTTAGGCCAGGCAGAATGTTACAGTAAAGAGATACAAGAAAATGTAGGAATAGAAAGGAGGAAGTGATTAAATGAGATAATGAATGTGAAAGTGCTTTGTAAACCATGAAGCAGTGTATTAGCGTGGAAAGGATTATTGTTATTGTTACAAGTGGGCTGACATTCCTCTAAGAAAAGTAAAGAATAAAATCTGAGAGTTACAGGGAGGGGAGGTTGGCAGGGAGCCCTGTGAGGCCTGCCTCCCTGCGTGAGTTGAGCCTAGACCCAGTGGCAAGACTGACAAGAGTCCTTGGCTAGGGAAGGAAGATACTGAAAACATGAAGGCAGCATGTTTCCAAAGCACCTTGTTTACACCTTTGGCGTAGCATCACATTCTGCAGAGTCTGAGACAGTCTGGTTGGACAATAAACACTTGACCTTTGCCGAAATGGGTTTGGCTCAGTGGATAGAGTGTCAGTCTGCAGACTGGAGGGTCCAACCCCTTCACTTTATATATGAGAAACTGAGAAGTCCAGAGGACAAGATGACTTGTTCCTATCCCACTGCTAAAACTTTATGGCTGGCCCTAACTGGTTTGGCTTAGTGGATTGAGCGTCGGCCTACGGACTGAAGGGTCACAGGTTCGATTCTGGTCAAGGGCATGTACCTCAGTATGCAGGAGGCAGCTGATCGATGTTTCTCTCATGAATGTTTCTAACTATCCCTCTCCCTTCCTCTCTATAAAAAAAAACAATAAAAAATATTGTTTTAAAAAAAAACTTTATGGCCGAGACCGGTTTGATTCCGTGGATAGAGCGTCAGCTTGCGGACTGAAAGGTCCTGGGTTCGATTCCGGTTAAGGGCATGTACCTTGATTGTGGGCACATCCCAGTGGAGGGTGTGCAGGAGGTAGCTAATTGATGTCTCTCTCTCATCGATGTTTCTAGCTCTCTATCCCTCTCTCTTCCTCTCTGTAAGAAATCAATAAAATATAAGAAATCAATAAAATATATTTTAAAAAACTTTATGGTTGAATCCTTTTTTTTTTTTAACAGAGAGGAAGGGAGAGAGAGAGAGAGAGAGAGAGTTAGAAACATAGATGAGAGAGAAACATCAATCAACTGCCTCCTGCACACCCCCTACTGAGTCCACAGGCCGATGCTCTATCCACTGAGCCAAACCGGTTAGGGCTATGGCTGGATCCTAAGCTTGCACTACCTTAATCTCACTTTGAACCTATGTGCAGGAAAGGGGCAAAGGGGGACCTGTGCCCTTGAGTCTTTGTGCAAAGCAGAGCCTTGTTGGGAACCTAAAACTCCCTGTGTCTTATCTCTCAGGCAAGCTGGGGAAGGTTCTGGAAATCGGTCTAATAGAATTTCCAAACTCAAGAGAAAAGGACAACTGGGGATCCTGACCCCAGGTCAAGACCATCTAAATTAACTTGGTCAAAGGGAAATTGCAAATGAACTGAGGTTATTTCAGGGTTAATAACTGTGTAATTTCCAGACTGATCCCTGGAAATGTCAGGACCTATAACTACATCTTACCTTTTTGTTTCAGGAATGCACAGAATTTCTTTGATTCTCAAGAGAAAGGTATGACCTAGAGGCAGAGATGTTGGATTAAGGCATGTCCCTGAAGTCTGGAATCCTAAGCATAAGCAAGTGTCCCATTTGGCTGGAAAATTGTATCCTCAAAGAATCCAAGGCAGGCCAGCGGCATAGCTCAGTGGTTAAGCATTGACCTATGAACCTGGAGGTCATGGTTTGACTTCCTGGTCAGGGCACATGCCCGGGTTAAAGGCTCAGTCCCCAGTGGGGGGCATGCAAGAGGCAGCTGATCAATGATTATCTCTCACCATTTATGTTTCTCTCTCTCTCTCCCTCTCCCTTTCTCTCTGAAATCAATAAAAATATGTTAAAAAATCAAAAGAATCCAAGGCAAATGAGCATTTGTCAGGGCAAGTGAAAAGCCCCACCAAAATGGATGACATGAGCACAGCTTCTGACATAAAAAAAAAAAATTAAAAAAAAAACATGGCCCACACCAAGGATGGGCTTTCCTTTCCTCAGTGGTAGCAATGATTGCATCTCTCTGCACAAGGTGTGTCCCTTCATGGGTCTGAGAAATCATGTGGGCAAACTGGCTAAGTGACATTCACAATCAAATAGGAAAATGGGCGCTGAGCCAGGTGACTGACTGCACAGGCAGCAAGGAAGGCAGGGCCTCAATGGTAGAAAAATGAGGGCATGATGGATGCCAGCCTGCAGAGACCTCCTATTGGTGTTGTAGTCTTAGACAAGGACCAAGGACAAGTGCCCGCTGACAATGGAAAATGAAAGCTAGTTAACACTAGGGAAGGGTACTAAGCACAAAGTTAAAGCCCTCTGGTGTCGCTCAATGACAGGAGCAGTTCAAGTGCCCCTCCATGCTCTGGTTTCTCTTCAGATTGCATAAATCTTTCGCCTTTTCAAGTGCCCCCTCCATCACTGCCTCCTAAGATTCTTGGACTAGCCCTAGCCTGTTTGCTCAGTGGTTAGAGCATTGGCCTGCAGACTGAAAGGCCATGGGTTCAATTCCAGTCAAGGGCATATACCTCGGTTGCAGGTTCGATCCCTGGCCCAGGTCAGGGGCGCATGTAGGAGCAGCCAGTCGGTGTATCTCTCTCACATTGCTGTTTCTCGCTCTCTGTCTCTCCCTTTCCTGTCCACTCTCTCTAAGAAAAATCAATGGGAAAAATATCCTTGGGTGAAGATTAACAAAAATAAATGAAGAGCCGCAACCAGTTTGGCTCAGTGGTAGAGCGTCTGTCTGCGGACTGAAAGGTCCCGGGTTCGATTCCGGCCAGGGGCATGTACGTTGGTTGCGGGCACATCCCCGGTAGGGGGTGTGCAAGAGGCAGCTGGTCGATGTTTCTCTCTCATTGACATTTCTAGCTCTCTATCTCCCTTCCTCTCTGTAAAAAATCAATTAAAAAATATTATAAATAGCCGAAACCGGTTTGGCTCAATGGATAGAGCGTCGGCTTGGGGACTGAAGGGACCCGGGTTCGATTCCGGTCAAGGGCATGTGCCTTGGTTGCGGGCATATCCCCAGTGGGGGGTGTGCAGGAGGCAGCTGATCGATGACTCTCTCTCATTGATGTTTCTAACTCTCTATCTCTCTCCCTTCCTCTCTGTACAAAAATCAATAAAATATTTTTTAAAAAATATTATAAATAAATAAAGATTCTCGGGCTTCATAATTCATTTGGATTGAAATGGCCGTGGTTCTCTCAGGGAAAGGGTGATAAAAAGTCAGAATCTGTTTCTATGTTGAGGCCTCCAGGCTCCCTACCTTTGCCTGCCACCCAGACTGTCCTTGCTGCTGCTCAGCCTCTAACATATCTGTTCACCGAGGCTTTGGTCCTCTTTATAATTTTCTCCTGGATTTCTACTGAAGCATAGACAAGAGAGGCAGGAGAGAGACTGTCCGCCAGACCTATAGAAAGGATAGCATACCGTTTGGTCTGCACAGATTCTCCCTCCGTCCTCCCCTGTGGGCGGCAGGGTGAGCACTGAGAAGGTGGCCTGGAGTGAAAGAAAATACCTAGTGCCTCCATTTTATTTATTCTTTTGGATAAGTAACCTTTAGAGAGTTTACTCATTCATTTCTATAGTTGGTATCTGAAGGTTCCATATCCTCAGATTCAGCCAACTGCTGAATATTTTCTTTTTCTCTAGCTGATTTGGCTCAATGGCAGACTGAAGGGTCCCCGGTTTGATTCGAGTCAAGGGCACATGCCTGGGTTGTGGGCTCGATCCCCACTAAGCAGTGTGCAGGAGGTGGCTGATCAATGATTCTCATTATTGATGTTTCTCTCTCTCCCTCTCCCTTCCTCTCTGAAATCAATAAGAATATTTTCTTTTCTTTTTTAAAAATATATTTTATTGATTTTTTACAGAGAGGAAGGGAGAGGGATAGAGAGCCAGAAACATCAATGAGAGAGAAACATCGATCAGCTGTCTCCTGCACATTCCCCACTGGGGATGTGCCCGCAACCAAGGTACATGCCCTTGACTGGAATCAAACCCGGGACCCTTCAGTCTGCAGGCTAACACTCTATCCACTGAGCCAAACCGGTTTTGGCAAGAATATTTTCTTTTTCTTTTCTTTTTTTCTTTTTTTAAAATATATTTTATTGATTTTTTTTACAGAAAGGTAGGGAGAGAGATAGAGAGCTAGAAACGTCAATGAGAGAGAAACATCGACCAGCTACCTCCTGTACACCCCCTACCAGGAATGTGCCGGCAACCAAGGTACATGCCCTTGACCGGAATTGAACCCGGGACCCTTCAGTCTGCAGACCGACACTCTACCACTGAGCCAAACCGGTTTTGGCAAGAATATTTTCTTTTAAAGTTACATTGTTGCCTGTTTGATCCCCAGTCAGGGGAACTGATGATGTTTCTCACATCAATGTTTCTCTCTCTCTCTCTCTCACCCTGAAAATAACCTTGGGTGATGATTAAATAAATTAAATAAAATTACATTGTTACTGAACATGTAGATACTTTTTTTTCTTGTCATTATTCCCCAAACAATACAGTATAATAACTATTTACATAGCATTTACATTGTATTAGGTATTGTAAATAGTCTAGACATGATTTACAGTATATTGGAAAATGCATGTTTTAAAGTATACGGGAGGATATGTGTAGATTGTATGCAAATACTACACCATTTTATATAAGCATCCTTGGATTTTGGTATCCATGGAGGTTCTGGAACCAATTTCCTGTGAGACTGAGGGTTGACTGTATATTTATGTTCTGCAAATATTTAGTGGGTCCCTAACAACGGCAAGGCAGCATGGAGTAGAGCAATGGCTAAAGGCACCAAGGAAAAAGCATCTCTCTCTCACCTTGGTCCTCATGCCCCTCCCTTCCCCCCTCACCCACAGGCAGCTGCTGTCACTAGTCTCTCTCTTGCATGTCTATCCAGAGTGGTTCTATTCCACACACAGAGATCCACTTTGATTTTGTGCATACCAAGGGGCACAGTACATATGGTCTGATTTTTTATTTTCATTTTATTTTATTGTTTTATTTTTATTGATTTCAGAGAGGAAGGGAGAGGGAGAGAGAGATAGAAATATCAATGATAAGAGAGAATCATTGATTGGCTGCCTCCTGCACTCTCCCCCTACTGTGTCTGGAGCCCGCACTTAGGGCATGTGTCCTTGCCCGAAATCAAACCTTCAGTCTGCTGGCCGATGTTCTGTCCACTGAGCCAGATTGGCTAGGGCTGCTCTGATATTTTAAATGGAAAGTAAGTGTTCTGATAAGGGAATCCTTACTATGGATGGGGCAACACCCTCACTCATCGACTCAGGACTGTCCTTTGGGATTTGGTTCCAGTCTCTAGACTTTCTGAGAACTAAGCATCTGCAGCCCCATGTTATGGTCTACCCTTCCTTGGAGTCTAAAGAGGAGAAAGGTCCTAGGATCCTTGGGTGGGGTATTTCCACGTTTCAAGGGTTATAAAAGGCCATCACCTTTTGCCCACATCTAGAGACTAACTGGTCCTAACCTGTTTTGCTCAGTGGATAGAGCATGGGCCTATAGATAGAAGGGTCTTGAGTTTGATTCCGGTCAAGGGCAAATACCTTGGTTGTAAGCTCCTCTTCAGCCCAGGCCATGTGCAGGAGGCAACCAATCGATGTGTTCCTCTCACATCGATACTTCTCTCTTTCCCTCTCTCTCTCACTCTCTCTAAAAATCAATAGAAAAATATTCTTGGGTGAGGATTAAAGAAAAAAATTAGAGACTAACTGATCTTATTAGTGCAAGAGTCACTAGGACCCTCTCATCTGGAAACCTTTCCTTTGCTCCAGGTGAGAGCCAGGAGGTTGCAGCTTAGTTTCAGGTTGGGTACAAAGGCCCAGGTTCCGTTTGGAACTGTCACCCATTGCTATTCAGAGGCCTGTGTTTACATCCTGGATGCTGTGGTAAACAAGTCAAGGGGGGCAGGGGGGGGGGAGGCCCGGCTGGTGTCGCTCAGTGGTTCATGGTTCAATTCTTGGTCAGGGCACATGGGCCCAGGTTGCAGACTCGATCCCCAGAAGGGGGCATGCTGTAGGCAGCCAATCAATGATGTTTCTCTCTCACTGATGTTTCTATCTTTCTCTATGTATTTCTTAAAAAGTCAAGGTTGGGGGACAGATTGCCAAGAAAGTGAACAAGGTGATTTCAACTAACGATGACAAAAAAGTGCAGTCTCAAGGCGTGACATTATGACCAGGTGACCCCCAGGCAGGGACAGACATCGGAGGTTTGTGAACAGGTAGATTTGAGGAGAGACCTGAATCTTAGCAAGGACTCAGCCTGAGGATGAGCATTGTGGGCAAAGGAGACAGCTGATACTAAAGTCCTGAGGTGGCTGTGTGCACAGAGCCTACTGACATAGGGGCCTGGGAAGAGGTGGGATTTTATTCTGAGGGGAAGAAGGAGGTGAGTGTGCTGCAAAATTCTGTGAGCTGTTTTCCCCGAGTCTTGTTTGGACTCAGTAATCTTCCAGCTCTCTGATTTCATTCTTTCGTTCCTTTGTTCAATGTTTTTCAGCCCCTAGGGGTGGCTAGACTTAGCAAATGAAAGCGCAGGGCATCCAGTAGGATTTGAAATACTCCTTTGGTGTAAGTGTATCTCAGAGTGTCAGAGCTTCTTGCATGTGCTGAGCCTCTGCTAAGAGTCAGCCTGGGTTTGAATAATCCACTTCACAGGACCCTGAAGCCTGGTGCCTTTGGAGGAATTGGCCAAATGTGAAAATCAGAGTCTAGCAAGGCTTGGGAGAGAGAGATGAACCAGCTTCAAAAGTCCACTTCGGCCCCCCATTGTGACCTTGAACTGGTGATTTCTTTGGATGCCCCAACTCTCGTTAGATGCTCCCACTGCATCTAACCACATCAAAGATGTGTGTCATGTTGTGTGGACATAGATCCAGACTTAGCTCCTGGTCCTTTTCAAGGGAGTTAAGAGCAGGATGGGACTCTGTTCAGCACTTGTAGCCCCCTGCCCCTATCTTCTCTGCCTGCGAGCACCAGGTAAGGTGTAAAGTTTGGAAGATTCTGGAGAGGGTGATGTGGCCATGGGCCACTGGTCCTGTCACGGGGGCTGAGATGACACAGCCATGGGCTCTGTCTTTGTGAAAAGTTCACCCTAGCCCTGCACTTCATAGACAAGGCACATAGGAGTACCCACAGCCAGGCCAAACCAGGGTGTGTCCTGGGCTATTCCCAAACAGCCAGGAAGGGACAAATGATCCCTGAAAAATAATCTGCTTACTAGTAAATCAAGGCTTTCAGCCTGAGGAACACTAGAAGCTGAAAGAGAAACAGATCCTGTGAAAGAGGGGTTTGGGTGTGGCCCAGCTGGGACTTCCCTAGAGGAACTTTCTGGAGTCAGGAAAAACTTCCTCTTCCTCTGGAGATCAAGTCCCCTTTCCTGGGGATAAGGTGGCTCAGGAAGCAGCCTGGTGGCTGCTGGACAGGGAATTATGGGCGTCTGGCTCTGAGGCATCTGGTTTGTAGTTGGGGCCAAGTTGAGCCACTGCCCTGACCAATGTCAGAAAGACCCTGGTCTCTGGGTACCTGCTATGGAATTCCCTGTTATAGGTGGGTCAGCAACCCTGTCTTCATCAGTATCACTATCTGAACCATGCCTCTGCCACCATTCAGTGCTGCATAGTGCTGGCAGCCCCAGGCTCAGATAGCTGGCCTGGAAGAAGTGGGCACAGCATTCCTCAGAAACCCATCTTGGTGGCCATGTAGCAGATGTTTGAAACATCAGGCTCTGCAGCTGGCCAGGGAAGCTTCTTCTCTGTCCTGTCACCACATCTCCCACACGCCCCTTGGTTATTCCTCCCACAGTGCTCACTCCTGTTTGAGGCCCTTTGTCCAGCTCCTGGTAGGCTGTCCACTCCCTGAGGGCAGGGACTTCGATGTGGCTCCTGCTGTGTCCCTAGCACTCCCTAGGTGCCAGATAAATATTTGGCGAGGAAATGAGGAAATGGTGTAGCCCTGGCACCTGGAGAACCCTCAGGACCTGCATCTCCTACCCCAAAAGTTACAGGTGAGGGACGGAGAGGCCCTGAAGTGCTGATCATCCCACATCCCTGCAGATAAGGACAATCTGGTCACATGAGGTCTGACCATGTCCTGCCCTCCCTCCCTGGTGCGGACACTGCATGGACTGCCTGCACCCCCTGGTGGCCAAGGCTAGAGCAGGCCAGGTCTCTGATGGCACTGTTGAAACAAGCAGATGAAGACAGTGCCGCCCGGAGATACACTTCCGGTTCACCATGACACTTGTGAGCAGTTTTGTACTTAACCCTTTAGGGAACATTTGTGCTCAGAACTGTGTAGTATCGGGACCTCTTCAGGGCCACACAGACACTCGCTCTGGACAGAGCACACCTAACTGCAGGTGAAGTCTGAACTCCACATTGCACAGACACTAAGTGTAGGGATAGGGGTTAGGAATGACACGTAGAACAAAGCGAACGAACACACCACTGACAAAGTGGCACAACCCCAGAGTGCTGGGTTGTGGAGAGTTCAGCATACAGGACAAAGGGGCACTGTTCTGTTTCCCACAAATTAAAAAGGTCATGTTTTTTAAAATGACATTTGTTGTAGCAGCCATAGTATTTAAAAATATATATATATATTAATATATTTTATTGTTTTTGTACAGAGAGGAAGGGAGAGAGATAGAGAGCTAGAAACGTCGATGAGAGAGAGTCATCGATCAGCTGCCTCTTGCACACCCCCTACTGGAGATGTGCCCGCAACCAAGGTACATGCCCTTGACGGGAATCGAACCCGGGACCTTTCAGTCCGTAGGCCGACGCTCTATCCACAGAGCCAAACCGGTTTCGGCATAGTATTTTTCTTGAAGCATCATTGTAACAGCCCCTTTAACTATTTTCTGGTCCTTGAAAAAAGTGTTAAAAATATCAAAGTACTGAGGAAATCAAATAGAAACAAATAATTTCCTTTCCTTGCCAAACCAGTTGTATTATAATCTCACCATGTGAGCATGAATTTGGGTGAAATAAACATTTAAATTTGTCAGCAATCCTCCTCTTTCTCCTCTCTGCCTCCCTAGGGACTCTAGCAGCCCCCTCCTAGCAGGTGGTGGATGGGGATGCATAGTAGAGCTCCCATAACCGTCAGGGTCCAGCTCCCTTGTCCCAGGTGGGGTGAGCGTCCTACCCTCTCACTCCAGCAGCACCTCTCCTCCCGTGACCAGTCCAAACTCTGAGCTAACTGGGGCTGTGTTGGGAGAAGAGACTGGTGAGGTTCAAATCAAGGAAGTGATGTCAGATGTTAAACAGACTGGACCACAGAGGCAGGACTGCCTTTCTTTCCCTGAATAGCTTTCTTTGTGGGATATATAAACCCAAAGCTCAAAGAGGCCAAGGGTCAGCGAGGAGGTGGACTCGGACCCCCGAGAAGCCTACTTCTGCCAGGCCGAGAACAGCATGTACATCTGCATGGCTCTGCTAGCCACCGTGCTGGACCGCTTCTAGGGCCCTGCTCCTCAGCCTCTGGCCCAAATGCTGGCCCCGGAACCCGGTGCCCCCCACGTCGATGCTCTAGGGTATCCAGGTAGCTCACGTGCTCAGACCACACTCCTGGGACTGGACTGGACTGAGTTGTCCACCACGGGGATCAAACCTGTCTCCCTCCTGCACCTCCATTCTGTACAGTTTTTCTACTGACTAAATATACTGACTAAATAAATAGCTTAGCTGCCTCTTAAAAAAATAAAATAAAATAAAATAAAAGAGGCCAAGGGATGAAGCCAATGCATATCGGGAACATTTTCTTTATTTTTTAAATTTTTTATGGACATTTTCAGATCCCCTGAAGCATATCGGTTCAGGGTGTGAGTGAGATCCAGGCTCCCTTGCAAAACAGCAGGGGCCTGTTCATATTTCTGGAGGGAGCCTGGCTACAGTGGTTGGGTGTGCTGACACAGTTGTCCATGTGGCATCTGCTGAACTTGTCTGAGGTTGCGGCATGTGCGCTTTCCTGGGTTTTCCCATGGACCCACCCACCATGTGCCATGGCATTCCAGGTGATTTCGAGCAGTTACAGGGCGAGTACCCTGACAGGGAACAGGAATATTCTGAGGGAGCACAGAATATTCTCAGACTGTTCAGGAAATAGGCTGGATGACATCCAGGTAGGAGATATGACTGGGGCTAAGGGAGGGGTGTCAGAGATGGCCACAAATGGGCAGGGTAACCAGCAGATTTCTAAGGATTGGGGTTTGTATAATATGTGTGTCAAAGATGAATAATGATCCCCGTCCTAGCCACTTGATGCTCAGCAAGCTGCTCTGGCTACCTGCTGGTCTCTGTGAGGCCTACTCCTGTCCTCCTCCCAGTCCCATGGCCACCTCCTGTCATCCCAAGTGTGTCCGCAGATACCGAGGACTTCTCTGAACAGTGTCCCTATGTGCTGACCAGTCCTGCCAGAAAGAACCTGTTTGGAATTACTAGTTTCCCAAAACGCTACGACCACAGCAGTTATTCCCTGTCCACCAACAACTGGTATTTTGTGGAAACTTCTCGGCAACTACTGGTTCATTGGAAGAGGTTCCACCTCCTCAGCAGCATTCCAGGGCACTGTCCTGCTGCCCCCACCTGAGCCCAACTGCTTGGCCACAATAGGCAGGTTTCTTGGCATGTGGGCCTGTCCTGTCTGGCTCCCTCTCACCATCCTCTTGCAACTTCTGCCTCAGGACCTTCCCGAATGTCAGTCTGATGTTCCTCACATACGTTCCCCGTGTGTATGAGCAATGGGGGCCCAGACTTAGTCATGCTTCTGTCAGCAGACCTGGCTGGCAACAGGTCTGTGAGGTCTGCTTGGAGACATGAGGTGGCCATTAGGAATCTTTCTACCAAAACATCTTCTCAGGTGCTGGGTTCCTGAAACTGCATGGATAATGGGAGTGAGATGACTTTGGAGGCTCTCTATGGGGAAGTCACTCACTTCATGTGTCGGTGAGGTTCCCAGGTCCCTGGGTGGCCAGGCCAAGATGACATCTTGTGTTAAGGGTCACTTTTTTTTTTTTTTTAATAACTTTTAAAATATATATATTTTATTGATTTTTTTTACAGAGAGGAGGGAGAAAGGGATAGAGAGATAGAAACGTCAATGAGAGAGAAACATCGACCAGCTGCCTCCTGCACACCCCCTACTGGGGATGTGCCTGCAACCAATGTACATGCCCTTGACGGGAATCGAACCTGGGACCCTTCAGTCTGCAGACCGATGCTCTACCACTGAGCCAAACCGGTTTCGGCAAGGGTCACTTCTTGTGACAGCAGCCATCTCAGGTCCAGCCTGCCGGTTCCACTATGGTCTATGGCAATGTTCTGGTCAACCGAGCTCAGGACACACTTCCTGCATAGGGGTTGTGAGGCTTACAGGTAGGAAATGATATCCAGCCGACAGGCAGAGGCTACCCCAAGTGAATAAGCTCCCTGAGCCAGGTTGGCAGGGTCGGGGCAGAGGCAGCCAGATATGAATGGTGGGGATGGCAGGGTTACTGTGCTGGGGTGAATCTTCCACACATCCACTGGTCAGCAGTTTGGCCCCAGGACCATGGCCCAAAGAAGTCCTCAGATATGCCCCCAGAAGAAGCAGTTGAGGCCACCTGGGTATCATCTCAGAGTGTAGGAATGACTGGAAGGATTTGATGCAGCAGAGGTGCAACTCAGCACCATCCCTGCAAGTTAAAACTATGGCACAGCCCTGGCTGGATGGCTCAGTTGCTTGGAGAATCCTTCCATGCACCAAAAGGTTGCAGGTTCAATTCCCAGTCAGGACATATATCTAGGTTGTGGGTTTGATCCCGTCAATCAATGTTTCTTTCTCACATCAATGTTTTTTTCCTCTCTTTTTCTTCCTCTCAAATCAATAGACAAAATATATCCTTTGGTGAGGATTGGAAAAATCAAACATTGCACAACCTAAAGAATCGAAAACACATTTAAACAAAAATGTACAGCGTACCCACAGCAGCACTACTCACATTTGCCACAAGAGGGAAGCAGCCAAACACCCATTGATGGGTGGAAGATGAACAAAATGTCCACCCACACAAGGACTATTACTCAGTCATAAAAAGGAATGAAGTGCTGATTCGCTGCAACATGGATAAACCTAGAAAATATGTTAAATGAGGGAAACCAACTACAAAAGGCCAAATGTTATATGATCCCATTTATATGAAATGCCCAGAACAGGCAAATCCATAAACAGAAAGCAGATTAGTGGTTATCAGAGGTGGGAGGAAATGGGAGTGACTGCTAATGGGATCAAGGGTCTCTCCACACCTCCTCAGGTGATGGAAAAGTTCTAGATCTGAAAGAGGTACTGGTTGTACAACATTGTGAATATTTAATACCACTGAATTGTGAACATTAAATGGCTAATTTTGTGTCTTTTACATAAAAAAGCCTGGAAAGAATGCCCCAGGAAAATGGAGGCTGGTCAAAGTGTGTGAGGAAGTCTGTGTTGAGGGCCAAGTAAGAAAAGACAGTGCACCCTGACCAGTTTGGCTCAGTGGATAGAGCGTCGGCCTGCGGAATGAAGGCTCCCGGGTTCAATTCGGGTCAAGGGCACGTACCTTGGTTGCAGGCACATCCCCAGTAGGGGGTGTACAGGAGGCAACTGATCAATGTTTCTCTCATCGATGTTTCTAACTCTATCCCTCTCCCTTCCTCTCTGTAAAAATAAATAAATAAAATAAATTTGTAAAAAGAGTGCTTCAGGAGGCCTTGCCTGGGATCTCAGGGTTTCCCTCCCTTCAAGGCAGGGCTGGACCAGTGGGACATCATTAGCAGAGGGGAA
Organism: Pipistrellus kuhlii; assembly: GCF_014108245.1. Lineage (NCBI taxonomy): Eukaryota > Metazoa > Chordata > Mammalia > Chiroptera > Vespertilionidae > Pipistrellus > Pipistrellus kuhlii. The sequence continues at coordinate 1,410,456 of NW_023425520.1, read as the reverse complement.
GATACAGGTTTCCACCAGGTCCTCCAGTCCAGTATAGGCGCTGCATCCTTGTACCTGGTCGGTTAACAGAAGTCCCTAGAGCCCTGCTGGCAGGGTAGGGCAAAGCAAAAGCTTGTCGGGTGGCGCAGAAGGGCAAAAGGCAGGACAAGGACACAGTGAATGATAGCTACTGCAAGTGATTTTACTTTGAATACAAAGAAAAAGAAATCCACAAACAAGAAGCTATATTGTATAGTTCTGTCTTTTAAACAATGTTTTGCATTTATAAATTTGTTTTCCTGATTAAAAGCACCAGTGAAGTTACAGGCTGCTAAAACCGTATTACAAACCCGTTAAAAAGGTATTATGCCAAACATACTTGTTAAAAACCCTTTAACAAAACAAACAATGCAACCACAAGCATATCCACTGTGCCAGGCAGCCCTTACCCAATTGTGCTCTGTCAGTGGGATAAGGAGTATTTTCCCCAGGGAGAGGACCCTCACCATGCCTGTGGCCACCTGCTGGAGGCAGCTGTTTTCGAGGGAACCTGGGGCACCTCCAGGCCCAGCAGGCCCAGGGCACTTCTATTAACAGGAGGTGGTGAGGCGAGCACATGAGGGTCTGACCAATTTTCAGCAATTGACCTGCCAACAAAATCCTTTTTCTATTACTGTGTGCCCTGTAAGTTGAAGAGTTTGGAATTTTTATGTTTTTTTCCAAAAAACATTTAGCTATATGACACTTATGCAACATCTCTCTGGTGGCTCACTTGCTACCTGTCTTAAATTTTGATTGAGAAACTGTGAGACATTCAATGTGGACTCACAGAAAGGTATGTATGACAGCTTGATGTAATTGGTAGATGCTGCATTAGAGGGAGGTTCAAAACCATACACACAGTTTGGTTCCCATAAAGCTAAGTGGAATATTAAATGTTGAGTACTGAATTTTTCATTGTAAACTTAAGAACTTATCCTTAACTTTACACACATATAGATAACAGAGTGGTCACTAAAAGCACTTTAACATCAGGACATACATTAAGTTTTGAGGTTCTTATTTAAATTGTTCTACATACAAAATGCCCTAGAAGCAAAGAAAGGCTTAAATAAATACACAGAGACAAACATGTGCAACAATTGAACTAATGTGGATACGGAGAAGTTAGACAGTGTGGGATCCAGGCTGGTAGGCGCAGCTTATGGCGAGATGGGGGCTCCATCCCTAGAGTGGAGGGGAAGGCCCCTGGTAGAGGAGGAAGACAGAATGGGGACAGCTTATGACTGGGCTTACACCCTCCTCCACAGGCCTCACGCGCTCAGGGGTGTCAGCAGAGGGAGCAACCCTGAACACCCAGGTTCTCCTGGGCAACACAGGGATGGTAGGTCCTCTTGGGACAAGCCCTGGAAAGCCTGCCCCTCTAGCTGGTGACTCACCTGCATGCCTGTCACTGGCCCCCAAGTGGGCAGCAGGGCCCTGTCACAGGCCTGGTGAGGGCAGTGGCCCAGTGCAGGGTGATCTGCTGACAGTCCTGCTTGTGGCTAAGGCACACTCAGGCTCAGGGCCCAAGTAGCTACCTGAGTAATCCCATATCCTAACGTTCCTTCCATCACAGACAGAAGCTTCGAGAAGCAGCCTTCACAGTGCAAGGGTAATGAGACACAAACCAACAAGCCACCCTGGCCAGCAATACCACTCACCACCCCTCAGTGGGGAACTGCTCCCAGGTGCCAGAAGTTGGAGGGGGCGGCTGCCTTGACTGCTCCCAATCCCACCATCACCACTGAGGCACCTCTTAGAGTACCCAAGAGGAGCACACTGTCTGGGCCAGGTAGAACTTCCTGGAGGGGGTCTAGCTTGGGAAGACGTTTCAACGTTGTCCCGAGACCCACGGTAGGTAGTCCTCCTCCCTCCCAAGGGCCAGGTTGGCTGAGCTCCAGACATCTGCAAATATCCTCTGCAGAGGCGGCCACAGAGCTGCCTTCATTCAGCACCCTGAGTTGGACTGAGGAGGGTCCTCTCCCCTTTCCCCTGCTTCCTACACCACAATACAGACACTGATGGGGGAAGGCAGCTGGTGCAAACACAGGAGTCTCAGCTCCAGCTCTGAGAATCAACACATGCACGTGCACACATGTGCGCACGCACACACACACACACCTGTATCTACTGCACATGCACACACATACTTGTCTACAGTATGCACACACATGCACATCCATGCTTACAGCATGTGCACCCCCATGGCCAGTGATCCAGTCAAGATACAGATGTTTGGAAGGCAAGTTCATGGGTGCCCTGACCAGAGGCACTAGCTGTCAGGATGGACACTGGAACGAAAGGCAAGCTGGGAAAAGTGTTGTAGCAGGACATGCATTTTTGTCCCTGATGTGCATCCTCACTTCTTCCTTCCAATTTTTGGCCAGAAATTGGCATCTTGCCTCTAAGCTCTGGAAGCTGCTGTGAGAGCAGAGGAAACACTCCAGCCTGGCACAAAAGTTCAGGCAATGGAAGTCACGTGGCAATGCCCCAGTGGTGCTGCCCATCCTGGCACTCCCATCCAGAAAGTCCCAGGAAAGCGTGACTTGTAGTAGGACTGGCAGTTCAAGTCCACTTTAAAGGATGGCTCTGGAAAATTGGCTCCAACATTCCACCTGCAAGCCTCAGCACCGGGGTCCTGATTCACAGCGGTAAAGCTGGCCAGCCCTTCCTGGGAGGGTGGGAATTGGCCCTGCACACTCCCCGGGGACTTGGAAGCTCTGGGAAAGAAGCCTGGGGACACCATGCCAGCACGCCTCAGAGGGAAGCGCGAGTGCTCTCTGGGTGGAAGTCAGGGACACAATAGGCCCCACGGAGGCCTTGAGAAGCTGGTGGTCCCCTCCAGGGGTCTCAAAGGAGGCTGGCCAGGCTGGTGTTAGGTCCATTCTGAGCTTGGAACTGCACGGGCGGCGGGCCATCTGTCCACTGCAGGAAAAGAGAACACCAAGTGAAGTCCTTCTGAATTACCTGCTTGGGTGACTAGTGTCATTTCCCACATCCAAGGGCCTCCTGAGACTAGGCTCAGTTAGAAATTGCTGGAGAGATGCAGGGAGATGGCAGCCAAGCATACACTTCCTCTTCAGGGAGTGTGCCCCACACCCTGAAGGGCTGTAGGCAAGGTAAGCCAGCCCCAAGGAGCCAACCACCACCCCCATTCTGTCTTCCCCCACCTCGTGCCTATACCGTGATAAGGTTATGCTCGGGGAGGCTGCAGGCCTCGATGTGGTCCTGGAGCAGCTGCTGAGAGAAGTTCTGGTGCATCTGGGCGGCTTCATGGGCATCTATGGCATTCCCGCAGGCCTTGTTCAGGTCTAGGGTAAGACACACACGGGTGAGCCTGCCTTCTTTTGCCACCACCCCATGGCCCTCCCCTTGGGTATAAGTGGAGTCCTAAGGTCAAACCCAGGTTCCAGCCCTGGCCGGTAGCGCTAAGTGGTTAGAGCGCCGGTCCATACACTAAAGTAGGGGTGTCGAACTCAATCAGAGAAGGGGCCAAAATCTAAAATCCAGCCTAAATCGCGGGCCGAATGGTTTACCGAACAGTCATAAACTGTCATTGTGATGGAAACGCAGTGGAGTGCAGTGATGACAGCGCGGTGCGGGCCACATTGCAAGGCCTGGCGGGACGGATTTGGCCCGCGGGCCTTGTGTTTGACACATGTGCACTAAAGGGTCACAGGTTTGATTCCTGGTCAAGTGAAAGTACCTGGGTTGCATATTCATCCCCTGGCACTGGTTGGAGCATGTGCGGGAGGCAAAAAAAACACCACCACCCAGGCTCCACCATCCAGGCTCCACCACTGGGTTCCTGTGCACCTGGCAAATCACTGGCCTTGAGTCTTGTCTTGGGATCAGCTAAATCCACCTGCGGGCAGCCCTTGCAATGCCCTCTTGAGTTTCTGAGCCATGTCCTTAACATCGGTGATCAGCGGGGCCCATAGGGGCAGATGTAGAGGCAGGTTGGGCAATGAAGGTCCCTGTGCACACAGGAGCTAGCTAGAGCAGGGCCCCCAACACCCACTTCTGAGGCAGGAGAATTGAACAAGTCCACAAAATCCACTGCCTCAGGGCCTAGGGCAAGTCTCTATAAATAGGGGAGCAGCCACCTGCTGAGCCCCCGCCCTGCACCCAGAGCATCCCAGCCAGTCCTGCCAATGGGACAAGAACAAACACAAGGACTCACAGTCCAAGTCTTCACCCAGATGCCAAGAATCAGCCTCACAGGTTCTGCATTGAGCTGATGACATGATTGAGCCCAGTGACCACTGCCCTCAAATGGCCTCCTGAGAACCTGAGAATGTGCTAGAACTGGGGCTGTGGCATGTAGAGGGCAGTCTGAGCAAAGACTGAGCAGGGATTACTCAGCCTCTCTGATCTCTGGGAAGGGCCAGTTGTCATACTCACCTCTTAGCAGGGCTGACGACCACAACTGAACAGACATGTCTGGGATCTTGCTGGCCAGCTGCATGGCGGGCACCACCATGTTGTTACTCTCCTGTGGACCAAGAGCAGCCAGGAAGTGGAGAAGGCAGCAGGAACAGTTCAAGCCCACTTGTCATAGCTAGCCCAGGCTATGCCCTCCTCCCGCTGCCTGGCACACTCCTACTTCTACTTCAGAGGCAGGATCACCCAAAACATGAACCAGAGATGCAGCTAAGAGCTGCCTTGCCCCATTCCTGTTTCTAGAGATTTATAAATAGATGAGAGCCAGGAAGGTTTGGTTCTAAGCCTGGATCTGCAGTTTGTGCTGTGACCTTCATCTCCCCATCTGGACAAGAGGTCATCAAATCTACTACACTGAGATACAGGCACACAGCCTGTACTCAGTGGGGCTTCATGTCTCCCCTAGGCACACACACAGGTCACTGTCCCACTGTGCTCAGAGGCTTAGGGGCAGGGTGACAGAATGTTAAAGAAGCAGAGCTGCACTCAGAAGGAAGAACCCAAAGGTCATCTTTTTTATCTTTGGGGGTGGGGGGGTAACATCCCCAGCCATGGCCATCAGTACTGAGCAGCAGGGCCAGTTAGCCTTGGAAAACACTTGTTACATGGTTGTGGGGAGGGAAACCAGCCAGGCTCATTTAAAAAGCTTATTTTTGTTCTAGCTGGTTTGGCCCAGTGGATAGAGTGTTGGTCTGGGGACTAAAAGGTTTGATTCCATTCAAGGGCACATGCCTGGATTGTGGGCTCAGTCCCCAGTAGGGGGCATGCAGGAGGCAGCTGATCAATGATTTTCTCTCACTGAACTTTCTCTCTCTCCCTTTCTCTCTGAAATCAATCAATATACACACATAAAGACACTGAGTGGCCAGGTTATTATGATCTCTGAACGCATAATAATCTGGCCACTCAGAGTGTGTGTGTGTGTGTGTGTGTGTGTGTGTGTGTGTGTATATTAATATTAGAGGCCTGGTGCATGAATTCATGCATGGGTGGGGGTCTGGTCCAGCCAGCCTGGCCAGGAGGAGGGGACATGGGCAGTTGGCAGGACTTCCAGCTGGTCGAACTCCTGGTTGAGGGGACAATTTGCATATTAGCATTTTATTATATAGGATATACACTGAGTGGCCAGATTATTATGCGTTCAGAGATTATAATAATCTGGCCACTCAGTGTATATATAAAATGAAAATAAAAAGCTAATTTTTAGGGAGCTCCAGGGTTTGGTCAGATGAAACTTACAGGCCAAGACACCTGACCTGTGTCATCTGTTTTGTAAAAACAGTTCAAGTGAGGCTGGCTAAACTATGGAGTAGATGCTGCTTCAAAATTCTTGCTGCTGTTAAAAAAGCTCTAATACAATGGTGTAGGGAAAGACAAGATGTAAAACTAGAAAACATCCTGAGAAACAAAACCTATGGGTAGGCAGGGGCGAGCAATGGAAAAAGCCGGAAAACAGAGGTTATGCAATGATTTTCAACTTTGCTTCTCAGAGCTTCTATGATAAACATGTCATATTTTATAATACGGACAAATGGTTTTGTTAAAAAATTAAAGGTCTGTGAGGTCAATGGGTGAGAGCATGCAATGAGGCATAACTGATGGGGAGACCAGAACCAGCTCCAGGGGTCACTCTAGGTGAGAGTGGAAACAGCAGACCTGAGGATATCATGTTTGCTGGGCAGAAACAGAACCCAAGGGATTCTGACTAAGAGGACACTCTCCATCCAAGATATTAACACACACAAAGGGGAATCTGCCTCAGCCCTCCCCTTTCCAGGAAGCCCCAACCAAGCACAGGATCCGTCTGCCCTATAGGCCCACCCTCCAGGGACTCCAAATTCCCCAGGCCTGGCCCCCGGCTGTGCGAGCCAGAATACCTCTGCCCTTGCCAAGCCTCATGAAGCAAAGAGGGCTGGGGGAAGGATGTCACCAAGACAAAACAACTGAGGGGCACTGGATGCAAAGCACTGCCTGACGGTGCCCCCAAGAACCATGCTGGCCCTGTCCCTCAGCCCGGCCTGGGCACTCACCCTGTGGTTCCCCAACACGTAGAAAATGTGGCCCAAAAGCACCAGAGAGCAGGCTGTGAGCCGGTTCAAGTCCTCTGCATTGGACATCTTCAGAGTTTCTCGCAGAAATCGCCTAAAGAAGGGAACAGACTGAGGCCCCATTGAATGCCTCTGGGTGAGGAAGGGCAGCAGCAGCCTCTCAGCCCTGAGCAGAACCTGCCTGGCTGGGGCACAGAGGGGTGGAGCATATGCTGTCAGGGAGAAGACCACCTAGAGGGCCAGCCCAGGCTGCCCGCCCTCAACAGCACTCACTTGGCCTCATTGTAGCGTCCCTGGAAGAAGGAGAAGAGCCCTCGCACGTAGAAAGCCGCTGCTCGAAGGCAGTGAGAGCTGGGGGAAGAGTGAAGCATCACAATTTGGTGGGGTTCTGTAAATATAGCAGGCTTACAAAAGGGGAGGGGGTGGTGGTGTTGGGAGTAACAGGGCAGTCAGGGGCCCCATAGGTGGTGGCACCACCCAGAGCGCAAAAAATACACAAAAAAGGCAATGGTAAAGTAGGACCTCAGTGTGGGGCCATGTACCTGACAGGGAAGCTGTGGTCTGGGTTGATCCTCTCCAACAAGTTGTATAACTGCAAAAGAAATGTCAGTTGGGATCACTCTGCATTTCTAAATGTCAGAAAGTATGGCCCCAACTATGCTAGTAAATTGACCAGGGCTGCCTGCAACTTCCTGATAGAATGCAGTCCTCACTGTGAATCGTACGCCTGGGCAACCTGCTGGTAGAGGGGGCAGGATCTAGACCAGGTGAAGGAACTATAGGACACTGCATGGATTGTTCACTTCCTCACACCCTCATGGGAATCACAGCATCCAGTGTGAAGGGTCTGGTGCAGGGTCCTTGCACCCTCAGCCTACCCTGCCCAATGCCAGGTGAGAGGGTCACAGTGCATGGGCCACGAGGTCTCACTGTGTTTCTATAACAGAAAGCTCAGGAGAGAAACTAAATTTGTCCTGGGAGATTTGATAAAGCTTGGCTTGTTTTCAACAGGAAGAAATAAGTGTTACTTAGCCAGGGAATGTTTCTGCCCCAGATGTGGCCGTCCTTAGCCACACTATACTCTTACGGACAGATATGCTCGGGCTGCTGAAATGGCTGGTGCCCAGGACATCTCCCACCCTAGCCTCTGTGTAAGAGCTGAAAGGAAGGATACCAATTATGAAGCATGTCACCTACTACCTCTTGGTGTCTATTTCCTTCCCGTATATACACACTGGCCAGGTTGGTTACGATGAAGGCCCATAGCTCCTGGTGGTTGGTGAGCTGAAATGGGGACACAGGGCATTAGGAGTTGGCTGCTCATGGCAAGGGAGCTACCCAAACATTTCCTAGTGGCTATTGCAGAACCTCTCATTCTCTTTAATTCAGACACACACCACCACCACCACCACCACCACCACCACCACCACCACTCCCTACACACACACACCTGCCTCCTAAATGCAAGAACAGTACAGCTGTTAGTTCTTTCGGCTATAAAACCATCCTCTGTGTTATGAGAAATGTGGGAAACCAGCTGCACTGATCCTGTCCTCAGAACACACTACATTTTGGTCCATTTTCTGTTTGTTTCTCAGGACTGAGACCCAGGCAGCCACTCCCTCCAAACCATGGTGACCCTCAGACCCTGTGAGCACAGATACAACAGAGGTACATCTTGGTCCTGGAAAGGCCCCCACCAGGAAAGAGGCTAGAGATGCTACTAATGACCAGTGGTGGATAGACCACTGTCCCAGTTCTTGGGAACCGAGAATGGCCAAGACACGAATCGGTACGAGAGGCCCAAGTATCACCCAGGTCCTGACTCCCAGAGGGTCTGAGCAAGAGCAGTGTGCAAAAGGTTGAGTGCAGGTGAAGTGCAAATCCCAACTGCAGGAAGTGCTCTGGTTAGTTTGTTGTAGTACCACAAAAAGAGCTGTTTGGCATCAAGAAGGTTGGTCCGAGTTCTGATTGCACCACTTTCCTCTTGGCTAATGGGGGATTCCCTGAGACACACCATCAGAGCAGCAGCAGCCGCTTGTGGGAAGTGAGGTGAGGAGGAAGGGGCCAAGAGACTATTACAGGCCGTGGTAACTGCAGGCAGGGTAGTGTGTGGTGTGTGGTGTGTGTGTGTGTGTGTGTGTGTGTGTGTGTGGTCCTGGCAGCCTAAGCCGACTGGGACACAGAATGGGCATGGAAAGCCATGGGAATGAGCATTGTATTTGCTCTTCAGGCTCTGGTGTGCTGCCTGTGCCTACGCCCATGTGGAGCATCCTGGAGGAGCAGTGCCACCACCAGAGCTCAACCCCAGGAGTAAAGAGGTCTGGAGACTGGCAAAGCAGAGCTCCCTGCCTGACAGTCAGGGTGCACATGACACCCGTGACCTCTCCGGAGTCACAGAGCAGCCCCCACACCCCAATCTCTGCTTGGGGCCTCCCCAGGACCACCAGGAGGAAGGTGTTGCTGGCTTCCTTTTCCTGGAAGCACATAGGGGCTGAAGTGAGGATGTGCTTGTCTGGTCCTGGAGCAAGGTGGGCAGAGCTGAGACCTGCCACTTGGCTGTTGACTCCATGATGATGTGGCACTAGCCCTAGTGGAATTTCCAACCTGGAAGCAGCAGGTGGCCTCTGTGGCTGTTGTCCTTATCACAACCCATACCTAACTCCTTACTAAGAAGCACTGCCTGCCCCATGCAGAGAGGGCCAGCACCTTACCCGCAGGGCTGTGGTGAACTGGGCTTCTGCGTTGTCCATGCAGTTGACGGAGACACAGTACAGGCCCTGGAAGAAGGAGGCACTTGAGGACTTGAAGCCTTGCCACTTGCCCAGGGAGACATGGCTACATACAGATGAGCCTGATCAGTGACTCTATCAGCCAGGTACACCTGAGCTTTTGCCCTGGCGAGGAGGCAGAAAGACAGCATGCTGGGTTATTCCCTTCTCCTGAGACCCAAGTCAACTTGGACTTAAGGTGTCTGTTAGAATGTCCATTGGGGCGACTGTCATGGGGTTACACATTGGAATGGTGCTGGGGCAGGCAGTCTTGCATACTCACCAGCAGCGTGTGCAGCTGTGCAGCATGGTTGGAGAAGAGCCGGGGTGACTGTTGGCACAACTGGCAGACCTGTGAGATCTGCCGGGAGAGTATGCCCAACGTCACGAGACCTGTAACCTGGGATCCAGTGCCCACATCCTGCCTGCCCTAACTTGGGTATAAAGTTCTAGTGGGTGTGTCCATAATGGGGCAAAGGGCAGTCCAAACCTCCTTGAAGACAGTGATCCTTCTGTGACCTGCCTTCTCCCTCATTTCTAACCTGTCTTCTGCTGTCAGCACCTTTGCTCTGCTTAAGGGCCTGTGCCCGCTCAAGAAGTTGGTAAGCAGAAGTTACATGCAGCAAGGAGAGCTCCATCTTTCTTGGGCACTTCTAGAAATGCTGACATTGCCCAGCTTTTAGGGATAGGGCCATGGATTTCTGTACCAGATGTCTGATCAATTGTGCCCATGTAGGGTCACCAACTGCCAAGTTTTAGTGAATTGACACAGACAAATGTCCTGCTGATGTGCACTGGGCAAATTTACATTCTCCTATGTGGTAACTTCTGGAATTCGGCAAACTCCAACCACCGGTGCCCGGTCCTCCCGTCCCCAGCGGCCTCACCTCCTGTAGTGCGGTGGCCTTATGTCCTGTGACAAGCCTGCACATGATGATGTGCTCAAGCAGGATCACTTGGAAGGAGGATAGGATGGGACTGCAGTCGAGCACTGGAGGTGAGAAAGGGATGAACACTCAGGATGCAGCCAGAAGAGGCTGACCCCTGGTCCTCCCTCCCACCAGGTCTGAGCCTACTTGCCCTGCTGGGCACCATGCCAACACCTAACCTGTCGCTTTATTCATGCTCACTGCACCCATGAGTGCCGGTTTCACCTCCCTGCTCGGGTGGAGAGGGAGATAGGCTCATAGCAGTTTCTGTTGACTAGAGTATTTTAAGAGTAAGAAATCCCTGGAGGGACTTGTTTTCCACCCTGACCCACCACAACCCAGTTGGGTGCTCAAGAACACTCCAAACATAATGGGTTGGCATTGCCCAGGAGAATGATACTGTGTGACAACCTCAGGCAGCAGTGGAGAGACCCAAGTGGCTGTCATCTCATATTGGAACTAGACAGCAGAGACCTTCCCCCACTTGGCCAGAGGGAATGAACTATGATCCCTGAGGGCTTTGTATCTTTAGCTAATGGCTTCTCCTCCAGCAGTGCTGACAAAGGGTACAGGGACTGGGTGAGCAGGTTAATGGGGACACTGAATCAAAGCTCTGGGTCCCTGCTAGTCAAAGGTCCCTGATCCCACAGGATAGATCAGTCAAACGTCCAGGAAGAACCCACAACTTCTAGGCCATCTGTCAGCAAGAGCCAAATTCAGATCCCAGCCTCACGCTGAGCACAATCCATGTCACAACACAAATAGCAGACCCCATTTCAACTGAGCACTGTTGTCTCAGCAGGCTCAGGTGGGATCAACTAACTATCACAACTGTCTTGTGTAGTGGGGTGGACAGGGTGAGATGGCACAAGACCCTTAGCCAAGGATAAAAGGTCAAGCCTAGGCCTGGCCTGCTCTGTCCTGATCCGTCACTCTCATCTGCCAATTAGAGTAACAAGACCTATGGGACAGGGATTCGTGGGGACTGCCTGGCACTATGGTTCTACAGGGTTCTAAGGCCCAGCGTGAGGCGGTGGCCAAGCCACAGACCAAGGGGCACAATGGCAATGTGACCCACCCAGCCCAACGTACTCTTGAGCTTCTCCAGCTGCATGAGTGCCTTGTCTGTGTACTTCTGCGCCTTCTCCAGGTAGCCAGCCTGCATGGAGTGCATCACAGTCACCTGGAGACAAGACCAGACGGTGGTGGTCACTAGGGTCCTCTCCTCAACCACCTGGTCCCTGGCCTCGGCCCTGGGGACTCACCAAGTAGACAAGCACACACATGTGCTCCTTGGGCAGCCAGTGGAAGAGGTCAGCGGGGTTGCTGGGCAAAATCTCATCGTCATGCAGAGTAGAGATGGTCTGAATGCACTGCTGCAGCTGCTTCAGGCATGGCTTCACGCTTTTCACCTGCAGTGGGTGGGCAGTACTGCACACCTGAGTACCTGCTCCCAATAGGTGCCAGCTCACCAGTCCCTTCTTCCTAGAAGCTCCCGCCACACCCACCACCTGCAGGAAGCAGGCTCTCAAGGAGGGGGTCAGGGTCAGAGGGTCATCTGTGGGAGTAAGGCTCAGCTACTGCCCAGTGCTGGGTCCAAACACCAAGGACCTGGAGAGATCCGTCCAAAGACCCTGCATGAGCTATGTTTCCTACTTTCTCCCATCCAAGTACTAACCAGGCCCAACCCTGCTTAGCTTCCGAGATCAGACGAGATCGGGCGCGTTCAGGGTGGTATGGCCGTAGACTATGTTTCCTACTTTCTGCTGAGAGAGCAGGACAGGGCTGGGGCAGCTAGTAGTCATCCTTGGGGGCAAGAAGTAGCTTCCTGGGCCAGGAGTCCTACAGGTGCTGTGCCTCATATGAACTGGCCTCTGGGCACTGGGAAGCCCTGTCCCCAGGCCCCATAGGACATGTCCAGAGCACCCCATGAATGTGCTCTATGTTTCTATGTATTGAGTGCAGCACTTGGCCCAACAGGTAAATGCAGACATGGGTAGGGAATCTGAGGCAGTCCCTTACCAATGAAAAGACCTGACGTTTTCTGGGGCTCCACCTGCAGCCTCCTAGGATTCAAGGCCAGGCCTGTGGTGAGTCAGCGGGACAGGGTGGGGTGAATAGGTAGGGCAACACCCCCAAAGGCTGAGCACACTCACCCATAGGGGGTACAGCCTCTCCTCAACTACACGGGGATTATACAAATTCTCAGAAACAACTGATTCTGTCATTCCCTACTTGAACCTCACAAAGTTCTCATCAGCTGCGGGTGACGGACAGACACTGTTTTAGTACCTGCTGTGTGTCAGGCATCTTGCCAGAATCCCCATTTATTATCATGGAATTGTGCGAGACCATGACTACTCCTACCACAAGGACCGACCACTATCAGAGCACCCTCTGCCCTCAGGGGCACAATACTCATGCCAGAGCACAACAGGGTATGTGGAGGAGCTAAATCTTGAATGAGATGCACTTTGTGGTGAGGGACATGAGGCAACAGAGTGGGTATCTCAGCCCAAGGCCTGCCCATCCCATTGCCCATCTGCTCCCCAGCAGCCCTACTGTGGGAGGCATTACCCACCTGCCCTGCATCCAGGTAGTGTGTCACCTGGAGCACAAGGAAGAAGACACGTAAAGACTCCTTCTGGATAGGATTTCCCTGCCAGTTCTCGACAATCTGTCCACAGAGCGTCAGCAGTGGGTGGACTTCCTGCAACTTGCGTTCCATCAGCAGCAGCTGGGGAGGGAGAGGCACAGGTGCTGAGGGCCTCTCCCAGTGCACAGGGCCATGGTCTGCTTGCCCACCCACTGGGGGACTGCTGGAACCATGCAGGGAAGGCAAAAAGCTGGGCTGGAACCCACATCTAGGCTGATCCTTCCTCAGCACAAATTACACAACCTGGAACCTGAGTTTCACCTCAACCCAGCTGAAATACGGGGCCTCACTCTGATGGCTGCCTGTAGTGTTTAAGTGTCTGGGTGCCCAAAGGGCTGTGCCATTCTGCTCAGCCTCAACTTACCATCCCTTTGCTGAGCAGGAACAGTGCCCTAGAAAACAGAGAGGGGAAGTCAGTCTGTGAGGCCCAGGCGCCTCCTGGATGCCCACCACCCCAACATCAATAAAGACCAACCAGCAAGCTTGGGGATGGTTTAAAGAGATGACAGTGGCCCCCAGCGACCCCCAATGAGGCTGGTTTTATTTATCAGAATGCTCCACTTGGTTCTATTCAATCTTTCTTTATGTGTTTGGCCTATTTAGACACTCATGTGGCTCAAAAGCCCAGGATAGACAGATGCTCAGAAATCACGGAGGGGTTAAGTACAAGAGAATGTGCTTGCCATAATCTCACTCTTGCTGACACAACATTGGTAGACAGCATCGGTTATGGGGATAGTGGGCAGGATTTGGTGTTTGAACCCAAAGCCATGTCTCACTGAGGCCCCTCTACACTTCCCCTTCCTCACCAGCCAAGCCTTCTGATTCTGAGTGTTAAGGAGGTGAACTTGGGGAGCTCCAGACATGTCAGCAGCCTCACCACCCACTGTCTCTACTCGCAATAGTCAGCAAGGCTAAATTTCTATTGTTCTCTTAAACCTTTCAGCATTTTCTAAATATATGTGCATGGTTGTCAACAAAAGTAATAAAATGAGCATGCTAACAAGTTTAGGAAACAGCCAAAACAGGGGAGACAGGTGCTGCCTTCAGGAACATCTGTGGTCATGCAGAGCCCACAGTTCCGTTTATTCAATGTCTGTCTCTGTCCCACCATTCTTGGCAGAGTCCCTAAGTGCTGTGGCCAACACTCCATCAAGTGGTGCCGTTCCGTTTTACAACGGAGGGGCCAGTAGTGTTCAAGTGTCCGGGTGCCCAAAGGGCTGCACCATAGTGAGCAGAAGCCCTGCCTCATGTCCGCCACAACTGAGGGGCCTGTAGTGTTTAAACTCACAAGATGTTTGTGCTCCAGAACACCAAGTTCTTCCCTGTTGTTACCTAAAGGTGTGTACTCTTTAAGTCTGTCAGCTGTTCAACTGCTGAAATAGAAGGCTTGGAACTTCACATCAGGGTTCTGATGTTGTCACATAGGAAGCACTTGATGTAGGCTCTACATCCATGGTCAAGGGTTCTGGGCCAGGTGACCTGCAGGCTCTGTGCCGTGGTGGAGGCCACCTAAGTCATTCACCCATATCGGCACAGAAGCCTATCTGGGGACACTAATAGGTGAACTTGTGGGAACATCTGCTGTGTAGCTGTCCCTGTACCCTACAAAGTGTGTCATCACGGACCCAGTGGCAGCCACAACATAAGGGGCCAGGAATGTGAGGCCAGATAGTGTAATAGCTGCCATCTCACGGGAGGTTGGCTGAGGGACGAAGGCAGCCTATGGAAAGCTGTGTGGCTCCACATGGGCCACACATGAGCCAGAGCTCAGAGAACAGAGTTGGGGACCATTCCGTCCCAATCATTCCATGGGATAAGCTCAGTTCTGTAAGAGAGAACTTTCCAGAACCTCAAAGCACACAAAAGAATAAGAGCACTGCTGCCCGGAGTTTGTCAAGTGCACAGAATTCTTCTCTTTGGGGAAAAAAAGAGACTAGAGGCCTTCACAGAGGGTACACAGTGAAGTTCCTAAGGCCTCTGACCCCGACACCCAACCCTAGGGTAAAAGCCTCCAGATGGTCTAAGCAGTTTCATGCATAACACGAATCTTTGTCTCCCTTTTTATTTTAAACTAGAGGCCCAGTGCACATAATTCATGCACAGGTAGGGTCCCTAGGCCTGGCCAGAGATCAGGACCGATCTGGGCCTCTGGCTGCTCGCAGGGCCTTCGCTTTCCTTCATTCCGCACCTGTGGTCAGCGCATGTCACAGCAAGCAATCAAACTCCTGAGGGGATGCTTGGCATAGTAGCCTTTTATATATAGAAGATTGATTTTAAAGAGGAAGGGAGAGAGAAACATTGATTTGTCGTTCCACTTACTTATACATGCATTCGTTGACTTTTGTATGTGCCCTGACTGATTATCAATCCCACAACCCTGATATATTGGGACAACGCTCGAATGAACTTGGGCCAGGGCTATGTCCCTTTTTTATTTTTTATTTTTGAAAAATTGATTTGAGAGAGAGAGAAACGATGTAAGAAACATCAATTGGCCGGGTAGCTCAATTGGTTAGAGCACTGTCTCCATACACCAAGAAACATCAATTGGCTACCTCCCACATGAACCTCCACCAGGGATCAAACCCACAACCTGTGTATTTGCCCTGATTGGGAATCGAACCCGCCACCTTTCTGTGCCCAGGACAAAGCTCCAACCAAGTGAACCACCCTTCTTTTATACAAACTTACGCTTACTCAGCTTACTATCTATTGCTGTACTTCTAAAAGTTCTTGGGCATCCTGAGAGGGACACTGGAGTTACTTACCATAGGTGCTGACAAGCATGCTAGTTATGCCCTCTGCAGGCATCACTTTCATATTTGCACCAAGAAGGGGATGAGCCCAACAAATCGTACAAGCACTTTTTATTTCAAAAAACTAGATATATGTAAATGCCAATTGTGCTGAGAATACCAGCTGCCCTTCACCCTCACAGGCAACTCTCCAACTACATGGGTTAACAGGGTGAATTGATGGAGTAAAAGGCATTATGTGGTGCTTTAATTTGTACACCTCTTATTATGTGTGCAGATGACTGCTGTTTCATGCTGAAATGCCAATTCTACTTGTTGTCCAGCAGTGTTTCCCAAAGGGTGGTACGTGTACCCCCAGGGGTACGGGAAGAGTTTGGTGAAGGTATGCGTTGCACCGGAGTTTGGTGGGGATATGCACTGCACTGTGCTTAGCTGAGCCTAATTCTACGTTCTTATGAGTACGAGGGGTACTCAGCATTACGAAAATTATAGAAGGGGTACACAAAAGTTTGGGAAACACTGTTGTCCAGGATCAAATGGCTGAGCTCTTTCCAAGTAAGAGGGAAGGGGTGTGGGGAGAGGTGCCTACCGTGTGTACTCGGATCCCACCACCCGTGCATATTCAGCTCCCACACCTAGGAGGTCGCAGGCTGACACCAGGTCCTTCTCAAGGGTGTGCAGTTGCTAAAAAGGAGAGAGAATAATAATCCTTGCTTCCAAAGCTCTTGCTTTATAATACTCAGTACCTGACCTTTAAGCTTTGTTGGCAAGTTAAAGTGAACCTCCCCACTTGTCAACAAAATTGCCTCAGTGTCAGTTTTGAGTTAACCAAATACTGTCATCAATGTTAACTGCTTTAGGTACAGAAATCTATTCCGCCTGCACTGTGTACATCATCTAAACTTAATAGTGCATAGAGCCAGCAATTAACACTCACAGGCGTAGACCCAGGGCTGCACGAGTGTATCTCTGTGCTTCAAAGGTCACCTTCAGGGGCCAGTCACTAGGGAGGAGCCAGAGGAACCCCAAACAAGAACTACTTCAGGGGCAAGTGTCTGCAGGAGTTTAAACCCAGAAGCCTTGAGCTAAAAGGAAAGGACACTTGTGGGGCCTCAGGTGAGCTGGGCTCCCAGGTGCATGAAGCACCCTGCAACTCTGTGACCTGAGTCAGGAGTCTGGCCCACATATTATGTGCCAATGTGCAAAGCACACAAGGGAGAATTAAAGGAGACGATGCTGTGCGGAACAGCAGCAGGCCAGGGAGGAAGAGCTCAGGAGCACTGGTTGGACAAGCTTTCCCAGCAGGGACCCTGAGCTACACCCTTCTGGGATGAGGGACTCTAGGGGATGGGGGTGAGGGGTGGAGGGAAGATAAAGCAACTCCAGCCGAGGGCCCACATCCTGCACACACAGGCAGGTAATGGAATTATGTCATGGAAGATAGACAAGAGGCAGTGTAGAGGACAGGCTGTGTCAGGAACAGGAAAGGCTGGAGGCCAGCAGTGAGAGGGAAATGTAGGCAGTGCCCAGAATAGAAAGGCACCCCCCTCAGGGAGCCTTTAGGCCCAGTCACTACAACCAGAAAGACCTAGTTCAGAGAGCTCCCTCTACCTAAGCATCTCAGAGCACTGGGACCAGGCCACCACTATGTCTGGAGAGCTGCAGGGAAGTTGAGGGAGGAGGAGGCTGGGAAGGGATGACCGCATAGAGCCCAGGTGAGGCTGTGCCCCAGCAGCCCTGCAAAGCTTAACTCGAGCAGACATTCATTGCTCAATAGACAGCCCCTTAGAATCTCAGCGCAGCTCTTAAAAACATGGTGGGCTTCCAGCAAGAAATGCTTTCAAAATTTAAATGAATACAGGCAAAAGGAAGCACCAGAAGAGAGGGGAATGCAATCACCCTTGATGCTGAATGAAAGACCTGTGCTGGAGATACTGCTGACGTCAGAGGCTGAAAGGGACTTGTGAGCAAGCTAAAGGATTATCCCTGTGTCCCCACTGTCTCAGTGCAGCAGCCTGAGGAAGGCCTGCGAGTCCTGAAGTAGTCAGGTGGGTGTGCCCCAATTTTAGCACCCATGTCTTGGCCAGGCCCCACAGTACTCACAGCAAGCTGGAAGAGCAGGCGGCAGTGCCAGTATGGGGTCTGCTGCGATATCTGGATCGCTTTCCGCAACAGTGGCTTTGCTGCATCAACGGAATTCTGAAAGGAAACAGTCACATTTGGGGAAGAAAGGAAATAAGCTGGCAGGCAAGCTGGATTCCATATGCTGGGATGCCGGATGACCACTCCATTCACACTCACAAATGGATTTGTGGGTTGCTGACTTACTTTTATTTAAAAAAGATCTCTGGTGGGAGGTTTGCATGAGGCAGCTGATCAATGTGTGCTCTCATATCGGTTTCTCTCTTTCTCTCCCTCTCCCTTCCTTTCTCTAAAAATCAATAATAATAATTAAAAAAAAGCCTGGCCAGTGTGGCTCAGTTGTTGAGTGTTATCCCATGCACCAGGACACCAGGAGATTGGGGGGAAAAAAAAAAAAAAGCAAGAAGAGGAAGAAGATATATATATTTTTAAATATGTTTTTATTTCAGAGAGAGGGAAAGGGGGAGATAGAAACATCAATGATAAGGGGGAATCATTGATTGGCTGCCCCCTACACACACCCTTTTGAGGATCAAGACAGCAACTAGGGAATGTGCCCTGACTGGGAATTAAGCCATGACCTCCTGGTTCATGGGTTGATGCTCAACCACTGAGCAATACCAGCTGGGCAAGAAAAGACATTTTATTGGACTCACTGGCTGGGAGGTTTTTGCACTGATCATAAAATAACTCATTCAACTAAACTGAAAGTAGCTTTAGTTCAAAATCCTGAACAATTGAATGACAATTGCCATCTTTCTTGTACAACAAGAGAGACGGGCCAGGGGTGTGGAGCATGCATTCTGTTACCCAGGGAGCCTCACAGGCTGTTGCTCAATGTGGAAATGATTTTCAGCTACAGTGAGATCAGGAAACATATTACAAAGATAAACTATATGGACTTGTTCAAGAACTAATTAGCTTTAGCCTAGGACAAGGCTGTGTTTTCCAAGTCTCTGAAGTCTTAGAAAAATATTCTGTTGGTCCTCATGAGCAAGTGATCACCCACAACCACTAAAAGTAGGAAAGTATTGGGAAGCATTAAAAACCAGAAGGAAGTCAGGAAAAAAAAGAAAAAAAAGAAAGAAAAAAAAACAGAACAAAAAGCCCCAGCAAGGTGACTCAGTTAGCTAGAGCATCTTCCCATACACCAAAGGTTGCAGGTTTGATTCCTGGTCAGGGAACATATCCAGGTTGCCAGTTCAATCACCTGTTGGGTGCATATAGGAGGGCCCCTTCTCTAAAATCAACAAAAACATATCCTTTGACCAAAACTGGTATGGCTCAGGAGATAGAGCGTCAGCCTGCGGACTGAAGGATCCCAGGTTCAAATCCAGTCAAAGGCATGTACCTTGGTTGCAGGCACATCCCCAGTGGGGGTGTGCAAGAGGCAGCTGATCGATGTTTCTCTCTCATCGATGCTTCTAACTCTCTGTCCCTCTCCCTTCCTCTCTGTAAAAAAATCAATAAAATATATTTTTAAAAAAGCAAAAAACAAACAAAAAACATACCATTCGGTAATGATTACAATAAATACAATAAGAAAGCCAAAAGGGAGTCAGTCCACTCCTGAGAGCATCAATTTGTTATTTTGCCGTCATTACAGGGAGACCCCGCTTTCAGAAACCTCCACAGGCTCTTACCTCTTGACAGTATAATTCAGACAAAAGACTTGCTGCTTCAAATTTAACATCTTCAAACTGTGGGATCTAGTGACATCTGGTTAAGGAAGTACAGATCTGCAGAAAGGTCAGTTTAAAAGAGATAATGTGTGTCCTAGCCATTTGGCTTAGTGGATAGAGCATCAGCCTGAGGAATGAAGGGCCATGGGTTTGATTCCGATCAAGGGTACATGCTAGGGTTGTGGGCTCAATCTCCAGTAGGGAGAGTGCAGGAGGCAGCTGATCAATGATTCTCTCTTTTCATTGATGTTTCTATCTCTTTCCCTCTCCTTTCCTCTCTGAAATCAGTAAAAAATATGTATATAAAATAAATATTGTTTTTTAAAAAAAGATAATGTGTGGGGTTCTTATACTGGGGAGGTTCGCCAGTCGGAACTCTAAGTTTATGTATTCCCCCAGCAGTCCCTGAGCTTGCAGCTGGCTAGGTGTGGAACTACAATAGATGCTGGGCTTGAAGAGGAACATGGCACCCATGGTGAGGCCACTGGTCTGAAGGGACAGATATGGCTGTGCAGGGATTCTCCAAGACCTAAACCCATGGGTGTATCATACTGGGAATTCAAGTTTATAACACATACTTTTTATTAAACAACATTTCTTAAAGGAAACAGTACAAAGAAAAGGATACTTGCTGTGATATCAACCACTGAAAGAGAAATAAAAAAGTATTAATTCTCAGCCAAATGTGTGGCACATACTCATTAACTCTGGCTTTGGGGTTTATACTGGTTGTCCTGTCACGAAGACTACAGGTGTTCAGGTAAGTGGGGAGGTGGCCTCTAGGCTCATTTATCCTCTAATCCAGCAACCACAGCATGCCTGGGGAGAGGGAAACAAGCATTTTCTCCCTTACTGACAGGGTGCTTCCTGTCTCACCAGGCAGGTGAGTCTGAGCCCCTCCCACTGGAGCCACATGCTTCAGAAGGGGAAGGAATGCGGAGGGGTCCCTATGTGCCAATTACTGCAGTTCCTCAATAGCAAATCATAACATGGGAATTCAAGTACAACTGGAGAGTGAGTCTGGGGGTGTCAATCCTTACTGGCATTTAAAAGATGCTTAGACATGAGTAGTTAGCCTCAGAGGGGAGGAGGAGAGCTCCAGGAAGGACTTGTGAGGGCAGCGAACTGGCAAAGGGGCAGCAGAAATGATTCTGAGACCTGAGCTCATAGTCCCTTTGCTAGCACACATGCAGGACATAGTTCAGACAATAACATGCTCCCACTGAGGACTGCTGTGCCCTGGAACTCCACATTCCTACAGGAGGCAATTAGGTGCCAGGAAGGTCCATCCACTAACCACAGTCTGTCAGACCATCTAGGACTCAAGCATTCATCTCTGACATTTGTCCCACAAATGTTTTCAGAGTCCTGCAAGCAAATCTAGGGCTGAACAGAAGACCCTGACTTGCCAGGCTCTGTGAAAGAACAGCATGGGATAGGGGGAGGGGGCATTTCTGGGGCTGTGTGTGTGTGTGTGTGTGTGTTCGTGTTCCCAGGCAAAGAAGTGCTCTTGGCAGAAAAGAACCTATGAAAAGGCTGGAAAGTGTATGTGCCACTCACTGGTAGCAGTGATTGTAGATCTGAATGCCCTGTTGTCATCTATGGAGCCTGACCCAATGAGATCTGAGTATCCTAGATGCAGCAGAGAATGCAGAGGGAGGAGAAGGAGGAGGAGGAGGCGGCGGCGGAGGAGGAACCAGAGATTGAAGGCCCAGGGTATGCTGGCTGGGAACAGAGTAGAGGGAGGAAGTGAAGCCTGGCAGACAGCCTTGGGGCTGGAGATGTCTTTGGGACCAGAGTGAGTGGGAAGAAGGACGTCACAAAAGAGATTGGGAAACACTTGGAGCTGCACCCCAGACCAGCTGCATGAAAGACACAGATGGGCCAGAAGGGGGAGCTGTGGGAGAGGAACAAAGAGCACTCAGGGCCACTGGGCTCCTGACTCGCACATATTCACATGTGCAGGTGTACACACACACAGCACATACATATGCTTACTGAGCCCAAGCAAAAGGCACTATGCAGCCAGCCCGAAAGTCCTCTTTCAAAGCCCCACTGCAGCAGGGTCAGCAGGGGCTCAGAGTCCCCAGAAGGCAGAGCCAGTGCCTGCTGCCAGGAGTACAGCCCCAGAGATGGGGTTCCTTAGCTGGAGGCTATCTACAGGGACAGTGGGGATGGGCCCAGCTCAAGCCACATGTGTGTGATATCATAAAGGTGGTAAACGTGAAAGTTGGGGCTTGCTTTTTACAGAAGCCACACCTCCCCAGGAGGAAGGGCAGTCCAGCAACAGAAGCTCCTGAAGACCAGGAGGAAGGATGGAATGTTATGTAGGAGACTGTGTAACTGAAGAGCTGAGTCAGGGACATGTTGAGATCTGGCCCAACCCTGATATTCTGTGGTCCTGCACCTCATTCTCCATGTGGTAAGGCCTCTGTGCTGAAGAGGAGCCCTCTGGAAAGAATACAGAGTGGATAAAGACACAAGAGGACAGGATTAAAGGTGTGGACCCACATGGATCCTAGTCGCCCTTAGCATCTGTTCCCAGGGCTACAGCCTGCTTCCATGCTCTCATGCATGCGCTGTGGCAGGCACTGGAAACACACACAAATGGGGGATGTTAGATAAGACTTATGATGCGCTTCCTCATGGTGCTGTGTTCCAAGTTCCTAGAACAGACCAACACACAGGAGGTACCTGGAAAACTTTTGTCACATGAATGACAAGTTCATCTAGCATCACCAGGAAATGAGAGCTTCCTTATGTGCAAATGGCCACAGGGCTGAGACTTTAGAATTTAAAATACTAACTCCCAAATGGCATCAGACAGCTCCCTTCAAACATTACTGCTCTGTGTCCAGGCATCAGCATCACTGACACCTTGAGACATCCCTACACTGACCCAGTACCAAAGCTAGAAACTAAAGAACTGGCTCAATGTCAGGGCAAGCCAGTCAGATTGATTGTCTGCCAGACACCAATCAAATGACTTTGCTTTTGTTTCTTAACTCTTGTGACCTAAAATCACAAATCAGAAATATACAGACATCAGAAATATACACAGCTCACAAATGAAGTACCAAAACTGCTACCCTACCCAAAGTTGCAACCTTAACATTAATATTCAAATACAGCTTTCATGTTTCCTTTCTCTTGATGGGAAAGCAGCCAAAGTGAATGGCCCTGCACTGTGGGGAAGCCTGAAGGCACAGGGCAGGATGTGAACAACCCTCGCTGAGGTCCTGGGGCCACCTCCGGATTTTCAGAAAGAGCAGAGATCACTGCAGGCCAATATATATCCTGAGAGGTGGAAGTGCCCGTATCAGCACAATTACTGTACTTGGAGAATTTAATCCAGGGCCGGAGAGCATTTTAGACTTCTTTGTACCTCAAAACCAAGGTAACTTTTTTTTTTTAAAGATCAGGTTTTTAATAACCAAATGTGTAGGAATAGTAACCAACTGCAACTCCTTTGGGATAGAAGCACAACACTTAGGAGCCAGCCTTGTCTCTTTCTGCTGTGTGACCATGTTTACGAGCATCTCTCCATCAACAGCAAGTTGGAAGTGGTCTCCACCTTGTAGGTTTGTTGAGGATCCAATAAGACAGTGTTCCAAGAAGCATGAATACATGCTTCTTGGAACATGCTTCTTTGATGTAGAAGACGTCAAAAATACTATGGTAATTCCCAGGCAGGAACCAGAAGAATCAGGGGTTGGAAGGGAGGCAAGGGGCGAGTTGGTAGAACTGTGAAGTGGTGGTTCCTAATCAGACTTCAAATCCTGAAGTCAGAGGAGACTCAGAGAGTGTGAATGAAGAAAATGAAAATGAAAACAGGAGGTTTAAGCAAAGATCCCTCTTCCGTGAAAAGGCTAACACCAAGCTCTGTAAATGCAGCTTCTGCACAAGGTTCTGCTCCTGGTCAATGGGGCATGGAACTCAGTAGGACACAACCATGATCCTGAAGAATGACAGACCTGCTCTAGCTGTGCCTGACGGTGAAAAGCTCACCACTGAGCCCTTTCAGACCTTAAAAAGAGGAAGGGAAGCATTTAATTACTTGCTGGGAAGGTAAACCAGAGACTGTCAGGCTAAACCTGGAAACAGAATTAACAAGAGTTTGGAGCTGCTTTCTAAGTCAGATGAACAAAACCACCACTAACAAGCAGCTCTGTTCCAAAAGCAAAGAGAATGTAAACACAATCTTGACATGGATACTGCATTCGGAGAAACCACTGTATATAGAATGACTGCCTGGATTATAGCAAATAAAAAACTCCAGAGGAGTGGCATTTATTTCTCTGTCGCTCTTAAATCAGAATAGTCTAAGATGATGATGTACTTTTCAGGCCAAGGGATAAAGTGAAATGTGAGAAAAAGAAAGTTAAGGGAGAATGTGCAAATTACTGAAATGGACCTGCTTGTTTGCATGAAAATAAGGAAGACTGAAAATTCACACAAGAATAAATGTTTAGCAAGAGGAAAGATAACACAATGAAAATGAAATGTAAAGGAACACAATCTGAGAGAAACTGTACAAACAGCCTTGCAAATTCTCTAGTCGAGAGATTTCTGCACCGGCCTGTGTGAACCAGTTGGCTGGGTGTCACCCCTTGCCCCAGCAGGTTGCCGTTTGATTCTTGGTCAAGCGCACAGGCCTGGGTTGTGGTCTTGGTCTCTAGTGGGGGGCGTACTGGAGGTGCCCGATCAATGTTGTGCTCTCACATCAATGTTTCTATTTCTACCCCTCCCTTCACTCTGTCTAAAAATCAATGGAAAAATATCATTGGGTGAGAATTAACAAAAATAAAATAAAAGAAGAACATATTGACCCTGGTTGGATATGTTAGTTGGTTAGTGTCGTTAAGTTGTGGGTTCAATCCCAGGTCAGAGCACATATAAGAATCATCCAATAAATGCATACATAAATGGAACAACAAATCAGTGTTTCTCTCTCTCTTCCTTCCTCTCTCTCTCATATCAATAAGTAAAAGTTAAAACTAAATAAATAAAAGAACGTATTATGATTCTTTATCAAGTGAGTCTGGGAAAGGAAAGAATAAAAGTTGATAGCTATCCGATTTGGGAAATACACACAACTGATAAAAAATAATGATTTTTTAAAAAGTATGCAACACAAAAGGAGATCACAAACAATTGCAGAAGAAAAACAGCATGGAGAACTGCACTTTAATGAAATTTGAACAAAATCTCAGCTGGGAATGTAACTGACAGAAAGAAAGGGATTTCCAGGTATGTCAGTGTGAGCTACAGAAGGGAACTTGTGCCGCTGTGGAAGATCCCACAAGATTCAGGGTTCTGTAAAATTCAGGGAAACCACTTCACGGGCTTAGCCCTGGCCGGAGAGCTCAGATGGCTAGAGCATTGTCCCGATACATCAAGGGTGCTGGTCCGATCCCCAGTCAGGGCACATACAAGAGTCAGGGCACATACAAGAATTAACCAACAAATGCATAAATAAGTGGAATAACGAACTGATGCCTCTCTAAAAAAAAAAAAAAAAATCAATTAAAAAAAAGCTTCTTGTCAACTCCATATTTTCTCCCTGGCCCATATCTTTCATTACTGCCTAACCTCTTACTACATATTCAGTATTTGTCTCCCTCACTAAAACATAAACTTATGTGAGCAGGGACTGCTTTAGTTATTGCTGATCCCTAGCACCTAGGAGAGGGCTTGGCACCTGGTATGAGCTGAATAAATAAGTTCCGAATAACTGGGAATAGAACTTCACAAAAACAATGACAATTTATTGTCTTGCCATGGAACCTGGTGATCTTGATCCTAGTTTTAAACCCAACTTTGTTAATAACTTGACATGTGGTTTTGGCCAATCATTTTACCTCTCTGGCCCTTACCACCTCACTCTTAAAACAGGAAAGTTGCTCAAGCAAGGACTAAAGTCTCCTTCCAAGTTTTTTTCTTCTTCTTCAATAATTATATTTATTATTAATATAAACATTAATAAAATTAATGTTTTTATTAATTTGAGAGAGAGAGAGATCCCCTACTGGGGATCAAGCCTGAAACCCAGGCATGTGCACCCACTGAGAACCAAACCATCCACCTTTTGGTGCATGGGACTATGATCAACCAACTGAGTAAAACAAAGATCTGGTGTCCTTCCCAAAGCAATTTGTTACTTTTGCCACTGGTGGGATCAGATTTACCTCAGATCAATACATTTTTTAAAAATCTAAGTTGATTCTATGCAAGAAGCTTCCTTTTAAAAACAAATATATATTATTTTTATTGGTTTCAGAGAGAAAGGGAAAAGGAGAGAGAGAAACATGGATGAGAGAAAATCATTGATGAGCTGCCTCCTGCATGCCCCCTACTGGGGTTTGAACCTGCAACCCTGGCATGTGCCCTGACCAGGAATCAAACGATGACCTCCTGGTCGATGCTCAACCACTGAGCCACACTTCAATCAGAATAAAAGAGTAAACGGCAAATGAAGTCACAGTTTGACAGGAGTTGAGTGTCACTGTGAGAAGAAAAACCCCACAGCCAGATTCTTTGAGGCACCAAGATCTCTCACAAGTCAAGATGGGAGGGTATAGCCCTGGCCAGTGTGGCTCAGTAAGCAGAGCTTCAGCTTGCATACAGAAGGGTCACGAGTTGGAATCCGGGGTCAAGGGCACATACCTGGGTTGCAGGTTCCATCCCAGCCACAGTCCAGTGAGTGCAGGAGGCCACCCATCTATGTGAGTCTCTCTCTCCCCCTCCCTTCCATTCTCTCTACAAATCGTGGGGGGGAAATATCCTCGGGCAAGGATTAACAACAACAAAAAGATGGGGGTGTTGAGGGGGGAAGTGAGGCCTGCCTTCTGAATGGGATGGTGGGAGGTGAAGAGGTCACCAGGTGAATACAGAGAAAGCAAGAGCTAGGAGCGCCCCTTCCCCAACCCCCACCACTGAGCAAACTGGTTCTAGAATCCAGGACCCCCCTCCCCCAACTCTGTTCCGCCTCCTTATAGGACTTCAAACGACTAATTCTAGGCTCTGTGCCTCTGCCTCCCACCTATGACTCCTCCCATCACTAATGGGGCACAATACCCTCTCTAGACACTTAGCAGACTTCCGGGTCCAGGGAGAGAATGCTTTCCGAGGTTTTCCGAGAGAACAAACATCAGATTCCCAAGGGAGGCCCGGACTGTCACCTCGGCCCTCCACTATCTCAAGCCCTTTCAGGAGGGCGCGTTCAGGCTAATGCTTCAGGGCTGAGCCCGGAGAAGCTGGAAACTGCAGGACTCACTGGCAATCCGGGAACGTCTCCAAAGGCGCCAACATGTCTACTCCTGAAATCCTAAAGAATTTGGGGACTCTGTTGCTCCTCAGAAGAGCAGGGCCCTGGACCCTGTCTGTCACTAGAGACGTTAAATAACGTTCCCCGCGAGGGTGGCGGCTGAGGGGTCCTGTGTCCCATGCGGGAAGTCGCACCCCAGGTCCCTGAGGAGCGGTCCGGGCGGCCCTCTCCTGCCTTGGTCGCGGCCCGTCAGTTCAGGCCCCACAAGGAGCCCACGCTCCTCCCTCGGTTCGGCCCGCGCTCACCGCTTTCTCCAGGTGGCTGCGCGCCTGTTCGCTGTTCTTGGTATGGTGGTAGAGCACGGAGCCGAGCTGCAGGTGCGTGCGGGCCTCGATGCGCTGAGGCGGCTTGAAGGGGAACACAGCCTGCAGGCAGTGCACACACAGGCGGATCTTGGGCGGGCTGGACGTGCGGAAGTGCTCGGCGAAGCCCAGAAGTGCCAGGTACCATGACTCGGCCGCTTCGGCCTGCGCCGCCTGGGCCGCGGCTGCCTGGGCCGCTGCCGCCGCCTGAGCCGCCATTTTGGCCTCCACAACAACAAGCCGTCACCACAGGGAGGCGGAAGCAAGCCTACGGGGCGGGGCCCGGCACTCTTCGCGCCCCTCGCGATAGCTGCCGCACAAAGCATCCTGGAACATGTAGTTTATAATTTGTAGTGGCTGCGACTCCCGGAAAGAGTGAAAAAAGTCGACGCCTTCTGGTCTGCGGGACTGAGATCAGACCTTGCAGAGAGGTCGAGGTTTGCGTTTTTGCGAGAAAGGTCCCAGGTGTCCCCGCAGTGGCAGGGCGTGGCTGGCCAATGAGGACTACATCTCCCATTAGGCCGCGCGCACTATAAAATGCCTCCTCAGGTGGCGCTGGAGCATTGTGGGATTGGATGAGTCTCAAGATGGACAACCGGGATGTTGCAGGTAACAGCCCCCTCCTCCTTTCATGCTCCTGTCTGGGTCCTCCGAGTTAGGCGTCTCCGTTTCGTCTTCTGACCGACTCTACCCCTACCCGCTGGTCCTCCCCGTCAGCCTCTGGGCGGCCCGAAGCGATGGGTTCTGCATCTCCCTCGCCTACCGAGGTCTCAGACCCAGTTGCTGTCCCCCCACCCTGGGCCTGGTTGCTGAGGGCGCTTGGCTTGCTTTGCTTCCGTAAAGGCAGACACCGGGTCTGTCTTGCGTCGGCCTTCCCAAGAATAAACCACCTTCAGAGCTCTTCCGAGCTCCGCTCCCCAAAACAACGGCAACCTTGGACTGTCCTGCGCCCTTCTCTTCGCAGCAGCTGCCTCTTGGCCTGTGTGCTGCTTTCTGGAAAGCTGTTTTCCTGAACTGCTCCCATGCATTTCCTGGATACATAAATTCCCGAGTCTTTCGAGCCTCCCCTTTACCACAATCCTTGCCCTTCCATGTCGTCCAGCCCTAACCACCCCAAAATGGTTACATTCATCCATTCTGCAAATACTGTGTGCCAGGCATTGTGCTGGTCGCTGGGGATGCAGTGGTAATCAAAGCAGGGCCCTGTCTTCCTGAAGGTTACTTTCTAATGGGTGTCAGACAATGCACCAAGAGGAAATATTTATGCAGAGAGAATTATGATGTGAGAGAGTGGGGCTGGAGGCTGGTGATATTGGGTGACCAGAGAAAGCCTTTTTGAGAAGAGGACATTTGAGATGAGAAGGAAACCTGGGGGGCAGAGCCTTCCACACCAAGGGTGGGAGGGGACTGGTTTGCCATTTTGAAGAATGTCAAGGATGAGAAGGGGGCTATCTCTGGCAGGGCCTTGAAAATTGACTTTCAAAATTTGGATTTTATTCTGAATCCCATGGGAAAATTTAGAGGTGTCTTCTCCATCTCTACAGCCAATGCCCATGTCTGAAGACACCATCATCTTTTTTTTAATATATTTTATTGATTTTGTACAGAGAGGAAGGGAGAGAGATAGAGAGCTAGAAGCATCGATGAAAGAGAGAGTCATCGACCAGCTGCCTCTTGCACACCCCCTACTGGGGATGTGCCTGCAACCAAGGTACATGCCCTTGACCGGAATCGAACCAGGGACCTTTCAGTCCCCAAGCCGACGCTCTATCCATTGAGCCAAACCGGTTTCGGCGACACCATCATCTTTTGCTTGGAGCCAGAAAGCCTCCTCGTTGGTCTATTTGCTGCCTACACACTCTCTCCAATTAGTAGCCAGAATGACTTTAAAAATAAAAACACCTATTGGGTATTGTCAGCTTAATACTCCCTGTCACTTTCCAAAGATCTTAAAGTAAAATCTAGACTCCCTTTCTTATACTCTCATTCCTGGAACAATTTGCTCAAGCCACTTTGGACCCTTGCTGGTCCTTGAATGCATCAAGCTTTATCCAGCCTTTAGTTTTTGCATCTGCACCTTATTCTGTCCAGATTGTTCCCTGTGTGGCTTTTTAGGAAGCTCTTTATGCTTTCAGTTTACTGCTTCCTCTTCAAATGGTTATTTTTCTGGCTGCTCTAGCTATAGATGCTCCTCTATCATGCTTTTTCATCCTTTTTGGTTTCTAGCATAGAGCTCTTATGATTTTGCAGCTACTTTTTAAAAATTAAATATATTTTATTTTTATTATTTTTTTAAATATATATTTTATTGATTTTTTACAGAGAGGAAGGGAGAGAGATAGAGAGTTAGAAACATCGATGAGAGAGAAACATCAGTCAACTGCCTCCTGCACACCCCCTACTGGGGATGTGCCCGCAACCAAGGTACATGCCCCTGACCGGAATCAAACCCAGGACACTTGAGTCCGCAGGCCAACACTCTATCCACTGAACCAAACCAGTCAGGGCTTGCAGCTACTTTTTGGTTACAAGTTTATTGTCTCCCTAGCCAGACCCAAGTTCCACATAGGCAGAGGCCTTATTTTTTGTTTAGCACTTAGCACAGTACCTGGTATGTATGTAGCTCGGTACATGTTTGCTGAATAAATGAATGAGTGGATATGTACGAATGTCAATTTGAATGTCCGTTGCTACAAGCAGCAGCAACTGTGGTGCTCCTGCAGCAACGGCTGGGCATGTGGGTGAAGCAAAGATGATTTCTGATGTGTTTCTTTTCCCTCCCTAGGAAAGGCTAACCGGTGGTTTGGGGTTGCTCCTCCCAAGTCTGGAAAAATGAACATGAACATCCTTCATCAGGAAGAACTCATTGCTCAGAAGAAACGGGAAATTGAAGCCAGAATGGAGCAGAAAGCCAAGCAGAATCAGGTGTCCAACCCTCAGCCCCCGCATCCTGGCGAGTAAGTGCATTCTGAGGCTGGATTGGGTCTTAGAGGGTCACAGGCAGAGGGTTTTGCTTATAAAAGCAGTCTTGTTATATCTGCACCCGTTCACAGCCTGATGATACAAGGAATGACTGCTCTCTTTCAGGAGGCTTAGTATGTCAGGAGAGACACAGGGGGTGTGTGGAAACCCAGTGGATGGCCTGCCAATTCTTTCACTAAGCAGTTATTTACTGCTGATGACATATGGGCCAGGGGTCAGAGGTATAGCTATGCAAATAAAAGCATAAAGCACCAACATTTAAAATTTCTCTTTTTTTTCCTTTTATTTATTTATTTTTTAATAAGTTTTTGTTCATATTATTACAAATGTTCCTTTCCCCCCCCCACCATTGCTCTCCTCCACCAGGTTCCCACCCCACCCTCTGCCCTTTCCCCACTCCCCATTGTCCTCATCCATAGGTGCACAGTTTATGTTCAGTCTCTTCCCACATCCCCCTCTCCCCTTTTCCCCAAGAATCGTCAGTTCACTCCCCTTCCATACCTCTGATTCTATTATATTCAACAGTTAATATTGTTCATCAGATTTTTTTTTTATTTCCTTGGTTTTTTAGATTCACTTGTTGATAGTTACGTATTTGTTGTTCATAATTTTTATCTTTATTTACTTTCTCTTCTGAAAGAACCCCCTTCAGCAATTCATATAATTCTGGTTTGGTGTTAATGAACTCCTTTAGCTTTTTTTTATTAGTGAAGCTCGTTATCTGACCTTCAATTCTGAGTGATAGCTTTGCTGGATAGATTATTTTTGACTGTAGGTTCTTACTATTCATCACCTTGAATATTTCTTGCCATTCCCATATGGCCTGCATGGTTTCTGTTGAGAAGTCAGCTGACAATCGTATAGGTGCTCCTGCTTTGCTCTTGCTGCTTTTAATATTCTCTCTTTGTCTTTTGCTCTTGGAATTTTAATTATGATTTGTCTTGGTGTGGTCCTCTTTGGATTCCTTTTGTTTGGAGTTCTGTGCGCTTCCTGGACTTGTAAGTCTAATTC
The DNA here is from genome assembly GCF_014108245.1 of Pipistrellus kuhlii. Classification (NCBI taxonomy): domain Eukaryota; kingdom Metazoa; phylum Chordata; class Mammalia; order Chiroptera; family Vespertilionidae; genus Pipistrellus; species Pipistrellus kuhlii. Next base: position 1,379,383 of record NW_023425520.1, on the reverse strand, counting down.
TTTCACCAGGTGGGGAAGTTTTCTGTCACTATTTCTTTCAGTATGTTTTCGATATCTTGCTCTCTCTCATCTTCTGGGACCCCCATAATTCTGATGTTGGTTTGCTTGAAGTTGTCCCAGAGGTTTCTTACATTATCTTCAATTTTCTGGATTCTCTTGCCTTCTAGCTTCTATGGAGGAGTGTCTTCTGGCTCTTTATGTTCCAAATCTTTGACTTGATTCTTGCGATCTTCCATTCTGTTTTTAGGACTCTGTATAATATATTTTTTTAAAATATATTTTATTGATTTTTTACAGAGAGGCAGGGAGAGAGATAGAGAGCTAGAAACGTCGATGAGAGAGAAACATCAACCAGCTGCCTCCCGCACCCCCCCCAACGGGGATGTGCCCGCAACCAATGTACATGCCCCCGACCGGAATTGAACCCGGGACCCTTCAGTCCGCAGACCGACGCTCCACCACTGAGCCAAACTGGCTTCAGCTCTGTATAATATTTTTATTTCAGAGAATGTATTCTTTATTTCTTGTTGATCCCTTATCATTTCTTGTTGATCCCTTATTATTTCTTGTTGATCCCTTATCATTTCTTGTTGACTCCTTATTAATTCTAGTTGATCTCTTTTTATATCCTCATAGGTCTTACAGATCTTTTCTAGGAAATTCTTGAAAAACCTTATAAGCGTAGATTTGAACTCTATATCCAGTTGCTTTTTGTCCTCCATTTCTTTCGTTTGTGATCTATTTAGTTGTCGCATTTCGCAGCTACAGATGGGGCGGGGTTTCAGGATGGAGCCTACAGCTTTGGCTTCCGTCAGCCCCGCCCTGTGGGGCTCCTGAGACTCAGGGTCCTTCAGTACTCTGTAAGCGCTCTGAGAGAAAGGTGTCCTCGATTTTCGCCTGCTACCAAACAGTCTATGCTCTCCCCCAATGAGCCCTGTATTGGGGTTCAGTTCAGTTGGAAGTGGAGTTGGAGGTGGCGTTCAGAGCAGACTGGAGCCCCAGTCTCCTTCCCATCGGGGCAATCCCGTGGCATAGCTGACCGACTCTTTTCTGTGCGCAATGTGCACGCCTACGGGACCTCCTTTCACCACTTCCCCTGGGTTCCACCTTACAGCCCAGCTCCCTATGGATGAACCTGGGTCCCTGGGGTCTGGCCTAGAACTGGGGTTCAGAGCAGTTGGAAGTGGGGCCCAGCACAGTCAGAGCGTTTAACTCCTTCCCGCTAGGGAACGCCAGCCAGGCACTCGGCCACCCCTTCCTCTCCAGCTTTGTCCTCTCCGCGCGCCGCATGTCTCCATACCTCCGGCTTTTACAGCTCCTCTGGGCTTCCTTCAGGTTTTCTCCTGGCTTCTCGTTGTAGAATTTCCAGTCAGTCGACTTTCCTGTAGTTCTGGGTAATGTTCATTTTATATTTTAGTTGTATTTTATTGAAATTGTTGTGTACGGCTGAGGCTAGGTGTTTACCTGGGCGCAGCCATCTTGGATTCTCCCTAAAATTTCTTGATGAAGGAATAAGAAATATTCAAATTGTCTCAAGACAACCATTTTGATAATATTCCTTTCCCACATCTTCGCTTTGTTTTACGAAGTTGTGATCAATTTTGTGTGCTGCTTTTCCAGCACCTTTTTTTTTTATTATTATTAAATATATTTTATTGATTTTTTTATGGAGAGGAAGGGAAAAGGATAGAGAGCTAGAAACATCAATGAGAGAGGAACATCGACCAGCTGCCTCCTGCACACCCACTACTGGGGATGTGCCTGCAACCAATGTACATGCCCTTGACCGGAATCGAACCTGGGACCTCTCAGTCTGCAGGCCGACACTCTATCCACTGAGCCAAACCGGTTTCGGCCAGCACCTTTTTTTTTTAATCCTCACCTGAGGATATCAGAGTTCCAGTGGGTAACAGGAGGCAGTGTGTTCCCACTGTAGGAGTGCAGAAGAGACTTAGCATTCTTTTTTTAATATACATATATTAGAGACCCGTTGCACAAAGATTCATGCAATAGGCCTTCCTTCCCCTGGCTTCCGGCACTGGCTTTTCTCCAGCACCCGGGACCCAGGCCTTAGTTGTGGCTGCAGTGGAGAGGCTTGGCTTCTCCACTCTGGCCATGGCGGAAAAGCCAAGCCTCTTCAGTCTTAAGTTGTCTTCAGTCTTCGCTTCATGCTTATGCAAATTAAACTGCCATCTTTGTTGGGTTAATTTTCGTGCTCCTGATTGGCTGTTTGGTGTGTTGGGTAGGTGTGGTCAGTTTGCTTATTTTCTTTTATTAGTGTGAATATACTAGTGGCCTGGTGCACGAAATTTGTGCACATTAAAAGGGAATTAATTAGAGGAAATATTTTAATATTGCTATTTGCCCTTTCTTTATAATAGAAGTGTCAGCAATGAAAGAAAATTAGTAAAATGTATATGAAAATCTCCCTCCTGTCAGAACCTTGGGCATTCTCCGGGACCTAGAGTCAAGTCCCTGCTCACCACCCGCACGCGCTTTGAAAACACAGGAGACCCAGACCCAGCTGGCCCCACCCCATTGGGTGAGACCCAGACCCAGCCAGCCCCATTCCCATCAAGCACCTCCGGATGGGGGGGTGGGCAGCACAGCCTTAGGTTCCCCAGTCTGGCACAGCCTCAGGTCCCCAGGCCCAGTGCTGGGGAGCAGGGTGCAGCCTGAGGTACCCTGTCAATCCCCACTGGGCATGGGACATGGCTGAGGTCCCCTGGCCGACACTGGGGTAGGGGGGCATGACCTGAGGTCCCCGTCCAGCCCCATGGGGCAGGGGGCGGCCTGAGGTCTCTCGCCCTGGCCAGGTGCTATGCAGCCTCAGGTCCCTGCTGTTTGGTTGTGATATTACGGTGTCTGGCTAATTTGCATTTCTCTATTATATAGATATATTTGATTTTATTGATTTTTAGAGAGAGAGGAAGGGAGAAGGATAGAGAGAAACATTGATGAGAGTGAAACATTGATCAGTTGCCCCTGCACGCCCCCTATTGGGGTTTGAGTCCATATCCTGGTTATGTTCCTTGACTGGGAATTGAACCAGTGACCTCTTGATTCATGGGTTGGCCCTCAACCACTGAACCACATCAGCTGGGCAAGACTTGGTGCTCTAAGGACCCAGGCAGAGCCAGCCCATAGAGGAAGTAGGGAAAGGCCTGCCAGCAGAAGGCAAGAAGAGGAGAGAACCTCCCATGTGCCAGGCAGGTTGTCTTCCTGCCTGTCTTGAGGAACACTGTGGGCACCTAAGTTTTGAGCAGGGGTATGTGATCAGGGAGACAAGATCCAAAAATTTCAGATAAGAGGTTGACAGAGAGGTAGCCCCCTTCCTACATGGTCTGACGTGTTAATACTATTAATCCTACACAAAGTTTTGTCCCAGCTCTCACCTTTTCTAAGAGTCTGTGGCTTCTCCTTTAAGGGCAGGATTTAGACCTTATTCCTGTGGGAACCCTGGGTCTGGCACCTCCAGGCACCCAGAAACATGGGGACTGATTGTTGAGAAATCTGTCAGGGGGTGGGTTCTCATCCTGGAGTTTATAGAAGGACTTTTACCAAGAAGGGAAAGCCCTTGTATCACATCCAAGAGGGTCTTCTAAAGGCTGCTGGTTCACAGCTCCAGGATCAGGCAGCTGAAAGGAAACATCAGGTATATGGTGTAGGTAGCTATGTAAATAAAAGCATGGAACACCTGCATTTAAAATTCTTGCTGAAGGAGTAAGAAGTACTCAAATTGCCTCCTATCCTATAAAAAGACCACCATCCTGTCCTATAAAAAGCCTCAGTGGTGTCATGCCCTGGTACGACATCGTCACAAGCTGGCCATGCACAGTGGAGGCGGGGCCCAGTGGCTGCTCTGTGCAGTGAGGCCTGGGGGTCCTGCGGCTCTGTGCAGAGGCTGATCCCAGTGTCTCCACCACCTCGTGCAGAGGAGGCATGTTGCAGCGGAGAAGGCAGGTTGTGGCAGGGGAGGGCAGTTGGGGGGCCCTCAGGCCGTCAGGGGAGCAGTTAGGGGGTAATCAGGCTGGCAGGCAGAAGTGGTTAGGGGCAATCAGGTAGGCAGGCGAGTGGTTAGAAGCCAGTAATCTCGGATTGTAAGAGGGAGGTCTGATTGTGGGATCAGGCCTAAACTGGCAGACAGACAACCCTTGAGGGGTCCCAGATTGGAAAGGATGCAGGCTGGGTTGAGGGACCCCCCCCCCTCCTGTGCATGAATTTTGTGCACTGGGCCTCTAGTTTTGACAATATTTCTTAACCAATCTTTGCTTTGTTTTAAGAAGTTGTGATCAAATTTGTGTGCTGCTTTCTCTGCCTCATTTTTTTTTTAAATTATTTATTGTTTAACTTGAGAAAGAAAAAGGGTGAGAGAGAAACATCAATTTGTTGTTCTACTTATTTATACATTCATTGCTTGATTCTTATATGTGCCCTGACCAGGGATTGAGGTACCTGACCGGGCTTCTGGCACTTTTCTTTTTGAATCCTCAACTGAGGATATGTCTTTATTGATTTGAGAAAGAGAATTTTTTTTTTTTTTAATATTCACAGCATTGTGCAACTATCACCACTATCAATTACAAAACATTTTATCATTCAAAAAGAAACCTCATACCCGATAGCCATCACTCCCCATTCTTTCCCAAGCCCCTGGCAACCACTAATCTAGTTTCTGTCTTCACAGATTTACATATTCTAGATATTTTTTGGGATAGGTGAACTTTTGAGTCTGGCTTCTTTTACTAAACATAATGCTTTCAGGGTTCATCACATTGTAGTGTGTGTGAGGGCTTCATTACTTTTTTGTTGTTACTATTAATCTTCACCCAATAATATTTTTTCTATTGAGCTTTAGAGAAAGTGGAAAGGAGGGAGGGAGAGAAGGGGTAGAGAGAGAGAGAAACATCAGTTGGCTGCCTCCTGCACATGCCCAACTGGGGCCAGGATGGAACCTGCAACCCAGGTACATGTTCTTGATGGGGAATGAAACCTGTGACTCTTCAGTGCATAGACCAACACTGTAGCCACCGAGACATGCCAGCCAGGGCCCATAATTTATTTAACCAGTGTCCCTTGTTGACTACTTAGGTTATTTCCATTTTTAGTTCATTAAAACAAATTTCTAATAATACTTAATTTAAAAGGAAAAAGTCTAGATCTGTGAGGTCCCTGAGCTTTTGGTGTATCTGTATGATGGATTGTTTCTCAGCTTTTAGAAACAGTATGTCCGCCGAAACCGCTTTGGCTCAGTGGAAGAGCGTCGGTCTGCGGACTGAAAGGTCCCAGGTTTGATTCCGGTCAGGGGCATGTATGTTGGTTGTGGGCACATCCCTGGTAGGGGGTGTGCAAGAGGCAGTTGGTCGATGTTTCTCTCTCATCGACATTTCCAGCGCGCGCGTGTGCACGCGCGCGCGCTCTCTCTCTCTCTTTCTCTCTCTCTCTCTCTCTCTCTCTCTCTCTCTCTCTCTCTCTCTCTCTTCCTCTCTGTAAAAAATCAATATATTTTTTAAAAAAAATAGAAACACTATGTCTGAAGAATTTTTGAGGTTGGTGCAGGATGTATGTTATAATAGAGAATGGAAGAACTAGGGCAGGTTCTATGATCACAGCCTTATTTGCTTCTATTTCTAAAATAAGAAAATATACACCAAATTGTAAATAGTATCTATTGTGAGGTGGAAGGAATTGAGTTTTCCTCTTTGCTTTCTATATTTTAATTTTTCTATACTCTTGTTTGTTTATAATGAGCTCTAGTACTTTTATATAGGGGAAAAATTAATTTGAATTAAGTATTCAGGTCCCTGGCTTTGCTTTTGTGCTGATTTATATATATATTTTTAAAAATATGTTTTTATTGATTTTTCTAGAGAGAGAGGAAAGGAGAGGGAGAGAGTTAGAAACATGGATGAAAGAGAAACCAATTGGTCATCAACAAATTGGTCAGAACCAATGGCTGCCTCCTGCATGCATCCTGCTGGGGATCGAGCCAGCAACCTAGGCTTGTGCCTCGACCCGGAATTGAACTAGAGACCTCTTGGAGCATGCCCAGTGCTAAGCCACTTATCAACACTGGCCAGGCTTGTGCTAATTTTTTAAAAACAGATTTAAGTCCAGCCAGTGTAGTTCAGCAGTTGAGCAACTGACCCAGGAACCAAGAAGTTGCCGGTTTGATTCTGAATCTCTGGTTTGATTCTGAATCCTCGATTCAATTCCAGTCAGGGCAGATGCCCAGGTTGCTCGATCCCTGATGGGTGGCCTACAGGAGGCAGCCAATTGATGATGTTTCTCTTGCATTGATGTTTCTATTTCTCTATTCCTCTCACTTTCTCTCTCTAAAAATCAATTAAAACAGGTGTGTGTGTTTTTTAAATAAGAGTAGATTGAAAAATTTTTTTTAAGTAAAACATACTATTTGCAAAAAGAGAGAGAGAATAAAAATATATAATCCCACTATAATTCTCGCATCAAGAGACTGCTTCGGTGTTTTCCTGTATGTGTATAATCCTCCCAGAAGTGCTGCTGACCCAGGCCCAGAAATGCATAGTAAACACACACGCACATGCACTGTTGTGGATAATTCTAAAGTCTAGCCGAGAAGACAGACATGGTACCCAGTAGCAGCTCAGATAATTTGTTTACACCAGGTCGGATAGGAGTTGCTCAGAAAGAGAGCCAGAGGTTCTGAGTTGAGGCTATTTGGTTGGAGGGTCAATATTCTGATAGAGTTGACATCAATATGTGTAGCATTGCTTTGACTAGAACATGACACCACCTAGAACAAGATTGTTCGCACCTTACAACTCTGAAAGTAGCTCTCTGCACTCAGCAGTCCCCAAGACACATCTGGGGGTTGGTTTTGGGTTTCACCAGGTAAGAACTTGGGTGGGTGTGGAGCTGAGACAGGTAAGGCACGCCCCAGCCCCTCTATTAGAAGTTTACCCTCTCTGTATTCTGTCTTGTGTCTAGAATTGCAAACACACTCAACTCTTCTGCTTCCAACAAGTTTGCCAATGACGGCAGCTTCCTGCAGCAGTTTCTGAAGTTGCAGAAGGCGCAGACTAGCACAGGTGAGTGCAGTTTCCCCATCCCATCTCCTCCTATTCAGGCTCAGGCTTATGCTCCTGCTGCCTGCTCTCTCCTCCTGGGGAACCCTGGCTTCCTAGAAATGGCAGGTCCTGCCTCAGATTTGTTCTTCTCATCCTGAGTTCATTGAGGACCCTCATTTCGCTCATTTCCACACTAAACATGCAGGGGGAGAGCGTGGACCCTGCTCTCAAGATGCTAAACTTGGAGCAGAGACAACCCAGGTTTCAGTCCAGGAGCATGGGGACCAGGATGAAGCAGGCCCAGGGCTGTGAGACCATGGCTGTGGTCAGAGCAGCAGCTCAGGTGTGAGGAATGGGGTTCCCTTTCATAGATAGGGAACTGCCTGGCCTATAGGTGCCCATGAGACATGCCAGGTGTGCCCTTAGGGAGCCCACCCATAACTGTGTTGTGCAATTTATCAGTCAGAACTCATTTTTACTTTAAAAAAGTTAATGGGGGCGGGGGGGGGGGGCAGAAGAAAGTTAGTGGTGAAAAAGATGACCTTTGTCAGGTTTCCTAGGGAACAGCTAAAAAGAGTTTAGGCCAAATTCACCCTCGGAGAGGAAGAACAGGCTTCTCTTTATCGTAGGGTCACGGGTCATGAGCTGTGTTTGAAAATCCCAGAATAGGCTTGTTCCAGTTTACCACTGACAACTAGAGGGAATGGGTGTAAGTTGGATGTGGGATTCAGGTCATATCGAGATAACCAAAAAGTCATGCATCTGTGAACCTTGGTTTCCTGTCCTCATCTGTAAAATGGGGTGGTATCTTCTCTGAGCACCCACCACGCACCAGGTGCTGTGCTGAAAGCAGAGGACCCAGCCCCCAGGGACTGACGGCACTCAGATTAGGTGGGAAAATAGGGAAAGGTGCACTGCAGAGCTTGAGCACAAGTATACGTCCTTCTCTCCCAAGATGCGCCCCCCAGCGTGCCCAGCGCCCCACCTCGAGTACTCCCCCGTGCTGGGAAGAGGCCTCCCCTCATCAGCAGCCCACTGAACCAGGTGAAGAACTATGTGCACGCTAAGCAGCTGCCCCTGGCCAGCCGCCCTAGTGTCTTCCAATCTCCCGATGAGGATGACGAAGAGGACTATGAGCAGTGGCTGGAGATCAAAGGTAAGTTGAGGGGGCTGCTGCCCTCCTCCTTACCACCACCTTCCAGCTCCGGGGCAGATCCACAGTCAGCAGGGAAAGCGAGGCCAGGAATATGGGGTACTTGGGACTTGAGTCAGGTGAGGCCACTGGGGTAAGGAGTACAGTTAAAGGAAGGGTGTGAGGAAGAGCTGCAGGGTGGGCTTCATCCTGAGAGCTGTGGGACCATCATCTACTCTGGGGGCTGGCCTCCAGCCAAGGTAGGGGTATCCTCATTGAGTGTTCATTTGCACTTTGCTCCCAACATAAGGAGGACCTTCCATGGCTCCCCAATCTGGGTGCATGCCCTCCAAGCTCTCTGAGGCCCAGAAGCCCATTTCTTAATGCAGTTCCTGTCCCTGCCAGTCTGAACCAGAAGTACAAGCCTGCAGGTTGCAGAGTTCACTTTCTTGCCTGGGGAAGGACAGTTATTGGCCTTGGGTGAGTTAGTCTAGGTCCCAAGGTGTAGGAGGGTGGCAGTGGTGGCACTCCTAATACTTCTAGCTCTACCTACATTCAGAACAAGGCCTTGGTGCCACATGAGCCATTTGGAGTCTTAGGCTACTCCTGCCCGGGCTGGCTGGCTCAGTCATGTTATCCTGACTGAGTACAGACTGAAGTGACTGTATGGTCTGCCATAACAGCCTCTAAACCCCTCTTGCTCTGGGATGAGGATGCCAGCTTCAGACCATACATCTGAGCAGATCAGTGGGAAACCTTGAAGTCTGGAACATTAGTACAGAGCTGAGAGGGTGGTGTTTCCTTAGAGAGGTGCCTTGGCAGTTCTGACTGTACCCTGCCATGAACCTCTGCTTTACAAAAGGCGGCGGGTGTCTCAAGGCCCTTAAAGCCTGTTGAGGCCTCAGAAGAGCTTCTGTGCTTGTAAATGGCAGCCAGGTCAGGGTCATTGTCAGGTATGCAGGAGGAGGGTGCGATCACATGTTCCTTCCCCTACCCCCAGTTTCTTGGCAGCCCAAGCAACAAGAGGAAAGATTGGCCACAGGCTCAGTGTCTAGCCCCATTGCCGAAAGGAGCAAACGTTCCTAGGCACTGACTGACAGCAACAACTTTCTCTTGGGAGTTCTCATAAAAGGGATATGACTGTATATTGGCTGACAGATGCCCTCCAAAAAACTCCAGCAAAAAAAGACAAAAGCAAGTTCCACATGGCTCAAAGTGGGGGCTAATGCAAACACAAAAATGTATTTTTATGCCTGTTTCTTGAAAAAACCGAGGTAATGATTAAGCTCATTGCAATGAGCTTCCTTAGCACCCAGATGGTGATCTGGAAAGATTTTCTCACTCACGAAAACCAGGACTTCTTGGAAGAATGGCTGGCTCTAGGTCTGGGCAGGAGGTGTGTCAGATGACCTGGAGCGCCCTGTTCCAGCAGATAGCCAGGAGGCCATCAAGACACTGGGGCCATGTCCAGAGCCTCAGTATCCAGCTTGAAGAGGCTCCACCAGCCACTGAGGGAACGATTGAGCCTCTATGATGACATTAGTTGCAGTGGGTTGGAACCCAATGTGTTTAAATCAGAGTTTGTAATGCTATTTTAAAAGAATTTTTCATCTCTGAAGGATGGAAAGGAACAAATTTATTATACTTAATGCTGGTAAATAAAGAGCAGACTTAAGCATTAAAAAATGGGGAGGGAGGCGGGAGGGAGAGGCTGGCTATGTTTTCAAACATCTCCCTTCCAGCCTGTGGATCGGCTGGGCCTTTGAGAGGTTCACACAGTTCTCTCCCACCCAGTGTGTCTTGTGAAAACTGTTTAGATCAACTCCCCTCTCGTCACGGTGCTTTGTGCATGGACCCGGGACGTCTGACAACCTCCTGCATTTCACCCTCTTCTCCCCCTACCCCTTTGTCCTTGTGGTCCGTAGAGAGAGTGTGCCTGTTGACTGTGGGGTGTGTGAGTTGAACCCCAGTACTGACAGCCTCCTTAAAGTTTCACCCCCAGAGGGAGTCGAGACTCGGAAAGTGATAGAGAAATTGGCCCGCTTTGTGGCAGAAGGAGGCCCCGAGTTAGAAAAAGTAGCTATGGAGAACTACAAGGATAACCCAGCATTTTCGTAAGTATTTTTGGGAGGGGAAGGACACTGGTACTTAATGTTCTTGCCACACAGTAGTACGTGCAGACATTTTTGTAAAATTCTTGTGGTGACTGAGGTTGGCTGGGGCTGGGTGCTTGCTTGTGCGGGCCAGATGCTGTTCCAAGCACTTTATAACTCACACCAAAGGTTGCAAAAGTCTCCAATGTGATGGAGAGACTTAATTTTGGGTTCTGTAAGGCATCTGTGCTTGTCAGCTTGCTTTTGCATAACATGTCTTCAGATGCTGCACAAGTGTACCCGTCCTCATTACTCGTCTTCCTTTCTGTTTTGCAAAACTCTTCTTCAGGTTTTTGCATGATAAGAATAGCAGGGAATTCCTCTACTATAGAAAGAAACTGGCTGAGACAAAGAAGGAATCACAGAAGTTGCAAACAACCTCTCAGAAAGGTAGGTGGGTAGAGGGGGTGGGAAGTTCTGGGGAGGTGCTTGGACAAATTGCCCCCCATGTGAAGTCAGGGATCCTAGAGGGCGCTGTGGCATGGGTTAGCGCTGATGCCCTTGGTTTGTGCCCTCCCTGGCAGCCAGGGTCAAGGGGTGTTGCCACCCTTTTCACCAGTGCTCTGAGGAGGGGGGAGGTCTGAGAACCAAGGTCAAGGTTGTATTCAGGAGCTCAGCCCTGTTCATGCAAAAGAGACAGGGGGATGGTGTGCTAGCCCAGCAGTTGCCAACCGGCCGTCCATGGACCACTGGTCATCCAGGAGGTCTGAAAGGTTGGCGGCCGCTGTGCTAGCCTATTGGTTCATGGTCATTTTAACAAGTGTTGATGAATGCCTACCAACCCTGGAAACAGATGTAGTGCCTGACACTTGGGAGTGGGGCTGAGGGGCCAGGGGCCAGAAACAATGAGCTGGTGAGATCTGGTAGGATTAGTGTCAGTGGATGGGGAAGAGGCTAGATGGTCTCCATCTGTAATGACTATCCCAGCCAGTGCTGGTGGGTGTGAGGAATTGATATTTAAGCCTGACATGGGTCACAGTGATGACAGATTGGTCTGTCATGTCTCCTGTGGCCCTTTGCCCTGACGTCCCCAGGAGGAGGGCCATTCTCATCTCCCCATGTGACCTGGCTTAGCAGCCCCTATAGAAAGAACAAGGGGGCTTCTGTCTTCCCTCTGGGCCTGCAACAAACTTCCCTTATATTATGCTGCCATCGCCCAGGCCCCCCAAGACCTATGGGTGGGAAGGGGTAGGGAGCAGAGCTCAGAATAAGTTGTAGTATTAATTATGTTTGGTCCCCATGCAATAATGTGATCCCCATTTGCCTGTTTCTCTTTGCATTGTTTCTAAAATGAACCCCTCTTGTTGCCCATGAGGTTTTTAGCAGGAATTAGGCTGTTGGGTGTGGTGAGTTGAGCTCAGTACTGACAGCCTGCTTAAAGTTTCACCCCCAGAGGACGAAGAGGTCAAGAACCTTGCAGAAAAGTTGGCCAGGTTCATAGCGGATGGGGGTCCTGAGGTGGAAACCATCGCCCTCCAAAACAATCGTGAGAACCAGGCATTCAGGTAAGGAGGGACCCACCAGAGAGGTGACCCCTCAGCCTGGTCACAGGCTTGGTGGTCCTAAGACAGGCCAGGGTCCCGTGGCTAGAAGCTGGCAGGGCTGGGACTCAGTTCTAGAACTTCTGGCCCCAGAGCTCAGCCTGTATCTCCTCCCCAGTGCACATCACTGCCTTGAGTTGTCTCTGAGGCAGGTGTGGCAGGGGCTTTGAGACCTTGTGTTTTTCCAGGTGCCTCGCTGAGAAAATCTCTAGCACTTGCCCGGCTCCCTTTGTAACAGACAGTGGCCCAAAGCTGGGGCCAGGCCAGGCCCTCCAGCCGAACCTCACAAAACTGTGTTGGTCATTGTGTGTATTCTTAGGGTCTCATCTTTACAATGAGGGGAACAGCAATAAAGCAGGAGTGTGGTACCTCAGGCTCTGAGGAGTGGGAGTCCCTGACCTGTGTGCAGGTTCCATGGACAGGATAGGACAAGCAGCTTAACCTCCCTGCTATCCCCAGCCATGAAGTCATCCCCAGCCCTTCAGGCTAGGTCTGTTAACCCTATTCATTGGTGGGGTTTAGCACCTGATCTTTGCCAGGGCAGTTGGGGTGGGGAGGAGCGGGGGCGCACAGTTGCTGTTGCAGGGTGGCACTGGCAGAGGCTTGTAAGGTGGACACTGGACCCAAAGAGGGGTGATGCACTTCTGAAGATGCTTTTGGCCAGAAGTCCCCACTCAGTCTAGTGAGGTGATGTGATGGTGACTATAACAAAAAGTGCAGGAGGAGCACACACCTGGGCTGGTTGATTCAGAGACACCATCAGGCACTCAGGGGGAAGGAAGCAAGAATGGATAGGAGGCAGGAGGCAGGTGTCCAGAAGGAACACTGCATGGGAGAGAAGCAGTTGATATGCCAGGCACTGTGCCAGTACAGCTGGAGTGCCGGGTGAGTGTTGACGTGCTGTGCAGACAAGCTGCGGAGCCCATCAGGGCCAGGTCCCAGAAAGCTCGGGTGTGCATTGAGAGCCTTTGGAGGGTCTGCATAGGGAGTGATGGGCTAACTGTGCTTCCAGGATCACTGACCACAGTTAGAGGGTGATCAGTCATTCCAGGTTGAGGGTTGAGGGAGAGGAGGTTTGTGGGAGGCTGTTGAGGGGTCAGGGATGGCTGTGGGGGGTTGCCTAGGATGAGGATGAACCCTGGGAAAAGTGGCTGAAGGTGAGCTGCTGAGGGACCACAGCTGGCACTCCACGCACCGGGGAGGAATGAATGGGAGGTGATTGGGTGTCCGGGCCTGGTCAGGTTCATTCCACACAGGCTGTTTAATCTTCGTGTGAGATTAGGTGTGAGACAGCTCTTCTCTCCCCCAAATCAAACAGCCACCTAGTGTACTTGCTGCACTGGCCCTTCTGTGCCTTCCTGATTCCCCACATGGGCCGGGCACACCCCAGCAGCTGTGTGTTCTAGAAAACAATGTTATAACTGCCCACCTATTCCTTTGACCAGTCATCCCACTTCTGAAATGCCATCCCCCAAATAATGTTAAATACAGCATCATCCATACGCAGGCGTCTTCAAACTACGGCCCGTGGGCCACATGCGGCCCACAGAGGAGTCTGATCCGGCCCGCCAGGTTTTTTGGGCAGTGAGCGCAGCCGAGGTGTTACAGTAGGAATTAGTAGTTCATATAGTCCGGCCCTCCAGCTCTCTGAGGGACCGTGATCTGGCCCCCACTTTAAAAAGTTTGAGGACCCCTGATCCATAGTCATGAAAAATTAGTAACACATTGAATGTCCAGCCCTAGTGGGCTAAACTTCTATAACTGCATCTCTAACACACGTGTGTGAGCCACCTTGTTTACAAGTGTGCTGGCCTCTCACAGGTGAGGAAACAGACAAGAAGGCCAATCAGTGGAGGTGCCTTTGCCGCCACATTCCACTGCATTCTAATGAGAAAGCCTTATGTTGTTGGGTTAAAAGGTTTTTGTTTTTGTTTTTTTAAATCAGCGTACAGAAATTAGAACCACAGCTCTGTTCAAATAAATCTGCACTGGATAAAAAAAGACTGGAAGGAAAGACACCCAAGTATTAGCTTTGGTTAAGGAGACAGGAGAGAGGATCACTCCTATCAGGAGTGAGCTCCTAAAATCGATCATGTTCCAATTACTCATCCTTACTTTGTCCCTAACCCCTGACAACCACTGATCTTCTTACTGACTTGGCAATTTTGCTTTTTCCAGAATGTCATACAATTGGAATATATAATATGTAACTTTTTCAGATTGGCTTCTTTCACTTAGTGATGTGCATTTAAGTTTCCTCCATGTCTTTCCATGGCTTCATAGCTCATTTTGAGTGCACCATGATTTATCCACTATAGGATATCTTGGCTGCTTTCAAATTTGGGCAGTTATGAAGAAAGCTACTATGAACATCTGTGGACAGGTTTTTGTGTGGATAAAGATTCTCATCTCTTTAGGATAAATACTAAGAACTGTGATTGCTAGATAGAATGATGTATTTAGTATTTTCTTCCAGTTTGCCGACCACTGGTCTAAGAGATAATAGGCAGTTGTAGAGGGAGCTACAGGCTTTACCAGCTCTGAACTCAGAGCCACCTATTTCTGCCTTGGGGTGGGGGAACTACCCCTTAGGAGACTGAGAGACTTGTGGCTTCCAGCAAGGCAGGGGCTTTTGCCCTTGGGTTGGACTCCAGGTCCCCATTTGTTCCTATGTTAATTGTCTTCCTTTTGGCTCGGTTTGCTGTTGACAACTCTCACTAGTGCATCAGGAAAAAAAAATGTTTGAGCTGTGCAGTTTAGGGCAAATCTTGCCCTTTCTGACACCAGGTGTCTCTCTCATCTCAGGATTCCTAGTGCTTTCAGCAGGGGAAGAGCTTCGCAGAGCCTGGGGCAGGTCTGAGGAGCCTGCCCATTTTCCTTGGGAGCAGTGTATCAGAAACTGTGTGACAGATGCCTGATGAAGTTGGGGTGGGGGTGGGGGTTTGGTGTGACCCTCAGTATTGTGACAGGCTGTGGCATGCCACATTATTTTTCAATTTTGGGTCACTAAAGCCTGGTAGTACAGGAGGTCATAGTGGAGACTTTGAAGTGACCCTGGCTGACCTGGGGGGCTTGCACAAGGCCCATGCTACTCCTGCCCCAACTGACAGTGTGCCTCTCCACTCTTCTTTGCAGCTTTCTGTACGAACCCAGCAGCCAGGGGTACAAATACTACCGCCAGAAACTGGAGGAGTTCCGGAAAGCAAGGGCAGGCCCGACAGGCACCCAAATGGTGCCCGAGCTCTGCCCTCAGCGCAGACCGCCTCCTGAGATCCTGTCTGGATCTGTACCCCTCACTGCTGCTTGCCCCACTTCATCTGCTCCCTCACCTGCTATCAACCCAGCTCCAGCTGCCCATGGAAAGCCAGCCACTACAGCCACTACAGCCACTGCAGCCACTACAGCCACTGCAGCCACTGTGAAGAGGAAGCGAAAGAGCCGATGGGGGCCTGAGGAGGAAAAGGTGGAACTCCCACCCGCTGAGCTGGTGCAGAGAGACGTGGATGCCACCCCCTCCCCCCTTTCAGGTGGGCTTTTTCAGGAAGTCTGGTGGCATCACGTTGTGTGTTGTATGTAGCAGGTGTCAGGACTTCCTTCCCTTCAGTGTGTGGATGGACTACACTTTTGTTCATCCTTTATCTGCCAATAGACACTTGGGTGGTTTCTGCCTTTTGGCAGTTGTGACTAGTACTGCTGTGAACTCACATATACAATACTATTTGGATCCCTTATTTCAGTTCTCCTGTGTGTATAACTAGGAGTGGAATTGCTGGGTCATATGGTGATTCTATTGAATACATTTAACTTTTTAAGAAACCACTGAACTGTTCTCTATGGCAGATGCATCATTTTACATCCTTCTAGCAATGCACAAGAGTTTCAATTTCTCCACATCCTCCCCTTATTATAGTCTTCCAGTTTATACTGGAAAGATTGTATTTTATACTGGATCACATTGTAGTTTTAATTTGCATTTTTCTGGTGACTAATAGTTTTGAGCATCTTTCCATGTGCTTGTTGGCCATTTGTATAGCTTATTTGGAAAAATGTTTATTTTAGTTCTTTTCCCATTTTAAAAAATAAATCCTATTGTTCCGATTATTACAATTGTTCCCCTTTTTTCCTCCCATAGCTCCCCTCCACCCAGTTCCCACCCCACCCTCTGCCCTTACCCCACCACCACTGTCCTCATCCATCGCTGTATGATTTTTGTCCAGTCTCTTCCCTCATCCCCACATCCCTTTCTCCCTGAGAATGTCAGTCCACTCCCTTTCTATGCCCCTGATTCTGTTATATTCACCAGTTTATTCTGTTCATCAGATTTTTTATTCACTTGATACTTAGATTCACTTGTTGATATATATATGTATTTGTTTTTCATAATTTTTATCTTTATCTTTTTCTTCTTCCTCTTTTCCTCTTCTTAAAGAATACCTTTCAGCATTTCATATAATATTGGTTTGATGGTGATGAACTCCTTTACCTTTTTTTTTTTTTTTTATCTGTGAAGCTATTTATCTGACCTTCAATTATGAATGATAGCTTTGCTGGGTAGAGTAATCTTGATTGTAGGTTCTTGCTATTCATCCCTTTGAATATTTCTTGCCACTCCCGACTGGCCTGCAAAGTTTCTGTTGAGTAATCAGCTGACAATCCTATGGGTGCTCCCTTGCAGGTAACTGTTTTTCTCTTGCTGCTTTTAATATTCCCTCTTTGTCTTTTGCTCTTAGCATTTTATTTTATTTTTTTATTTATTTTTTAATAAGTTTTTATTGTTCATATTATTACAAATGTTCCTTCCCCCCCCCCCCCCCACCATTGCTCTCCTCCACCAGGTTCCCACCCCACCCTCTGCCCTTTCCCCTCTCCCCATTGTCCTCATCCATAGGTGCACAGTTTATGTTCAGTCTCTTCCCACGCCCCCCTCTCCCCTTTTCCCCAAGAATCGTCAGTTCACTCCCCTTCTTTACCTCTGATTCTATTATATTCAACAGTTAATATTGTTCATCAGATTTTTTTAATTTCCTTGGTTTTTAGATTCACTTGTTGATAGTTACGTATTTGTTGTTCATAATTTTTATCTTTGTTTACTTTCTCTTCTGAAAGAACCCCCTTCAGCAATTCATATAATTCTGGTTTGGCAGTGATGAACTCCTTTAGCTTTTTTTTTATTAGTGAAGCTCTTTATCTGGCCTTCGATTCTGAGTAATAGCTTTGCTGGGTAGATTATTTTTGGCTGTAGGTTCTTGCTATTCATCACCTTAAATATTTCTTGCCATTCCCTTCTGGCCTGCATGGTTTCTGTTGAGAAGTCAGCTGACAATCGTATAGGTGCTCCTTTATAGATTACTACCTTCTTTGCTCTTGCTTCTTTTAATATTCTCTCTTTGTCTTTTGCTCTTGGAATTTTAATAATGATGTGTCTCGGTGTGGTCCTCTTTGGATTCCTTTTGTTTGGAGTTCTGTGTGCTTCCTGGACTTGTAAGTCTAATTCTTTCACCAGGTGGGGGAAGTTTTCTGTCACTATTTCTTTCAGTATGTTTTCGATATCTTGCTCTCTCTCATCTTCTGGGACCCCCATAATTCTGATGTTGGTTCGCTTGAAGTTGTCCCAGAGGTTTCTTACATTATCTTCAATTTTCTGGATTCTCTTGCCTTCTAGCTTCTGTGGAGGAGTGTCTTCTGGCTCTCTATGTTCCAAATCTTTGACTTGATTCTTGCGATCTTCCCTTCTGTTTTTAGGACTCTGTAAAATATTTTTTATTTCAGACAATGTATTCTTTATTTCTTGTTGATCCCTTATCATTTCTTGTTGACTCCTTATTAATTCTAGTTGATCTCTTTTCATATCCTCATAGGCCTTATCCATCTTTTCTAGGAAATTCTTGAAAAACCTTATAAGCATAGATTTGAACTCTATATCCAGACGCTTTTTGTCCTCCATTTCTTTCTTTTGTGATCTATTTTGTTGTCGCATTTTGCAGTTACAGATGGGATGAGGTTTCAGGGTGGAGCCTGCAGCTTTGGCTTCCGTCAGCCCCGCCCTATGCGGGTCCTTCAGTGCTCGCTGTCGGCGCCTCTGAGAGAAAGGTGCCCTTGATTTTCGCCTGCTGCCAAACAGTCTATGCTCTCCCCCAATGAGCCCGGTATTGGGGTTCAGTTCAGTTGGAAGTGGAGTTGGAGGTGGCGTTCAGAGCAGTCTGGAGCCCCTGTCTCCTTCCCATCAGGGCAATCCTGCGGCACAGCCGACCGTCCCTTCTCTGCGCACAATGTGGGTGCCTCTGGGACCTCCTTTTGCCGCTTCCCCGGGGTTCTGCCTTACAGCCCAGCTCCCTATGGCTGAGCCTGAGTCCCCGGGGTCTGGCCTAGAACTGGGGTTCAGAGCAGTCGGGGGCCTAGCACAGTCGGAGTTTTATCTCCTTTCCGCTAGGGAACGCCCGCCAGGCACTCGGCCTCCCTTCTCTTCGGCTCTGTCCTCTCTGCCTGTGCCGTGTCTCTGTACCTTGGGCTTCTCCAGCTCCTCCGCGCCTCCTTCTGGTTTTCTCCTTGCTTCTCGCTGTAGAATTTCCAGTCAGTCAACCTTCCTGTAGTTCTGGGCAATGTCCGTTTTATATTTTAGTTGTATTTTATTGAAATTGTTGTGTGCGGCTGTGGCTAGGTGTTCACCTGGGCGCAGCCATCTTGGATCTTCTCTGCTCTTAGCATTTTAATTATGATGTGTTTTGGTGTGGTCCTCTTTAGATTCCTTTTGTTTGGGGTTCTCTGTGCTTCCTGGACTTGTAAGTCTATTTCTTTCACTAGGTGGGGGTAGTTTTTGGTCATTATTTCTTCAAATAGGTTTTCAGTATCTTGCTCTCTTTCTTCTTCTGGCATCTCCATAATTTGGATGTTGATACACTTGAAGTTGACCCAGAGGTTCCTTACACCATCTTCATATTTTTGGATTCTTTTTGCTTTTTGCTTTTCTGGTTGGGTGTTTTTTGCTTCTTTGTATTTCAAATTTTTGACTCGATTCTTGCATTCCTCTAGTTGGCTATTGGTTCTCTGTATAATATTTTTTATTTCAGTCAGTGTATGCTTAATTTCTAGTTGGTCCTTTTTCATATCCTTGAGGGTCTCACTAAATTTATTGGCAGTTTCTAAAAAATTCTTGAAAAACTTTATAAACGTGGTTTTGAACTCTAAATCCAGTCATTTGCTTTCCTCCATTTTTTTCATTTGTGACCTTTTTCTTTGTCTCCACATTTTGGCTGTTTCCCTGAGTTTATAAGAGTGGCTTTGTGTGCTAGGTGTCCTATAAGGCCCAGTGGCTCAGCCTCCCCAGTTACCTGAGGTAGACACTCTTGGTGCACTCCTTTGTGGGCTGTGTACATAGTCTTGTAGTTAAGCCTTGATTGTTGTTGGTATCACTGGGAGGAATTGACCTCCAGGCCAATTGTCAGTGAGAATCAATTGTGTCTATGCTGGGAGGACTTCTGTGCTGGAAACACCCTTTTTCCAGCAAGATTTGCTTCAGTGGTACTTTGGTGCTCACTGAGTCTGCCCCCTGAGTGTGTCCCTTATGGATCTGAGGAGTTGTAATCTGGATGGTCCTACTCTGACCTCTGGGTACACTGGCTCTTTGATCTGCCTGAGGCCACCCAGCAGGAGCTACAGAGAGATTTACAGATTGGGTTTTGGAGGTGCCCAGATGAGGCCCAGCTTGGAAGCAATGCAAGCTGTTGTGGCGCCTTGGGTTTTCTTTTAGATGTTCTGGGTCTCTCTGACTCAGCTGCAGTTAGTTAGGTAAGTTTATCTTTCAAAGGACAAGACCATTCATATGCAAAAGCCTCTGTGCACAGCTTGGATGGGGCGGAGTCTCAGGGCAGAGCAAACAGTAATGGCTTCCCATCAGCCCTGCCCTAAGAGACCCCTGGGTCTCATTGTCCCTTGGTAATCACTGCAAGCACCTCTGAGAGAAAGCCGCCCTTGAGTTCCACCCACTGTTAGATAGTCCAGTTTCTCCCCATGTGAGTCTGGGTCCCCAGAGTCTCACCTGGAACTGGAGTTCAGAGCAGTCAGGCGCTGTGTCTCCTTGTGGACTGAAAAAGCCAGCCAGCCTTGTACTCAGTTACCAGCCCTCTCCATGCGGGCGCCTCCATACCTCTGCACTTTACTTCCGCAGCTCCTGTGAGTCTCAGTGTGCTTTTCTCTTTCCTTCCAGTTGTAGAATTCCACTTAGGCAGCCTTCCTGTGGTTCTGGATGATGTTCGTTTTTTCTTTTAGTTGTAGATTTGAATTTTATGCGAGGCAGCAAGTTCAGGTGTTTACCTATGCTGCCATCTTGGTTTCTCCTCTTTTCCCATTTTTTAATTGGGTTGTTTGTGGTTTTGTCGTTGAGTTATAAGAGTTCTTTGTGTATTCTGGATATTAACTCCTATTTAGATATATTATTTGAAAATATTTTCTCTCATTCTTTGAGTTGTCTTTTTACCCTTTTAATAATGTCTTGACTCACAAATGTTTTAAAAGTTAATGAAGTTCAATTTATTTTTTTGTTTGTTACCTATGATTTTGGTGTCATATTTAAGAAACCATAGCCAAGGCCCTCCTGGTGCTTACCACAGGCTGTGTGCCTACACTGACTGTACAGAAATAGGAGGCAGAGTAAACCTACCCCATGTACACCTCAGCTCAGGCACTTCGTCTGGTCTGTATTGTGAACGGGGAGACATTGAATCAAGGAGGTTTGGGATATGACTTGTTTTCACTTTCTCTAGGCAAAGAGTAGATGGTGGCTATAGCTTTATTTGAGACATGGCAGTTCAGCCAGGGAGTGAAAAAAGGAAAAAAAGAGAGAGAAAAAACATAGCCAAATCCAAGGTCATGAAGATTTGACCCTATATCTTCTTCTAAGAGTTATATAGTTTTAGGTTTTTTGTTGTTTTTTTCCATGAGTGAAAACTTCATTGCTCCAACACTTTATATGAATGTCACCAACACCTCATTGGGGCAAATATATAAAACGCACATCATCTTAACTGATTCACTGTACAGACCCTTCCCAGGCCTCACTCCCAGTACCACTGGTGCATTTCAGTGGCAGCAGCTGCACTTGCTTGAGCCTCCTTTGCAGATGCAGCCTTGGGCACACTTGGCACAGCCCGGGGAGCAGCAGGAGCAGCAGCTTTTCAACGTGTTACAGTTGTAAGATGTGTATTTGCAGTTGTCTCCACAGATGCATATTCCTTACAACAAGCAGGAGCATTTCCTGGGGTCCATGGTCCAGGTGCTGTCTGTGCTAGAGAAGGAAGTGTATAATTTTAGGTCTTAAATTTAGATATTTGTTATTCCTCACCTGATGATAGTTTTTTCACTGATCTTTAGAGAAAATAGAAAGGAGGGAGGCAGGGGGAGAGAGAAACATCCATTGGTCGCCTCCTATTTGCACCCCATCTGAGGCTGGGGATCGAACCTGCAACCCAGGTACATGCCCTTGACTGTGAATCGAACCCAAGACCCTTGGGTGCACAAGCTGATGCTCTAACCACTGAACTTACCAACCAGATGATCTTATTGTCTCCCTTAAACTTTAAAGTACTTAAATTCATTCTTGTCATAGAAAGCCTTCTGTATGGGACGCTCATATAGTTCATAACCCACACAGACCTTCTTCAAGGAGAGCTTGAGGTGTAGTCCTTGGGTCACAGAGCAACTGCATTTGGTTCTTGCTGGCAAAGCCCCAGCCATAGGCCTCTTCACTTTCCCAGAGGATCCTCTCCACCCATCTGCCTGGCTTCTCCCCCGAAACCAACACCCAGATGGGCCATCACAGCATCTTCACATGAATCAGTGCTGCTGGAGCTCCAGCCAAGCTCCGAAGCAGATGCCAAATTAAATGCTGCGAGGCAAATGGCTGCCTCTCCAGAAGGAGCTAAACAGAGCCACACAGTTGAGTCTTAACACCAGACTCCAAATCTGTGTATGTCTATACTAGGTGTCTGTCCTCCACAGGATATACTTCCATGAGCCAGTGTTTGTGCGTGTGCACACATGCATTGCACTCTCATCTCTGCTCTAGTGTGTCTGGCTCTGCAAAGTCCCCACCATGTCATCCATTAACCATATGACCTCGTTGGAAGCCCCTGACCTCTGAGTTCTGGGGTTGGTGTCTACAATATGGCTACCTGGAGAGGACATGTGGGAATGAAATTGGGTACACATGACAGTGCAAGGTGTGACTCCTGTGGTCCTCACGTGACGAGAGACTAACTGAACTGCTATGAGGGCCCTGCTGTGCATGCTCCAAGTGCCTCAGGTATTGTCAACGAGTGGATTTTGCATTGCACACACAAGAACAGAGCCAGGCCCATGTGTCCATCACTGACTGACCTGTGTCTTGTTTCCAGTTCAGGACCTCAAGGGGCTAGGCTACGAGAAAGGGAAGCCCGTGGGCCTAGTAGGCGTCACAGAACTGTCAGACGCCCAAAAGAAGCAGCTGAAGGAGCAACAGGAGGTAAGGCCAAGGGTGGACCAGTTCCACAGCTGCTGGTGGCAGATTGTCATGTGTGTCCCCCCCCCCCACCTGTGGTGCAGTGATCACACCGTCAGCAGATGGGCTCCTGGGCAGGCTGGTTCCACACCAATACCATGCCAACCCCAGTGTGTAGCTGGGCCCAGAGCTCAGGCCTCCTCATGCTGGCCTGTCATCCCTCACAGCTGGTGCTCAGTAACTATTCCAAATAGTGCCTGTGGGCTGTTCCCACTCAGCAGTCTTTTTTATTTTTAAAAAAATATATTTTATTGATTTTTTACAGAGAGAAAGAGAGAGGGATAGAGAGTTAGAAACATCGATGAGAGAAAAACATCCATCAGCTGCCTCCTGCACACCCTCTATTGGGGATGTGCCCGAAACCAAGGTACATGCCCTTGTCTGGAATCAAACCTGGGACCTTTCAGTCACAAGCTGATGCTCTATCCACTGAGCCAAACCGGTTTCGGCTCCCACTCGGTAGTCTTAAATTTTCCATCCAGTTCCCTCCAGCATCCAGTCCAGGACAGGCCTGGCTAGCACTAGGCGCCCTGAGTGATGTGAGGGTCACTCTGCTGGTAGTGGGCAGTGCTGGGGTGACGGTCAGCTTGGCCTCTTTGCTGCTTCCCTGGGGAACTAGAGGCCCTAGCCCATCAGTTCTTGGGGACGCCTCACCCTGGCCACATCCTCTAGGCCAGGGCTCTATCACATCACCCTTACCATTCCTAGGGATAAGGAGCCCAAGTTGCCCTCATTTAGTCCATGATGATGGTGCCTGGTTCTGAGCAAGACAGAGGGACCTCTCTCTCATCACAGGGACATGGGGAGACTCGGTTGTATGGTGCAGGCCCTGACTTAGTGTGTGCTCCCCACAGATGCAGCAGATGTACGACATGATCATGCAGCACAAGCGAGCGATGCAGGACATGCAGCTGTTGTGGGATAAGGCACTGCAGCAGCACCAGCATGGCTACGACAGTGACGAGGAGGTGGATAGCGAGCTGGGCACCTGGGAGCACCAGCTGCGGCGCATGGAGATGGACAAGACTCGGGGTACGCTGCGGTTTCCAGCGGGGGATGGCTGGAAGCCCCACTCACCTGTCGGCCTATAAAACCTTGGGCACAAGCCTTGGCTTTTCTGTGCCTCAGTTCTCTCAGTGGTAAAAGGAGTGGTGCAGGGCTGCCCTGAGGGGGAAGGGGCAGGTCAGGGTCTCCCCTAGCTGCCTCCCTCTCTCCTGGCCGCTCACTTCTTCCTTCTCTTACCTTTTCTATCTCTCCGGACAGAGTGGGCTGAGCAGCTGACGAAGATGGGCCGGGGGAAGCACTTCATCGGAGATTTTTTGCCACCTGATGAGCTGGAGAAGTTCATGGAGACCTTCAAAGCCTTAAAGGTGAATGGGGGGGTCCCCAGGCATCAACCCTGCCATGGGCCTGTCCAGCAGGCGGCCTCTTCACACAGGAGGAACCAGGCTCTCTTCCACAGGAGGCATCTGTTCCTGGCAGATGTCCATTTGGGGAATTCACAAATAGCTCAGCTGCCACTTTAGAAACATTTCCTGGGGCTTTGGGATATCCTGCTTCCACTGAAGCCAATTAATGCAAAGTCCTGGACGGGGCTCCTCAGGACAAAGCTCAGCATTCCTCCTTGGCACGTAGAGAGACAGCTGACTGACACGGAGCCTCTTCACCTAGTTGACCATGCTGCTTTTTCACACTTTGTGTAACAAATCGCCCTCAGAAGCTGAGCTTTTCTGCAGGTGACTCTTGCCCATGGTACAGGAGGCCTGTGGGACTGTCACCTTGCCCTCTTTGACTTGGTTGCCAGAGAGCACTAAGTGTGACTATGGGAACCCTGAGGAGAAGGGACTTGGTTTGAGGTGGGGGGCAGATGGGCACATGGGCTGATGGTCCCAGCTAGTGGCCAATGAGGCCGTGGGGGCCGTGTTTTGGCCTTAGGGGATGACAGCTGCTTGGTCCTACAGGAAGGCCGTGAGCCTGACTACTCCGAGTACAAGGAATTCAAGCTGACGGTGGAGAATATTGGCTACCAGATGCTGATGAAGATGGGCTGGAAGGAGGGTGACGGCCTAGGCTCAGAGGGCCAGGGCATCAAGAACCCAGTTAACAAGTGAGTGTGACCCTTGATGCAGGGTTGGGGTGAGGGGGTACAGACTAGTCCCAGGGTCTGGGTCTAGTCCTGTTCCTGGGCCAGAGCCAGGCCTAGCTGTGAACTCGGGTGGCTAGCCCAGCTCAGGCCCTTCCCTCCTATGTGCCCCACTTAGCTGTTCTCCAGCCCAGCACAGCTTGCATGGCCCCCACAGCCCCACTTCGAGCTGCTGCTGCTCCTAGGCAGGCTGGTGGGCTAAGCCTTCCTGTCCCAGCTCAGGCTGGACATCTGCTCTTCTGCTGGCACCAGCCTGCTTTCCTGCTCACATTCTGCACCTCCCCCCTCATCCCCCGCAGGGGCACAACTACAGTGGATGGCGCTGGCTTTGGCATTGACCGGCCAGCAGAGCTTTCTAAGGAGGATGACGAGTACGAGGCCTTCCGCAAGAGGATGATGCTGGCTTACCGCTTCCGGCCCAACCCTCTGGTGCGTGCATTCCCATCCCCCACATTCCTCCGGTTTGGCACTGGTTTCTCACTGTCCACGGTAGTGGGCTGGCAGTGCTGGTAACAGAAGCATCCCTCCTCCCTCAGTCCAGCTAGTCCAGGTCTCACTAGCAATCCCCACCACCACTCCACCTGCATTTGAGCCTCTTCTTCCTCTCCGAAGCCAGCCATCTCAAGGAGTGAGCTCAGCTGCCCCGAAAGGTTCTGGATGGGAGGAGCTGCCATCTGTTAGCATTAACGCACTCCCTTTTATCTTATTGCCTCCCACAGAACAACCCCAGGCGGCCTTACTACTGAGTATTCTGGAGAAACACACCAACATACTTTCCAGACAACCAAGCGAGCATTCTTGGGCTGTAGAACGTTTTGGACTGCATTTCTGCCCGCCCTTTCCGTTGTCTCAAGTGTCATGCTATGTATTAAAGTCCCAATGCTTGCCCACTGCGGGAGCCTGGTCGTGCCATCACCAGAGACCCCTCGTGTTCCTCAGCAGCTGGGCTGGGCTGGGCAGGTGAGAATGAGATGCCGTGTGAAGGCTCCCCGGCCCCTGAGGAATCCAAGAGAGCACCGCCTGGACCTCTGCTTGCTGGGTCTCCGTCCCTCATCAGCCTGGGTTGGAGTCGAGAGGAGGGCCACACGTGGGCAGGCCCTCCCAACTTAGCACTGTGCTATAGAAGGGAGCTGGGGAGGGATCTCCAGGCAGGGCCTCGCCTTCCCCAGGGCACACCTATGCTACCCACCTCCCTGTCAAATGATATTCCCTGCCAGTGATGGC
Source organism: Pipistrellus kuhlii (assembly GCF_014108245.1). NCBI lineage: Eukaryota > Metazoa > Chordata > Mammalia > Chiroptera > Vespertilionidae > Pipistrellus > Pipistrellus kuhlii. The sequence goes on along the minus strand of NW_023425520.1, from coordinate 1,353,610 downwards.
TGCAGCCCATGCTGCCACAGCTGCACTGGGTCCCACCTGTGTGTATACACATGTCCCTGGGACTCATGCCTCTGTGGGACAGCTGTGTGCTAAAATGTCACGCCTCCTAGAGCAGGGGTGGGGAACCGTTTTTATGCCAAGGGCCATTTGTATATTTATAACATCATTCACGGGCCATACAAAATTTTTCAACAGCCCAGCTGGTGTTGCTCAGTGGCTGAGCATCAACCTATAAACCAGGAGGTCAGGGATCCACTTCTTGTCAGGGTACATGCCTGGGTTTGGGCCATCCCCCATAGGGGACGTGCAGGAGGCAGCTGATCAATGTTTCTCTCTTATCATTGATATTTCTATCTCTCCCTCTCCCTCTCTCTTGAAATCAATAAAAACATATTTTTTAAAAAATCAATTAAAAGTTAGCCTGCTGTATTTGGTCATACATTTAGTTAACTCACCCTTAATGCCTTGGCAGGGCCTTATAAGACCCTTGGGCCGGACGTTCCCCACCTCTGTCCTAGAGGATGTGAGGTCTGTGGGTGCCTGGCCACTGTGTGCTGAGAGCTGTCTGTCTCTAGATTCAGTGTTTCACATTTATGCAGAAACACGGGGGATCTTGTTCAGCTGCAGCCATGCTTGAAGCATCAGAGTGTGAGAATTTAAGGGGACCCGAACTCACCCATCTGTGCCACACATGCACCCAGTGGGTCATGCTCAATCCCTGTGGGCTCATGGGCTCGATTCAAGCTAGAATCAGGCTCCTGGGCCAGCCTGCATTCAGCAAACACTGAGCACCAACTGTGCGTCAGAATGTGACAGTGAACTAACAATCAGACTGATCCAAGCTGCCAGGAGAAACGGAGCTGTGGTGCAGGTGACCTGGGCTGGTCTCAGTGGGGGCTTCAGGGACTGGGAGGGTCTCAACAGCACAACAGATTGGGTGACATACGCCACCATCCTCCTTCCATGGGTGCTGTGCCCAGGCAGGGCAAAGAGGTGACCCTTGCCAAAATCCTGAGCACCTCACCAGACAGGTCAAGGTCACCCCTCCATTAAATTGTCAGTGACTGGGAGGCTGTCTAGACTCAGCCCATGGACTTTACCCCCATGCATGGGGAGAGTTGGAAGATGAGGTCTCCCAATTGTGTGTGTGCAGGTACCTCCCAGACCCAGGCCAGGCCCCTAGGCAGAGCTGGACTAGACACCCCTGGCCCTGCAGGTGGCAGGGAGGGCTGCCTGGAGGGGGAGGCAGTGGGAAGTTCTTTAAGGGGTGAGGAAACACAAGAGAGTCCATCTTGTACACAGTTAAGAGGCCTGTGGGCTTTTGGCACTGCCAGAGTTGGGAAGGTCAAGAAAGCAGGCTAGAGTTTCAAGTCAGCCCAGAGGAACCTGAACTTCATCCCATGGGCAAGGGGCATCTGGGGAAGGCCAGAAGATCATGTTACCCACGCTTAGACAAAGCTAGGACCCAGCTGGCACAAGGCCCAGGGTCTGCATGGAAAAGGGATGAGGGTTTCAGTTTTCCCCCAACCCAGGAAGGAATTAGGTGGCACTACACACTCGTTTCCAGCAGCCATAGTACTACATGGGTGAGAGCCTATTTGAAGGTAGTAACAGACATAATTCCCACCCTGCAGTCCCCTCAGAGTTCCATCTCCCCTTTATTCCTCCCCCTGAACCAAGCACAGCCTCCCGGCTGCTCAGAATTTTCCCAGCCCCAGGCTCCTTACTGCTGCTCATCCCCGGGCCTGAGCTATTCTCCTTACCAGGACCTTCTCACCCAACTGGCCCCATCCCCACTTAGTCTGGGGCCGCCTTCCTCTGGCCCCGCCCACGTGAGCAGCCCCTCCCACCCCGCCCTCAGCTACCCACGGGGTGTCCTGGCTATAAGGCAGGATCTCAGAACACGGAATCACAGAGGCCTTCAGGGCACCCTAACGCAGGGCTGTAACCGCCTGCCCTGAGATGATCCCCACCCAGGCTGTCAAAGTTTCACACTTGGGCACGTGTTTAAAATGTGTCTGTGGCCCCCGAGTGAAAAAATTCAAATCCAAGGACACTGAAGGGAACTGCACCGAGGAGTGAGGTTGGTTTCTCCCTGGGATGCGCACGGAATATGGGATGAAGAAAGCGGAAATGCAGAACAGAGCAGGAAAACGAATTTCCTCACAATAAAGTTGCCAGTCTCGGATCTCCAGGGCTCGAGGGTGGCGATTTAACCTTTAATAGCGAGGGAACCTGCGCTGGGCGCTGGGACAGCCGCGGAGGATCGCTCTGAGTCCGGTGAGGATATCGAGGGGGAAGGGCCAGGCAAGAGGGTGGGGCCTCGGAGGCTCCCCTGGAGCACGCGGGGTGGCCCTGGGCCGCGACAGGACCCGGGCGCAGCTGGGGGCGACCTTTGCGCGGGGCGGGGCGGGGCCGAGTCCCTGGCAACCTCCGGTCCAGACGCGCCACCACGGAGGAGCGGAGCGCCCCGGAGGTTCAGCCGGGCCGAGCGGGGTCCGGGCACCGCGGCTATGGACATCCCCCCGCTGGCCGGCAAGATCGCGGCTCTGTCGCTCGCCGCCCTGCCGGTGTCCTACGCGCTCAACCACGTCTCGGCGCTCTCACAGTGCGTGCGGGGGGCGTGGGCCGCGGGCCGCGCTGGGGGGTGCAGAGGGGGCGGGGGAGAGCCTTGAGCCCCTAGCCGTTTGGGCCGGGCGTGGGTTAGAACTTCCAACCGGAAGTCCTCTTTCCGCTGGCCCAGAGGCTGTGTGCTGGGGGTGGGGGCGCCCCTGGGACATTTGGGGCCCAGGGAGAAGGAACCTTCAGAAACAGAGCCTACCACCTCCCCTCCCCCCCCCCCCGCCCCGTCTCACACACACACACACACACACACACACACACACACACACACACACACGGGGCAGGCAGGGCTTTGGAGCATTTCTCTGGCTTTCCCAGGGATATGCCCAGCACAGGTTCCAAAGTCGCCAAGGGTCAAAGTATTGCCCCAGATAAGGCCCTGGTGACCTGGCTCTTGTCACACAGGTTCTGCCGCACCACCCCTACCAGGCTGCCCCTCCATCTCCTGTTTAAGGCCTGGGACTTTCTTTTGTTCAGGGCTGGCCCTCCCTGCCTCTAGCCTCAGTTTCCCCAGATGTGCTGTGTCTGTCTTCCCTGTGTCTGTCTCCTAACCTCAGACTCTCTCCCTGTGGATCCAGCATTGGCAAAGCCCCTCACACTCCTAAACCCAGCTCAACCCAAGAATGGAGTAGAGGGAGTCTTGAGGCTAGCTCCTTTGGGTACAATTTACTGGATCTCAAGTGTCCCAGGTTGCCTCTAAAAGCCTCAGTTCCTTCACTGTGTAATGAACACAATCCTAGATCTCATCCCATAGAGTTAAGGATTATGGATTGTGTACAAAGACTCTGGTGTGGCCCCATCTGGTGACTATAATTGTCATTGTTAGTCCGATGGGGGCAGGAATGGGGATCCCAGCTGTTAGAGGGGTTCAGAGAAGGTAGAGTCCTGGAGAGAGTGGGGGAGGAGGGGAGAAGCGTGGCCTTGCCAAGTTTTGGGGACTGCCCAGAGACCGGGCTTCTGTTGTCTGTGACCCTTGTTGACCTGTTTTATCGGGTCAATGAAAACAGATCGGGGTGGAGGTGGGTGGACTTTAGCCGGGAGGAGTCAGAAGCGTCACACAGGGAGACACACAGAGCTGAGCACCAAAGACCATCTGGCAGGGTGGGCGCTGGGTCTAGCCACAGAGCTCACTCAGTGCTGTTGAATGAATGACTGAGCAACCGAGTCAAACATATCAGCAAGTGATGGGATAGATCATAGAATCAGAAAGGGTTGACAGGTGCCCCCTCTGTACCTGGCCCAAGTTTGACAACAATCTTTTCTGAGCCGAAACCGGTTTGGCTCAGTGGTAGAGCGTCGGTCTGCGGACTGAAAGATCCCAGATTCGATTCCAGTCAAGGGCATGTACATTGGTTGCGGGCACATCCCCAGTAGGGAGTGTGCAGGAGGCAGCTGGTTGATGTTTCTCTCTCATCGACATTTCTAGCTCTCTATCCCTCTCCCTTCCTCTCTGTAAAAAAAATCAATAAAATATATTTTAAAAATATATTTTCTGAGGAGTTGGAGAAGGCTTCCTGGAAGAGGAACCATGTAGATGGACCGTGAAGGACGGGTAGAAATTTGCCAAGTGGAAAAGAAACTCCTGGAAGGAGTTTCCAGGAGCCGGAAGCAGCTGGGAAAAGAGCCTGGTGAAGGGGAAGGGCAGTTTAAGGAAAGGCATTTTTCTGCATGGACAGATACATGCTTCAGCCTCATCACCTGGAGCTTCCTGCAGTCTGCTCTTGCCCTCACCAGGTTCGGTCGGGTCTCAGCACTGGGTCTGGCCTCCCTGACGTGGTTTTCCTCTTCACAGCCCCCTTGGGGTGGCCTTGTTGAGTGCCCTGATCATCGGTCAGCTCTTTGTGGCTGTCTATAGCTTGTCCCGCGGGGAGATCTCCTACGACCCACACTACGCTGGTGAGTTGGTGAGAAGGTCCTAGGGAAGAGAACTGTGTGAGCAACAGCTTCTCCATCACACGGGGGGTCCTTGAAGGGCCTCCTCCATCTGACTGGGAACCCTTAAGGGCTCCCATCGGACTGGAGATCTTCAGGCTGGAAAACTGTTGACAGTGGAACCTCAGAGGCCCTCCTGTTCACACTTGGGACTCCTGAGAGTGGGAACTGGTGTCTTACCATCACTCTGGAGTCTCCTGAAGGCAAAGGCAGGGCCTGTGCCTCTCCCAGCCTGGGACTCCCAAAGGCAGGGCCTGTGCCTCCCCTTGAAGGAGGGTGGTCGTTCATGTGACCTGCGGAGTGGGAACTGGGAACAGTTGGACACAGAGTCATGGGTAGGATCTGGGTCCCTGCTGCAGCCTCAGGCCCTGCCCATTCCCAGGCCTGCCCTGAACTCTCCCTGCAGTGTTTGCAGTGTTTGCCTTCACCTCGGCGGTGGACCTCCTTCTCGCTCTCCAGGAAGATGGCTACTTGGTGGGCTTCATGGAGTTCTACACCAAGGAGGTACGTAGGGGTCGGTCTATGGGATGCCCCCTGCCTGGCTGTGTGTCTGATCCCTGCACCTGCTTCCGCAGGGCGAGCCCTACCTGCGCACAGCATACGGAGTCTTCATCTGCTACTGGGATGGCATCGTCCACTACCTCCTTTACCTGGCCATGGCTGGTGCCATCCGCAGAAGGTGCGAGGAGTGGGAGGGGTGCACCTGGGCCCTGGAAAACAGGTCCAGTCCTCAGGTGGGGTCTCAGGCTGGGGTGGAGCCAGAAGCAGTATGGAAAATCAGGAGGCCTCTTTAGGGCTCCAGCCAGGGGTGACTGGGAGAAGGTTCTGGGGAATGTCACAGGTGGCTGGTGGTCGGCTCTCTTCTCTTACCATTGTGCGCCTGGGCAGCCACTTCTGTCCTTGGACAGAAGGTCTGACTGTTCGGTCTCTCATTCAACTTCCTGTTGACCCTTCCATCCTGAGCAAACTGGGGAAGACCAAAGCTGGGGATCCCAGAGTGCACCTTGGGCCCTGGCTAGTGCTCTACGCCTGGGGATGGATATCTGTCTACTGGTCATCCCTTCATTCCCCACCCAGGAAGAGGTACCGGAACCTTGGGCTGTACTGGCTGGGGTCCTTCGTCATGAGCATCCTGGTGTTTCTCCCAGGAAACATCCTTGGTAAGTATTTGGCTTTGAGGAATCCTTCCTCCCTGTGCTGGGTCACTGCCCTGCACCTGGAAGCCACCACGGGGTCCTCCCCCGGCTCCCCAAGGTCTGAAGAGGGCCCCACAGTCCTGTTCATGCATAGTCTAAGCCAGCAACCTGCCTATCTCTCCCCACTTCACCCTGGAGGGGTGTTTCTAGGGGGAGCCAAGAACAGCTAACGTGTATGAGCTGTGTCCAGAAGGTAAATTGAGGTAGGCCAGTCTGAGGAGCATGGACATCACCTTGTGGGCACTGATGAACCACATGTGTTAAATCATATATATATATATATATATATATATATATATATATATATATATATTTGATTTTTTACAGAGGGGAAGTGAGAGGGATAGAGAAACATTGATGAGAGAGAAACATCGATCAGCTACCTCCTGCACACCCCCTACTGGGGATGTGCCCATAACCAAGGTAAATGCCCTTGACCAGAATCGAACTTGGGACCCTTCAGTCCGCAGGCTGATGCTCTATCCACTGGGCCAAACCGGTTTCGGCACATGTGTTAAATCTTGAGCGAGTAGAAAAAGAAAAAAGAAAAAGCTGAGCAAGTATGGCATTTGTGAATTATGACTTCCATCCAGGGGCTCTGGTGTGGCCCACTTAAAGGACCCAGCCAGGCCTAGGACTTCCTGACTATTACTCATCCTCCTACCATGACAGGGAAATACAGCTCAGAGATCAGGCCAGCCTTCTTCCTCACCATCCCATATGTGCTGGTCCCATGCTGGGCTGGTGTGAGGATCTTCAACCAGGCCCGGCCACCAGCCTGCTACCCCCCAACCACGGTAAGCGCCTTGCCTGCAGGCATGCCTGTGCCCACTTACCGCAGTCTCCCCATTTGAGTTGTTTCTGGTCAAAACCGTTACCTCCTTGGAAGGCTCTCCTTGGTCATTAGGAAAGAAGGGATGAGCTTTTACGGAGTGCCTGTTGGATTGCTGAATTCTCACAGTCTCTGTCTCTCTCTCTCTCATGGGCCAGGTGCAGGAGGAGCAGAGAAAGGGCCTCCTGCAGCGCCCGGCTGACCTGGCTCTCGTCATATACCTCATCCTTGCTGGGTTCTTCACCCTCTTCCGGGGCCTTGTGAGTCTGGCTAGCCTACGCCTCTCCTGCCTTCAGCCTCCCTCCCTGGCCTTCCCTTTCCACATATGTTTACTCAGTGCAAGAGGGTCACTGCTCTCCCATCTGACCATCAGGGAAGTTCTTCATTGCGTCTGACCTGAGTGTTTCCCCACTAAGCCCCATTCCCTGTAGCCTTCTCCCCAGCCCCAAGATCTGTGGCTTCTCAGCCAGAGGACTGAACCAAGGCTGGGGGAGGGTAGAGTGAGGGGTGTGAGCCCTGCCTGGGAGGGTGGGGAAAGCTTTTTGTGGGAGGGCTATTGGAGGTGATTGTTGGTTTGTCTGCTGGCCACAGGTGGTGCTTGACTGCCCCACGGATGCCTGCTTTGTCTATATTTATCAGTACGAACCATACCTACGGGACCCTGTGGCCTACCCAAAGGTGCAGGTGAGAGGGCAGGTGGGAGGAAAGGACCATGACCCTGCCATGTGCAGGGATCCGCTGGGTTTCTCTGAAGCAGGTGCAAGAAACACAAGTCCAACTGGCAGAAGCTCAAATGGAATAATTGTCTTATTAAAAAAAAAAGAGAAAAAAGTATAGGTATGGTCTCAGGTATGGCTGGATCCAGGAGCTCAAGGAGAGCTCTGTCTCTGGGCTCTACTTTCTCTGCATGGGCTCCACTCCCAGCTGGTCCCTTTGTGGAATGGCAGAGAGAGCCTTGGGCAGCGCCAGGCTTCCTTCTGACCTACTTAGCTACCCCACAGGAAAGTGAGCCTTCATCTCCCCAGAGCTTAAGCACAAGTCTCAGGCAGGCTCGGATTGGCTAGGTTTGAATCACATCCCCATCTTGTAGCTGATCATTTGGACAGAAGTAAGGTGGTGGTGGGGGGGGGGGGGGGGGCAGTGGGAAGGGTGGGGGACCCCCAAAGGAAATAAAGGTGCAGGTTGCACAGGGTAGGATGTACAGAGAGCCTCCATCCTGGGTGAAGTCTGAGGCTGGCCGGAGCCTCCCTAGGATTCTCACCTGAGGGGTCTCAGGAGGACCATCGGGGGCATCCTGCTCATCATGTCTGCTCATCACAGATGCTGGTGTACATGTTCTATACGTTGCCCTTCTATGGCCTGGCGGCCTATGCCCTTATCTTCCCCGGCTGTTCCTGGCTACCTGATTGGGCCTTGGTGTTTGCTGGAGCCATTGGCCAGGTGAGGTGGCGGTGGGGTGTTGGGGGTCAGGTGCACAAGAAAGAGAGCTTCTGCCTACCCATCGATTTCTTTTGTTATCTCCCTGGGCAGGGTGATGCTGGACCCCTGAGCGGCCCCAGCCCCAGCTCAGTACCCCAGGATTCCTTAGTCTGGAAGAGAAAGAGCCAGACACAGACCATCCCCAACCCCATGGGGTCAGAACTGAAGAGAGGGAGAGGGAGAGGCTGGGAGGGATTACAGAGGGGACAGATTTCTTACAGGAGGGGGCGTAGGAACTGGGCTACGCCGTGTGGGTATGAGTGCTCCAGGCAGGGAAGGACATTCCAGGAATGGGAACAGCTTCAGGAAAGGCACAGAGGGGCACAGTGACATAGCAGAGCCATAACAAGGGCAAAAGCAGAGGCTGGAGAAACTGGCAGCTAGATAATGCTGAGGGCTTTGAACTCTGACCTTGGGGGGCTTCTGTGTAGAAAGATGGAGAACCGTGGGAGGTGTTTGAGCAGTGGAGGACCGTCAGAGCTAGGGGTCTATTTCTGGATTCCTGACGGGATATGATAAAGGCCGGGCCCCAGTCAGAGCAGTGGGAACCAGGAGGACATCTCTGGTGTAATCAACAGAATTTGTGTCAAGGGCAGCTGTCTGGGTTGAGGAAGAGCTGGACAGAGATAGGGTGTAGGGTCCAGCAGACACAGCGAACATGGTTCTGGTTAGGCAGCTGGGGAGAAGCTCACAGACAGATGTACAGGACAGACAGGGCCGTAGGGACAGGGATATTTAGAGACAGACAGATGGACTGGAAAGAGGAGGCAGGTAGGTCAGCAGAGCCAGCAAGATGGGGACAGGGACCCCTGGGCTCCCAGGGTGGGATGTTGTGGATGCTGGGACTGGTTCTCTCCCAGCCCCTGACATCTCTCCTCCCTGTGTGGCCTTCAGGCACAGTTCTCACACATGGGCGCCTCCATGCACCTGCGCACACCCTTCACCTACCGTGTGCCGGAGGATGCCTGGGCCAGCTTCTTCGTGTGCAACATGCTGTATGCACTGGGCCCTCACCTGCTGGCCTTCCGTTGCCTGCAGCGACCAGCCTTCTTCCAGCACCTGCCACCCCGCCCCCAAGTCCTCCACGAGAAGCAGCACTGAGGGGGCCTGTGTGACGCCCAGGACTCCTTTAACACACCCGCTGGCCCTGTCCCTAGAAGGATGGTTTGGGTGTTTAGAGGCAGGAGGTACACCCAGGTGTCTCTGTTTCTGGCTAAGATGGTCTCAAGGCCAGCCGGTGGGAGGGGAAACCCACAGGCCGGGTGTTCAGGCGGAAAGGGCCCCAGCCACACTCAGCTGTCACTGCTCCCAACCTCTGGATTCTTCTACTCCCTTGCCACATTTGCCTAATACCCCCAGGGATCCTTTCACTAAAAGCCCTTTGGATGCCCAAAAGGTTGCTGCCGGAGTGTTCCAGGGGGCAGGGGTGAGGGACTGTCATTTCAGACCCCACCAAGGCCCACCATCACTGCCAGTGTGACTGTCAGGAACAGAAGGTGCCGGACAGCAGGAGTCTGTCTCTGGTCGGTGTGCACAGCTCCACTTCCCAGATGGGGAACACAGACTTGGAGAGGATCCGAACCTGCCTGGAGTCAGTCAGGACAAGAGTCCGAATTCCTATTTCTGCTAGTAAATTATAATAGTTAATAGCGTGGCCCTAACCGGTTTGGCTCAGTGGATAGAGCGTCGGCCTGTGGACTGAGGGGTCCCAGGTTCGATTCTGGTCAAGGGCACGTACCTTGGTTGCAGGCTCATCCTTAGTGGGATGTTTTTAACTCTCTATCCCTCTCCCTTCCTCTCTGTAAAAAATCAATAAAATGTATTTTCAAAAAATAGTGTGGCATCGTTATTAAGCACCTACTGTTTACCATGCCCAGGGCTAACCTCACTTGCTATACAATATGCTGGGTCTTACCCCCTATGCCAGATGGGGAAACTGAGCCTGCCAGAGAAGAAGGTCCTGGTCTGGGGTTATACCTCCTGGACGCAGTTAAGATAGGAACCAGGCCCTGGCCACTTCCACCACAAAGCCCTGCCTGGCTGTCTCAGACTTTGGGGAAACAGCCTGGGGAGGTAGTCAGGGGGTTTGGGGAAGCGCTCATTGTTTCCAGGTTTGATTATTGTACCTGGATGAAAGACCAGATTCAGGGGTGATAGGCCCAGAGTGGGGTGGGGGGCTTGATCAGACCCTCTTCCACCTACCAACACTCATCAGGCATCTATTGTATGTCTACCCATTGGATCGTCACATACTTCATTCCCCAGAGGTGGAAACGGGTTCAGCGAGGCCAAGCTCTCTCCTAAGGTCCCCAGTGGGTGAGGGGCAGAGTCGGATGTGGATCTGTCGCTGCACGAGTGGGTCATGGTTGTGGGACCCCACCTCGCCCAGTGAGCACCTCTTCAGTGCCAGCGCCCAGGACAACGAGATGGCCACCCAGTGACAACCGGGAAAAACAGACCTGCAGACCAAGCTCCTTTTCCAGCTTACTCAGCCCCTTGTCGATGCAGGGAATCTGAGGTGGGAGACTCCACCAGGCCCCTCGCCTCCGTTTTAAAGATGGTTAACCTGAGCCCCAGAGAGGTCCCCCGCAGGCCCAGCCGGCCAGCGCAGGGAGCTGGTCCTGCGCTCACTCTCAGGAGTTCCTCCCCAAACCCGCACCCGGGGTTCCTTCCAGCGCGCCTCCGCTTTCCCTTTAACAGCCTCCCCTCCCCCCCAAACCCCGCACCTTGCCCGCCTCCCTCCTCCCCTTGCAGGCAGTCACCGGGATTGCGCTGCCCACGGAGACCTGCCTGGTCCTTCCTCTCGGTGCCAGGAGCGCAGTCCCGGAGCGCAGGGTCCGCTCGGCGGGGGCCTCGCGGGCAGCATGGTGAGTGGGGCCGCGGCGCGGGTCCCAAGAGGTCCCTCTCCAGGAGTCTCTCTCTGTCTCTGCATCCTCCGTGTTCCTCTCCCCCGCTCCATTTTTCCCATCCCTCCTGTCTCTTCACCTGCTTCTCAAACTCCCTGCGTCTCCTTCTCTGTCCGTCTCCGTCTCTCCCTCCTTGTCTCTCCCTCGGAGTCTCTCTGCCTCTCGCTGTCCTGATGTCTCCCTCTTGTCTGTGTTCTCTCCCTCTTGCGCGCTCTCCTCTCCTCTTTTTCCGTCTCTGCCTCTCCCTCTGCATGTTTCTCTCCGACTTTTCTTCCTCTTCTTTCTCCCTTTGGCTCTCTCTGTCTTCATCTCTCCCTGCTTTTCTCTCTGTGTCTCTTTCCCTTTTCTCTCTCTCTCCCTCCCTCTCCCTCTCTCTTTTTCTCCTTTTCTCAACAATTTCCCCCGCATCCCTCACCCCCACCGCCGGCCGGTTTGCTGCAGTCTCCTGGCGCACGGATAACCTTGCCGCGGCTGCTGCTCAGCTCCTCCCTCCTCCCGCTGCCCCGGCCCAGGCCGGAGAGAGGGAGCGGGGCTCCGAGCCCCGGAGTTGAGGTTTTATAATTTAGGGGGTCAGGGGGAGGACTCAGAGAAGGTGTGTTCAGGCGGGTGGGCTTTGTGCAAGAAGCCCCGGGAGAGGGAATGGGGAGGGAGGGCTTTGCCGGCCTTCCCGGGGGTCTCCTCTGGGACCCTAGACGAGGAGGAGGCCCGGGCACGTGAGAAGCCAGGGGTCTGTCCTCCCAAAGGCAGAAGCCGGGAGGCTGGACTGAATGCCCCGTGCCCCCAGGTGTGGGCTCGGGCGGCCCTGGGTCCCTGGATGCTCTGGGGAGTCTTGCTGCTCGTGGCCCTCGCGGGGGCGCAGCGCGGCCGGAAGAAGGTGGTGCATGTGCTGGGTGAGTCGGAGACGGGCGGCCCAGTGTGGTCGCTGGGGCGCATGGGGGAGGGAAAAGGGAGGGCACTGGGCGGTCCTGAAGGCCACAGTCCACCCCCCAGCTCCTCCCCCTCCCAGTTCCCTCCGTGAGCCTCTCTACCCATGGGGTTTACCCCCACCCAAGTTTAATAACCACATCCCCTTCCAGCAGTGTTTCCCAAACTTTTGACATATGTGTACCCCTTCTATAATTTTCATAATGCTGAGTACCCCTCGTACTCATGAGAACGTAGAATTAGGCGCAGCTAAGCACGGTGCAGTGCATATCCCCACCAAACTCCGGTGCAACGCGTACCCCCACCACACTTTGGGAAACACTGCTTTCCAGAATCTCCCTTTCCAGGTCCCCTCCCCCACCCCTAGGACTTCACCTGAACCCTCCTTGGTCCCCCACAGAGGGCGAGTCGGGCTCGGTGGTGGTGCAGACAGCGCCGGGGCAGGTGGTCAGCCACCGGGGCGGCACCATCGTCCTGCCCTGCCGCTACCACTATGAGGCCACCGCGCACAGCCACGAAGGTGTCCGTCTCAAGTGGACTAAAGTGGTGGAGCCGCTGGCCTTCACCGATGTCTTTGTGGCGCTGGGCCCCCAGCACCGGGCGTTTGGCAACTACCGAGGGCGGGCCGAGCTGCAGGGCGACGGTCCTGGCGACGCCTCCTTGGTTCTCCGAAATGTCACACTGCAAGACTACGGGCACTACGAGTGCGAGGTCACCAACGAGCTGGAGGATGACACCGGCATGGTCAAGCTGGACCTGGAAGGTGACCGACCAGCCTGTGGGCAGGATGAGAGGCATTTCTAAGGGAGGAGAGGGGAGGGGATAGCAGGGAAGAGAAACCAAATCCTTGGTCTGCAGGAATTTAGAGGGTTGGTGGGGTGGTTTGATTCAGGGTGATTATTGCTACTCAGGGAAGGGACACTGTAACCTCTAACAGGGGGTTGCTGGTGGCATCTGGTGGGTAGAGGCCAGAGATACTGTGATATATGCCACAAAGCACAGGACAGTTCCCCAAGGGCAAAAAACAAAAACAAAACCCAAGTCCAGAATACCAATAGAGAGGATGTTGGGAAACCCTGGTGCAGGATCCTGGCACAGTAAGACCCAGGCACTCATATCATGTCAGGAGTCCCTCCCTCAGCGCTGATTCCCTGGGTGGGCTTTCCTCTTGCAAGTTTCCCCTGATGAAACGGGAAAATCCAAACCAGAATTCCATCCTCCCAGCTTAGCAACTGATTTCCTAGAAGTCCCAGACTTGTCCCTGATTGGGCTCAGCTTTTGAGTCATGTGCCCGGCTGTGGCCAGAAGATGGGGGTGCTCTGATTGGCTGACAGCTGAGCTCGGAGGTGGGGTTTCTACCTGGAAAAAAATTCCCTTCCTCCTGGTTTGCCTTCTTGAGTCATTTAGATTCTAAACTTTAGCAGATGCTTGGAAAGATTTTAGGGCCTTCACTTGCCAAACTTCCCAACAATAGCAAATAACAGCACAACAATAGCAGCAATTCTCCTTTGCTGGGTATTGACTTGTGCCAGGCACTTGGTTGAAGAGGTGCCTGGAGTTTCTCATTTAATTTTCCCCAAACCCCTGAGAATGATTCAACTAGCCAAGAGGTTAGGCCCTTGCCAAGGGCACATGATAGTGAGCAGCAGAGCCCGGACGTACACCCCAGGCTCCGAGTCTTCTCCCTGGTCCCTTTTTGCCTCCTTCCTGCACCGGCTGAGGGTACCCAATAACCCCCCAAGGTCCGCCCTTCAACCACAGACAGACAGAACACTTGTGAGCTGAGTTGACTGCAAGTCTGACGAGTTCTAACGACTGATGGTGGAAGGAAAACCAAGGGGGTACTGACTGCCCCGGACAAAGCTGCGGATCAAAGGGAGTTCTGCCCAGGGTCCACCTTTTCAGGGGCTCCCAGTGTGGGGAGCCAGCACCCGGCATAGACATTCCCAGCTTTGTGGACTCAGGGCTTGATCAGAGGGAAGGTCCTAGTGCTGGCAGAATGTCCGAAGCACCTAAGACTGAATGGAAGAGGATTGTTGTGGGGGCTGGGTTTTGAAGGATGAATAGGAGTTCCTCAGGTGGAAAGAACATGAACAAATGTCTCCAGCGGTGGAAAGGGGGTAGACACGCTTAAGTGTGTTAAGGACGAGGGTCAAGTGAATCAAGCTTAAGGCAAAGGGAGCCAGGAGGAGTGTGAGCTGGAAAAAGGCATGGTCAGATCTGAGACCAGAGTGAGGGATGGACTGGAAGATCTAGGTTGAAGTGAAACAGGGCACCCCAGATGTCAGGTGGGTGGGAGATGATTGGGGGGGGGGGGCGCTTAGCTGACTCCCTTGTGTTTTCCCAGGTGTGGTCTTCCCTTACCACCCCCGCGGAGGCCGCTACAAGCTGAGTTTCACGGAGGCACAGCGCGCCTGCGGGGAACAGGACGGCATCCTGGCGTCGGCGGAGCAGCTGCACACAGCCTGGCGCGACGGCCTGGACTGGTGCAACGCGGGCTGGCTGCGCGACGGCTCGGTGCAGTACCCGGTGAGCCGGCCCCGGGAGCCCTGCGGCGGCCTGCGCGGGGCCGGGGACGCCCGGGCTGGCGGAGGTGCCGCCGGGGGCGTGCGCAACTACGGCTACCGGCACAACGCGGGGGAGCGCTACGACGCCTTCTGCTTCACGTCCAACCTGCCCGGTGCGTGGGCCCCGCCCTGGGAAGACGCGCCCTCCCCTCCCGCGCCAGGCCTCTTCCGGGACCCCCTTCCTCTCCGTCTCCCTTTCCCACCCCGCCTCACCCCCAGTTTCTTCTCCCCCCGCCTTTGCCCTCTGGAGGCCAGATCAGGGCATCCTTCCCCCGGGCCGCCACGTCGCGCAAACGCTGCTCAGGCCGAGGCAGGGGTCCCGGGCCGCAGGGGTTGGAGGGGATGCGCTTTCATCTTGAGGCTGGGGTCCTGGGCTGCAGGCGGTCGGGAGGGGTCGTCCTGAATCCCTAAGAGGCCAGGCCCCGGCACGGTCCAAACCACTCTCCTCCCCCACCCCCACCCCGCAGGGCGCGTGTTCTTCCTGAAGCCGCTGCGGCCCCTACCCTTCTCTGGAGCAGCGCGCGCGTGCGCGGCGCGCGGGGCGGCGGTGGCCAAAGTGGGGCAGCTGTTCGCCGCGTGGAAGCTGCAGCTGCTGGACCGCTGCACCGCGGGCTGGCTGGCCGACGGGAGCGCGCGCTACCCCATCGTGAACCCGCGCGCGCGCTGCGGGGGCCTCCGGCCCGGCGTGCGCAACCTCGGCTTTCCCGACCCCGGGCGCCGCCTCTTCGGCGTCTACTGCTACCGCGCGCCGGGCGCGCCGGACCCCGCACCCGGCGGCTGGGGCTGGGGCTGGGCGGGAGGCGGCGGCTGGGCCGGAGGCGCGCGAGACCCCGCTGCCTGGACGCCGCTGCGCGTCTAGGCCCAGAGGCCATGGAGGGCTGGGGATGGGGGAGAGGGGAGCGCTTAGGGGCTGGCATTGTTCCCTGTTGTCCCCTGGACCACGCCCCCTGTGGTGCCCTCCTGGCTGACCAAGCTGCTGTGGTCCTTGAGCACTGACCACACCCCCAGAGACAAGCCTCCTGGAGTCCCCTGGACCCTGACCAAGCTCCCCTTTCTTGGACAGTGGATTTCTCCTCTCCCCCTGACTTTCTCCAGCAGACCAGGCACACCCCCTGATGCCCCCTGCAGGCCAGCAGACCCCAAGGTCTCCTGAAGACCACTCCTCCCAAGGCCACCGGAACACAGAACCATCTCAGTGGTCACCTGGTGGCTGGACCCACGCCCTCTGCATCTCCCTGGAGACTGAAGACTTAACGGGCACCTGGCAACTGAACCATCCTCCTATCACCTGTAGAGAAACTAGAAGCAGCACATTTGACAGGTGGCCACGCCCCCATAGTCACATGTGGTCTCCTATCTTCTCCCCTTCGGTGACCTGTTGATGGGGTGCTCCTATCGTTTACCCCTCCCCCTCAAGTCCCCTGAAATTTCTGTAGGAAGAGACCAAGTCCCCAGGTCACCGTGGACTGTGGCCCCGCTGCCTCCTCTCTCCGGTTTTAGGAGAGACCACCTTTTGTTACCGCTAAGACAGACTGAAATGCCCCAGCTGGCTTGCATGACTGGCTGCCCCACCCTCAGGTATCTCTCTGGAAGGGCAAGTCCACCCCCACCTGACCTCCTTTCTCCTGGCTGTCACCAGAGAAACCATTTCCAGGACACGGGGGCCTATAAGATCCATGCTCCGGAGGCAAGCCACGCCACTTCCCATTGTCTCTAAGGTGACCAGCCCTTCTTCTTGCCACTCACACAACCCTTCCCTCATCAGTCACACCCATGGAGATAGCGCCTCCAGCCTCTAGCTGTAACCATGGATACCATACTTTCTCCATCCTGGAGGCCTACAACTCCACTTCAGTTGTCCCCACCCTGACCAACAGCCATGGAGACCACCCTTCCCCCAACCGTCCAGAGAGTTAACCAACAACATTCAGTCCTCCAGCTTTCACCATGGAAACGTGCTGCCCTTTCCCCAGGCCCACCCCAGCTCCTTGCCACCCTCCAAGTTAAACATCTGTTGCCATGGAGACCAAACCGGAGTCTGAGGTAACAGAACACCTGTCTCCCTAGGCTTTTCCTTGTTGGTAGGGCCCTGCCCACCGGGTTGTTACCATAGAGACTGTTAATGTCATTCCCATGACAACTAACTCCCAGCTCTCAGGAACTTACCGTGGGCAGGAACTGTACCCTCTAGGGCTTAATGGCTGTCCCTTCACCAGGTGGGCTCAGCCCCAGGCAGCATCTCCAGACAGGGCTGGACTTATCGGGCTGCTGTAAACCCCCCAACTGCACGCCAACTATCTCCCAGACAGCAGCTGTGCACGATCTACCCTTGGGACACCCAGGTATTTTCATTGCCTCGTACAGATGGGCAAACCGAGGCGCTGGCATGCCTTGGCCCTTGGAGCTGTGCAAGCACTGGGCTCCCCTTTTCCTCTCTCAGACCCCATCCCCATTCTCATTGGGCTCTTCTTTTCTTCCCCAATCCCCCAATCCCTATTTTCCTCCTAGGAGATCCAGGAGAGACAGAATGTTCTTAAACTTTAAAATCCACTCTGAGCTCCAGGTTTTAAGGGGAGATTTTTTTTTTTAATGTATTGATTTTAGAGAGAGGGAGAGAGAAACACATTGATTTATTCCACTTATTTGTGCATTCATTGATTGATTCTTGTTTGTGCCCTGACCAGGGATCAAACCTGCAATGTTGACGTATCGGGATGAAGCTGTAACCCATTGAACTACCTGGCCAGGGCTTAAGAGGAGGTTGTTACTTAAAGAAGTCAGAACCCAGCCAAACTCTCCAGTGCAGAGAGCCACCCAGCCGTGGGAAATCCCAATGCCATGGTCTCACCTGGAGTAGCACTGGGGACCTCCTGGAGCCCTCTGTCCTGTCCCACCCATCTTGAGGAAACCCATGTGGGCTGGGAACCCTTGGACTCTAATCCTACCTGTGACCAAGTGACAAAACCCCTGAGCCTATTTCCTCCTCTGTATCAGGGCTGCTTCGAGGTCCCAGTGAGTGCAAAGCATACAGAAGGAGATATACATATATATAACGAGAAAAAGGCAGCTAATTACTTCAAAATGCAGTTTGGTGGACAACATGTTTCCCAGTGGGAGGTACTTAGTGGTAATCCAATCAGAAGGTCCTCATTCCTCCGGACCACATCCCACTCCTCAATCTCCTCTTCTTTCACCCATTCTCCTCCCCCCTTTTCTTTGAGCTACCCCCTATAGGTCTGGCACTTCTCAGTCCTGTCCTGATTGGGTCTCTGACAAACCCTGTCAGTGTCCAGTGTGTGACACTGGATGGGGACTTCCTGCTTCTGGAAGGCAGAGAGGTTGCAATTTTCCTGGAATGTAGGTAGGGTTGGGTGTGGGGGTGTGGTCTGAGCAGCATTGGAAGTTTCTGAGATACAAACAAAAGGAGAAGAGAAAGAGTGTGATTTGGTTGCAGAAGCGAGATGGTCGATATAACGGTTCATCCTTTTATACCAGACTTGACCAAGCTTCCATACGCAAGCTGTTCCTCTGATGCAGGGTCCAGCTCCTTGATGAGACTACCTTGGGCCTTAGCATCCTCAAACAGGGGACTGGGGTGAGGGGCATGTACACAGAGATTCCTGCATGGGATTTCTTTTATCCTGCCTGTTCCCTGCTGACATACTTTCTCCCTTCCACTGTTCCAGCTCCTTGGTTTCCAGTGAGTACGTAACTACCTCCACTCATAAGATATGGAGGAGCTGACTCCACCACCTTGCAGCTCGGCCAGTGAGCGATATGGCCCATCTCCCTGGGCAGCTCTGATTGGTCCAGAGATGGACTCGGGGGTTTGGGGGGCCCATGCAGACCAATGAGAAGTAGTCCCTGGGATTTTGCTGGATGATTGGGCAGAGGGAACCTCCCTTCCACTGGGATCACTGCTGTTGGAGTGGATGTCTCCAGGGTCCATTGGGAGGACAGCTAAGGGATGGCAACTTGGATGGAACTCTCCCACAAGCCAGATATTCAGACCACCCCCCCCTCACTTTCTCCCTTCCCCCATCCTCTACTTCCCAGTTTACTTCCCAAAGTTTCTTACATGTCCCTCCAGAGATGTTTTATGTTCAGTCAAGCAAACATACATATACGTTTCTTTCCCCACTTTTACACAATTGATGGCAGCATATACTTTCTTATAGTGTAAAATTTATATAACATAAAATTCACCATTGTAAATGTTTTAAAGCACTCCATTCAGTGGCATTTTGCATATTTATAATGTTGTACGACCATCTAGTTCTTAGACATTTCCATTGCCCCAAAAGACATCCCCCCTCCTTTAAGCAAGTGCTCCCCATTCTTTCCTCCTCCACTGCCCTGGCAAATGCTAATCTACTTTCTGCATCCATGGATTTGCCTATTCTTGATATTTCCTATAAACGGAATCGTGCAATATATGTCCTTTTGTGTCTGGCTTCTTTCACTTAGCATAATGTTTTTGAGGTTCATCTATGTAGTAGTTTGTGTCAGTGTTTCATTCATTTTATGGCTGACTAATATTCCATGGTATGTGTGTACCACATTTAAAATATTCATTTATCAGTTGGTGGACATTTTGATGATTGTGGATAACACTGTTATGAACATTTGTGTACCATGCATACTTTAAAAGTAACTATTATTTTACTTAATAATGTCTTTTTGAGATAGTTTCCATCAACATGTAAAGATTCCCCCAAAGCATTTTTTGAAGGTCGGCAGAGTTTGCATTGTTTGGATGCACCATAATTTTTGTAGCCAGTCTCCTAATGGTGGACACTTCGTTTCCCATATTTTGCTGTTAGTAATAAGCACCCACATCATCTCACACAGTACCACAGGAGGATGCTATCAGTTGATGGATCGAGAGATCAAAACTTGCCATTCTGATAGTGATGTCCACCCCTTCTTAGAGGTAAGGCCAATTTACATTCCATCAGACATACTTGCTGTTTCCACACAACCTCACCAGCATCGTGCTATCGCTTTTTACCTTAGCCAACGTGATAAGTGAAAATGGAATCTCACTTGCAGTTCTCTTAGGTGTGAAGCTGAACATCCTCCACTTAGACCTTAGGTGCAGATGGTTGAGTAAATCACAAGCCATGGTCAATTTAAGTATATGGCCATCATTGATCTATGCAAAGCTTCATCTCTTAGTAGATGTCATTCCCTCTTTTAAAAATATGCTCTTCTTTGTTTTTCTTGGTGTTCATGCAAAAAGTGTATTATTTTGTTTAGGACATATTGTAGTTTAAGAGCCATCTGTACTTCCTTTTCTGTGAATGTTTTGTTCATAACCTTTGCACATTCAGCTATTGGATTATTAGGTTTTCTTTTTCCCATTGATTTGTAGGAGCTCTTTATATATTAAGGCAAGAAGTCTTTTACCTCTGTTTGAAAATTGTTTCTAAGTTTGGCATTCGCTTTTTGAACTTACTTATGGTGTTCGTTGCCACTACAGCTTTTAGAATTAAGCCCCAACTCCTCACTACAGTCCATATAGCCCTGAATAGTCCATCTTTTGCCTTTCTGTCCTCATCTCCCTTCACTCTCTACCTTTGTCACTCTGCTCCAGTCACTATGTGCTGGAAAACAAATCAATTTGAGTCCTATAACTATGGTCTCCTTGCTGTTTCTCAAATGACCCTGTTCCCTTTTGCAAGAGGATTTTTGCCTTTGCTCTTCCCTCTGCCTGAAGCTTTTTCTTTATTTTCCTCATCATCTAGTTGATACAACTTCTTTAGATCCCATCTGTCTCCTCTAGGAAGCCTTCCCTGACCACCTCCCAAGTCCCACATCTGTCTTATGCACCACTATCTCCCCAGCACCAAGCACAGTACACAGCTCATAATAGCTTCTCAGTAAGTACCTGGTGGGTGAATGAACAAAGATAGTGTCAGGAGGCAACAGGCTTGCTGAACTGTTAAAAATTTTTATTAAAATGTCCAAGAAGTACATTAATGTCCACAGTGTCAGATACCACAGACCCACAGAACACTGCAGCTCACAGCAAAACCAGTGGAACCTGTTCACACGCGCACACACATGCCACACACGTGGCCCACACAAACCCTAAAGGGAAAGACCAAAAGACAAACCACCCACTTTAGAAAATACCATAGTCCCCTCCCACCATGGAGCTGGGGTGGGGGCAGGGCAAGGGGCTGAGGGGGCCAAGGCAGAGAGCATAAACAAAGACACTCCCAAAGAGTTGCATCCCAGGCCCCCAACAAAGGAAAATTCTTTTGTGATATGGATGACTGAAGATGTGTTAATGATTACTCTATTTTTTAAAACCAAGAATTATCAAAGCAAGAAGGCAAACCTATATCCCTGGGTTTTCTCAGTGATAACCATATGGTGGAACAGTGGATAATGTCTAAAGCAGGGAAGACTCAAGACCATGGTCAAGGATGAGGGTCTAGTGTGCACTTTTCAGTCTTTTTCTAAATCTGCCTGTGTGTGTGTGTGTGTGTGTGTGTGTGTGTGTGTGTGTATGAGAGGGAGCACAATTATGTCTCAATTCCTTCCTCAATGCAGAGAGCAGTGTTTGGACTCAGACAGAGGTAGAACCAACTCCTTACTTCTGCCTTGACTGTGGCTTGAAGCCAGTGCCTTTCTCTTATCTGAGCCCGATTTGTCATGTGGAAAATTGGACCGTAATTGTTCCTAAGTCAATGGGCTGTTGAGAAGATTCTAGTGTAAGTTATTAGCATGGCACCTATTCCAAATGTGTCAACTATAATTATTACTTCCCAGGAGGGTATAGGCTCAGTCAACACATACCTTTCTCTACTCAACCCTTACATGAACCATATATTTGCTTAGCTTTCTTTCCTGGAGAGTGGTTTTTAATACTCATCCACAGGTCTTTACCAGCCTGAAGGGGCTTAGAGTAGACAAAACATGGAGGAAAAGGGTCTTTCCTCCTAGGGACCAGGGAGGTGGTCCTGGCCTTCAGCTTGCAAAGTCTTTTCATAGGTTGCAGATTTGGGGGGGAAAGGCCAGCTGCATTCTTTCCCACTTAAAAAAGCTTTAAAAAAAACAAAACCCAAAAACTAACAAACTATGGCAGTAGCCAGTTTGGCTCAGTGGATAGAGTGCTGGCCTGCGGACTGAAGGGTCCTGGGTTCGATTCCAGTCAAGGGCACATGTCCGGTTGCAGCTCAATCTCCAATAGGGGGTATGCAGAAGACAGCCAGTCAATAATTCTCTCTCATCATGGATATTTCTATCTCTCCTCCCTTCTTCTCTGAAATCAATAAAAATATTTTTTTAAAAAAATCTATGAGAGAAAAAGGTGTGTGTTTCCATTTTAACACGGCATCTCTTTACAACATGACTTCAGGTAGATGTCATTACTTTAATATTTAAGCATTTCTAATCTTCCAGGCAATGGCTGGAGACAGGGATGGGGTGGAGATAGGAGTGGGACCCAGGGCAGTGCACTAACAATGTCTGCTTGAGGGATGGGTAGGGGCTCTGATCTAGAAAACTTGGCACCTCCTTGGTCCAGGAAGGAGGTTCTTCGTCTCCCTGAGAGATGGAGGGGGAAGAAATCTGGGCTTGTCAAGCCCTAAATATCCTCTTGCTTGTGTGGTGTATGTGTGTGCGTGTGCGTGTGCATGCGTGTGTGTGTGTTTCACCACACATGCAGAACCATCACATCTCAGCTCTGGGACAAGACCTGGGAGGATAAGCAGGACCTTCACTGCATTGCCCACCTAGTGCCCTGAACTGTTCTGACCCCTGACTCTGAGGGGATGGAAGGAAGCTGCTCTAAAAACATTCCTAAAATTCAGTACATAGGAGTTCAAGACTGTTTATCCACCAAGACCAAAGACTGAACTTGGGTTCAAGTTCCAGCAGTGTGCTTCCATGTCGTTTTTTACTACCAAAACCACTGACCGTCACTAAAGCCTTCAGGCTGCATGTAGGACATCCGGCAATGTACAAAGCCTGGATCTGGTGTGAAAAGCAATTCCTTAGTGCAAAGCCAAACATACATTCTTGCACCCCCATCAAAGCCTTATTTCAACAACCGGCAATGAGCCTTGCCAACAAAAGACTAACCAGTGCAGCAAAGAGTGGTCTTTGCCAATTGTGCTTCCTTCCACTGAAATTCTACCAGAGTCCGGCCTGACTAGGATTGGACCTTCAGACACATGGCTACACCTGCCGAGAGGACCTGTGTGTAAGAAAGAGGAGAGAGGAGCTTTTTACAAAAGATTGGGGAGGGGGTTGGGGCTGAGGGGCTTCTGGACCCTCCTGTTGCTCTTGGCTCGACCTTCCCGGGCAAAGGCTCCAGAGGAGGCGTGGGGAGGGGGTTGTGCTTTCGTTTGCCTGGCTCTTCAGCAGAAGTTCCCTTCCTCCTTCTCCCAGTCCTCCGCCGGATGCTTCTTGTGTTTTCTGCGCTCCTTGTGTGACTTGTGGTGGTGGCGTTGGTGGTGACGGTGGTGGTGATGGTGTCGCCGCATCCGATGGGACCTCCTGGCTGCAGGGAAATGAAGGAAGACAGGGGGCGTAGCCAGAGGTGGTGAGAAGCAGCGGCCTGATGCAGCGAGCCTCCCCAGGGGGAAGGGAAAGGGAGGAAACACCACGCAGGCTGGTCTTTATCTGCAAGGCTGTGTTATCAGTGTGTATAGTCACCAGATGTTCTCATTGGAGACTACAAACAGCTGGAAACGTGCTGGGTTGTCGTTGGGGTTGGGGGGGGGGCCACTTACGCTTGGTACAGACGATCTGGGGCCTGTCCCACTTGCCATTACTCTGGCACCGGATTACGGACATGTGGTGCTGGGTGAACCCTTCGTCGCACCGGTAGCGCACGGTGGCGTGGATGTTGAACTTGGCCTTGCTGGCACCGATGGGCGAAGCGTTCTCCACCGCCGGAGGAGGGCCGCACAGCACTGGGGACGGAGGAACTCCAGTTAGTGGCCATCACAGGGCGTGCATGGTTTCCTCTCTGGTTAGGAATGACACACCCATCCAGGTCCTGCCCTTTTCCCAGCTGTGACCTCCAGGGCTAGGAGTGATTGTGCCTGTCTCTTCCACCCAGACCCGGAGGCCCTTCCAGGCAGGAACCTCCTGGACACATCCCACCCCCTAATGCTATGCCTGCCAGGGGTGAAGGAGATGGAAGGTGAGAATAATTTGAGCACATGGAAGGAAGGAAGGAAGGAAGGGTATAATCATTAGCAAAGAAATGGAAGCAAGAATGAACAGGAGTATAAGAGAAAGGTGGTCTCAAGAATGCATGTACTGCTGGCCCAGAAAGAAACTCACTACAGACTGAGTTTGCCTTTCAGCATAGCCACTATTGCTTGTCTCATTTTCGGTTCTTAAAAGTGTATTTCCAGTAGGACATGATCTCACTCATCTAGGGGAAATGGTGAACAACATAGACTGATGAACAAGAACAGACCCAGAGATAAGGAGCCATGGGTCAGACTGTCGGACCACAGAGGGAGGGTGGGGATAAAAGGGAGAGATCAACCAAAGGACTTGTGTGCATACATATGAGCCAAACTACAATAACATTGAGATACTCTTTTTTTCATCACTTAGATTAGGGGTGTCGAACTCAATCAGAGAAGGGGCCAAAATCTAAAATCCAGCCTAAATCTCGGGCTGAATGGTTTACTGAACAGTCATAAACTGTCATTGTGATGGAAACGCAGCGGAGTGCAGTGATGACAGCGTGGTGCGGGCCACATTGCAAGGCCTGGTGGGACGGATTTGGCCCGCGGGCCTTGTGTTTGACACATGTGACTTAGATGAACAAAAAGATAAAAAATTTGAGAATGCATCAAGTTGTCAAGGATGGAAAAATGGGCACTTTCATACAGCACTGGAGAGTGAAAAGTGGGTGGAACTGGCTTACATTTACACACTTCATGAACCCGGGAATGTGAGCCACGGGAGGGCAGGGGGGCAGGGGGGCAGGGGGCAGCGTACCTGTGCCCTTCTTACAGACGTAGGGGAGGTTGTAGTTGCAGGGAACGTCATTCCAGCGCCCGCTTTCATGTGCCACCATCACCACACAATCCTCCCCGCCCGCGAAGAAATTGTCCGGCTGGTTCTCTCTCCAGTTCTCATATTGCTGCAGAAATGGAGAGCAGGAAGGGGGTGCTCTCAGACCAGCATCTGCCTCAGACTCTGGCACTGTCCACTGTGGGGCTCCCTGGTCAGGCCACTCTAACTCTTAGGGACTCAGTGTTTCTGTCTCTATGATGGGCACTGTTCTGCCTGCCCTGCAGTGACTGCCAGTGCCGCTGGAGTCACCCCTTCTCTGGCTGGGAGGCTGCCGTGCCATCTTCTCTCAGACCCCTGCCTCCTGTCTTGCTCCCTCACAGTCTGTTTCCAATCCGGTCACTCACTGTTAGATGAACAGTTGAACAAAAGGTGCCTCCGCCGGGGAAGTCCATGGTGGCTTCCCTGAGGAGGCAACAGGAGAGCCGAAGACTCAAGGAAAAGGATGACGCAGGCAGAGAACAAGCAGAGGAAACAGCTAGTGCAAAGGCCCAGAGGCAGGACTAAACTCGTCCTGTTTGAGGGGTGGAATAGAGGCCAGTGGGGCTGCAGATACTTGATGGAGTTTGGGTGTGGTCAGTGGGTGAGCAGGGCCAAGCTCTTGGGATAGAGGAGAAGAGGTGGATTCTTCTTCAATTATGGCAAAATACATATAGCAAAATTTACCATTTTAATACCTTTTTTTGGTTAATCCTTACTTGATATTTTTTGTATGTTTTTACTGAATTCAGAGAGAGGGAGAGAAATAGAGAGAAACATCAATGATGAGAGAATCATTGATCGGCTGCCTCCTGCACGCCCCCTATTGGGGATTGTGCCCTGACCGGGAATCAAACTGTGACCTCCTGGTTTAGGGGCCAACGCTCAACCACTGAGCCACACTGGCCAGGCTCAGGTATGTTATTCCATTGATTTTTAGAGAGTGGAAGGAAGCAGTGAGAGGAGGGGAGAGAAAGAAAAGAAACCTCGATGTGAGAGAGACACATCCATTGGTTGCCAGGAATTGAATGTGTAATCTAGGTACATGCCCTTGACCCTTAGGTGTGCAGACTGATGCTTTAACCACTGAACAACACCAGCCAGGACTCATTTTAATAACTTTTAAGTGTTCAGTTCATTGCCATTAATTAGGATCCACAAAGTTGTACAACCATCACCACTGTCCATTGCCACAACTTTCTCATCACACCGAACAGAAACTCATCCCCATTAGCAGTCACTCTCCACCTCTCTCCCCAGCCCCTGGCAACCACAAATCCACTTCCTGTCTATATGTGTTTGCCCGTTCTGGATATTTCATATAAACGGAATCATACAATGTGTCCTAGGTCTGGCTTCTTTCTTAGATCACCCTTTTCCCCTCCCATTCATTTGAGAGAGAGAGAGAGAGAGAGAGAGAGAGAGAGAGAGAGAGAGAGAGAGAGAGAGAGAGAGAAAGAGAGAGAGAGAGAGAGAAACATCGATTTGTTGCTCCACTTATCCATGCATTCATTGGTTGATTATTATATGTGCCCTGACTGGGGACTGAACTTGAAATTTGGTGTATCAGAATGACACTCTAATCAATGGAGCTACCTTGCCACCTGTCTTCTTTCACTGAGCATCGTGTTTTCAAATTTTATCCACATTATAGTGTGTGTCAGCGCTTCATTCCTTTTTCATTGTATTTATTGTTTGCATTTGTTGAATGCAAACAATGAAATAGTATTCATTGTATGCATTATATGGACCACATTTTGGTTCTGTGTATGTATTCATCTGTTATTGGACATTTGGGTTGCTCCTTCTGGCAATTATGACTAGTGCAGCTGTGAACATGTGTGTACCAGTGTCTGAGTCCCTGCTTTCACTTGTTTTGGGCACATACCTAGGAGTGGAATTGCTGGGTCCTGTGTGAATTCTATGTCTAATTTTTTGAGGAACTGACAGACTGTTTTGCATAGCATGAGGAGGTGGTCTTTATATGGAGAACCATGGGGGAGTCTGACAGGGCTTGAAGCAGGAAGAATCTTGATCTGATGTATGGTTTTTATTTCATTTTATTTTTAAAATTTTTTTTAATTGATCTCAGAGAGGAAAGGAGAGGAAGAGAGAGATAGAAATATCAATGATGAGGGAGAATCATTGATCAGCTGCCTCCTGCACGCTCCCCAGTGGGGATCGAGCCCACACCCGGGCACATGCCCTTGACTGGAATCGAACCCTGGACCCTTCAGTCCACAGGCCGACACTCTATCCATGAGCCAAGCAAGCCAGGGCTGATGTATGGTTTTTAAAAGGCCCCATGGGCAAGGTTTCCCTCAGGGTGTTGAAAATATTCTGGAACCAGATAGAGATGGTGGTTGCACAATGTTTGAATATACTAAATGTCACTGAATTATACACTTGAAAATGATTAATTTTATTATGTGAATTTCACCTCAATTTTTTTTTAAAAAGTCCCGCTGGTCACCAGGTAGAAGGGCAGGAGTGGCAAGTGTGTGTGTGTGGTGGTGGGGCTGGGGGTGGCTGCTGCAGGGGTCCCAGTGGAGATGGAACAGGCAGGGGCAGGAAGGGAAATGGGAGTGTCTCAGAGCCTGTGGCTGGAGGACCAGGCGACAGGAGCAAAGGAGTTGTCCGCAGTCCTGGGTTTCCAGCTTCAGTCACCAGGCAGACGGGCCTTCTACCTGGCTAGGAAGTCTGGTGCTTTGGGGCCTCACTAACGCTCACCTGTCACTCCAGACCTCTGATGGCTCATTTGTGTGAAAGGTAAGGTGACCAGACGTCCCGCTTTTGGCGGGACAGTCCCGATTTTTCAAAAAATCGGGACTGTCCACCAAAAGCGGGACGTCTGGTCACCTTAGTAAGAGGGTAAAGAGAAGCCAGAGCAAAGGGCCTGGGGCTCACCCTTCTCCCGCTGTTGTAGGGGGGACCCCAGTCAGCAGCCTGGTAGCAGAGACCCAGGCTCCCCCACTCACCAGCCCTGTGTTGTCCGTCCACTGGAAATCCCTCTCCACGATCCTGTCATTCAGGCCAATCCACGTGTTTTCACGCCCAAAGCCTGCGGGGTTGGGGGGGGGGGGTGGTTTCAGGACTGAGTGCCTGCCTCTCCCCAATGCCTGGGGTGCCAGCTGGAGGTGGGGTGGGGGTGGAGGGGAGGACCCAGCCCTTCCTTTGCCTGGAGGTGGCCGGGAGGGGAAAGGGGATGGAGGTGGAAGGATGGAGGTGGGGTGGGAGCCAAAGGCAGGAGGGGTGGGGGAGTACCCAGACCCTCCCTCAGCCTGGGCTGGGCTGGAGGCCGTGTCCCCCATTTCCCAGTAGGCTGGGGCTCTGGCTGCTCTCTCGCCTGGGGGGGCGGGGCACAGAAAAGGCTGTTATGTGGCTTAAACAAATGGCCCGAGTGAGGCACAAACAGAGACAGTCGTATCTTTGCAGAAATGCGAGTGAGGGACAGGAAAGCCCACCGGCGACTCCAGACACGGCAGCGGGGAGACTCAGTGAACCAGGCAGTCACTGAGGCTGGAGGAAGGAGAGGAGGAGATTTGATTGCAGGGAGGAAAAGGAAACGAGTGACCCAGGGAATGAACAAAAGAAAGAATTAGGAGATGCGGCGGGGAAGGTGGGGGAGTAGTGGCCACTCCCAGGGCTGGGCCCCTCCAGGAGTGAGAGGAGGCCCCCACTGAGACTGGTCAGATGGTTCTGAGCAGGGGCCTCGGGAAACTGCAACTGCCCAGCGAGATGGAGGACAGTGTCCTGAGATATTTCCAAGGACAGTTCCCACCCATGTACGTTTCCCCCAATGAATTCTTTTAAAAGCAAAGAAAAAGGAAGAGAGGGAGGAAGGGGAGGGGAGGGGAGGGGAGGGGAAGGAAGGGAAGGACGAACTAGGGGATGGGATAGGGGAAAAGTGAATAAATGGATGGATGAACAGACGGTAGAAAGGACAATGAATGAATCCATAAATGCCGGATTTAATTAATGTGACACTCTTCCTAGGTCTCTGCACAGCTCCTTGCTCATTTTATCCCACACATCACAGATGCTTCCCCGTCGCCCCCTACCCCCTGGTCATTTTATTTGACATCAGCATACTTAGGCCCGGCTACATTATAGTATAGACGTATTTAATTCCATATTCACTCACCCACAAGAATGCTATTCCCTGAGGATGGGAGAATGTGCATCTTGCTCACTGCTGTGTCCCAGAGCAAGCGCTTGGTAAATACATGATGGATGGATGAATGAATGAAGTGAATGTATGAATTAACAAATGACTACACAGACATGGAGATTATTAAGTGGCCAGGGCTTGCACTAAGGAACAGAGTTTCGGAAAGGTGGTGTCTTCAGGATCCTGGGGACTTCCCTGGCAAAGAGGACTGCAGGGCCACCCTGACCGCCCCCCCCCTCCCCCCCCAGTCCCTACTGTTAATGAAGTTGTGCTCCTCAGTTGAGTGGATGCTGGTCAGGTGGCCAGCTCGGCGGCGACAGTCCCTCTCGGCATCCTCCCACGCCCGACGATGGGCAAAGTACCGGTAGCAGTGGCCCTGGAACTTGTGCCAGCCGCGGTCACAGCCCTCCGTGTCTGGGAAGAAGGGAGTGTGAGGGAGGCTGGCCTTGGCCTGGGAAGTCTGCCTGCTGGCCATGAACACAGCCAGTCTACCGGGGAGAGGGCCTGTCCAAGGTCATTGTGGGGCGAGGTCACCCTTTCCCTGGCCAACCCCCCACCCCCTGAGGCTCTGTCTCCCCTTTTCAGCGCCCCCTCCCATATTCACTTCTTATCTCTGTTTCTGGAAGAGATTCCACGGGAAGATCTTTACACCCACCCCCTCTCCTCCCACCTCTGACGGCTCCTCTGAGCTGCAGGACCACACCCTCAGGGTGGACCCGGGAACTCAGGAAATGATCTCAGAGAGGCCTAAAATGTCCCTTCTGGCAAAAGGCTTAAATACACATTTCTCCCAAAAAGACAGACAAATCGAGAAGCACACGAAAAGATCATTAGTCATTGGGAAATGCAAATCAAAACCACAATGAGATGCCACTTCACACCCACTAGGGCGGCGACTAGTGTAATTTTCAGAAAGGAAAGTAACCGGTGCTGGTGAGGCTGTGGAGGAGGTGGAATCCTTGTACACTGCCGTGAGAAAGTAAAATGGGCAGGCACTGTTAAAAACAGTCTCATGGTTCCTCAAACAGTTAAACATAGAATTACCATGTGACCCAGACATTCCAGTTCTAGGAATAAACCAAAAAGAATGGGGGGAGGGGAGGAGAATAGAAGAATAGAAAACGGGAGTTCTGCCCTGACTGGGTGGCACAGTTGGCTGCGTGTTGCCCCACGCACCAAAAGGCTGCCGATTCGATTCTGGTCAGGGCGCATGCCCAGGCTGTGGGTTGCAGGCTTGATCTTGAGTAGAGGGCGTGCAAGAGGCAGCCAATTGATGTTTTGTTCTCACATTGATGTTTCTCTCTCTCTCTCTCTCTCTCTCTCTCTCTCTCTCTCTCTCTCTCTCTCTTCTTTATCCCTCCTCTCTCAAATCAATAAAAATAGTTTTAAAAAGAATACATATTCAAACAAGAACCTGTACATGAATGCTCATAGCAGTACTATTTATATTAGCCTCCAGGGGAAAGCAGCCCAAATTACCATCAATTGATGAATTGATAAGCATACCATGAATATTATTCAGCCACAAAAAAGGAATTTAGCACTGACATATGCTACATGTGAGTTAACCTCAAAAACATGACACTGAGGAATCGTGTGATTCCATTTATAGGAAATGTCCAAAACAGACAAATCCAGAGACAGAAAACAGATTAGTGGCTGCCAGAGTTGGGTAGATGGGGAATGAAGGGTGACTAGTAATGGGGCAGGGTCTCCTTTTATTTTTTATTTTAAAAAAATATATATTTTATTGATTTTTTACAGAGAAGTAGAGAGAGGGATAGAGAGTTAGAAACATCGATGAGAGAGAATCATTGATCAGCTGCCTCTTGCATACCCCCTACCGGGGATGTGCCCGCAACCAAGGTACATGCCCTTGACCGGAATCGAACCTGGGACCTCTCAGTCCGCCGGCCGATGCTCTATCCACTGAGCCAAACCGGTTTCGACAGGTCTCCTTTTAAAGTGAGGAAAATAGCTGAAACGGGTTTGGCTCAGTGGATAGAGTGTCGGCCTGCGGACTGAGAGGTCCCAGGTTCGATTCCGGTCAAGGGCCCAGGTTCGATTCCGGTCAAGGACATGTACCTTGGTTGCGGACACATCCCCAGTAGGCAGTGTGCAGGAGGCAGCTAATCGATGCTTCTAACTCTCTATCTCTCTCCCTTTCTCTCTGTAAAAAATCAAAACATATATTAAAAAAATAAAATAAAGTGAGGGAAGTACCTTGGAACTTGCTAGAGGTGGTGGCTGTAAAACATTGCAAATGTACTGAATTCCTTTTAAGTGTGCACTCTAAAAAGATTAATCCTATTTTATCCAAATTTTCCCTAAAAACAAAACAGTTTGCCTCCAGACATGAGACCAGAGAGGGAGACCTATGGCCCGGCACCCACACCCCCTCCTGTTTCTGGGGTCTCAGCAGAGACTCACCTTTCTCACAGAGGCGGCCCCCGTAGCTCGGGAGGCAAAGGCAGGTGAAGGTGTTGACCTCGTCGATGCAGGTGCCTCCATTCTCACAGGGACTGGAGGCGCAGTCGTCGATGTCTGGAGGGGGAAGGAGGGGCTGAGTCAGAGGTCCGCCTCCCCACAGGCAACCCTTGGCTCCCAGGCCCCACAGGAAACCGGCAGAAGATGGGGTCAGGACCCAAGTGCAGCAGCAGTGGTCTGCACCAATGGCCCCACGCCTCTGGGGGTCAAGAGGGTGGAGCCTCGCACGATGGACATGACTTAGCATTAATGAGAGCAGATGTCGCTGAGTTGGCTGGGGGCCAGGGTGTGCGGAGCGCCAGAACAATGCAGGTTATACTCTTGCCAACAGACCCAGAGAATGTCGAAACTTGCGGGTCTTTTTGGAATGTGGGACGTAGGGAAACTGTGTCCAGAGCATTTGTCAGGAACAGGGAGTCAGAAAACTGTTTGTAGAGATAGCTATTCAGTTGAACTTCCTCTTCTACCACCCCTGTGTAGACAGTGCATGAAGAATGTACCATACTTCTTCCACTCTCTGATACCCAGTTTTGTTGGTTTTTTTTGCAGCATTAATAATAATGGCACCTCCTCAAGGGTGTTTATGAATAGAGAGTCAATGGAAGAGCTCAAGAGTTTATATCATTGCCCGGCCAGCATGGCTCAGTGGCTGGACATCGATCTATGAACCAGGAGGTCACGGCTCTGTTCCCTGTCAGGGTACATGTGCAGGTTGCGGGCCGATCCCCAATGGGGGTGCATGCAGGAGGCAGCAGATCAATGACTCTGTCTCATCATTGATGTTTCTATCTCTTACTCCCTCCCCCTTCCTCTCTGAAAGCAACAAAAATGTATTTAAAATAAGAGAATTTTACATCATTTATATTTATTGTTATACTAGAGGCCTGGTGCACAAAATTCGTGCACTGGTAGGGTTTCTAGACCTGGCCAGTGATTAGGGCCGATCAGGGCCTTCCTTCTCCCAGCTGCTGGCTGCCAGCCATGGCCTTCCTTTGTTCCACACTGCCCCCTGGTGGTCAGCGCACTACATAATGATCAAACTTCCAGTCAGTCAAACTCCTAAGGGGACAATTTGCATATTAGCCTTTTATGATATAGGATTTCTATTAATATAGTTGTGAAGGTTGTGAAATTGGTAAGATGATGAACAGAGCTCAAGAAATTGTCTTATTTATACATACTGTTCAAATTTCACAATTTGTCATATATTTTTTTTTGGGGGGGGGGTCATATTTCTTATATTGGGGTTTGGGGCTAGTATCCAACCATTCTGTTGGTGGTACCTGCACCCCTGCCCACCCAGGAAAAGGTAGGATTCCTGGAGCCTGTGGAAGGAAGGAGCCTGAACCTTATCATCCTTCTACCCTCCTTTACCCCTGCCTGGTAGTAATGGGAGGCAACACGCCAGAGCCTCAGCCCCCAGGATGAGAGAGAGCTCAGATGGCTGATGCTGGGGCAGATTTCCTGGAGTGAAGGAGCGGGGAGGAAAGGAAGCATGTGAAGCCAGCATCTTGTCAACCCTGAGTTCTCATGGGGTTGACTGCTGTGCTAAACAAACCCCAGGGCTCTGGAGTCAGACAAGTCCAGGTTCTGACCCTGAGTCCAGGCACTCACCGATCTCACAGTTCTCTCCAGCGAAGCCCTGGTCACAGCTACAGCCGTAGAGGGTGCCATTGGCTTTGCAGGTGCCCCCGTGCAGGCAAGGGTTGTTCTCACAGGGATCCGGCGGGGCTGCAGGATAGGCAGGCAGTTCAGGGGGCAGTCAGAACACCAGGCCTGCCTTCCTGGAATCCAGACCTTCTGGCCCAGTCCCTCTCTGTGGAGTCCCTCTATAACTTCCCAGAAGGTAATCCCCACCTTCCTCTCATGTGCCCCTGGGACCAGAGTACTCCTTCCAGAAATTGCTCCCAAAGCATCTGTGGCTGCCCTGAGGTGAAAGGTTCTTTCTAACTGGAATGGGCTTCCCAAAGCTTCTCTTAAAAAGTCATCTTCTAGCCCTCGACAGTTTGGCTCAGTGGATAGAGCGTCGGCCTGCGGAATGAAGGGTCCCGGATTTGATTCCGGTCAAGGGCATGTACCTTGGTTGTGGGCACATCCCCAGTGGAGGGTGTGCAGGAGGCAGCAGATTGGTGTTTTCTCTCTCATTGGTGTTTCTGGCTTTCCATCCCTCTCCCTTCCTCTCTGTAAAAAATCAATAAAATATATTAAAAAAAAAAAAAAAGTCATCTTCTAGCCCTAGATAGTTTGGCTCAGTGGATAGAGCGTTGGCCTATGGACTAAAGTGATTTCAGAGAGGAATGGAGAGGGAGAGAGAGATAGGAACATCAATGATGAGAGAGAATCATTAATCGGCTGCCTCCTGCACACCCCCCACTGGGAATCGAGCCCACAACCCAGGCATGCGCCCCTGACAGGAATACCAGGACCCTTCAGTCCACAGGCTGACTCTCTATCCACTGAGCCACACCAGCAGGCTGCCCAATCACTTTCTAACCTCCAATATCATTTAGTTATTTATTAGGATCCCTGTTATGTGTTTGTGCCTCCCCCAGAGCCATATGTCCCACATAGCAGCCAAATATAGCTTTTTAAAGTCTAAATTAATTCAAAGCAAATGAAAGTACAAGTGTAGTTCCTCAGTCTCACTAGCCACGTTCAAGGGCTTAGTAGCCAGGTGTGGCTGGTTACTAGTGGATTGGACAGCATAGCTCCAGAACATTTCCATCCTTTGGAAAGTTCTAGAGTGCTGTTCTAGAATGTCAGCTTCCAGAGGACACGTGACTTGGTCTCAGCCTGGGGCCTGGAACACAGCCGGCACTAAATAATTGCTTGCTAACGGAAGGAAGGTAGCTGCTGGCCTTCCTGTAGGGACAGAGGCCGATCCCTGGGGTGGTGGCATGTCCCCCAGGGATTGCCAGACGGGCCTGCGGCCATGTCTGCCCGGGTGTGCACATGCGGAGGACTGCGAGGCACGGGAATACGCGAGCCCTGCCAGATGACCCACGCTGCCGACAGCTGCCCACGGACTGGCGGTGACTCAGTCGCTCACTGGTGCTGCATTTATTTTTGGCTTCATTAGCATTTCTGCAGCGAACACAGGGTGGATGGGCACCCAGATCCCCTCCCCCACACCCCCTACCCTCACCCCAGCGCTGCCTGCCTCTCTCCAACCCTACGTCACCGGCTCCAAGGCAGACCCCACTAGGCTTCCCTTTGCACCACTCTGCCCGGTCTACCTCCCACCTCTCGGACTCCCTTTTTCTAGCTCCTTTGACGTGGAACCTCCTTCCTGCTGCCCATCCCCGACAGCTAGTCTCTGCTCTGCTCCCTCCAGAGCACGCTCACCCCTCCCAAAACCTCAGGCTTTTTTTGGTGTGTGTTTTTTAAAACGCCAATGAAATACATGTTGTACAGCCTAGTGGTTGAGACAGAGACCATGCTGTTCGTTGGCCTGATTCAAAACTTGTCCTTAACAGTCCCGGCTGCATGATTCTGCACAAGTCACTCACCCTCCCCGTGCCTCAGTCTCCCCACGCTAAAGCGAAGATCACACTAGAACTTGTTCCATGGGGCATTGAAAGGATTAATCAAGATGATTCCAGTGAAGTGCTCAAACAGGCCAAGCACATGGGCCATCACCAATAAGCATCAGCCTTTACCAGTTCATGTCTCCATGTCTGCCGGCCTCCTGAGCACTAAGAAAAGGAAATCTGCCAAAGCCAGTTTGGCTCAGTGGTAGAGCATCGGTCTGCAGACTGAAGGGTCCCAGGTTCAATTCCGGTCAGGGGCATGTACATTGGTTGCAGGCACATCCCCTGTAGGGGGTGTGCAGGAGGCAGCCGGTCGATGTTTTTCTCTCATCGACGTTTCTAGCTCTCTGTCTCTCTCCCTTCCTCTCTGTAAAAAATCAATAAAATATATTTTTAAAAAAAAGAAAGAAAAAAAAAAGAAAAGGAAATCTAGCCTGGAACGCAGCCCGGAGGTGACAGGGCTGGTGATGAAACCCTGTACCTGCTATTCCCAGCATGCACACTTTGCCTTCAAAAAAAGAAAGCAAGTGTAAAACCAATCGTGTTAATAAGTGTTTTTGCAAGTAAAAAAAAAAAAAAAAAAGTGCCTTTTAATTAGATGCTGATGTTTTTAAAAGCCCATTTGACAAAAAAATAAAATAAAATAAAAAACCGCTCAATATGCAGGACCTAAAATAAGGCCCAGCCAGGCCAGCATGACTCAATGGTTGAGTGCGGATCTAACCCAGGAGGTCACGGTTCAATTCGCAGTCAGGTCATACGCCCAAGTTGTGAGCTCTGTCCACAGTGGGGGGCACGCAGGAGGCAGCTGATCAGTGATTCTTTCTCATCATTGATGTTACTATTTCCCTCTCCCTCTCCATTCCTGAGTAAAATATATATATTTCTTTTTTTAAAAGGGCCAGAATTTGCAAGAGAGCTTCGGGCAGACCTGGGTCCAGGAAAACAGGGTGGCAGCTTTTTCTGGATTCTGCTGAGCCAAGAGCAGCTGAGGCGACGCAGACTTGGGCTCCCTCTGAAGTCTGGCCACTGACTAGCTGGTAGTGACGTTCCTCCCTGAGTTTCAGTTTGCTGTCTATACCACTAGGCTGTACAATACTCCAACCCCTTCCGTTTGGGAGGAACTACATGTGTACTTTCACTTGCTTTTAATTAATTTAGACGTAAAGGTCCCCCAGAAAATGCACCACTGAATCCCACGATGCCTCCTCCATCAGGCCCCACCGGGGGGGCGGGGGTTCTGTGTCTAGCTCTGCCTTTCCCAGTCTGCAGGCCGGCTCCCGGCAGTGTATAGCACTATCTAGCTCTGTGTGGCCATGAACATGAGTTGTTAATTGAACCAAAATCTAACTCCACTCAACACCTCATCCTTCCCCCATCACTCACTGCGCCTTAAAACACATCAACTTGTTCTCCTACCCTTGCCCTCTGCCAGGAACATCCTTTCTGCAGTTCAGCTCACCTGATACGTTCCCACTCACAATGTTATTCCTGCTAGAAACCTTCCCAGGCCCCCAGGTGAGCTTTCTCCATACCCTGAGCTCCCCTGGCTCCTGGTCCCCAAAGCCAGGCCACAGTGGGCTGAACAAGCTACAAAACTTGAACTCACTCTGCTCTGCGCTCCCATCTGCAGGGGTCCCTGGCAGGGCCGGCTCCTCTCCACTTGATGCCTCCTCCACATTGGCACTTCCTGCAAGGACCTCCAGCTCAAACTTGTCCAGGGCCCGAGGGCCAGGCAGCAGAGTGCTGGGAGAGTCCCATAGCTCTGTTGGCTCCCCTGAGGACACTGACACAGGCTGGTTCGTGCTGGCCACCGTAGGTGTCCAAGGAGGAAGAGTGGGATCCCCCAGGGGGATGCCCTCATGTGGAGGGACCAAGGCTTCCAGTGTTCCCTGGGTCGCCATCTGGCCCTCTGGCTCTGGGTGGGGTTGGGAGCTGGAGGAATCCATTGTGGACGTGGCCGGGACCCCACCCTCGTCCCTCTGGTCCAGGGACACGAGGGACGTCACCACCTTTGTGTCCACAGCCACTTGAGGGCTCGTGGTGGGGTGTTCAGCTCCTTCAGCCATGAGGGATCCAGATTCCCAAATCCTACCAGCATCACTGGGGTCCACTGTGGCTGTATGTGTGGGACCCTCTGTACCTCCTCCATCGGTAGCCGCCCAAGGCTCCAAACTCAGGGAAACTCTGGGGTCCCCCGCCGGTGCAGAGGAGGTGTGGGGGTCCAGCTCTTTGATGTGCAGTGAGGGCCACGTGCCCTGTGCCTCTTCCACAGGGGCCTTTGAGCTGGGAGTGGGACTCTCTGCTGGGTTGAAGGTCCCATACTCAGACCCCGAGATTTCTCTCCCTCCTGTGGGCTCAGTTGCCATCTCTGTGAGGGTGAAATCTGCTGCCACATTCCAATCCACAGAAGCCTGTGGGCTGGAGCTGGGGTGCTCAGCTTTGTTGAGTCCAGTGGGGCTGGTCCCCCCAATTTCTCCAAAGTCTTCCCTGGGGGCATGAGGACTGGTTCTGGTTTGTGTGTCCGTGGCTACCTGCGAGGGGGTGGTGGGGCTTCCTGCTCTGTGGTCACTGGATGTGGGGAACATGGCCTCTCGACCTTGTCCTGTCAGGCCCACGGAGGGGGGCAAGGAATACATCTCTGGATGGATGGGGTCCTGGGGGCCCGCCTGGGTCTCTGAGGCCAGGGAGGGGAGGGCAGAGGGCATGGCCTCACTATGACCCTTAACCCCATTGATCTGGGTAGGGAGGGGTGTAGGATGTGGCAGGAGCCACACTTTGGGAGCACGGAGCATTGCCATCACTGGGAGGTCTTGGGAGGTGACCATGGGCAATGCTTCCCAGGGGACACTCCTGGGATCTTCTGAGGGACTGGGAGCCGGAGCAGTGGCCTCTGAGGAGGACCAGGGAGGTTTGAGGGTATCAAGCCTCACACTGGGGCCCTTGGCTTCCTCCAGCTCGAGGCCAAGGGCCCTGCTGGGGCCTGGGATGCTGGGTGGCACCACTGTTGGGGGCCACAGCCAGGGCTCTGGGGGGCTCCTGCCACCAGGGGAACCTGCAACAATATCAATAATAATAATAATTATCTTTCAGCAGCTCCTTCCATTGAGTGTTTCCTTGGTTTAGCCTGGGGAGGAGAGGGCTTTAAGGCCAGGGGACGGGACCCAGCAGGGATTCAGAGCCTCCGCCCCCTGACACCCACTCATGTCCCCCCTCCTCCTTGGACCCCACTCACCAGCTCCAGGAACATCCACTTCGTTGGACAGCACAGCCCAGGGGCTTTGGCTCCTGCCACTCCCTAAGGAGTCTGCGGCTCCGGTGGCCAGGGGAGGCTCCACGTGGTTCCCAGCAGCCTCTGGGGTGGGAGGCTGGGCACTGACCTCAAGCCTTCCCTCCAGCTCTTGCTGGGATTCCTGTTGTTGGAAGTGACGCCCATTCAAGCCTTTAAAGCGACCCCGCCTCTTGGGCTTGAGGTTGGCTGGGGTCGCCTTGCTGTGCGTGCCAGCTGACGTGCCTTCCTCCAGGCTGCCCGAGAATGGAGCCACGGTGCTCAGCCACACCTCCTTAGTCTCCGGGGAAGGCCTTGAGGCTGGTGTGGGAACCCCGAGGGCAGGGCTGGGGGTCTCTTGAGACTCCTGCTTGTCTGCCAGGATTAGAGGCTCTTCCTCCCCAC
Source organism: Pipistrellus kuhlii (assembly GCF_014108245.1). NCBI lineage: Eukaryota > Metazoa > Chordata > Mammalia > Chiroptera > Vespertilionidae > Pipistrellus > Pipistrellus kuhlii. Next base: position 1,315,259 of record NW_023425520.1, on the reverse strand, counting down.
TGGACAGCAGAGGCTCCTGGAAGTCAGGGGTGACCACTTCCCCTTCTCCCAAGTTGGGCTCCAGTTCCCTGGCTGGAGGCCCTTCTGCCGATGGAATCTCCCCCTCATCCCCAGAGGAGGGGGCCTCTGGGTCTCCGTGTTGGGGAGTAGGGTAATGAGCTGTGGTGGAAAGTAGAAGAGGTTGTATTAGGCTCAGGAGCTGGGACGTTCTTCCAGAAGTCTACCCACATTCTAACATGCTGCCATATCGACCTGGGTCTCTCTGTGACCCCCTGTCTCTCTGGGTGGTTTCTGGAATCCCCCAGGAGAGAGGGTGGTGCAAAGTTATTATCCCCATTGTTCAGGCTGGCACCGCTGTCAAGGTCAGAGTCAACTGGTCCCCAGTAAAGGGTCTTGGCTCACCTCTCCCCTTGACTCCTCCCCCAGGGAGGGAGCAGAAAGCGCCTAATGGGCGTGGCCTTTTTACAAAGAGATGCCACCCCCTTACGTGGATGACTTAACTCTTCTTTCTCTCTCTCTCTCCCTCTCTCTCCCTGTCTCTCTTTCTCTCTCTTTTCTTTCTTTCTTTCTTTCTTTCTTTCTTTCTTTCTTTCTTTCTTTCTTTCTTTCTTTCTTTCTTTCTTTCTTTCTTTCTTTCTTCCTTCCTTCCTTCCTTCCTTCCTTCCTTCCTTCCTTCTTTCTTTCTTTCTTTCTTTCTTTCTTTCTTTCTTTCTCTCTTTCTCTCTTTCTTTCTTTCTTTTTTGAGACTTAACTCTTCTGAGTCAAAGTTTGCAGCCTGAGGCTGTGGCTCCACCCCAAGTGCAAGGTCATCCCCGTTTGGTCCCTGGGAGTGTGGCCTGGCCCACGGGGCGTGGCTAGTGGAGCTCTTTCTCAAAGGGTTCCCGGTAGGAAACGCTCCGTACAGGGCCGCGTCTTTCAGGGACCGCAGGACTTACAGCCCACCTCCTAACAAGACCTCCAGCCAGAGCTTGGGGCTCCTTCTAACCCCCAAGTGGGACTCCAGGGGGAAGCCCGTCCCAGGTGCACGGCCTTCAGCCGGGGTGTGGCCGATCGCAGGTCCTTCGCGCCCCTCCCCTCCCAGATTCCCCTCCACCGGACAGCCAAGCTCCCGGGGGCGTGGCCTCTACTGGGGTGAGAGCCCTCGGGTAAGGCCATCCCTGACGCACCCCCGGGGGCTGGACCTCCGGGGACACCCCCCCCCCCGGGGGTGGCCCCCCACGCACCGCGGAAGCAGTAGGCGTCGAAGCGCGCGCCGGGCGCCGGGAAGCCGGTGCGGTTGGCGAAGCGGTAGACGGTGCGCACGCCCGGGGCGGCGCCCCCGCAGCGCCGGCGCGGCGTCTGGATCGGGTAGCGCACGCTGCCGTCGGCCAGCCAGCCAGGGTCGCACTGGTCCAGGCCCTCGTGCCAGGCCAGGTGCAGCTGGCCCACCGAGGCCAGCGCCGCGCCCTGGCGCCGGCACTGGGCGCGCGCGCCCGCCAGGGTCAGCCGGCGGGCCGGGCCCACGTAGAAGACCTCGCCTGCGGGAAGGCGCCGGGGGAGTGAGCAGAGGGCAGAGGGCCGGGGGCACCCTGCCTGGAGCCCACCCGGGAAGTGGGGCTCACTCCGAATAAGAGGCCGCTTTAACTGCTTTTTACAAACGTGGCATTTCGGGCTTCAGAGAGAGGGAGGGGCTCGGTGTGGGGTGGTAGGTAGGAAGGAGGAGGGGGCAGAGGGGCGCAGTGATGGGGAGAGGCTTGGGGCCTCAGAGAGGGAAGGGGTGCAGATAGAGGGAAGGGGCACCGAGAAGGAGAGGGGCTCAGGGAGGGGAGGAAAGCTCAGGGAAGGGGTGGGCCCACGTCTTGGCTGCAGGTTTAGAGAAGGATGAGGATTAGGAGGGATGCGGGTTGGGGAAGGTAACGGGCTCGGGGGAGGGAAGGGTCCTGTCAGCCCCAGACTTACCCCCCAGCTCACGGGCAAAGCAATACACATCATAGAGTTCCTGTGGGTCGCGCCTCCCATAGCTCCTCACCCCTGGAAGGCTGCTACGGTCACCATAGCAACCAGGGCGAGACTGGGTGATGGGATACCTGACAAGACAAGGATGTGTGCTCCTGGGGCCCCCACAAACCATCTTTCCCCGGGGGCTAGCTCTCCATTTCCCCGCCCTGCGCACCCCCTCACCGAACGGTGCGGTCAGAGAGCCACCCAGCATCGCAGTTGTCAAAGCCGTCCTCGAAGGCGGCCTGCAGGTGCCGCGGGGCTGCAATGGTGGCCGAGCTGAGGCGACAGGCCTCTTGGGCCTGGACAAAGGTCAGTGCATAGCGATCCTGGGCTGCCCGGTAGTGGAACACGACACCTGGGAAGGGACATCCAGAATAGGAGGCCACTTTATTCTGAAATCTGTACGAACAGACCTCCTTCTGCAGAATGCCTCCCATCCCTCCTTAGTCTGACAATAACAGAACTGCTGCCCTCCACTGCCCTTCACTCAGCACCAGATATGACACCAGGGTCAGAGACTGATATGCCCCATTTCACAGATGGGGAAACTGTTAACAATGCCCACAAAGGACTAGAATTTGTCAACTATTTGCTATGTAAAAAGCATTTCTAAGCATTATCTCATTGAAATTGAGGCTCAGAGAGGGTCGGTGACATGGCCATGGTCACACAGCCAGTTTGAGGCGGAGCCAGAATTCATGTCCTGGAAGCTCTGACTCCAATGATAGCATTCATTCTTCATGCCCATGGTTAGGCCCAGGAGGTATGAAGGAGAGTGAGAGAGATCCTGCCATTGAGAAATTAAGTGCAGCAATGAAAGATCTAATGTGGTTATTGCCCAGCCTAGAAATGGAGGCATGGAGGGCTTCCTGGAGGAGGTAATTGTAAGTCAGGAAGCCCATTATTGAATGGACTTTCTGTGACTCAAATTTTGATTTAGGGATGAAAGAAATGGTTGAGCAAGATATAGGAATGAAACGTTTTGCTCCATCTTATTAAACTGGGAGCCCCTGGAAGGTGGCAGCTGCATCTCAATCATGACAGTGATCTTGACACCAGGCTGGCATGCGGTAGGGGCCCAATTAATATTTCTTAGCTGATATTCAGGCTCAGCTCCTCCCCTTCCCCCCTTTGACCCTCCCCCTGCCCTCACTGACCGGTCACCTCCAGGGACACCAGGTCCTGTTCATCCTCGATGCCTCTCACCACCTGGCAGCGGTAGAGCCCGGAGTCGCTGGCCCTCAGGGGCCCCAGGAGCAGCGTGCCGTTGGCCCGGTGCTGGGGGTAGGCGGGCAGAGACACACGTCCCTGCCAACCCTTGGCCACTCGAACCACGTTGTTCTTGGCCACCAGGATGGGCAAGTCCTGCCACTGGCCCGATGCCGTGCGCACCTTGGTCCACTTGATCCGCGGGGCTTCTCCCTCCGCCCCTGGCCGTGGCCGCAGGGTGAAGGAACAGGGCAGGGCCACCAGCTCCGCCAGGGCGGCTCGCACAGAGCCAGCCCCCACCTTCTGCATGTGGAGCCCCTTCTCAGCAGCAGCGCTGGCCACAGCAGTGGTGTCCTGTGTGCCTGGAGGGGGCGGGAGGTGGAGAGAGACCTAACTCAGAGGCAAGGCCCAGCAGAGACTATCTCCCCCACTTTATAGGCAGGGAGACAAAGGCCAGGGGGATCTGCACCCCAATCTGTGGGTAGCAGAGGAGGAGTGGGATCAAATCCCTTTGTAATTGGGCCTCCACTCAGAGTCCAGGTCCCTGCGGCCAGTGACTCTGTATCACTGACTTGCTGTGTGACCCTGGGAAAGTCACTGTGCTTCTCTGAGACTCAGTTTCCCCAGAAGTTAAGGGAGAGGGAGCCACTGGGAGAGAAATGAGTACCCTTGTAGAGTACCCTCCATGGAACAGGCACTTTATATTGTAGATAGCAAGCAGTCCATCTGACTTTCCTAACTATCTGCCGAGGTAGCCTTATGTCATCATCCTCTTTTTTTGGGGGGGAAACTGAGGCTCAGAGGCATTATTGTGCTGTCCTATGGCCATAGAGCAATCCAGGAAGCATTTCTAAAGCCTGTGGTTTTGACCACCACTGGGGAGATGCCAGAGAGATGAACATAGACCTTTATTTATTTCTATTGCCCTGTCCATGACAGACATCACTAATCAATGCACACACTATTCTCATTCCTTCCTCTTTCTTCCTTCTTCCCCCATCCCTCCTCCCTTCTCTACTCTCGTTTCCTTTCTCCCTCCCCTCCTCTCCCTCCTTTCCCCCCCCCCTTTCTCTCTAACTCATCATAGCAAAATGGTGAGAGTCAGGAACCTCCAGCTTTTGCTGGCAATGACTAAAAATAACCTCTCAGGTGTCTTGTTGGCTTTTGACTGTTCAAAGACCTTTTTCATCTATTCTTGTTTTATTCTCCACACCCAGCCAGGGAACCAGCAGGAAAAGACTCCTGAGTTAAAAAGCACTGCCCCATCGTGTCCCGACCCAACCCTCTCCCACCACACAGGCCAACTCACTCTGCTCCCCGTCCACCAAGAGCAGCACCTGGAGGACCAGGAGGCCCGAGGCCCACATAGGCATGGCTCCCATCCTGGACCTGGATTAAGAAAGAGAGAGAGAGAGGGTGAACGCAACCCCCCCCCCAGAGGCGTGGCTTGGGAAAACAAATTCCCCCTCTACAGATCTGGAAACTGGGACTCAGACAGGCCACTGCGTCATTCAAAGTTGCACAGGCAGCAAGCAAGGGCAGAGCCAGAATCCAAACCCAGAACCAGCTGACTTCAGAATCCCAGCAGTGATGTCTCATGGTCAGAAGTATGGATGCTGGAGTGGATCAGAACCTGGAGTTGTCTCTGTGTCTGTTCCTTGCTGTGTGACCTTGGGCAAATAGTCTAGCTTCTCTGTGTCTCAGTTTCTTCGTAGGTCAGCTGGGGATAACACCAGGCACTTGAAAGGAATAGATGAGTCAATACACTTAAAATGCTTAGAACTGCCTGGCATGAAAGAGTAAATTTCAGCTATTATTTTTATTATTATTATTAACCTTAACAGAGGCAAGATCAAAAACCCATTTTTTTTCAAGTTGGCTTCTCTTTCAGACTTGGGGTGGGGGGAGCTCCTAAAGGGCAGCGGCCAGTCCCAGTCTGCCTGGGGTCCCCAGTCCTGGCAACAGGCTGGCCTCTAAGCCAGCCTTTAATCTGGGTTTTCTGAATGACATGATTCTCAGCTTCAGTTCCAGGATTTGATTGTCGCCAAGATTCTATTCTTGGTTTCTGGGATTTTTGAGGTCCTGCCAAGTCCCAGCTGGAGGATGGGCCTTGCCCTGCCCCCTTCCCCTCCCCCTCGTTTCACACTGCTGGCAAAGATGCCTCCTCGGTCCACAAGGACTCCACCATGGGTCCAGCCTTCTGCAGGGCGGTGGCCCGTGGGCTTAAAGTGGACAATTATTGAGTGTGAACTGCAGGCAAGGCCAATTCCAAGCACTGGGACACGGCAGTGGCCTCCCTGACCTCTGGACAGACTCGCCAGGGCTCAGGAGGTGGGGGCAGATGGAGAGTCAGAGCATCACCTATAAACCCAGCCTTGCACCTCTCTCCAATATAATAAGAACCTTGAAAGGGAAGAGTGGATGAGTCCAGAATGAGGGGTTTGGGGGAGAGCTGGTCCCCTCCCCAAGGCCCTTCCCAGCTACCAGAGGCCTCTGATGGGAAGCTAGACAGGGACCTGTCCGTGGTGCTGAACTCACCAGTGCCCACTTTGTCTTCTTGCCATAGGGCTCAGAGAGGGCTAGCGGTTTGCTTACGGCTGCACAGCAAGGGAGAGGCCAGGCATTGGGACCGTGTGGCTGGGTATTAGATGGTGGGGCAGGACTCTGGGATGCACCTGCCTTAGGAGGGTCTTAGGAGGGGGCTAGTTCTGAGAATTCTCTCTCTCTCTCTCTCTCTCACACACACACACACACACACAATGGTGAAGAGCTCATACTATATTCAGATGACAGGGCTTCAAGCCCTGCCTTTGTTCTCTACATATTACATGACTCTACACAGACTGCTTTATCACTCTATGCCTCAGTTCCCCCACTTGTAAAATGGAGATTACACAGCATGTACCTCGGGTAGTTACTGTGAGGACAGAATGAGCTAAAACATGTGAAGTCTTAGAAATGTTGATTTTAAAAAAAGGATTTTTTTTGTGCACATTGTCTCGTGTACATACTCAAATATACAGAGGTGGTCCAACATGGTGACAGACACAGTTTTAGGTGCATCCCTCCAACACACATGCCCTCCCACACACACTCAGTTCCCTCTACTTGCACCCTCACACACCCACATCCTTTCTCTTAAAATATCTCTCCCAGGGCCTTCAGAGGTGAGCATTTACAGAACTGTCTGGGGCTTGTCGCCTCATCAATAATACATGAACCTCATGCATATGCAAGAAGGAGTGTGCAAGGGGGGTGGCAGGAGAAAGAGGGGTGTGTGTATGTGTGTGTGTGTGTGTGTGTGTGTGTCCATCTCACAACCACCTTCTGTCTCAGTAGACACTGAGTGAGGGTGAGTTTGCCAGGGGGCATTTGTGTGTGTTTGTGCCTGGGTGTGCCTCAGGGTGCTGTGTGCAGGTGAGGATATCCATGAGGTTGTGCCCTGTAGTATGTGGACTTGTGCACAGGTCCCTAGCAGCTCTGTGCATTGGGTGGAGCATAGAGGACACCCTGTGGTCTCTGGACATGTGGGTCCGAGTGCCCCTTGGCAGGGAGTCAGGGAGTATATGAGTACATACGTGTGATCACGGAACGCCTCAGAGGAGAAAAGAAACGAGCTCAATAAATCATTCTAGGTTGCCCCTTCCAGACCCAACTCCCTGCCAGTGTCTCCCCTTTCCAATTCTGCACACAGACCACATCTTGAACCCCCACACTGTCAGCCACATGGAGAGGAAGGTTGCTGTACACACGGGACACAAACACAGCCATACACTCCAGACTCAGAGCCCAGAAGAGAGAGAGAGAGAGAGAGAGAGAGAGAGAGAGAGAGAGAGAGAGAGACAAAGATTCACGATGACATTAACAAAGAGAGACAATATGGGCACTGACAAGGCAGGCAGCACGTCTTCTGCACAAAGACACACACCCACATTCTCAGGCTCCCCACATAAACCCTTTGACGAGGCCACATCGTTAGACACAGCTACACACACACACACACACACACACACACACGCACACGCACGCACACGCACACGCACAGCAACGCCACCCCCTGACACAGCCCAGGTTGGATGGCTGTGGCTTTGGTGACTGATGGGCACACATCATTTTGCCACCTGGTGGTGTGGCCCCTGGCACAAGTTTCCTGACAAAGACAATCTGTCACATTCAACTCACAGAGGATCCCAGACCACCCCCAATGGGCACCTACACTCTCCTAGCATGGGGTAGACACACACAAAGCCCCCACCTCCAAGGGGGTCATCTTACATTTGGGGATGCCCAGAAGTAAGAGAGACTGCTGGGTTCTGGGGTCCCATGGTCTGCCCACCCTTCTTCCCTGCCCTCCCTTTCCCCAAGTCCCCCGCTGGGGCCCAGCGCCAACCCTCTCCTCAGCCTGGCTGTCTCCCATTAATGCTATTGAAAGGAACAAAGCCCTGTGCACAGGGATGGGGGTCGCTGCTGCCCAGGCTGGGTTTGGGGTCCCAGCCACCTACTTCCTAGCACTGATGCCTCCAAACCAAAGGAGGACTTCCACCTGCAACCATATGGACAGATGGAACTGAAGGGTGAGGCAAGGGTCTGTGTCTCGCTGTGGGGACACCGTCAGATATGGAGGTGCCTGGGGAAGCCCCCTCATTGAACTGGTGCCCCTCACAGGTCCTGGAGATCCATAACTTGTACTTTCAGGGGGGCTCTGATCCAGTCTTCACCTGGGAAACCCAATGTGCTCCTTGGGAGGAGGGACAGCACCCCAACTCCAGGTCTGAGGGAACAACAGGGACCATCTTGGGATGGGGCCCCCAGAGCCTTCTCCCCGAGTCAGGGCGTGTCTGTAGGGCATGGGCCAAAAGGACAGAAGACTTCCCCTTGGTCTCAGTGCAGACCCCTTCCATCAGGCTCAGACTGGTGGGGGCCCCTTGTCGCTGCAGTCCAGCCTGGCATCCTTCATTCTTCTGCAAATTGGGAATCCCCACTTAAAATCCCGGGGTGTCTCAGCTCGGACACTGGGATGCCCTGGCTCAGAGTCCCCACCCAGCATCTCAGTGCCCCCTCTTCTCTCTAAACTCGGTGTCCCGCCTCTTGTCTTGGTTCCCAACGTCCCCCCTCCCCCCAATTCTGAGACCCACCCCCACCCAGGCCCCTTCCCCACCAAGGAAGCAGTCCCGTATTCCCTAGACAACCCTACCCCAAATCCGAGTTCCTCTGACATCCCCAAGCCCCCTCCCAGTTTGCATTTCCTCCCCATCCCAGGGCTCCCTTTCTCCCTTCCCCATCGCCCCCTCCCCATTCTGGGGGCGTCTCGCTGATCCCAGGCTCCCTCCCCAATCCCAAGGACCTCTCCCCCAACCTAGCCCATCCCCTGCGGCGGACCCCCACCTGGCTCCTAGCTCGGATGCATCCCGGGGCGGTCGCCCGCCCGGCACAAAGGACGCTCAGCTCGGCTCGGGCGCGCCAGGTCCAGCCCCTGCGCCCCGCGCTCCGCTCCCCCCAGCACAGTCTCCGCGCTTATAAAGGGGCCGCGGGGCTGTTCTGCGCATGCGCCCATGCCAGACCGAGGCCTCGGGCTGCGAGAGGGAGGAGCCCCCTTTGATTAAAACTCCCAACCCATTCCTTCCGCTGCCTGTCCCAACCTGGGCAGGACTGCCCTTCACTTTCCCCGAGGAGCCGAGTTAAATGTCTCCGGAAGTTCCATGGTGGGCACGCCCCATCTTACAGATGGGGAAACTGAGCCCCAGGGGCACAAAGTTACTCCCAAGGTCACGTGGAGGGGAAGGCCAAGCTGGCATTCTAACCCTGGCCGCCTGACTCGCCAGGGCTCACGCTTGAAGCAGTTGTGATTAGGTATTATTTTATCCCATTTAAAGAGGGGAAGCTGCCGAAGCCGGTTTGGCTCAGCGGTAGAGCGTTGGTCTGCGGACTGAAGGGTCTCAGGTTCGATTCCGGTCAAGGACGTGTAGTATATTGGTTGCGGGCACATCCCCAGTGGGTGGGGTGCAAGAGGCAGCTGGCCGGTATTTCTCTCTCATCTCTCATCGACGTTTCTAGCTCTCTCTCTCTCTCCCTTCCTCTCTGTTAAAAATCAATAAAATATATTTTTAAAAATAAAATAAATAAATAAATAAATAAAGAGGGGAAGCTGAGACTCAGCGAATAAGCGGGTCCCACAGCTGATAAGGGACACACAAGGTGGACTCTCAGGTGCGTGACATCCAGAGCTGCTGTTACTAGCTCCAACCAGAATGTACCATCCATCCATCCATCCATCCATCCATTCCTTTGTCCAATCAGCACTTACGGAGCACCTGCTGTGGACCAGGCTCTGTTGGCACAGGGGGCATGGGCGTGGGCAGGGAGATACTAATCTTAAAAAGCCTGGACCCACACAGAGGAAAAGTTCTCAGCTCTAAAAGGGAATGAAGCACTGACACATGCCACCATGTGGAGGAACCTTGAAAACATGCTGAGTGAGAGAAGTCAGATGCAAAAGGCCACATGCTTAATGATCCTGTTGATATGAAATGTCCAGAACAGGCAAATCCACAGGGACAGAGAGTAGATTAGTGGTCACCAGGGGGCAGGGAGAGGAGGAATAGGTAGTGGCTGCTAATGGGTGCAGGGTCTCCTTCTGGGTTGAAGAAATGTTCTAGAACCAGACAGAGGTGATGGTTGCATAATAGTGTGCATATACTCGCCCTAACCGATTTGGCTCAGTGGATAGAGCATCAGCCTGTGGACTGAAGGGTCCGAGGTTCGATTCTGGTCAAGGGCATGTATCCCTTAGAGTGTGTGCAGGAGGCAGCTGGTCGATGATTCTCTCTCACTGATGTTTCTAGCTCTCTATACCTCTCCCTTCCTCTCTGTAGAAAATCAATAAAATATATTTTTAAAAATAATGTGAATATACTCAATGCCATTGAATTGTACACTTTATTTATTTTTTAAAATATATTTTATTGATTTTTGAATTGTACACTTTAAAACGATAAATTTTACGTTCTATGCATTTTACCACAATGAAAAATGGAAACGAAGGGGGATAAAAGCTTAAAGAGGTCAGCCCCTTCCCGTACCTATATCATTCCCATGGTCCTGGTCTCTCAGGACTGACAACGGACTGCACTGGACGGAGGGTCTGTGTGTCCACAAGAGCCCTGCATCTGTCTATGTAAGTGTGTTCTCGTATCTCTGAGGGCGGGGGGACAATCAGACGTTTTCAGCAAAATCACCAAAGTGCTGGTGGGAATGAGTGAGGGTTGAGGGAAGACCCCTGGGAAGCGAGATCGCCCTGGCTTCCTTTCGTGTCAGTTCTCCCGCCTGTGGACCCAGCCTTCCAGGCTGCAGGTGGAGGCTTCCTTTGCTGTCTCACTCCTCATCACGGAGGTCAGGGATCGATCGGGCTGTGTGCCTGCAGGTGGCAGGCTTGTGTGACCGAGTGCGGCAAGGGCCTGGGGTCTGGGTCCCGGTGTGGGATATGCATGGGGGCAGGCAGCTTGGTCTCCACAAGTCCTGCATTCAAACTCCTCTTGCTGAAACCGGTTTGGCTCAGTGGATAGAGCGTCAGCCTGAGGACTGAAGGGTCCCGGGTTCGATGCTGGTCAAGGGCACATCCCCAGTAGGGGGTATGCAAGAGGCAACTGATCGATGATTCTCTCTCATCAATGTTTCTAACTCTCTATCCCTCTTTCTTCCTTTCTGTAAAAAATAAATAAAATATATTAAAAACAACACACACACAAAACAACACACAACCCTCTTCACTCCTCCTAACAGAGTGACTCTGGGTCAGCCCTTTCATTCTTCTCTGCCTCCCCTTAGAAAAGCTTCTCTGTCTAAAACAGGGCTAATTAGGAGTCCGTACTGTACAGGGTTGCTAGGGGAATGAGAGGGGGACTAAATACACAAGATGGCAGCTGCTGTCATGCTGCTGCCCACTTTCCAGCGGGGAACACTGAGGTGCAGGGGGGAGGATTATGGCTGCACTGCACGGGCCAGATGGGAGCCCAGGTCTGTGGCCTCAGAGCCAAACTTATCCCTGCTTCTAGCTCTCCCACTCCTCCACTCCCTCCCCTGCTGCCCACCTCATGGCCCCCCTGGCTGGTGCCAGGGCTGAGCTTAGAGGGGCTGGCTGGGGCCCAGGGGTGGGCTGTTGCCGGGGGCTTGAATGAGGCAACCTTGCCTGGGAATCTGCTGGGCTGAAAGAGCTATTCTATTTATAGACCTGCACTGGGATTGGGTGAGCACCCCCAGCTCAGAGTGCCTTCTCTGTCCCCCCCACACTGGGGCCCCAGGCCAAGGGCTGCTGTGAGCGGGTGGAGGGAGCAGAGGAGGGAGCTGGTGGGCAGAGTAGGCTGGACCCTCCAAAAGATCTGGGTCTCAGGCGTGGACAGTGTCCCCCAAGTGCCTCTCAACATATCCAAGGCGACACACAGACACAGACACGGCACATGAGACCAGAGTCACATCTATCACATACAATGTCACAAACAACCGAAGGACACAATGACATCCCAGACACCCAGTGACTGCACAGAGGGCTCATACACAACCATGCCTGACAAGGCCACCTATAAGTCACACAGGCCACACATAAACCCCCCTTGCCATACACAAGTCATGCCTGCTGCACAGCCATACTCACAGCTATGAATCTGGCCTCGTCTAAAGTTCCTTCACACTTAAGCACCCACTGCTGTTCACACACTTCTGTGCCTCAGCCTTCCGGCTGCCACAGGCAGCTCACACTTGTCCCATGTTGTTCACCCCCAGCCATGTCTGTAACTGTGGACACCCCAACAGCCAGCCAACCCCCAATCATGATCATCTGGCACCATGTCACCAACATGGAGACATACAGTCCTCCCAGGGCCACACTCAGCAAAGTCACTCAACCTCACCCTAGTCATGGCTCAGGGTGTTCCCACTCAGTCCCTTCACGCCCAGCCATCCCTCCCACTCCCACTGTGACCCCCTCTTACCCAGACTCCCAGGCTCCCATCCTGTCAGAACTGACAAGTCCAGCTGGCACCGAGGGAGCATCTGTCTATTCTGAGCCAGCCCTGCTGGCCCCAGGCAGACCGCGGTGAATAAATCAGACTCAGGCCTGTGCCTACGGTGCTGCTGGCCATGGGACCCCATCACACTCACCCTCCAAGCCTCTCCAGGCTGGGGCCTTGGGTCAACCATTAAACCTATTCCCCAGGGGAAAACAAGGCTCAAAGCTATATATTTTTTAATATCTATTTTATTGATTTTTTACAGAGAGAAAAAGAGAGAGAGATAGAGAGTTAGAAACATTGATGAGAGAGAGTCATCGATCAGCTGCCTCTTGCACCCTCCCTACTGGGGACATGCCCGTAACCAAGGTGACCCTCAGCCATAAAATTATTTTCCAGAATCGAACAATGTCACAAACAACCGAAGGACACAATGACATCCCTTGACCAGAATCGAACCCGGGACCCTTCAGTTAGCAGGCCGATGCTCTATCCACTGAGCCAAACTGGTTTCGGTGGCTCAAATCTATTTAAAAGGCCTTTCCCTACCCTGCTCAAGGATAACAAGCTCATGAGAAGTGCGACCTGTTTTCTGTCAGGGGTGGGGCTGCCTCCCCAGACAAAGTCCCTGCTGGCTGTGTGACTTCAACAAATCCCTGACCCCCTCTGAGCCTCCATTTTTCTCCTGAAAAAATACAGAACTCAGCCCAGTGAAAGCAACTCCAGAGTCAGATGAGGGTTTGAATCCTGGTTCCCCTGGGTGACCATAGCCAAATGCCTTGGCTTTTCTTTAAAAAAAAAAAAAAAAAAATTATATATATATATATATATATATATATATATATATATATATATATATATATATTGTTGATTTTTTACAGAGAGGAAGGGAGAGAGATAGAGAACTAGAAACGTCAATAAGAGAGAATCATCAATCAGCTGCCTCTTGCACACCCCCTACAGGTGATGTGCCCGCAACCAATGTACATGCCCCTGACCGGAATCAAACCTGGGACCTTTCAGTCCGCAGACCGACGCTCTACCGCTGAGCCAAACCGGTTTCGGCTGCCTTGGCTTTTCTGTGCCTCCGTTTCCCTCAGTGAACCCGAGTTGCAGTGCTGGTTCTTTTAGAGTGCCCTCTGCTCCATCCCTTAGGGCAGTGGATCTCAATCCTCCTAATGCCGTGACCCTTTAATACAGCTCCTCATGCGGTGGTGACCCCCAACCATAAAATTATTTTCGTTGCTACTTCATAACTGTAATTTTGCTACTGCTATGAATCGTAATGTAGATATCTGTGTTTTCCGATGGTCTTAGGCTCTACAGGTTGAGAACCGCTAGCAGGGTCGCCTAAGACCATTGGAAATCACAGATATTTACATTACGATACTTAACACTAGCAAAATTACAGTTATGAAGTAGCAACGAAAATAATTTTATGGCTGAGGGTCACCACAGCATGAGGAACTGCAGTAAAGGGTCTGGGCATTAGGAAGGTTGGGAACCCCTGCCTTAGGGGGAGGGGGAGGGAGTGCCCAGTCTCTCCTCACTCCAGCAATGAATGGGCCACTTTTGGCTGCCCTGCTGGGAGCTTACAGCTGGTAATTCCTTAGAGAAACAGGAAGCTCTTTCATGCCCGGGCGCCAGAGGGGTGAGGAGGTGGGAAGAGGGTAGGAGCTGGCTTCAGCCCAGGGGGCAAAGTGGCTCCATGCCAAGCCCAGGAGTGGTGTGGAGGGCCCTGGGGTAAGCATATCCTTGGCCCCAATGGCTCTTAGTACCCTCAGCGGTAAAATGTAGGTGACATGGACTAGCGTAGCAGGTTTAATGTGTCAGTGGATAGAGATAAAAGGGTGTTTCAAGTTAAATACAGGGTGAGCTCTAGCTGGTCTAGCTCAGTGGGTAGAGCTTCAGGCTGTGGACTGGTTTGATTCTGGTCAAGGGCACATGCCCAGGCTGTGGGCTCCATCCCCAGTAGGGGACATGCAGGAAGGAGACAGCCAACCAATGATTCACTCTCATTGATATTTCTATCTCCCTCTCCCTTCCTCTCTGAAATCAATAAAAAATACATTAAAATAAATAAATAAATAAATAAATAAATAAATAAATGCAGGGTGAGTTGCCATATGTCATCCTAAAGACTGTACTAAATTCTCCATCAGATCTAGAAATAGAACTTCCTCCAGTTCACAGGCGAGGAGACAGGCTCAGAGGTCCACGTGCTTGTCCACAATCACTCAGCCAGTTAGTGAGTGGCCCAGCCAGGATTTGAACTGGACCCCACAAGGTCTATGCTCTTCCTAACTTCCTCTGGGGGAGGAGGGTTTTTTTCGTTTTGTTTTGTTTTGTTTTTTTTGCTATGTCCAATTCTGATCCTGAGACCAGCAGACCCAAGTCTGGATGGCACCAGATCATGACTGAATGCAGGAGATCGTGGCAGGCAGGGACTGATGGAGCAGCCCTTCCGCTCCTGTCCCAGTTTCCCAGCCAGCACCCCCTCCTGGGGCAGGCTTGGGCAGACACTAGTAGGACGCCAGGAGGACCATTCCCCCAGCCCTTGAAGAAAGGGGCTGGGCCCCAGACTATTCATTTGACGCCAGGAACCACAGCCTCCTGGCAATGGCTGATCCGTCTCAGAACCCTCCATTCATGCCCTTTCTCAAACACCTTCTGTGACTGCTCCTGAGCTCAGCAGGATCTGGCTCCACATATTTTATTCAAATTCATGGTCCTTGGTTATACTGTTCCCCCTGCCTGGACCCTGCACCTCCCCACTGCAAACCCCTAAATAACTGCCACTCCCCACTGCCCAGCTCTCTCTGTGTTGGATGAAGCCAAGGACTGTAAGAGGCCTCGGTTCCATCCCTGCACTTGATGAGCCCCAATCTGGGTAATACTGAGCTACACACACACACACACACACACACACACACACACACACACACACAGAGCCCCCTAGGGCCAGGGCTGAGCCAGGGAGAGAGAGAGTGCTGGGATAGCAGGGGGGTTTTTCTCACCCTGATGAATTCCTGCCCACCCATTAAGGTGCAGATAGAATACCCTCTCTCCCAGGAAGCTCTCCTACCCCTGCTATCCCAGCACTCTCTCTCTCCCTGGCTCAGCCCTGGCCCTAGGGGGCTCTGTGTGTGTGTGTGTGTGTGTGTGTGTGTGTGTGTGTGTGTGTGTGAGTGTGTGTGTGTGTAGCTCAGTATTACCCAGATTGGGGCTCATCAAGTGCAGGGATGGAACCGAGGCCTCTTACAGTCCTTGGCTTCATCCAACACAGAGAGAGCTGGGCAGTGGGGAGTGGCAGTTATTGTATTTAGTGAATCAGCAAACCATACCTTTAGCTTGGAATCTTTATTTGTGTAATCTGGTTTGGCAAACTCCTGTTCATCCTTCAAAACCCACTTCACATGCCCTTTCCTTACAAAAAGCCCGACCCAGGCAGCATTTACTGGGAAGAGAGCTGAAGGCCCCGCCTCCTGTGTTTCAGCCAGGATGCATGAGGCTGATGAAGACCTTTTTAAAAAATATATATATTTTATTGATTCTTTACAGAGAGAGAATCGTCAACTAGCTGCCTCTTGCACATCCCCAGGGGATGTACCTGAAACCAAGGCACATGCCCTTGACCAGAATCAAACCTGGGACGTTTCATTCTGCAGGCCTACGCTCCATTCACTGAGCCAAACCGGTTTTGGCTGAGAAATGGATTTGGCAGGCTTCCCCAGATAGAATCACATCATTATAAGAAGAACATCGATTTCCAAAGCCATTGCTCTATACCTGCGGGCACCAAAGGACAGCGTCCCACATACCGCCCACAGTTGTTTTTAGGTGCCCGCCCTAACCCAATCGCGGGGCGCGAGCCCTTTAAGAGGCGGGCCCTCGGGGGCGGGGCTCAGTCAAACCCGCCCCGGGAGCGACGGCGCCGCCGCAGCCTCAGTGCTTCTGCGCGGTCTCCGCGCGGTTCCGGGGTCCGGGTTTTTTTGTTATTTTTCCCCCAAAGAAACAGCCTTGGAGCCGGAGCGACCGCCCCCCACAAAAACCCACAGGACACCTGGCCTCGGGTCATTGGCAAAATCCCCAATTTTTCCGGCAAAGGGCTGATCGAGGCGACATTTAGGGCTGGGAAGGGTGGGGAGGTGACGGCTCAGGTCCGGGGCTGCCGGCGAGGACGTTCCAGCTCAGAGGCGTGGACTCGGTCTCGCTATTGCGGCTGGGCTGGCGCCGGGATTCGAACCCGTGCTGCTGAGCCCAACTTCGAACTCTGAGGACTTGTGGAGCTAAGATGGCCCAGTCCTTGGTTTGTGCAGACACCGTGAGCAGGTGAGGGAGGCCCTGAGGAGGTGGCGGCGGGCCGTAGTGGCACCGTCCTCTGCTTGGGGTTGAACTCTCTTTGGATGGAGCATGGGGCTTGTGAAGCCGGTGGCGAGGAGGGGTGGGCTGGCGGGGGCTGGGCCCTCAGTGCTGGATCCAGCCCCTCTCCTCGCCCTGATTCTGGTGCCTCCAGGGTGAGTTCGGTTCTGAATCGCAACACCCGGCAGTTTGGAAAGAAGCACCTGTTCGACCAGGACGAGGAGACGTGCTGGAACTCGGACCAGGTGAGCTCCCCCACCCCTTATGGGAATCAGACTCAGGGGCCCAGGGTGCCTCCAGAACTCCAGGGCTCCACAGGTGGGCTTAGTCGGGTTGGCCAACACGTGCTGAATCCTGCCCCCACGCTTCCAGGGCCCCTCCCAGTGGGTGATACTGGAGTTTCCCCGGCGCGTCCGTGTCTCCCAGCTGCAGATCCAGTTCCAGGGGGGCTTTTCCAGTCGCCGGGGCTGCCTAGAAGGTACTGGAAGGCCCTGGAAGAGGGGGAGAAGGGGTCGGAGGGGACACCCTGGCCTCACAGTCTGCCTCTTTCCCTGCTGCAGGTTCTCAGAGGAGTGAGGCTCTCGGTAAGATTGTGGACTTCTACCCTGAAGACAACAACTCCATTCAGATATCCTACCCTGGCCTCTGGGTGGGGGTGGTCTGTGCCTCTAAAAGCTGCCGGCTGTGTGTGGCCTCTAGGCCTGCATTCCTTCATCTGTGAAACGGGCCGATGGTAATGTTGTGTGTGTCTCAGGGACCTACAGCCCGTCTGACCCGGACTGGGTAGGTGGGGGCTGCAGACAGTTAAACGGTAAGCTGTTTCCCTTGACTGCGGTGCTCACACCTTTCCCGTACCGGCTGCGGAAGTGGACCAGCTGAAGGTAACGTTTGAGGACCCCGCGGACTTTTTTGGCCGAGTGGTCATCTACCACCTGCGAGTGCTGGGGGAGAAGGCGTGAGGCCGCTGGGCAGCGCCTCCTCCCGGAGACCCTCAGGAAGCACAGCCCAGTCCTGCGAGTTCTGCACGGCTTTATTGGTTTCTGCCGGGAAGCACCCCTCCCACCGTCTGTCTGTCCGTCCGGAGCTGCCTCTGAAGCCAGTGCTGGGTTCCCCCAACGCTGGGCCGACCGTCTTGTTCCCTGAGTGTCTGAGTCCCTGTGGGGAAGGCGGCCTTCACTCGGGGTCGTCGGGCACCAGGTTGTTCTGAAAGAGTCTGAGGATGTGGTTCTCGATCACCTGTTGCACTGGAAACGGGACCAGGAAAAGGTGGCCGTGAATGGGACTGGGCTGCAGAGAAACACGCCCACCTGCACCCGCCCTTCCCCGGGGTTACTGCCTTGAGAACAGCTACACCCTGCCCTCCGGGGGGCGAACAGGGCCCTCCCCACGTACAAAGGTAAATCCGCACGCCTCCCAGGGCACAGCTGGGAAGACTGAGGCCCCTATCGGCGACCAGAATTGAACCCGGGACCTTTCAGTCCGCAGGAGACTGAGGCCCCTATCCCAGGAACCTCAGTTTCCCCTAAGTTTATAAAAATGTTTTTGGAGGCATTTCAGAGTTATAAAAATACTCCTTACAAAACAAAATCGGTGAATTGTTATATGTATGAAAGGACAAGAAGGGCTATGGAGATTGATTTGTCCCACATGGAAGACTCCTTGAAGAAAGGAGGGGATATTTCCCAAACCATCAATCCCCTCCATGACCACAGAGGTTGGTTCTGTTAGAATCACCCCATTCCATGGGTGGGGAAGCAAATGGAGAAGTGAGGAGTCAAACTGGGGTCTCTACTTACACCCACTTCCTGCCTCAGTGAGTAGTCTCCACGGCCCTGGACACTCCCTCTGGGTGTCCTCACCCTGCCAGGCCTCTGCATGAGGTGTTTCTCTAGCCTGGACCATCCTCCCTCCCCCTGGGTCCCCAGGAAGCCCAATGTGACCCCCCATCCATCCTGAGGTGGGCCAGGCCTCTCGGTGCCAGAGTGTCCTCCATCATGACCTCAGTCACTGACACACATGGACCTCCACCTCCATATCATAAGGAGTCCCCTGAACTAGGCCTAGCACATGGCCCAAGCCAGGTACACAGTGGCCCTCAATGTTTGCTAATGTGAACATTCTTGTTGCCAGTATCCAAGAGGCAACCCCCATGTGCCCTCTCTGGTCACCCCACCTACGGCACCCTGTCCCTTCCCCATGTGTCTCAGGCTGACCTTTGCGGTATCCCAGAGCCACAGCGAGATCCATTGGGGTGTAGCCAGAGTCAGCTTCGGTGGTGAGGTCAGCTCCTCGGGCTACAAAGCAGAGCGGGCGCTGCAGGGGAGGACTGGGAGCCCAGAACGGGGCCTGGGACTCTGGAGAGGCAGTGACCCCCAAAGACAAAGCCCCAGGTCTGTTGGTTGTCCATGTGGCCTTGGACAAGAGACTGAGCTCTCCTGAGAATGTGGCCAACAGAACTCCCACCTCCAGGGTCCCTGAGACCAGACCCCTGTGGTATCCCACCACCTCCTGCCCCCTGATCGTTCAGTCCTTTGGGAAAAGCAGGCAAGATCCGTTGAAGCAGCGCTCTGACCCCTCCCTGGCCCTGAGGATTCCTGCAGTGCCAGCGAGGGCCCTTGGCCTCCCAAGGTCGGCCTCTACTCCCACTCACCCAGCAAGGCCTCCACGCACTTCACATGGTTCCCACGCACGGCATAGAGCAGTGGCGTCCCTCCATTCTGTCAGGGGCAGGGGCAACCAGCACTACCTTTACTGGATTCTCATACCGCCCAGCACCCTCCAGTTTAATGTGCTTCCTTCTCTCTCTCTCTCTTTTTGTTCTTTCTCTTAGCTCCTCCTTTGGGGCTCAGCTTAGATGTCCCTCTTCTAGGTGGCCCTCCCTGTCCTCCCTTGGCTGTGCAGATCACCAGCTACCTATGTGACTGTCATCACAGCATTATTCGCTACATCTCAGCTGAGTGTTTCTATATTGGCTCCTCTCTCCCTCCCTCCCGTCCCACCAAACCTAGGAGATCTGAGGCTTGGGGAGGAGTCCGTCTTGTGTTCTTAGCATCCAGAGCAGGCCTGGTACCCTGCAAGGAGCCCAGGGCCGGCATGCGGTGCCTCACCCAGTCGTAAATGTTGATGTCCACATCATGCTCCAGCAGCAGCACCACGATGTCTGTGTAGCCACCTGTGCTGGCCAGTGAGAGGGCGCTCTCCCGCTCCTTGGCCAGGATGTGGGGGTCGGCACCCTGGGGGGAGCAGAGAGAGAGTGGTGATGGGAGGAGTGGGAGATCCCCTGGAATCCTGTGGTCCCCATGGCGGCCACATCTAACGACATGGCACTGGCAGATTCAGCGGAGACTTGGCCGCCCTCAAGTCCCTGGAAGTCCCCAGCTGGGCAGGGACGCACCCATTCAAGCAAGAATCGGACGGTCTCTTTCTCTCCGAAGGCTGAGGCCCAGATGAGGGGGGTGAAGCCACGCTCGTCCGGCTTGTTGATGAGGTTGTCTCCTGGCAGGAGGGGTGGTACCACTGGGCTGCACCCCTGCCCCCTCTCCCAAAGCTGTGGGAGCGGGGATCAGGTGGGCAGCTGGGGTCAGATGGGGGGACATGTGTGGATACACACAAGTGGCCACGCTTGTACACAAGCATAGACATAGGCATGGACACTCACAGGTCACAACAACATCCATGCACACACCAGCACACAAGGTCAGACAAACACCTGGGTGTAAACACACACCTTTCCTCAGATGCTCCTTCAGCTGGCTCAGTTCTCCCTGGGCTGCAAGCTGGTGGATGGACAGGGCTGGGGCCAGAGAGAGGCAGTGTCCTCACTTGTCTCGTCCTTGCTTTGTGCCTCAGTTTAGCTTCTGTCCCAAGTTGCTCCTCTCAGCCCTGCCACCCCCCTCCCCCCTCCCCGTTAAGGACAGGGGCCACTCACAGTCCAGGGTGGCCGGCAAGGCAGAGACCTCATTCCCCCGCTGCCGGTTGGTGAGGGTCGTAGAGTGCTTTAGGGAGTTGCCTGTTAGAGAGAGGAAGGGTTCTGGGGCTTCAAGCTAGACCCTGGGGGTTTAGAGCCACCAAAGACACTGCATGACTCTCTCTTCCACTCCACTGATGCAAGTGGAGCTGAGCCCTGAGAAGCTGGAAGCTACAGGACCCACTGGCCAATCTGGGGATGTCTCATAGACATCAATGGGTCATCTGAAAACCTGAAGGATTTGGAGTTTGTTGCTCATCAGAAAAGGCAGTTCTCGGAGTACCCTGAGTGGGGTGCTGGGCCCTGCCTGTCATCAGAGATTTAAATAAGGTATGGGGCAAGGCCACCAGGTCTCCTGAGAGACTGGCAGTCATGACCTAGGTCCTTCTGAGTGATGGAAATGTTCTAGAATTAGAGATAGAGGTTGGGGTTACCTACCACTGTGAATGTACTTACTGCCACTAAATTATATGCAATTCTGGTTAAAATGGCAACTACTATGTTATGTGGATTTTAACATAATAAAAACAAATAAGCAACCCCTTGCTGGGTGGAGCAGGAAGACATGTATGCCCTAGGCGGTGAGACATAAAACAGAGGCTCCATCTAGGCCCTGACATCCCACAGCCCTTGCATCCCAGAGGCTGGTGCCCAGGGAGTACCTACCCTGAGGTGAAGAGGCGCCGGCATCTGGTTCAGGATTCCCAGGATCTGGGGTGCAGGGGAAGAGACTGAGCACCACTGTGTCTGAGCCATCCGGGGCCTCATCCCTGGGGTCCTCAGGTTCCCCAGATTCTGGGGTGGGAGGCTGCTGGGTCGGGCTGAGGTTCTCTGAAGGCTGGGTGCACTCCATGTGGGGAGCTAATGGAGGCACCTAAAGGGGAGAGATGACAATACTTAGGAACAATTCTTATGAAGTTAGGTACCAACTGCATAACTGGCCTTGCACAGTGAGGGTGGATAAACTCAGGCTCAGCAGGGAAATTAAATCACAGTCCAATTCCTTTTCAGGCCCCCTCTCCACCACCACCAGGACACGTCCAACAGTCATTGCTTAAAAGTGCTGGCTCTGGGGTCAACTATCTGGGTTGGAATCCTTCCACTTACAGGCTGTGAGAACTTGGGCACATGCCTTACCTACTCTGAACTTGTATCCAAATTAATAAAAAGGAGAAATGAGGTCTAAAAGAAGTCTTATCTGTACATAGCTAAGCAGGGGGCCTGAAACCGGCAGAGCTTAATAAATGTTCGCTGTGGTTATTTTTTTGGAGGGTGGTCCCCGGAATGACGGAGGGATCAAACAAAGATGTAATTGGTTCCATCCCGCCCGCCCCTCCAAGCCGATCCAGGACATTCACTCACCTTCCACGAACCTTCTCTGTCACCGCTCGCCGCAAGCCCAGATCCCCCAAAACTTGGAGGCCCAATTCACAAACTTTTCCCCTCCAATTGATGTAGCGGGACGCAAGCTGGAGCCTGGATGGTCAGCACACTGGCTTCTTCTGTCGGGACAGAAAGCAACTTGATACTCGACCACTACCCCCACCCCAGAGGCCCCCCACTGCGCCTGCGCACCCTGCCCCCCAAAAGTGCGGAAGGGCAGGAGCAGTAGGAGCTGCTTCTGGCCCTTTAAGGATTGGAGGGGCGTGGCTTCCGCTGGAGCCGGAGCCTCGCAATTGCTCCTGCGCCTCCTAGTCCCGCGGGGTCAGAGAAGTGGGCGGGGCCTCCAAAGGCTCGGCGGATCTCATTGCGCCTCTTAGAAGCCAATCGGCCCCAGTTTGGGGCGGGCAGGCGGGGCTTTCTCCCTCGAGGGCAAGGGGGCGGAAGCAGGCGGGGCGTCCAGGATTTAAAGGGGCGACTCCATTGTCGTCCCGGTCCTCAACCATGCTCCCTCTGGGACAGGTGCAGGGACTTGATTGCAGTGAGGTGCAAAGAGGCCGTTACTACGGTCCGAAGTGAGCGGTGTGTAGAGCGTTCCCCAATTCATCCGCCCCTGGAAAAGGGGGTTCTTCCCTTCCACAGGGTCCCTCCTGGAGCTTCAGGGGTCCGAGCCCCGTCCTCACCGCCTCCCGGTGTGCCCCCTTCCCCTGCCCCTCACTCACGGCCTCCCTCCGGGTTAGGCAGAGACGGAGGAACGGAGAGGCAGGCAGTGGGCACTGGAATAGTGGCAGGGCCCAGCGCGGTTTCGCGGGGGAAGGTTTAGGGAGCTGTCACCGTCTCCAGACTTCCGGTTCCGGTTTTCAAGTAGAACGGGCCTCCGTCGCCATGGAGGAACCGGAGATGCAGCTCAAGGGGAAGAAAGGTAACGCGAGGCAGGCGCTGGGCTGTAGGAAGGGCCCAGGAGCTCGCGGAGGGGCATCTTGACAGGGGGTGCCGGACGGGGGGAAGACGGGGAGGGAGCGTGAGGGGCACCATTGAACCCTGGTCCGGCCTCTGACTAGTTTTGAAACTTTTAGGAAGTGCCCGTGCCTCGGTTTTGTCATTTGTAAAATGGGGAGTATAGCCCTCCTCCCTCCCTTCATAGGCTTGTGAGAACCCGAAGAACTGATGTTGGTAATGCCCTGGGAGAAAGCTGGGGCGTGGCAATCGTGCATATTGTTGCCTTATAGTTACGTATTTGTGTGTGTTTACACTGACTTACCATATATTTATAAGCACATAGTTACAAATTACAAAATGCCATACTTTCTAAATTATGAGTCTCTTGTTATTTTATCACACACGTTATGACTTTTTTTAAAAAAAATTTAAATTGATTTCGGAGAGGAAGGGAGAGATGAGAGAGAGAGAAACATCACTGATGTCCAGCCGGCATGGCTCAGTGGTTATAAATAAACTTCCAGGCACTTACAGACCCAGTGACCAGTGGATCCTTCTAGGAGGAATCTCAGATTTATTCACGGGGGTAAGAGGAATGCGAGGAGATCCGAGTGGGCAGCAGCCGTGTCCACTACACGTAGAATTGGGAGGGGAAAGATCATGAGTTCCCTGGATGCGTTGATAATATGAATGAGGCCATCTGTGACCGTGACCTTCAACCTCTCATCTGGGCCACCGGTGACCCAGCCTCTGGAGAGGACACCAGAGGCTCCTCACTGCTCTGGCTGGCCTCATAGGTTGAGCAATCAGGAGTCTTATGCTTTGTTTCTTTGTGTCTGTGTACCCTTTCTCCTGATTTTGCCTCCTTCCACTGTCAATTCTGGAACCAGTCACAGACAAGTTCACAGAGAGCGTCTACGTCCTGGCCAATGAGCCATCCGTGGCCCTCTACCGGCTCCAGGAGCACGTGCGCCGCTCTCTGCCGGAGCTGGCCCAGCATAAGGTGAGCCCCACGCACCCCTGCCGCACCCCCTGCAGGACTGATTCACACTGGACATGTGAGGACATGGCGGGGGGGACCTGCTGGTGGAGCAGGGGAGGGGCTCTTGGGATGAGTCAAGGCTGGAACACAAGCAAGGAGGCCTGTGGTCCCTGAGGTTGGGGCTGTGGGTGGACAGATGTGGGGCATTGGAAGAAGGAGCAGCAGGCCTAGATCAGTTGTGACCTGAATGGTGTGAAGACTAGAGGGAAGAGCCTGCCAGGGAGAGGGAAGAGCTGATGCAAAGACATAGTAGCTGAAAGCCTGGACCCGTGAGGGAAGAGTTGGAGGAAGAAAGGTTGGGGGCGGGAGGGGGCCAGTCTCTGCAGCCATGGTGATGGGGTGCTGCATCCCAGAGAGCTGGGATGACAGAGGAGGCAGCCTCGCCCTGCCTCATAGCCCTCACCCTGCAACCCCCACAGGCCGACATGCAGCGGTGGGAGGAGCAGAGCCAGGGAGCCATCTACACAGTGGAGTACGCCTGCAGGTGAGCACCTCAGCCTCCCCATTGCCAGCATCACCTCGCTGTGCATGGGGGTCACCGCCTGGGCATTCGGGACCATCTCCGCCAGCTCCCTGGTGAGCCCTGTCTTGAAACCCACCTGAGGGGGGAGGCTTGTGGGTCTCAGTTTCCCCAGGTTCCAGCCTAGGCCTGTGCTTCCCACTATTTGCTCAGCCTCTGTGTGCCTGGGGCAGGCTTCCTCCCAGCTCTGATGCCCTCCCTGTCTATCATAGGAGGGTGTAACAAGGTTGGGGAAACATAACATTTGTCATCTTAACCACTTCTAAGTACTAGTTCAGCGGCATTACGTACATTCACATTGTTATACAACCGTCACCTTCCATCTCCAGAACTTTTCATCTTATACAACTGAAAGTCTGTTTCCTTTAAACACTAACTCCCATCCCTGCTCCCCCAGCCCCTGGCACCCACCGCTCTGTCTTCTGTTTCTCTAATGTGACTTCCCTAGGGACCTCACATGAATGGAGTCATACAGTATTTGTCTTTTTGGGTCTGTCTTCCTTCATTTATAGCAAACACATCAAACTCATGGCCGGTGGGCTGGCGGCAGCGAGTTTGACATGCTTGATTTAGAGTAATGTCCTCAAGGCTCATCCATGTTAGAGTATGTGTTGGAATTTTCTTCCTCTTTAAGGCTGGGTAAAATTCCACATTTTGTTTATCCATTCATTTGTCAGTGGGCATTTGGGTTGCTTCCATGGTTTGTTGTTTGTTTGTTTTGCCTTTTGGTTTTTTTTCTTTATTGATTAAGGTGTTACATATAGGTCCTTATTCCCACATTGCCCTCCCCCGCCCCCCATTCATGCCCTCAACCCCTGGTGTCTGTGTCCATTGGTTAGGCTTATATGCATGCATACAAGTCTTTGGTTGAGCTCTCCCCTGTACCACCACCCTCCCCTAGTACCTAGTTTTTTTATTTTTATTTTTTACTCATCAGGAGATATTTTTTCCATTGTTCTTTAGAGAGAGAATGGAAGGGAGAGAGGAGAGAGAGAGAGAAAGAAAGAGCTAAACAAGCATCGATGTGAGACACGACGACTGGTTACCTCCCACGCTTGCTCCAAAGGAGTCCGGGGATGGATCCAGTAACTGGGGTACATGCCCTTGAACAGGAATTGAGCCTGTGATGTTTGGGTCCACAGGCTGATGCTCTAACCACTGAGCAAATGGTCAGTGCTGTTGTCTTTCTTTTTTAAAATCTTTACCTGAGGATATATTTACTGCTTTTATAGAGAGAGAAACACCAATTTGAAAAGCACATTGGTTGCCTCTCAACTGGGGACTGAATCCCGAAACCAGGGCATGTGCCCTCATCAAGAATTAAACCCATGACCCTCAGGTAATGGGATGATGCTCCAGCCAATGGAGTGTTCTGGCCAGGGCTGGGCTGCTTCCATGTTTTAGCTATTGTGAATAATACTGCTGTAATGTGAATGTGCCATTTGTGTTTTTTTGTTTTGTTGTGTGTGTGTGTGTGTGTGTGTGTGTGTGTGTGTGTTTAAAATATATTTTTATTGATTTCTGAGAGGAAGGGAGAGGGAGAAACATCAGTGATGAGAGAATCATTGACCGGCTACCTCTTGCGTACCCCCAACTGGAGATCGAGCCCACAACCTAGGCATGTACCCTTGACCAGAATTGAACCTGGGACCCTTCAGTTCGCAGTCCGATGCTCTGTCTACGGAGCAAGCCAGCTAGAACTGTTTTTTGGTGTTTAAATTTTCTCTAAATCTTCAGATTGTCTCCTCTGCCCTAGGAGAAAGATGCCTGAGGGTGAAAAACTGCATTTGGTGGATTTTTTTTTTGGCGTTAATGGCAGCTCTGCTGGCCTTTTCTCCTGCACTTCTGTTGGTTTCTGGAACTGTATTTAATGCCTTGGCTTGTTCCATTTGCCTCAGTAGTTTGCCTGGCATGGCCTGTGGGTCATTTGGTGGAGGCTGGACACTCCCAACCTTTCTCGTCTGTGGCACTGTTGGGTTTGCGTGCCTGTTTGTGCTATGTGGGTGAAGGTTCCTTGAAAGGAAGTCCTGCTATTGGGGCCACCGAGCTGAGTGTTCTGCCATCAGCAGTCTTAGCCCCTCCACTGGGGCAGGGGGTGACCGGGACAAATGGCATCTTCCTGACGATGGTGGTCTATGGCTTTATGGACATGAAGGAGCCTTTGGCTTTTATTTATTTATTTTTAAAATATGTTTTTATTGATTTTAGAAAGAGAGAGGGAAAGGGAGAGAGAAAGAGAGATAAACATTGACTGGTTGCCTCCCGTATGCACCCAGACCAGAGATTGAAACTGCAGCCTGGTCGTCTGCCCTGACTGGGAATTGAACCACCAACCTTTCAGGGCATGGGACGATGCTCAATCAACTGAGCCACACTGGTGGGGTGAGCCCTTGGCTTTTAGTTTTTTGAAATGCTTTATGCAGGGTTAATGGTTGGTGTAAAATTGAAAGATGTTAAATTGGGGTAAACTATTTAATAGTGAGTTTATGTTAGTGAAGTTTTTTTCTTTTTTCATTTCTTTAAGTTCTTGTTTTATTAGTGAGTTTTTAAATCAAGTTGGGTAATCAACTACTAGAAAAGCTGACTGCACTTGGTGGCATAAGATGAACAAGTTAACAGAGTGGGTAGCAGTGAACGCTCCTCCCTCTGATCTTGTGGCCATTTTCAAGCAGGTCTCTGATAATAATTGGAAGTGATTTTTTTTTTTTTCTTTCACAAAAGGAAACCACACTTTTAGCTCTGGTCAGTGTGGCTCAGCAGTTGGAGTGTCAGCCCTTGGAATGAAGGGTTGGGGGTTCAATTCCTGGGCAAGGACAATATCTGGGTTGTGGGTTCCTGGTCTGGTCTCCATGTGTATGGGAAGCAACTGATCAATGGGTCTCTCTCACATCCATCTTTCTCTCTCTCTCCCCTGCCCCCTTCTACTCTCTCTAAATATCAATGGAAAAAATATTCTCAGGTAAGGATTAACAACAAACAAAACCACACAATAGGACACTGTTTACTGCAGATGTCGCACAGGTGACTTTCTGGCATTCGCAAGACCCTTGTGTCTTGGCAGGGATATCTAAACATTGAGCTCCTGACGAGCCCTCAAGAGGCCCAGAGTCCCCCAGGTATCTGCTGAGCTCCAGTTGGTGGGTGCGGCAGGGTGGTGCCTACTGCGTCTGTCTTCCCATTATAGTGCCGTGAAGAACCTTGTGGACAGCAGTGTCTACTTCCGCAGCGTGGAGGGCCTCCTCAAACAGGCCATCAGCATCCGGGACCACATGAATGCCACCCAGAGCCACAGGTAGCTCCCAGCACCACCCGCCTCTGCTGTTCTCCGCCTCCTTGCCGGAAGGACCTTTGCTGCTCAGCCAGGAACTGCCGCCATCGCTCCTCTGACAGCTTCCTTTCCGCATCTCACAATGCTGCTGGCTTCCTCTTGTCCTTTGGTGTCTGTGGCAGGAGACTTCAGTCACTCAGTCCCCAGATCCTGAGCTCTGCTGTGTGCCTGGTCCTGGGCTGGGAGCTGGGGACAGAGAGGTGACCAGGACAGGTCTCACAGGGAGGCGCACAGCAGCCAGGCACACACGGAACGGACCAGAACACTTCAGAAACGTGCAGAGGAAACTTGGGGCTCTCTGATGAGGCAGAGGAAGTGGGAGCGGAGGCCTGGCAGATTGGCTGACAGAAATGACTGGGGGTGATGCTGGTGAGGACAGAGGCCCTGGGGCTGGGGAACTGGGTGTTGGAAGAGCATCTAGAGGATGGGTGTGGCCGGAGCAGGTGAGCGAGGGGGAGACGGGGTCAGGGAGGTGGGCAGCCAGCAGGAGGCTGCCCAGAGCTGAGGAGGCTTTCGCTGAAGTCAGATGGCATACAAATGAAAAGCACTCACAGCCCGTGCACACCGGGGAGAGAGTTTGGGGGAAGGAGTTTTTTGTTTTTCATAACTTAATAAATATGCATTTGAACACACACACATGCTGTAAGCCATAATTCTACTTTGAGATGTATCTGGCTCCCGTAGTTTGGGGTTCTGGCCTGCCTGTCTCCCACCAGATATTTAGGGAAAAAACCCACAAACCTCTGTGCTGCTGTGTCGGATAACTGAAACATGAGACATTCAAACAAAAGCCTTGTGAATGTGTAAAGCAGTGTGCAGCCATCCTTCTGAGGCAGCATGCTGGGCTTTACCTTGGTGTGCTGTTCTGCTGCTATTGGTGACAGCCATCACTGGAGTCGACTCTGTAAAGTGCCTTGCACAGCGCCCTGCACTCAGTAGGGCCTCAGAAAGCTAGAGCTTTTCCTTTGAACTCAATGCCCCGCTTGTCCTTGCTGTCGTGAAAATGCAAAGTGCTTTTCTGAAAGCCTCAAGCCGCTGCTGACATCTCTCTTTGCAAAGCCCTGTGGGTTCCAAGTTCTCAGACATGCATGAGTCCCAGCCATGAACTCTGCAGTAGGTGGCTGGTCCCATTTGTACCAAGGACGCCCTGAAGGCTCAGGCCAGGGGTCTTGGGAGGGTGACCCTGTGCACAGTCCAGCCTGGCTGAGCAGGCCTACTGGCCTCAGACTTGGTCTCACGGATACCGCACATGTTCTATTCCAGCCCCGAGGAGTTACCCCCACCCCCCTCGGCCTGATCCCGGAAGAGACTTGGAGGTACTTTGGCCCCTCCAACCAGGTCAGTGCTGAGTGGGACGAGGAGCCTCCTGTCTTCCGCCTTCTGAACTAACCCACCCTTTTGTTGTCCAAGAAGGGATCTGCCATCTAATCACTTGCCTCTGACATGCTGTGTGGTACGGGCCTTGTAGGATGGTTTAGTCAGGGATGGGGGGTTGGGTTGGGGGGCGGGATGCAGAGTGAGGGAGACCTAGTGCTTTCAGCCCAACTCCCTCGTCCTCCCTCTGCCATCTTCTTGCCCTTATTCAGGTCATAAGCCCTATCCTGATCCCAAGGACCCCTCCTAAACAGAGTGGATCCCATATGTCCCTGCCTACCTCATGCCAGCTGCTTGCCTTACTTACGTACCTTCTCTCAGACAGAGCTCGGCATGGCGATCCCACCCAACTCTGGACTCCACTCCACCACTGACCTGCTGTGTGACCTGAGCAAGTTCCTCCCCCTCTCTGGTCTCTGCTTTTATCTTCTTGGAAGTGACTCATCAGGTGGCGGAGGTGGCAGTTTTCCCGCTCCTGCCCGTAACCCCCAGGCCAGCCGTAATGTCCCGAGACAAGGCTTCGCTGCCCGGGGATTCCTATCCCGCATCAGCCATGTTTCCTTGAACCAGTAACTGCCACCGTGTTAGTCCCATTGGTTACACTGTGCTGGGGGCTCTGTAACGGTCATCTTTCCTCCTCAGACAGCCCTCAAATACAGGTGTGACTTGTGCAAGGTCACACAGCTAGAGGAGACCAGACCCCTGCCTGGTTTGGCCCCAGCCTTGCCTCTGACACGCTGTGTGACGGGGCCTAGAACTGACCCTCTCTGGCCTCCCTTTCTCCATCTGGACAAGGAAGGCTGGACTGGACCTTTTCTACAGCCGAGGTGGACCTTTGTGTACTTGCTTGCCTGGCCGGCATTCTGCCACAAGGGGATACACCCATCCTGGGCGTAGGCCAGATGGAGAAGTCACTTGGGAACCCTGAGACTAAATTACTGTATTTGCCAAAATTGCTTTGACTTTTTCCGCTAACTGCAGAGCCTATACTGATCTCTTCGAAATCTAAGCTTAGGAGGTCATGACCCATAGTCTGTACACCTCCAAGGCCAGCTGTGTCAGCACAGTGTCCAGCAAAATGTATCAGGAAGATTCATCAGGCCCACTGCCCTGGGAGGACCCTCCATAGTTCCCTTGGCACTGTGGGTGGCTGGGAGAGAAGGGTGGCAAGGGCCAGGGGCAACCCAGGGGAGAAACAGAGGGTCCTGGTTGGTATAGGGCTGTGGAGGAGCCTGAGGGCCTGGAGAGGGTTTAAGGCCACAGGAGATGTCAAGTACTACCTCCACTGCCAGGAAACGGGAGTTGGTCCTCTCTCCCCTCCTAGAGTATATTAGGGGGCCTCTATTCTGCCTCCCACCCACCAACTTAGTTTGAGGGGAAGGATGAACCTCAGGTCCAACGCATTGAGGCCCTGACTAGCGTGTGGCCTCCACAGCATCCCTCTTCTTGCCTGCTCTGAAAGTGCCTCTAATTGTCCCTCCTTCTACCTGTCCACCATGCAACCGTTTATCCAGCAAATATTGACTGTCCCCTCTGCGCCAGGCCCTGCCGGCCCCGGGGATGCCCTGGTGAGCAAGACAGGCCGCTAAGTGAGGTAACTGCACATATCCCAAGGGTGCTGTGAGGTAGTAGGAGACAGGTGTGGGGTGCCCCAGACCTGGAATTTCCAGGGTTCCCCGCCACCCACAGCCCCAGGACACAACCTTAGCCTGAGACTAATAGACCTCACAAAGAGGTCTGTGCAGGATTCTGGCAAAGGCCCACAGGGAAGGAGTGGGGGCTGGTAATTTGCATCTTATTTACATGGCCGCTTCACCTTTCACACCCACGAACGCCCCTTAACAGTTGGCCGCCAGGGGGCGCAAGAGGCAAAGGCTTGGCTGGGCACTCGGCCTCTAAAAGGTCATTGTCCTCATTCCTGGCTGATTGCAGTGGGAGCATCATGAACCTTCCCCTCTTCCCTGGCCCACCCCTCTCCCCCCACGTCCTCGATTCCATTTTTCAGAGAGCGAACTAAGGCTCCTTGAGGCTGGACTACTCAGCAGGATCCCGCATCAACCCCCAAGCGCTCCTGATCTTCCCTTCTCCTGGTATGGCGTTCCTGCTCAGTGGGACTTGCTTCCAGCAGAACCCCAGAGACAGGACAGCTGGGAGAGAGGCAGTGAGCTCCCCCTGCCTTGGGGCAGGAGTGTAGCATCCATGAGGGTGATCTGGAAGGGATCCCAGCCCTGGTGATGAAGTGTGGCTTCTCCACCCAGCTCATTCCCACCCCATGCGAGGCTCCTTCAGACCTGCAGGTGGGATAAAAGGCCCAGGAAGCCAGCACTGCCCCAGGTTGGTGTGCAGTGGTCAAGGCAGGAATCAGAATTGAGTTTGGTTTTTAGTCCTTATCGCCTGGTTTTATTTCAGCCCTGCTCTAAGGGTCCTGCCCCTGGGAAGTCCCTTCCTAGCCTTGCCATATCCCCCATGAGGCCTCTGGGTGCCCCAAACTTGGTCTCCACGTCCCTCTACCACTCATACCCTCTCCCGGGCGCTCCAGTTGTGTAAGAAACCCATGGAGACACCCTTTGGTGCTGCTACATACTGGGCCTGGCGGAGGAACCCCTGGGCTGGGGAGACAGAGCTGGACGTTTATCCCAAAACCGCTGGGTCAGCACTGGACTGGAGGGAGGGCTGGGGGCGGGAGAATCCTAACTGGGAGGGGGATATGGGATGCTTTTGGGGGAGTGGAAGGTAAGCCTTAAAAGGTTCTCCCCAGAAGGAGAGGCCGCTATTGCCCCCACTTTTCATATGAACAAACAAGCTCAAAAGGGTGGTGTGACGGCGTGAAGTCACTCCGTGAGAGGACATTGGAGCTGGATGGGGACAGGGTCCTTTCACCTGAGGTTCTGTCTGCCAGGCCACACTGTCCCTGCCATGGAGACTCCTCTGCAGCCCTGCCCGCTGCCACGGGGGAGAGGATCTGGAAAAAGGGACCTGGAGGAAGTGGCTCTGCCACCTCACCACCCTCCCACCTCATCTCCCCCATCTGCAGGCCCCCTTCTCAGATCCCTCATCTCTGGCCCTTTCCACCCCCAAACCACCCCTTTATCCTCCAACGTCTTACTCCCCTCTTACTCCCCTTACCAGACTGAGGTAAAAATTTTTCACCCTAACCGGATTGGCTCAGTGGATAGAGCGTCGTCCTACGGACTGAAAGGTCACAGGTTCGATTCCGGTCAAGGGCATGTACCCTGGTTGTGGGCACATCCCCAGTAGGAGGTGTGCACGAGGCAGCTGATTGATGTTTCTCTCTCATAGATGTTTCTAACTCTCTATTCCTCTCTAAAAAATCAATAAAAAATATTTTTAAAAGATTTTTTGACTGTCCCACCCTGGCTGGTTTGGCTCAGTGAATAGAGTGTTGAAAGGTCCTGGGTTTGATTCTGGTCAAGGGCACATGTCCAGTTTATGAGCTCAATCCCTAGGAGGGACTGAGAAGAAGGCAGCCCGTCGATGACTCTCATCACTGATGTTACTATCTCTCCTCTCCCTTCCTCTCTGAAACCAATATATATACGTATATTTAACCATATTAAAAATTTTTTTGACTGTCCCAATGTGGAACGGGGGTCCACAAAGAGTGGCACAGCCAGTGGTGGGAGAGTATAGGATAGGAACAGGGCAAGAGACAAAAGGAAGGGCCGTTATAGGAAATAGGGTGTGAGTGGCAGAAGATGCAGTGGGGCCAGGAACACAGGAGGGAGCCTCGATGGGGGGAGAGGGCAGAGGTAGGTGGGTGTACGGGGCAGCCCCAGCCAACTCAGCTCAAGCCCGCCCTCCTGCCATGCCCCAGCTGCTCCCAGAGCTGCTCCAGCTGCTGCCCTTATGTAACCAGAGCCTGCCTGTTGCATCAGAGATGGCAGGCCGCAGCAGGTAAACAGAGCGGCCCTCAGGGGGCCTGGGCTCC
Organism: Pipistrellus kuhlii; assembly: GCF_014108245.1. NCBI lineage: Eukaryota > Metazoa > Chordata > Mammalia > Chiroptera > Vespertilionidae > Pipistrellus > Pipistrellus kuhlii. The sequence continues at coordinate 1,282,207 of NW_023425520.1, read as the reverse complement.
CCAGCCACCTCCACGATCCCCAAGCCTGGTTCTGCACCTTGGAGTTGAGGCAGAAGCCCCCAGACTGGCCTGGGCCCTGGTGTGTTCTTGGAACACATGCGTGTCTGGCATTGGGCTCTGAGGGCGGTGGTGGCAGGGGTAGGGAGGCAGGAACCTTGATGCCCACCTTTTGGCACAGTGTGAACCCTAGATTTTATGTCCAAAGAGGAATATGTGCCCAGGCTGGGCTCTAAACCTCTCATGTCACAGATGGGTAAACTGAGGCATGGAATGTAGCTCAGCCTGTTCCCTGCCTTCGCGTCCTCCACATGATGTCTCCACGTGCTCACCCTGGAGTCCAGGGGTGCAGCCATCCCCTGTTGTCTTCTGAGAAGGTGGACACCAGGCAGCCATGTAACCCCCCTGCACCCCACTTCATCTGCCCTAAATTGACCACCTCCTCTGCATTGCTCAGCCTCTCTGGGGCTCCCAATCTCATCTACTCTGCTCTGGCTTCACCTTTCTTATCTCACCAGCAAAAATCACTGCACTCCTCCTTTGCGCATTGACAAGGGCTTCTGCCTCTCGGAAGGCCCTTCTCCCCGTGGTAGACTACTACTCGAGCTTCAAGGCCCAGAAAAATGCCCCCTCTTCTGGGAAGCGCTTCCTGAGACCTAACCCCCAGGGGCTGGGGGAGTGTGTGGTGGCTGCTCTGCCTCCTCCAGACTGGGGGCGTCTTCAGGATTCCCCAGTCCAACCTTATCTTCATCCTGTAATTCTTTTCACACTGATTCCCTCACCCCTCTGGGCCTGGCCCTGTGCTGAGCAGTGCTAGGATCCTAGGACAGATGTGGGTTGAGAGGTCTGAGCTGGTGCCCAGTCTTGGAGGAAGGTACCCAGCAGCCGAGGGGGTCTGTCACTCTCCTGTAGGTGGGTGGGCCACACAGGTGATTCTGCAGTCCCTCCATTTGGGTGAGATCAAGGGCAGTGTTGGCTTTGAGAAGGACTCAGTCTCTGGAGCCATCAGGGGCAGAGTTATATTTCACCCAGGATGGAGGATATTCTGTGTTGAGATTGGCAGTTGTCAGAGTTGATCCAAATGAGGGTCAGGATCCCAGGAGGGTCAGGGTGGGCCAGTGCGAGCGAGCCGGGAAAGTCTGGCAGGGTCTAAGCCAACCCCTTCCTGTCCCTCTCCCTCATTATAAGCATCTTCAGTGTCTCTCTTAGTCTGAGACCCCGCCTCCTGAGATTCCGAGGCGGGGCCATGCCCAAGTGCCCGCCCTCTATGCAAATGATTCATCCCGTCCAATCAGCTCCCGGGGGCGGGGCCGCGGCTCGGAAGGCACCTGTGGCCGCGGGACGCTGGTCACTCTGTGCCGCCGCTGCAGATCCGTGCACACGCGCCCGAGGGTCCAGGCGAAGCAGGTGCGTGGGGCATCCGGACGAGGCTTGTCCACACGAGGCTCGTGCAGCGTCCTCTGTCATCCGTGGGCTGGGCTGGGCTGGGCTGGGTTTGGAGGTCTGAGTGTGCTGCTGTGCTTTGAAAGTTGTGTGTCTAAGAGGTGAGTCCTAGGATTGTGAGTTCAGGGGTTGTGTGTCCGAGCGGTGTGGATCTGAGGGGTGTGAGCCTAAGGGGTAGATTGTGTCAGAGGGGTTATGAGTGCTAGGGTTGCATTTCTGAGAAGTTGTGTGTCTGAGGGTTTTGATGTCAGTTGGGGAGGAATTGTGTGTCCAAAGTTGTGGTGCCACAGCCCCTGCTGTGTGTGCCTGTGATCAGTTTCTGGTCTGTGGGCTGTAGTGTCCTCCTCTCCTGAAGCGCACCCCTTCTCGTACCATTGAAGCTCCTGTGCATAACCCCGTGCCTTCCTGCTGTACATGTACCTTCATGTGTCATGGCCTCAGACACGCATGTGGCGTGACCATCTCTATGTGCCTGTGGCTGCTATGACCCTCCCTGCCCCATGCTTTCTTTGCCTCATGCAACAAATGTGGGGCCTCTGTTGGACTCACAGAGTACCCATGTGGTGGGCATAGGGCCCTGGGGTGGTGCATCACAGCTGCCTTGAAGGGGGGCTACCACCTTCCCTGCCCCTCAGTGTCCCCCTCTGGTACACGGGTACAGGAATAGTGCTCACATGACAAACTGGTGGCTATTACGTTCATGGTCATGGTTCCCCTTCCCTCCTTTCTCAGAGTCCAAAGCTGCAGATGTTGGTCGGTGACTGGGGTCCCTGGCCACCCCCAGGCCTCAGCTATACACCCGAGAAGTCAGAAATATGCCTGGCTACGGCAGTTCAGTGATTGAGCGTCGACCTGTGAACCAGGAGGTCATGGTTAGATGCCCGGCAGGGCACATGCCCGGGTTGTGGGCTCGATCCCCAGTGGGGCACATGCAGGAGGCAGCGGATCAGAGATTCCCCCTCATCATTGATGTTCCCAGCTCTCTTCCTCTCCCTTCCTCTCTGAAATCAATTTTTTAAAAAACAGGTTTATAGAAATAGCTGAGGCCTCCGGCCTCGCCTGATGGAAAAATCCTCATTGGGGACTATCTGGACCTTCGGCGTCTGGGTACAAGGACTCTTTTGGGGCGAAGGAACTAGGTGCACGGAAGTATTTAGACGTGGGAGGATTGGTGTGTGGGGTTTGAAGTCAGCCTCCCTCGCTCCTGTCCCGTGCCTGCCTCCCACCACCCGTCTGAGCTGAGGAGTGAATCTTGGCTTCCGGGGAATGAAATTCCCAGAGCTGGAAGCTGACTCTCTGGTCTGAAAGTCCCACTTTGCAGGAGGGAAGACTGAGGCCAGGTACAGACACGCAGGCACTTCAGAGAAAGGAGGGAGCACAAGATCTCCCCCCCCCTCCCCCAGCCCTCTGAGAGAGCAGAAGCCAGGCGCTCCGGCTCTCTGCATGGTCTCGGACAGGTTGCTGCCCCCCCGCTGAGCTCCGTGGCCACCCCATGACCTGAGCAAGTTGCGCTCCATCTTCCTTCCCATCTCCAACTAATGATGTATTTCATTAAATCACTACCCAACCACGCAGACATCTGGAAAATGCAAATTAAGAGGAGAAAGGGAATTAAAATCATTTCTCGCCCAACTCAGATGCAATGAACGTAGACATGTTGGAGGTTTGGCCTTCCGGAAGATTTGAGGCACGTGCACCTGGAGACAGATGTTATTTTTGGAAAGGATTTCTCATAGGCCTGGGATACCATTCGAGTGAGAGAGCTCACCCCAGCCCCGGCCCCTTAATGCCCATGGGGTACACACTCAGTTTGCGTCCCATTTCTTTTCTTTTTTCTTTTTCCTTTTTTTTTTTTTTTTAATATATTTTATTGATTTTGTACAGATAGGAAGGGAGAGAGATAAAGAGTTAGAAACATCGATGAGAGAGAGTCATCGATCAGCTGCCTCTTGCACACCCCCTACTGGGGATGTGCTCGCAACCAAGGTACATGCCCTTGACCGGAATCGAACCCGGGACCCTTCAGTCCCCAAGCCAACGCTCTATCCGCTGAGCCAAACCGGTTTCAGCTGCGTCCCATTTCTGATCCCCTAAAGTAGGGGTGTCGAACTCAATCAGAGAAGGGGCCAAAATCTAAAATCCAGCCTACATCTCGGGCCGAATGGTTTACTGAACAGTCATAAACTGTCATTGTGATGGAAACGCAGCGGAGTGCAGTGATGACAGCGCGGTGCGGGCCACATTGCAAGGCCTGGCGGGACGGATTTGGCCCGCGGGCCTTGTGTCTGACACATGTGCCCTAAAGGGTCTCTCTGGGCACACATAACCTGGGACTTGTGAGGTTGCCCGTCATCCCCAGGCTCTGGAACAGGTGCTTGGACCACATGGTACCCAGGCCCACTTCCCGGACGGGGTGGCCACAGGACCGCCCTGGGGGGCAAGCCCAGGCTTGCGTAGGGACCTGTGTCTGTGTGCGCACGCATGTGTATGTGTCAATGTGTGGCCTGGGAAGAAGCCCCCTCATCCTGTGTAAGACGGGCGCTGTCTCGCTCCACTGGGCTGCCGGTGGGTCAGGTAGGCCCTGTGTGTAAATGAGGTGGCGCGTGGGCCCAGGCCCGAGGTGACACCCGAACTGTGACCAAGCGGAGGTGCCTGTGAGCCCCGTCCAGGTGCATCTCGCCCCACCCTCCATCAGGGGCCAAGGAGGCCTCAGGTCCATTGGCTTCCCTGCTCGGCTCTGCAGGCTCAGGTTCACCCAAGGCCAAGGTGAGGACCTTGGAAGGGAGAGCATGGAGGCTGTTTGGCCTAAGGAGCCACTTCTGTGGGCACAGGACTACCTTGTCCACTTTCCACACCCGCAGCCCCCACTGCCTCCTGACGGGCGCTGTCCCAACCTCCTGCCCAGACGAGACGTCTCCCTCCTGCAGGCACTGGTTCTGCTGAAAATCCTGAGTCAGACCCGGCCCTCCCCTGCTCACGTGCCCTTTATGGCTTCCCACTGCTCTATAGTCCACCCTCCCACCCTAATCCCCAGGCTCCTGGCAGTCTCCCTGCCCTCCTTGGTCTCCCCTCACCCTGTCCAGCCACACCGGCCTTCCCTTATATCTGGAACCCAGCATGCTCCCACCTCCGGGCCTTTGCATCTACCATTCCTCCCATCAGGCAGTCCCATGTGGCTGGTGTCCTCTCATCCTTGAGGCCCCTTTTCAGAAAAGCCCTCCGGCCCCTCTGTTAAAGCAGCTCCTTCCCCCTCCCCCTCCCACCTTCCTGTCTCCCCCTCTCCCTCCTCCTGCTTCTTCCCTCGGTTGAATTTCTCCCTTGAAGCCCTCTGACCCTGACACAATTATACGTCTGTTGTTATCTCCCGTACAAGGCTAGGCAGTGAGGGAGGCCAGGCCGGGTCTGTCCTCTCCCTGCCCCTGTGTCCTGGCACCTGGGGGGCTCCCAGGCAGTTCTGGGGGAACAGTGGGGGACCAGAGAGGCCCCAAGGCCCCGTCTTGGAGTCTCTGCTGCCTGTGTCTTGAGTCTGTGGTGCTGTGGGCCGAGTCCCTTCTGCCCAGCACTGACAGATGTGCTAATTTCCCAAGCAGGGAGCGCGGGGCCTCTGGGGACACATTTCTGGGGCCCCTCGGGGAGATCTTTCTCTGGAACAAAGAGGGAAACCTTGGCCGTTCCTGCCGCTCCGATGTGGCTTCGGGGACCGTGCCGGGGGAGTTGGGCAGCCCCGGGCTCCAAGCCGCCTTGGACAGCAGGGCTGGGCTCTGGATGTTGTCTCCCTGGGCCCGGGAGTCAGGACCCCGAGTCTCCCGGGAGATTGGATGGGGCAGGGACTTCCGTTTGCATCGTCTGCGACAGAGGATCTGGGCTCTGTGGCAGGTGAGCACGTGCGGGTTGGATGGACCTGCATGTCCTCAGGACGTGGTTCGAGATGGCAGTGGGACTTCAGAGGGTCCGTCCCTCGGCCTGAGAGAAGCACAAACACCGTCTAGTTGGCTGTTGTGCTGTTGGCTCTTTAGAGGGCCGTTTCAAACTGGCGGCCTGTGGGCCGGGGGAGCCTCAGACGGACGTGTTTGGTGGGTCAGGAGGTACCAGGTGCCAATGTTTCTTCCGTTGTTTGTTCACTCACTTAGGAAGGGTGACTGTGGGCCTACTGTGTGCCAGGTGCTTATGAGACCATCCTGCACCTCACAGAGCAGACATCCTCACAGGGCGACATGATGATCAAATAAAACAACAGAAATATCCAGTAGGGCGAGCTGGTGTGGCTCAGTTGGTTGAGCATCGTCCCAAGCACTAAAAGGTCTCTGGTTCGATTCCCTGTCAGGGCACATACCTGGGTTGCTAGCTTGATTCCCAGTAGGGGGCTGTGCAGGAGGCAGATGATCGATGTTTCTCTCTGTCTCTCTCTCTCTCTGTCTCTCTCTCTCTCTCTCTCTCTCTTAAAAAAAAAAAAGTTTTTCAATAAAAACATTAAAAAACCCAGTAGGGCTGAGTGCTGCAGGGAGAGACGGGGACCCTGCCTGGGAAACCGGTGCTTCCAGAAACAGGAGTCTGGCTCAGCCTTGAAGGAGAGCTCCCGGACCGGGCACTCCGGGGGAGGGCGCAGCCTGGGCTCCGGGAGAGGGAAGCGCTGTCTGGGTTGGTGTGTCAGCCGCCTGGGAAGGGACAGAGGTGGTCTGGGAATTTGCCGGTACCTGAGGCCTCCCCAAAAGGAGGAACCAAGGGGAGGGGTGCAGAGCTCACAGGGGTGCAGAGCTCCCTCCACTGTACAAGCAGGGAAACTGAGTCTCAGTTCTGTCTGTGCAGCCAGGATTTTTTTTTTTAGGCTGGTCAAGTGAAACAGTGGGAGTGGAGAAGGGACAAAGAAATCTGTAACTGGCTGTGATCAATTAGTTGTAAGACACCACTGCACTCGGACCAGCCGGGAGCCAGGATTTTTAAAAAATATAGTTTTATTGATTTTAGAGAGGAAGGGAGAGGGGAAAGAGAGAGATGGAAACATCATTGATGAGAGAGAATCATTTATTAGCTGCTTCCTGCACAACCCCTACTGAGGACTGAACCTGCAACCCAAGCATGCGCCCCTGACCGGAATCAAACCCAGGACCCTTCACTCCCCAGGCCAACGCTCTATCCGCTGAGCCAAACCAGCTAGGGCTGGAGCTAGGATTTGAACCCTGGTCTGGCCAGGCCCCCAGCTGCAGCCCTGGCCCCTCAGCGCATAGCCATAATGGGCCCTCCCAGGAGCAGGCCTGGGGAGGGGGCTATAAAGGTGGGTCTGAAGATTCACCAACGGGCCTCAGTTTCCCCAAGGATGCCAGAGGGAGCTAGGAACAAAGGGACCCCCAAAGGGTCTCCTCCCGCTGGAACATTCTGGGTTTCTAGGACTCAGAGCTGCATGGGGTGACACACCCCACCCTCAAATCCCCGGTTCCCTTGGAGGGTGCTGACTCCTGCCTTGGGAAGCCAGAGGGTGGGTGACACCACTGGCGGGAAGGGCCCAGCCTGTGTCTGGGAGCTTCATGTCCTGGGGGTCAGCATGGAGTCTGCATCTGTTGGGGAGCTTTGAGAGCCTGCTCACTGTTGGCAAGGGGCCTGGTGTGTTTGGAATGTCTGCTTGTATTTGAGGTTCGGTGTGCATTTGGGGGATCAGCGTGTGCGGAAGGCTCTGAGTGTGCTGGCGATCTGTGGGGATATGGGGGTTTGAAGAGCTATGCGGGTTTGGGGTCCTCGTGGATTGTGCACTTCATGTTCCGGAGCACTTTGTATGCAGGAGCCCGTGTGTTGGGTAACGCGTGTTTCTGGAGCTCCGTATGTTTCAGACACCTGTGGATGTTTCTGCGTGCGTGTAGGGGAGTCTCCCTACCCTCGCCCCTTTGTCCATATGTTCCTGCCCCCTGTCCTCCTGGCCTTCCTCCATCTGCCTGGGGCCCTCATTCTGAGCTGAGGGCCCTCCTCCAGCCCAGGAGCAGTGACCCCAAGGACAGAGCCCAGTGACAGGGGAGGAAGGTAAAAGCATCTACAGAAAACCGGCTCCTGAAGCCCCACCCGCCTCAGGCACCCCCGGCTCCCCATTTTTCAGGGGAGGAAACGGAGGCCACGAGTACTTTGGCCACAAGGGAGTCGCTGCCAGAGCCCACCTTGTCCCCGGGGGCTGCTGTGGGCCCCACCAGCCCTAGGTCACCCACAGTGCCCCCCTCTGAGGCCATCGCCCAGGCCCCTGGGAGGAGGCGGGCACAGAGCTTGGGCAGGTCATTGGCAGCTGGGGTCAGAGTCACCAGAGCCCTCAGAGGGGTGGAGGGGGGGTCCCGGCTTTCCAAGGGGCTCTTCCTGTCGCCGGTAATGAGGTACTTGGGGAGCAGGTGATGAAACCAGCGCTGGGGTTGCGTGAGGCGTTCTGGCCTGATTGCTGCGGAGGCCCAGGAGCAGCGCCCCCTCCCCGCCACCTCGCAGAGTCCCCGCGGGCCCACCTCCCCCCACCACCCACCTGCCTCTCACTTCTCCTTTCCTACCCTCCTTCCCGGCCTGGTCCCCACCGAGCTGTGGCCTCCGGGCTGTGGCCTCCGGGCGGGCGCAGGGGCCTGGCGGCATGCTGTCGCTCATCCCCCGATTCAAGTCCCCGTGGGAGCCCAGAAGAGGAACTGGCTCCGTCCCTGATCCTTTCTCTCAAACCCTCACGGCAACGCCCGTGAGGCCACGATTCTGTGGCCCATTTTGTGGGGGAGGAAGTGGGGGCTTGATGTTGCCAAGTCTGTCCTGTGCTCGTCGCCATGGCACCTGACTCAGCGCTCCTAGTCCCAAGGCCCAGAGACACTTTGTGGGCACCATTCCCCACCCCCAACCCCTCCTCCCCAGCTGGTGGAAAAGGATTCTTAGCCCCATTTACAGGTGAGAAGACCCGAGTCCTCACGTGGAGAGGCCAGTGGGAGAGTGGGGTTCCTTTCAGGCCCCGTCTCCATCACCAGGGGCTCGGGGGGGCGGGGGGGCGGGGTCTCACCAGGCCTGGGAAGCGACAGTCATGGCTTGAAGGACCCCTGGGATGTTTGTTGATTGACTTAGTGACCACGAGTCTCATCACAGAGAGTTGATGGTACCCCAGAAGCTCATGAAAATCTTCCTTCACCCCCAGCGCTTGCCCGGCATCGTGCTCAGGCCTGGGGCCCGGGCTCCTCCCCACCCCAGGTGTGTGCTCCCCTCGGTAGACAAATGACCCATACACTTCTGCCCAGCTGCACCCCATTTCAGTTCGGGGGCCCTGTCTCTCACCTCAGCCTCTCCCTGCCACCTCTCTCCTGCCTAGACAGCTGCTGCTCCCCACGGCAGCCAGGAGCGGACGGGAGGGAGCTTTTAAAAAAAACACGTTTGCTTGAGACAAATCACAGAAACCATCCAAGTAGAACGCACAGATTTGCACACACTGAACACATCCCTGTACCCAGACCCTGGACTGGGGACCAGATCCCCCGTCTCTAGGACTCCCCCGCCCGGGCGGCCTCTGGGCGGACACCCATCGCCGGGAGGGAGTTTTGCCCGTTCTGGAACGCCATGTAGACGGGCTCACATGGCCGGTCTCCTCCGCGGCGTCCACGCTGTGGGACTGGCACGGGTCTAGCAGAGGCCGCCGCGCGGACGCACGGGGCCAGAGCGCATCCTTCCTCCGTGCGATGCCGCAGTCCGCGGTGGCGTCGGCCGGGAAGCATTGCCACTCCCCCCGCGGAGGGTGTCCGGCCGCTTCCAGTTTGGGGCCGTGATGAACGGAGCCGAGTCCTCTGGCAAAACCTAGGCCCGTTTCTATTGGTGCATGCTGAGCTGAGAGGTCACTGTGTCACAGGTGAGCCATGTTCACATTCAGTCCGTGCCAGTTCTCCACCGTGGCTGCACCTCCTTCCCCTCCCGCCAACAGCACATGAGAGTCCAAGGTGTTTTGTTTTTGTGTGTTTTTTTTTTAACTTTAAAGCCATATCCTGACCCTCCTCGGCCCCCAAACTCTCTGTGGCTTCCCGTTGTCCTCAGAGTAAAGCCCACAAAAACCTAAACGACCCAAAACCTCCACAATCCTCCCCACCACCATGCTCCCCACCTCTCCGCCTGGCCATGCTGTCTAGCCACACAGACTTCTTTGCTTTTTTACTTTTTCCCCCCCAAATGCCAAACTCACGATCACTCTGACCTTTGGCCCTTGCAGATCCACAGCCAGGACCACCTTCCCCCAGACCTCCCACCACTGACTCCCCTCACGCTCCTGTCCTTTAAGCTCTGATAACAGCCGTACAGCCTCGGGGCCCGCTGTCTGTCTGTGGTAGGTCTCAGTCACGTTTCCAGGCTTCCGCGGCCGTGGCTCTCCTTCCACTTTCTACCTCTGAGGTCTGCTTTCCCAGTGGTCGGAGCATGGTTGATCGTAATGAATGCTAAGTACAAGGGTGTGAAGAAAGGGGTGGGGAAGTGGTCTCTTGGTTTCAAATGCCCACCCCACTGCCTATCCGCTCAGTCTCTCCCCTGAGGCCCGATTCCATGCTTCCTCCTCTGAGATGCCCTCTGGAACTTCTCCTGACCCGTCCTTCTTGCTCCATTTCCTGTCCATGGGTCTACCTCTCCGCTGGGCAGATGCCACAGACTCTCTGCTCTCTGGCTGGGCATGGGTGTGGGGGTGCACAGAAGAGGCTCCCCAAACCTCAGCCTCCCCCCCGCTCGTGCCTGGCACATTCAGCGGCCACCACCACCTCCCCCCAGCAGTTCCGATCACGCCAACATCTGGAGCGCTGGCCGCTGGTCTGTCTGCGGCTCGGGGTGGGGATTTGCATGTGAGTGCAAATATACATGCACACCCCGGGTCTCCCACCCCCACATTCCTTGGCTGGCCCTTCACACCTGGGCCTGAGACAGGTCCACTCGGTGGCTGGATTTGCATGCGCATGTATTTCTGGGTAGGGAGTCAGCTGGGGGAGTCTGAGAGGAAGTTGTTGAGGGAAGCTGGGGGTAGTTCAGACGTGCCTCTTTTAACCACTCCATTCACCAACTCTACCCAACAACCCCTCTATCTGACCCTGAGGCTTCCAGCCTGGATCCCAGCTCCATGGATGTACACATCCCCAGCCCCACGGGGTCAGAACGGAAGGGAAGGATGGCAGCTGTAGCAGTCTAGACTGAGATCAGGAGGGCTTCCTGGAGGAATGGATTAAAAACACACACACTATATTTATTATTTTATTTTTAAAAATATATATTTTATTGATTTTTTTACAGAGACGAAGGAAGAGCGATAGTTAGAAACATCGATGAGAGAGAAACATCGGTCAGCTGCCTCCTGCACAGTCCCCAATGAGGATGTGCCCGCAACCAAGGTACATGCCCTTGACCTGAATCGAACTGGGACCTTTCAGTCCACAGGCTGATGCTCTATCCACTGAGCCAAAACGGTTTCGGCTGTATTTAAAATGTTTTTATTGATTTTAGAGAGGGAGAAAGGAACAGGGAGAGAGAAGCATCAGTCCGTTGCTTCCTACATGCTTCCTACTAGGGTTCAAGCCTGAAACCCCTGCCAGGAATTGAACCAGCCACCTTTGGTTCATGGGATTATGCTCAACCAGCAGAGCCGCACAGGCCAGGGTGAGGGATGAGTTTTTTGAGCTGGGTTTTGACGTGTGAATAGGAGTTGTTGAAGGTAGAGAACGGTGGGCAGGGACTGACCGGGGCAGGGCCTTGAATGCAAGGCTGGGAAGTGACACTGCCTCCTGATGGTAGTGGGGAGCCATGAAGAGTGTGTGAGCAGGGAGGGACAGGATCAAGGCTTTGTGCTGGGCTGATCCCTCCAGGGCCAGCGCAGGGGGTGACTGTAGTTCCTGGGAGAGGACTGGGAGTTTCAGGGTCACGGGAGGTTAGAAGAGTGTCAGGCCAGACCCTGGGGGACCTTCTGACGGACCCAAAGAGACGTGGGATACCCTGACCTCACCCCCAGTTTCTGTCCAGATGGATGCGGCTCTGGCCTCTTCTCCAGCATCCTGCCATCTCTACCCTGGCCGCCCCCCAACCCCCCAGCAATGATAACTAAAACTCCATCCCGCTTTTTCCAACCCTCCCACGGCTCTCGTTGCTCTTAGACCCAACCTCGAAGCCTCCCCCACAGCTCAGAGGACCCAGAGGGGCCCTGGTCTGAGGCCTCTCCCTCAGGCTCCTCCCTCCAGGCTTGCTGCTGCATCTCGTCCCTGCTCAGGGCCTTTGCACCTGCTGTCCCTTCTGGCTGGAGCTCACTTCCTGTCTCAGTTCAGAGCGACCCCCGTGACCTTCTGGCTCTCTCGGCTCCCTCATGGTGTGACCCCTGCCCCCGCAGGGATGTCCTTGTCTAAAACGGGGACAGCCTGAGAAGGGGCCGGAGTCAGATACTCCAGGCTCAGATTCTCAGGTTCATGTCCCAGGTTCCCATGGGACCCCGGGCGTGGGGGGCACTTCCGGAGTCATCTTGGCACCGGGACCTCCGGACCAGGGCCCCACTTCTGTCCCCGGGGACCCATCCGGGCGAGGGCACCACATCCCAGCCGTGGGAAACGAGCCCGCTTCCAGCCAGGGATTAAAATTAGCCCCAGAGGTTAAATTTAGCAAATCATTCTGGACCTGGGGTAGGGGGGTGGGGTGTCTGATCGGCTGGGCTCTGCCTAGTGGTGACGGCTCAGAAAGCCAGCCCAGAGAAGGCAGAGGGCACTCCTGCAGCCACACAGCGAACCACTTATGACGGCCAAGGCATCTGACAGCCCCGGGCCCTGGGCCTCTGTGGTGCAGGGGGTCCCACCCACTCCCTCAGAGAAGCAGCTATGGCTGCTCTCGGAGACAGACCTCATTTCCCTACCCTTCCCCGGGGCCTGTTTCCAGGTCTGGGCCAGGTGCTCTGCATTTCACACCCACCCAGTCACACAACGGCAAGCTGAGGCCGGGGGAGGCCCCGGTGGCTGAGGGCTGCCCCGTGGGCTGGAGACCGGCTGGGATCTGAGCGCTGCCCCCTTACCCTGGGCGGGCCTGTGATGCTGCCTCGGTCACCTGTGACACGGGAGGGCTGGGGGTCCAGGGTGGTCCCAGAGTAGTGGAGGGGTGTCGGGGGCCTCAGGGCCTGGGGTGGCTGACTGGACGGCATGATGGGTGCCTCCCGGCAGGTTTCTTCGTCCCAAGGACCCCTGCACGGGGCCCTGGGGAAGCCCTGGCCCACATGCTGCTGGTCTTGGGGACATGCTGTCCGCCCTGGGTTGCCCGCTCTCCCTTTTGGGGCTCACACTGGGGAGATCTGAGATCCCCGGGAGGAGGGTCAGGGTGTCGCCCGCGTTGCTCTGGGCCCAAAACGGGGTCTGAGGGCTCCAAGCCTAAGGTCTCTCCAGGGCGTCCTCGCCTCCTCCTGGTAGAAAGGGGGGCAGGGTGGGTTTCTGTTATTTAAAGTTTTTTGTTGTTTTTTTAATTAAAAAAATTTTTTAAACAGAAATAGTCCATAATCACTTTTGGGAAAGTTAGAAAGTTCAGATAATCAAAAAAGGGGCAGGGGGAGAAGACATAAGAGGCTGCACATTGTATGATCCCATTTACATAAAATGTCCAGAACAGGCAACGCGGGAGAGGCAGGGAGCAGTCAGTGGATGCCGGGGGTGGGGGCGGGGGAGTGATTACTCATGGGAATGGGGTCTCTTTTTGGGGATGAAAATTTCCGGAACTGCATAGAGGTGATGGTTCTACAACATTGTGAATAACTAAATGCTACTGAATTGTGCACTTTAGTTTTAAAATATTTTTTATTGATTTCAGAGAGGAAGGGAGAGGGAGAGACAGAAACATCAATGATGAGAGAGAATCATTGATCGGCTGCCTCCTGCATGCTCCCAACACACACACACACACACACACACACACCCCTAAGCCCCATAACCCAGGCATGCGCCCTGACCTCCCGGCTCATAGGTCAGCATCCGACCACGGAGCCACACTGGCCGGACTTGTTTGTTTCCGTAACCGCAGGCCTCGGTCTCAGTTTGAGGAGCGATTGGGTGTTGTATGAGTTGAAAGGTGTCCGAAGGGCGGGTCAGGCTCACGTTCAGAGGCTCAGGATGGCAGCGGAGGTCCCTCCGACCTGGCCTGCTGAGGGCTCTCAGGCTGTTGCCAATATTCCCAATGGCAGTACATGTGTGGCATCTGCCATGTGCCAAGCAGGTGGGTGAGCAACCATGAGCAGCACACAGCACTGCCATCCCTCCTGCAGACAGATGCCCATGGAGCTCAGGGCTCCCCCCGCCCCTGCCCCATTGTTACCAGCGGGGAGTTTTTAGAAGCTGGGGCAGGAGCATCTGTACCGCCATCTGTTGGCCTGGGCCAGCCTTCCCCTCACGTGGAATTGGTGTGGAGGTGTTCGCTGAATATGGACTGTATCCTGGTCTGGTTGATTGAGAATGGGGTCCTGCCCCGATGTCCCCCATCAACTCTCCTTGGTGCCTGGCAGGGGAAGTGAGGACAGAGGAAGGCTGGCTCCCTGACCCCACTGTCCACCCACCCACTCCGTCCTCTTTTCCCTCTCCCACAGGCCAAGGTTGCTCTGCCCAGCCCAGGACCATGGGGAGGAAAAAAATCCAGATCTCACGCATTCTGGACCAACGGAATCGTCAAGTGAGTTCGTTGGGTGGGAAGGCAGGCGTTCATGGCAGGGGACACAGCCTGGGCAAAGGCCTAGCCATTTGGGGGGATTACAGGGGAATGAGTCTTGATGGCATGTCTAGAGTTTGAGATGTAGCATTTGCTCATTTTCTTAATGATTTTTTGAAGTCCTGGTCACAGAGGAGATGGACCAGAGGGAGGCACAGAACTGGGGAAGCTCAGAGAGGGAGTGTGGCCTCTGCCTAGGAGGCCAAGGAAAACGTCCCAAAGAAGGGGTCATTTGGGATGGGCTTTGACGCATCAATAGAAGTTTGCCAGGTTGAGAAGTGAGAAGAACAGCCAGGAAGAACAGCACGTACAGAGGCACAGAATCACGGGGCATGTTCAGAGAGCAGTTAGGCCCCTCCTTCTCCTCCACCCCACCCCAAGTCTTTGTCTCCTCCCTCTCCCCTTGGGTGCTGGGTCTAGGTGACTTTTACCAAAAGGAAGTTTGGGCTGATGAAGAAGGCCTACGAGCTGAGCGTGCTCTGCGACTGTGAGATCGCGCTCATCATCTTCAACAGCGCCAACCGCCTCTTCCAGTACGCCAGCACGGACATGGACCGGGTGCTCCTGAAGTACACCGAGTACAGCGAACCGCACGAGAGCCGCACCAACACCGACATCCTCGAGGTACCGGGCCCTCCTCCCGCGAAGCCACGCACTCTGCTGGCTCGGAGGCTGGGGACTCGGAAAGAGGAGTGCTGCAGGCTGTCTTTGCTGCCAGTTAACGCAGGCTTAGGGTATTCGAGTGTCCCTCTGGGGCAGTTACCCGGCCAGCAGAAATAAAAACACCCACCGGCCCTGGCTCAGTTGGTTGGAGCGTGGTCCCACACACTTAAAGGCTGTGGGTTCGATTCCCTGTCAGAGCCCAGGGTTGTGGGCTTGCTCCCCGGTAGAGGGCGTGCAGGAGGCAGTCAGTTGATGTTTGCTCTCACATCGATGTTTCTCTCTCTCCCCCCCCCCTCTCAGTTTCTCTCTCTCAAAAAAATAAAAAAACCTTTTAAAAAAAATCAACCACTATAGATTGAAAGCTGCACTAGGTGCCTCTTATGTACATTATCTCATTTAATCCTATCGCCCATTTGGTGAGGACAGAACAGAGAAGAACAGGCACCGTGGAGCAAGCTGACCTCGCTGAGGTCCGGACCATGCAGCTCTCTGGTCCCAGGGAACTCAGAAAGTCCTGTAAAGCTGTCTTCAGGTGCTCCGTTTCTTTTCTTTTTAAAAAACATATATTAATTAACTTTTTACAGAGAGGCAGGGAGAGGGATGGAGAGTTAGAAACATCAATGAGAGAGAAACATCGACCAGCTGCCTCCTGCACACCCCCTACTGGGGATGTGCCCGCAACCAAGGTACATGCCCTCAACCAGAATCAAACCCGGGACTTTTCAGTCCACGGCCCTATCCACTGAGCCAAACCAGTCAGGGCATGGTGCTCAGTTTCTTGATATTTATTATGCACCTACTGCATGCCAGGCCCTACAGCAGCTCATGGATGCAGAATGTAGATACCAGAGCTGTATTCAGGAATGTTAGGACAGGGCCAGCAGGCCGGGTGGATCTGTGGTTTCAGGGCAAGACGGTCCCTCTCTCGCACTCAGTTGGAACTTAACAAATGATAACTCGCTGGGGGTTTGGTCAATGGAATGTAGCTGGAGCAGGCTGTGCCTGCACTCTGCTCCCCCCCACCCCCCCACCCCAGAGCTGGGCAGGTCTCTCCCTTCACTGTACAACCAGGCCCCCTGGCTTGGACCAGGGGAGAGTCATCCTGTGTCCCTTCCCCACAGACACTGAAGCGGAGGGGTGTGGGCCTTGATGGGCCCGAGCTGGAGCCAGACGAGGGGCCTGAGGGCCCGGGAGAGAAGCTGCGGAGGCTGGCAGGTGACGGGGGTGAGCCAGCCTTGCCCCGGCCCCGGCTCTATGTAAGTGACTCCCTGCCCTGCGCGAATGTGGCCCTCCCCCACCTCTCAGGCCCAAGTGGTCAAGGCCGGGACTAGAAAAGGGTGGTAGGTCTCTGCCTGGGTGGGCAGGAAAAGCTTCCTGGAGGAGCGGGCATTGTAGCTGGGGCTTTGGAAGATGAATAGAAGGTCAAAAGGCAGATCATGCCTTCTTTTCTTTCCTTCTATTTTTTTTTTTTTTTAAATTCATCAAATACCTGGGAAGACCTCTCAGTGCCAAGCACCGAGTGAGAAGCCTCAGCTCTGGGCCTGGCGGTCCAGCAGCAGCAGAGCCAGGCCCCTGCAGGCCTGTGAGGGAGGGCCAGAGGGAGGGCTAGTGAGAGTTTCAGGTGGACGCTGGCCCCTGAACTCATTGGGATATCCTCTTGGACTTGGTGTCCTCACCTCCTTGGTCCTCCAACCACTCGTGTCCTCTCTGCCCTCAGCCAGCAGCCCCCACGATGCCCAGCCCAGACATGGTGTACGGGGCCCTGCCCCCACCAGGCTGTGACCCCAGTGGGCTCGGGGAAGCCCTGCCCGCCCAGAGCCGCCCGTCCCCCTTCAGGCCAGCAGCCCCCAAAGCTGGGCCCCCGGGTAAGCATGGGGCACAGGCCCTGGGGAAGGTGGGGGCGGGTCCCAGGGGAGCCTGTGGGGTGGGATCTTGGCTCCCACACTGCTTGTCTGCGCTCCTCATTCTGGACCCAGACTTCCGTGGATGACGTGGCTGCCGGCCCTCTCTCTGGGGGTCTCCTGCTCCACAGGCCTGGCCCATCCTCTCTTCTCACCGAGCCACCTGGCCAGCAAGACCCCGCCGCCCCTGTACCTGGCAGCGGACGGGAGGAGGCCAGACCTGCCTGGCGGCCTGGCAGGGGCCCGCGGGGCACTGAGCACTTCCGTGAGTGAGGGGAAGGAGAGCCAGGCTGGTGGGGGCAGGCAGGGTGGCCTGAGGGTGGGCCTCAGTTTCCCCCTCACCCTTTCTCCGCACAGAGAGGCCTCTACGGCAGCCTGCAGAGTCCATGCTCCGGGGCAGCTCCAGGACCCTTCCCTTTCCTCCCCGCGGGCCCCCCAGGTATGCACCCACCAGCTCTGCTGTGGGGGGACCCACGCTCGTGCCTGCGGGGAGGCCACACTCCCCCACCTGCCGACTAAACACTGGCTGCTGGGTGGTGCAGGCTTGGGCAGGGGATCCCAGAGGTGGGGACCTCAGCTTATACTTCTTGCCTCCGCCCCCAGAATATGGCCTGGGAGACCCCCCTCCGCCTCCCGGCTTGCTGCAGCCCCCTTCCCTGGCCCCCTGGCAGCCCTCGAGGGGTGACGGGCCCCTGGCCGGCCTTGCCCAGCCCAGGTAAGTGCCCCGAGCCTCTCCGACCCGAGCCAGGCTCCCGGGCCACTGCTGCCACCTGGTGGCCACTCCTG
This sequence comes from Pipistrellus kuhlii, assembly GCF_014108245.1. Taxonomy (NCBI): domain Eukaryota; kingdom Metazoa; phylum Chordata; class Mammalia; order Chiroptera; family Vespertilionidae; genus Pipistrellus; species Pipistrellus kuhlii. The sequence goes on along the minus strand of NW_023425520.1, from coordinate 1,264,751 downwards.
TCTCTGCATCCAGCCCTTCGTCGTGCTGGGGCGGGAGGGCGGGGTTGGGAGAGGTAGGGGGGGCGGGGATTCTATTTTGGAGGCCCCAAGGGGGATGGCCACCCCCTCTTTTCCCAAGGTCCGCCCGCCAAGCTTTGACCCAAGCCGTGCACCTCTGGTTTCCCTCCCTCCCTTCCTCGTGAAGCTCACGGCCCCCACCTCATTCATATTCTCTCTCTCTCTCTCTCTCTCTCTCTCTCTCTCTCTCTCTCTCTCTCTCTCTCTCCCCCCCCCCCCCTCGTCCTCTCCCCCCCCCCCGCAGTGGGGGCCGAAGCCTGGGCGAAGAGGGTCCTCCAGCCCGCGGCGCCTCCCCGCTGACCCCCCACGTCAGCATCAAGTCCGAACGCCTCTCGCCCGCGCCCGGCGGCCCCGGCGACTTCTCCAAGGCCTTCCCCTTCCCGCTGCTCCTGGCGCGGCCCGGGCCCCCGCTGCGCCGGCTCCCCGCGGCCGACGGCTGGCCCCGGTAGTGGCCCCGGTAGTGGCCCCGGTAGTGGCCCCGGTAGTGGCCCCGGTAGTGGCCCGGGGTGGGGCTGGCCTCGACCCCGCACCAGGCCGGGCGAGGGCACTGGACTCCCAGCCCGCTCCGGTGTCCTTAGAGAAGACCAACGATGTGACTCCCCTCCGGGTGTCCTGGAGGAGGAAGGCTGGGCTGGGTCCATGGTCCGGGCTCTGTCGCCCCTTTCTGAGTGTGTACCCACCAATAAAGCACGTGGCTCCGTGGATGAGGTGATCTGTCGCTGCTCAGAGCATCCCCACCCCTGCCCGGCCTCCCATCTCCTCCCTGGGGCCTCGGTCTTGGCTTGGCTGGGTTTGGGGTGCTCCTGCCAGAATTCCATCCTGAGGTGAGGGTTAGGGTTAGGGTTCAGGTGGGGTATGGGGACAAAGGTCCATGGTGGGTGGCAGGACAGGGGCCCTGCAGGGGGTACAAGTGAACAGGTGACACTGGTGGGCAGCTGGGCCCCTGAGGCCTTGGGGGATTTTTTGGAGTGTACCCCTGAAGTGGTCCCACCCACTGCCCCACCGCCCCCCTCCAGTGGTCCCGCCCCCCGCCCCCCGGAGTGGTCCCACCCACCGCCCCCGGAGTAGTCCCACCCACTGCCCCTGCAGTGGTCCCAGCCACCGCCCCTGGAGTGGTTCTGTCCTACTGCGAAGGGCTATTTGCCCTCAGATTTTGGGAGTGTCAGGTGGTAGGCCCAGAGGGAAATACCACAATTGCTTGCAGCAAGAAGCAGTTGGGGCCCTGGCTAGTGACCTTCAGATGGAAGGGTCTTGGGTTTGATTCCAGGTCAAGGGACATACCTGGGTTGCAGGTTCCATTCCTAGCCACATGTGGGAGGCAATCAATCTATGCCCCCCCCTCTCTCCCTCTCTCTCTTCTCCCCTCCCCCTGCCATCCCTCCTTTCCACTTTTCCTAAATATCAATGGGAAAATATTCTCCAGTGAGGATTAACAAAAATAAAAAATCCTATATAATAAAGAGGTAATATGCAAATTGAACCTCATGCCCTCACACAAGATGGATGCCCCCATGTGGTCAAAGATGGTCGCCACAAGATGGCCAACAGGGGAGGGTAGTTGTGGGCAATCAGGTCAGCAGGAGAGGGCAGTTAGGAGCGACCAGGCTTCCAGGGGAGGGCAATTGGGGGGACCAGGCTAGCAGAGGGGGAATAGTTGGGGGTGGGGGGGACCAAGCCTGCAGGGGAGGGCAGTTAGAGGCAACTAGGCTGGCAGGGGAGGGCAGTTGGGGGCAACTAGGCTAGCAGGGGAGGGCAGTTGGGGGCAACCAGGCCTGCAGGGGAGGGCAATTGGGGCAACCAGGCCTGCAGGGGAGGGCAGTTGGGGGCAACCACGCCTGCAGGGGATCAGTTAGGTGTTGATCAGGCTGCCAGGGGAGTAGTTAGGGGGTGATCAGGCTGGCAGGCAGGTGAGCGGTTGGGAGCCAGCAGTCCCGGATTGTGAGAGGGATGTCCGAGGGGTCCCAGATTGGAGAGAGTGCAGGCTGGGCTGAGGGACATCCCCCCCACCCCCAGTTCACAAATTTCGTGCACCAGATGTCTAGTAAAAAAATAAAGGAAGAAGCAGTTAGGAATCTTGAATGTTGGGATACTGTGCGGTTCCTCTTTTAAATGGGCTTATCCCTTGACTCAGCACTTTGTCCCACCGGAGGGAGCCAGGTAGTTATCCGCCTGCTCCAAGGTGTGCACTGCCGCCCCTCCCTCATTCTTGGAGCCCTATTGCTCATCCCACTTCCAATCACCCACAGGTGGTCTCAATGGGATCTTTTTTTTTTTTTTTTAAGTTTATAGTTTATTAGTTCTCTCACAAAAATATCTGCATAACCATCACAGATAGTCACCAAAGAATCTTTACTCCTTCTGTTATTCAATCTCCAGCTCACTTTTTGCCAGCACCAACATTGGCCTTAGCAGTCCCCTTGACTTTCTTCATCCTGTTCTTGCGTTCCTTTCTCTGTTTTCTTGAGGTCTTCTTCTTCTCATATAGGCCATGTCGTGCAAGTCTGTGTTTGGGTTCATTTTTCTTTGCTTAATCCAAGGAATCATAAATCATGCCAAAGCCAGTGGTCTTGCCACCACCGAAGTGGGTTCTGAATCCAAACACAAAGATGACATCAGGTGTGGTCTTATACATTTTGGCTAGTTTTTCCTGAATTTCTGTCTTGGGTACTGTTGCCTTCCCAGGGTGAAGGACATCGATGACCATTTGCTTCCGCTGAAGTAGTCTGTTGGTCATGAACTTCCTGGTCCGGATGGTTACTGTGTCATTCATGATGAAGGTTTAGCTTCCAGCAGCCAGGGAGGAAAAGCTCAATGGGATCTTAAAAAACAAATTCAAGTGGGAGAGAGAGAAGCATTGATTTGTTGATCCACTTATTTCTGCATTCATTGGCTGGTTCCTGCATGTGCCCTGACTGGGGATGAACCCACAACCTTGGCCTATCAGGGGATGCTCTAACTGAGCTACCCACCAGGGCCTCAGAAGTTTCTTTTTTCTTTCTTTAAAAAAAAATATATATATATTTTATTGATTTTTTCACAGAGAGGGATAGAGAGTTAGAAACATCGATGAGAGAGAATCATCAATCAGCTGCTCCCTGCAACCCCCCCCCCCCCACTGGGGATGTGCCCACAACCAATGTACATGCTCTTGACTGGAATCGAACCTGGGACCCCTCAGTCCGCAGGCCGACACTCTATCCACTGAGCCAAACCGGTTTCGGCTCAGATGTTTCTTTACGACTGTCAGATCAGACCCTCGACCTTCATAGCTCCTCAGGTGCCCCCACTCACTCTGCCTGTGTCCCCCACGCTAGCTGCCCTGAGCCGTCTAGAATCACTTGCATGTCCAACCCCAGGACCATGCTGCCCTCCTTTCTGAGCCACCTCCCTCAACCCCCCCCCCCCCACCTTTTTGTAAAAGACTGCGTCCTGCCTCCCAAGGCCCAGCTCCGTGTCTGCACTGCCCGAGCCGAGAAGTGGCTCCGGCCGCTAAGTTAAGCAGGGGGTCTGCTGAGAGCAGACCACCAGTTTGAACAGGGCCGTGGAGAACACAGAGTGTTGGCGTCAGCACTTAAAACGATTTGTGCCCCTCTCCCATCCCCCAAGGATCCAGAGCTGATTGGCTGTTGAAGACTCTCGTCCCCCCTTTTCAGCTCAGCACCCCACAGAGGAGCTTCTTCCCTAAAACCCAATCCCCCGTCCCCCCAGGAGCGCACAGTCACAGATGGTGGACAAAGTGGGGAGGCAGGCACTCCGCAGGCTTCACAGTCAGTCCGGTCCCTGGAATTCAGCACCTTCTCCACCTCCACTTCTGTAGGCACCGAGACCCAGGGCTGACTCCTTCAGGGGTGGGGGGAGGGCAGAATCGGACAGACCTTCCTGTGAGGCGGGGCGCTCTCACAGGGCACCATGCTGCCCACATGCAGACCCATTAGGACGTGTCCTCCATGGGTCTTCCCAGTCCTAGGCACATCATCTCTAGTAAGGTAGGGGCTTTGGGGACCCCATTTCCAGGAGAGGGACATGGCATTCCCGAAGCTCCCCTCCTCAGGGCTTCTGTGGCGGGGGGGGTGCAGGGGGGGGGCAGGGGCAAGAGCAGCAGGAGGCTGAGGGCTGGGAGGGGGGTGTGTTTGGGGGCAAAGCCACCAGGAACCCTGGCAGGGGCAGTAGTGGAGCCCACAGCTGTGCTGGGAGGTGTGGGGTGAACGCAGGGCCTCTGTAAGATGCCCAAGGTAGACTGGGGAGTCTTCTTACCCAACACAGACTCGGGTCCTAAGTCCTCTCCACCTGCTCCCTGTGCCCCTGCCACCCTCAGAGGAGGGGTGAACCACTGCCCCCCCCCCCCTCCAGCCCCTGACGGAGCTCAGGGATCCGGGCTGCGCATACAGCCTCCGCCCCTCCACCCCAGCGGCCGGGGCATGGTGGTCACCTTGAGGATGCACATTCTCCACCTGGGTTACCCTTCTGGGGATCCCCTCCTTCAGGTCCTAAGAACCCTGGCCATCTGCATGAGGGTGTACAAGCTTTGCAGTCACAGCTCCCCACAGAAGCAGACTCAGGACCCCTGGGGGAAACTGAGGCACAGCCAGAGAGGGTCTCTTCTCGACCTCTGGATCTCACCCTTGCAATGGACAAGAAGCCAGGGCAGTCTCTGAAGTCTGTATCCACAATCTAAGCTCTCAGTGGCTGCTTTCAAAGGCTGGGGGAACCCTAGGGACTGTGTATGTGGTTCTGTGTCCCTCATCACCGGGAGGCTGCACTTTTGCCATCTGCCATTAGGTGACGCCCAATTACGGGCTTTGGATTCTGTGCTCCCCACTCAACATTTAAAAAAATATATATCTTACTGATTTTTTACAGAGAGAAAGAGAGAAGGTAGAGAGTTAGAAACATCGATGGGAGAGAAATATCTTAAGAGAGAAGCATTGATCAGCTGCCTCCTGCACACCCCCTACTGGGGATGTGACTGCAACCAAGGTACATGCCCTTGACGGGAATCAAACCTGGGACCCTTCAAGTCTGCAGGCCCTGGGACCCTTCAGTCTGCAGGCAGATGCTCTATGCAATGAGCCAAACAGGTTAGGACACCACTCAACATTTTAAAATAGAGATAGGAATGAGTAAATAAAATCCATCTTGGCTTCCAAGGGCTCCACCCATGTTTTTAGGCTCCCAGCCTGGGACCCAGGCTGTGTCATGTGTTGTGTGTGTGTGTGTGTGTGTGTGTGTGTGTGTGTGTGTGTGTTTTGTGTGTCTGTGATAATACAGATACAGCCTGTGGTGTCCTAACCCATGAAGGGACTATGGGCAGGCTACTGGGTTCTAGAAACATCTCTGAGTCCCGACCTCAGATATGCCCCTGTGGCTTTCTTGGGAAGGAAGCAGGGAGGGCTGTATGGAAGTGTCCCACCGCTAGCCTTGCTAAGGACACCCTGATGACATCAGCCAGGGCCCCCAGTTCCCCCCAGGAGCTCCATCCCTGGTTGGAAGCACCATGGGAACTGTGTCCTGGGCACCAACACTGTGACGGAAGTGGGATATCTCAGAGATGCATTTTTCAGAGCACCGTGGTGAAACGGTCAGTTTGGAATGAGAGTGCGGGCCTCAGGGTGGCCAGAGAATGTGGGACATTAGTGTGAACGGCATAGGGAGATCCAGTGAGGACCAGGGGACATAGAATACCCGATGGAGAGGACAGAGACCAACGAGTGTCCCGTGGAGAATGGAGATGATGAGCAAACTTTGAAGAATGGAGCATGGAGACCTTCCACTGTAGGGAAGAAGACTGGATTTGCTCTGCACGAGCTGGGAGCCATAGATGGTTGTAAGCAAAGGAGGGCATGGTCTGGCTCAAGTGTTAACCGTGCGTGCTCTCAAGCTCCTCAGGAGAAAATAGGCTGGGGGAGGGGATGGGAAATGGAAGCCAGAAACCTGGGAGGAGGGGACTTCAGACAAGAGATCACGGAGGCTGGACGAGTGGAGACGGTGAAGGGAGTGAGGCCGGGTGGAACTGGGGTTACACTTGGAGGGTGGAGCCATCAGGAGGAGCTGGCAGGTTAGGTGTGGAGTGAGAGCGGAGTCAAGGCCAACTCCAGGGTTGGTGGATAAGCACCAGGAGGATGGGGAGGTGGTGGAGGGAAGATTGGGAGCGCCTGGGGCCAGGATGTGTGTGAGTTGCCTGTGATTCACCACGTGGGGGCACTGTGACACCTGGACTCAGGAGACTGGTGCCTAAGAGAGAGGTCAGGTAGAAGCGGAGATCTGGGCCTCTCAGAGTCTCAGTATTTTCATCAATTAAATGGAGCAAATTGTCCCACCTCTCTGGCCATTTAATTTTTTAAAAAAATATTTTTATTAATGTCAGAGAGGAAGGGAGAGAGAAATAAAAACATCAACGATGAGAATCATTGATTGTCTACCTCCTTGCATGCCCTCTACTGGGGATCGAGCCCGAAATCCCAAGCATGTGCCCTTGAGCGGAATCGAACCTGGGACCCTTTGGTCCGCAGGCCAATGCTCTATCCACTGAGCCAAACCAGCTAGGGCGGGAGTCATTTAATGTTATTAAAAAAGTAAATATCAGAGAGGGAGGGAGAGGAAGAGAGAGATAGAAACATCATTGATGAGAGAGGATCAGCCATCAGCTGCATGCCGCACGCGCCCACACTAAGGACCACGCCTCCAACCCCGGCATGTCAAGCTCACAGCCCTGACCGTGATGGAACCATGACCTCCTGGTTCATAGATTCACACTCAACCGCTGAGCCTCGCCAGCCAGGCCATTTCATGTTCTGGATCAGGAGCATTTCATGCTCAGAACTGTCCCATCGGAGACAGTGAGTGATTGGGTAAATAAATGTATTGGCCGCAGATCTGTGAGACAGGTGCAGGTGAGGAGACTGAGTCTAAGAGCAGGCGGTCACCCAGGTGTTCCAGACACAGTCCTGATTCAACCGTGGTGAGCTCGTCGGACGTCTTCGAACTACAACTCCCGGCATGCAACGCCCGCGACCCCTGGTCTCTCGGTTTGTGCTCCGCGTACCAGCCTGATGATTGGTCGCACGGACTGCTTGTCAGACCACAGTCTGGCTGTGATTGGTCGAGTTCTCACAAGTGCCTGCGCTGTGGCTCGGGGTCCGCTAACAGCGCTCTCGCCCGCGACATGGTAAGCGGGAGTCCTGAGGCGTGGTGGGGTCCCTCAGGGGCTCGGGGTCCCGCCGTGGGAGTCCAGGGGGACACGGAAGGGACGGAGGTCCTTTTGTCGGGGTGGGGGCTGTGAGAGACTCTGGGTCGCCCCGAGCACCTTGTGCCGCTCTCTGGGGTCAGCATCTCGCTGCGGGCCTGGAAGCCCTGAGTATTCTGGGGGTTGTACCCTCGAGGGGTCTGGGGTCCCGCCGAGGGGGCCGGGGGCCCGAGCACGTTCAGCCCGCGAGGAAGGTCTGGGGTCCCGCTGGGGCCTTCCCTGGAGGAGCGTGGCGGCAGCGCCGGGGAGGGGGGGGACCCGCGGGGTGCCTGCCGGCACAGGCATGCGCAGAAGCGCCAGGGAGAACCCTGCAAGGAGGGGGCCGCGCCGAGGGGGTGTAGGCGGCTTCAGGGCGGGCGGGGCCCCAGATTGGAGACCGCACAGTGGAACCCACTGGTCTCGCGCGGCTCCGGGTGCAAAATTTGAGTTTATTCTCAACTTTAGCCCGCCCCTTGCCCCCACGACCCCACAGCCCCTGTGGGTTCAGATTGGACAGAAGGAGGGGCAGTCTGGAGGGGACCCGAAGGCGACCTGACCCTGGCGGGGCCTGGAGGAGGGATGTCCCCCAGGAGGGTAGGGCGAGGAGATGAGCCCGAAGTGAGAGCCCTGGTGGACGGGGTGCTTGAAGGTGGGCTGCGGGCTAGGCCGGTGCGGGATGCTGTGGGCGATGCGGGGAAGGGCTCTCAGGACGGGGATGGAGGAAAGATCCAGGCAAAGGCTCCGAGCAGGGGAGGGAACAGGTGGGTGGGAGGCTCTGGAACAGGGGTTCCCAGCCTCCTTTGGGCTGTGCTCCACCTAAGCATCTCTAAAGTCCTGATTGCCCCCCCCCCCCCCCCCGCCGACATATAACTCTTATTATTCAAAAGTGAACTCCTATTCACGTGGAGGAAGCCTAAGAGGCCATTCACTTGGTCTGAACAAGCTTCCCAAGAACATGGCATCCATGAAAGAGAAAAATAAAAAAAAGAAAGGATAGTTGAAGCACTGAGGAAGAAATCACCAAGAAATTGTTTTAAAAATAATCATAATATGAAGTGATGCGAAAGAATAGCAAATAGTTTCAAAACATATAATAGAGAACTAAAATGTATAAATATGTCACAATATATATTTATATACTGTATATGAGGCCCCTAGAACCACAGAAATGCAAAAGAAAATCAAACCACTGTTTATAACTCAATTTCGAATTGCCCCCCTTAAAAATCAAATTGCCCTCCTGTGTGGAGGTGGCCCATGTTGAGAACCATGGCTCTAGAAAAATCTTCGGAGATCTGCAGAGCGTGGACCCCTGAACCCAGTGCTGCTGGAGGCGGGGCCCTGGACACACCTCCCTGCCTTAGGTGGAGAACCCTTAGGTGGAGGACACAGGCCTTCCTTCTTTCCTTCTTACCCTCTGCTGGTTCTTCCTTCCTGTTGTAGGTGCTGGGACCACAGTTTGAACCACAGGTCCTCTCCCTGGGAGGGGTGTGTGTAGAGGGGTGATGGAGTCAGTGATGGAGGGCCTGGGTCTGGTGGGCCTCTGAGACCCCACTGGTTGGACACAGGGAGAACTGGGAAGAGAGCCAGGCAGTGGGGTGTGGTGGTCTTGAGCTGGGCCTGACAGGCCTCGCAAGCTGTGGAGCCGAGTGGCATGTGACTCTGAGACTGGGGAGGGTCCTGGATCCACTGGGGAGCTCAGTGCTATGTCCTCGGAGTGAGGGGTAGGTGCTGGGCCCCCAAAACAGCCTGGGGAAGCACAGGTCTGCGAGCTTGGCAGAGAGGTCCAGGCTGGAGGTACTGCTTTATTGGGGTCATGCTGGGCCAGGTCACTGGTTAAAACCCTGGCAGAGGATGGGGACAGGAGAGAGGCCGGCAGAGGGAGGAGAAAAGCAGGCAAAGGCGCCTGGAGTTTGGAGAGCATTGGTGGGAGGCATGGGGGGTCCCCAGAGGAGAGGGGAAGGGTGCTGGGAGGAAGGATGGGTGGGAAAGCCCGGCCCCCTGGGGCTTGGGGGTGCCCACAGACCTTGACGATGCCAGGGTCATTAGTGCCTACAGGCCAATTTGTGTTTGGGAGGAGGAGGGGGACAATGAGACTAGGAGGTTAGTGAGATTAAGAGATCAGAAAGATGGCACTCACACTCATTACTGAAAAGTACCTATGGGCTCAGTTTACAAGACACAGGCATAGAGAAAACATTCTGAGCCTTGGTTATTGTAATGATGGATTTCTCAGCAGTCGTTCCGAATTACAGTGCTAGGCCCCATGTGTTATCCCACTAGAGCTTTTCCTTTTGAAGCTAGCTTATTTTGCCCTGGCCAGTGTGGCTCAGTTGGTTCCTGGCATTAAGAGGTCACCAGTTCGATTCCTGCTCAAGGCACATGCCCGGGTTGTGGGCTTCATCCCAGCTAGGGGATGTGTAGGAGGCAGCCGATCGATGTTTCTCTCTCTCCCGCCCCCCTTCCTCTCTCAGAAATCAATAGAAACATATTTTTTTTAAATATTAAAGAATAAAGTTAGCTTACTTTTTATCTGATAAGATAATTTTACTTATTAATATTAATCTTTATTTCATTTTAATTGTACATTATAATGCCATAGTATTAGTAGGCAACTCTCCTGAGCACATTTTACACAATTACAAAATTAACTGTATCCAGGCAGTTTCAGCTTTAGACGGATTACCAAAAACATTTCTCCTGCAATGTTTACGGATAAGTGTGTGAACATGTGCTATGAATGACTGTTTCAGTGGTTGTTATGTAGAGTTTGGTGAGAAAATCCCTAATGAAAAAGTTGTTACCCTGAAGCAGGCAGTGGCCAGCTAAGGGGGTTGCTGGTGAGGGAGGTGGAGAGGAAAGGGGGCTGAGCCTTCGGGATAAGTGAAGAAAGAGCCGCCGGCGAGCAGGGAGTTGGTCTGAGGCGGTGGGTGCCGAGGCAGGGACCTGGCTGGAGAGAAGCCGCTTGTCCCTGGACGCACCGGGGTCCTTGTAGGCCCAGAAGGCAGTCAGGAGAGAACAGGAAACAGAATAGGAGGCACTCCGTTTCCAGAGGAGGAGCAGCGGGCTGGGAGAGGAAGGGCTGAGATCTGTGGCAACAGGAGCGAGCATGTCTGACCTGTCTCCCCAGCACCTGTTCTCCATCCCGCCCGCCCCCGCCAGGTGCGGGGTTCCTGGGCAGTGGGGTCTCCCCGGGCTGGATCTGAGCTCAACCCCGTCCCCTTCCCCAAGGTACATGTGGAGCCAGGGAGGCCCTCCCCCACCTGCCTGCCTCGCTATAAATAGCTGGTTCCGGGGAGTAATCTGTCACCCCCTGGCCGCCCTGCCTGTCTGTCCCGCCCCCAGGCGATCCTCGGAGTGCAGCTGGTGGTGACCCTGCTCACGGCCACGCTCATGCACAGGCTGGCGCCGCACTGCTCCTTCGCCCGCTGGCTGCTCTGCAATGGCAGGTGAGCCCCAGCCCCGCAGGCCCTGCAGGCAGTTTTGTTTTTTTTAAACAACTTTATTGAGATGTGGTTGATGTACAGTAAAGTGCATATTTTGGAAGTGCACAGTTGGGTCGGTTCTGACAGATACACACACACACACACACACACACACACACACACACACACACGGCCCCGGCCACACTCGGAAGAGCAGCTGCTTCCCCATCCACCTCCCTTCCACTCTCCGCTCACTGCGGGGGTTTCCTGACATGTTTCTGGTCCCTGTTTGGGTCAGGGCCCCTCCTGAGACCTGTGGAAACTGCACCCTCCTTAGGACAGTGTGCACACCTTCGCTAGGAGAGGGCCAGCAGATTCTGGGGTGTCTGCACCCCCTGCTGCACCGCCCAGCACCCCTCTCGAGCCTTCCCCTGGCCGTCCACGGGTGCTGCTCCTCCTGTCACCGGGGTCCTGGGGCCCAGCCCTCCCTCTGACTTTAGTACGGAGTTTGGGGTTTCACTGCCTTGACATGGAGCCCTACCCCCGTGCCTGAGCGTTCCTGACACCTGCCTGTCTGTGCCCTCAGCCTCTTCCGCTACAAGCACCCTTCGGAGGAGGAGCTGCGGGCCCTGGCCGGGAAGCAGAGGCCCAGAGGCCGGCGGGAGCGGTGAGTGAGCCTCCAGCCTCAGGGCACAGGGGAGCACGGGGCACCCCAGAGGAGAATCCGGACACCCCAGGATGAGTGGTTTTTACTGTCACTCCTGGGCTGCCTTCAGTCGGCAGTGAATGCTTGGCAGTTGGCTGTGGGCCGGCCCTGTGGGTGGGTGGTGCCTGCAGCCTGGTGGTTAGAGGTTACCCAGACTGTGCTCTGAGGGTGGCACTCGGGCCCTCAGGCCGCCGCGGGGAGCGGTGGGCTGGGCCGGGGAGGGGGACATGGAGGACCCTGCCCTGACTCCGCCCTCCGCACCAGGTGGGCCAACGGCTGTGGTGAAGAGAAGACTCTGTGTGTCCCCCGCGATGCCCCTTTCCAGCTGGAGACCTGCCCCCTCACGGCCGTGGACGCCCTCGGTAACAGTCCCGTGGGTCCCCAGCACCCTCACTTGGCCTACACCCTGGCAGGGTGGGGGGGGGGTGAGACCCTGGGTGGGCCGGGTGGGGGAGGCCTTGGGAGGCAGCCGGCTGATGGGGTGTCCCGCAGTCCTGCGCTTCTTCCTGGAGTACCAGTGGTTCGTGGACTTCGCCGTGTACTCGGGAGGCGTGTACCTCTTCACAGAGGCCTACTACTACGTGCTGGGCCCGGCGCGGGAGACCAACATCGCTGTGTTTTGGTGCCTGCTCACCGTGGCCTTCTCCATGTATCCTTCCAGCTGGGGGGGGGGGGGGGCATGTGGGAACCTGACAGGCTTCCTGCCCCCCTATATTGGTAGTTGGTTGTGGACTGCTGTGACACAGACCTCACCCCAACTCGGTGTGGGAAAGCAGTCGCTATCTGCTCTCCTGGGCCAGGCTCCCCGGAGTCCCCCTTCTAGCAGGCTGGGCCAGGCTCCCACACTGCAGCCGCAGAAAGGCAGCAAGGAATTTGGGGTGCTGCAGGCCCCCGAGGCCTTGCCCAAGCCTGCACACCCCATCCCCGTCCGCCCTTTCAGTCAGAGCACGTCACCAGCCCGCCCAGAGGCCGGGGCCGGGAGGGAGAGGCCCCTCTGCTTCTTTCTTTTTTAATTTGTATTAAGCTGCGCAGGAAACAGGGTGAGCCCGTGACTTTAGGGATCCCGTAAGGAGAGAATGTTCTTGTGCCGTGGGCTTGGGGAGAAGGAGAGCCCATCCTGAGGTCCCCACTCTTCTGAGAGCCCTGGGTCTCTCCAAGGCAGATTGGAGAGTCGGCCCTTGAGTCTGCCAGCTCCGCAGAGGGACGTGCTGTGATGGAGCCAGGAGGCCGGACGGGCGCGGGAGGCGGGGCCTCCTGCGAGGCTGACTGGTGGCCATTTCTGACTGGCTGCGCAGCGTGAGCCAAGCTGGAGGGCCGGGCCAGGCGCACCTGCCAACGGGCAAGACTCCATGGCGGGAGCAGCACTCTCCCTGTGTCCTGGGCTTGTCTGTCGGCTCACGCTTCTCTTCCGTCAGCCCCCCGTGCCCCAGGACCCCACGCCCAGGCCTGTGCTTGTGCTGGGGATGGGGGTGTCCCCAGCTGGAGGCGGTGGGGTGGGCAGGGGCATCCCAGGTGGGAGCCTCCTTAGCTCCGCCGCCAGGAAGATGTTCCTGACAGTGACTCGGCTGTACTTCAGCGCCGAGGAGGGGGGCGAGCGCTCTGTCTGCCTCACCTTCGCCTTCCTCTTCCTGCTGCTGGCCATGCTGGTGCAGGTGGTGCCCGAGGAGACCCTGGAGCTGGGCCTGGAGCCAGGTACGTGCCTCAGGGTGTGGGGCAGACCCCAGCCACTCCCTCCTGGGAGCTGACGAGTGTGCGGTTTAAGTGACTTGTTCCACTGCACATTGTGGGTGTAAGAGGGGGCTCCTGGCCCTGACCGGTGTGGCTCAGTGGATAGAACATCGGTCTGTGGACTAACGGGTCCCAAATTCGATTCCGGTCAAGGGCATGTACCCTGGTTGCAGGCACATCCCCAGTAGGAGGTGTGCAAGAGGCAGCTGATCGATGTTACATCAATATATCTAATTCTCTATCCCACTCCCTTCCTCACTGTAAAAAATCAATAGAATATATATTTATTAAAACGAGGGGACTCCTGGGGCCAGACAGTCTATGGCCACCCTTGGTGCCCCGTTGGGCTTTGGGATAAGAGGACCTGCTCTCTCACTGTCTGGCAGACGCCGGTGGCTGTAGCTCTTCCCACAGGCATTTCTGTTCCCCGCTCGTCTGCCTCTACCCAGCAGCCACAGTAACTTATTATTTACCTACTTTTGTTTAATTTGTGGGAGGAAGTGGGTAATGCTACCAAACTTATACAATAAATACAGGAGTGAAAATTACACTCCCCCCCGGCTCTGATCCTCCGAGAAAACCACGCGCCACTTTTCCTGCTTTCCATAAAGCAGGAGCGCAGATATCTCTGACACCTCGTTCTTTTCCCTTAAAAATAATGAATACTGGAGGTTGTCCCTTGATGCTACATATGGTACTGTTTCATGTGACAGCTACATGGCATTTCATTTTATGGATGTCCTATTATTATTTAACGAAGCCCTATTTACGGACATGTAAGTCTCCTGCCATTAAATGTTGTTGCACAAAGCCATGTTGTTAAATAGCAGTGTGTATGGGAATAACTGAGCCGGTAGCCCTGTGTGCCAGGTGCATCTGGATTTTGGATAATGTTAGAAATTGTCCTTCAGGAAAAGATGTATGAGCAAGCCTGTTTCCCCACATCCTCTCCAGTGGGTTTCCCCTGACTTTTTCATCTTGGGTGACCTACTGGGCGAAAATGTAAGTGAGGCTGAGCATCTTTTGTTTTTGTTAATCCTCACCCCATTGATTTTTAGAGAGAGCGGGAGGGGGGGAAGAGACAGAGAGAAACATGGATGTGAGAGACACATGGGTTGGTTGCCTTCCATTCATGCCCTTTACTGGAATAGAACCTGGGACCCTTCCGTCCAAGGGCCAATGCTCTGTCCACTGAGCAAAACTGACCAGGGGGAGCATCTTTTTATAAGCTGAAGAAGCTGTTTCTAGAAAAGTTCTGCTCTTTTGCCCAATTTTCTACTGGGCTTTTTATTGAATTGTATGAGTTCTCTATTTTTTTCTTAGTTTCTCATTTTTCTGTGTGACTTTTTCTATTATTTGATTGATCTTTTAAAAACATAGTTTGGACCATGCAACTTCTCTGCCTGACACCAGACTCTAATGGTCTTTGAATAAAGACCAGTTTCCTCACTGTGGCTTACAGGGCCCTGGTGATTCCTTGAGCTTTATTATCACCAATTCTCCCCACTTTTCTATTTTTTAAATTATGCAATGTTTGCTATACATAAAACAACACATTTATGTAAATTACAAAGGATAATAATCATGTAAACACCCATGAACCCACCTCTTGTAAGAACTGGATCTCAACACTTCTGTGTGTGTCTGGTGCTCCTTCCTGATCCCACTGCCTTCCCCTATTCTCAGCCCCAATTGGTCTCTCACACTGTGTTTGTTTGTTTTAAGTTATTTTTTTGTTGTTAATCCTCACCTGAGGATATTTTTTCCGTTGACATTTAGAGAGAGGAAGGATGGGAAGAGGGGGAGGGAGAGAGAGTCCAAGTGAGAAACACACTGATTGGTTGCCTTCTGCACGGGCCCCTACTAGGGCTGGGGATGGAACCTGCAACCCAGGTACATACCCTTGATTGGGAATCAAACCTGGGACACTTCTGGGTGGGGAAAGATGCTGTAACCAAAGAGCCCCACTGGCCAGGGAAATTTTTGTGTTGTGTTTTTTAAATTGATTTTGAGAGAGAGAGAGGGGAAGAGAAAGGGTAAGAGAGAGAAAGACAAAGACAAGCATCGGTTTGTTGTTCCGCTTATTTATGCATTCGTTGGTTGACTCCTGACCGTGTCTTGACGGGATCAAACCCGCATCCTTGGCCTATAGGTGTGACGCTCTGATTGAGCTTCCTGGCCAAGGCCGCAAACTTGGTGATTATCATTTCTTTTTCTCCCTGGCCGGTGTAGCTCATTGGTTAAGCTTCGTCCCCTGAACCAATTCCCAATCAGGACACATTCCTGGGTTGTGGGCTTGACCCCCAGTAGAGGACTTATAGGAGGCAGCCAATTGATGTTTCACTCTCACATCGCTTTCTCCCTCTCCCTTCCACTCTCTCTAAAATCAATAAAAACATTGGACAACACAATAACAAAAGTTTAATCACATATGTCTCTGTCCCTAAAGAATTTATTGTACAGTTTTACAACATGTCGTCTTCCAGCTGTGCTTTTCTGTCTCTGATATTGTTTCCAAATTAGGTGGTTTTGGTCTGGGCTCCTTTAATTCATCCCGTTACCACGTGTGATGTGGTGAGACTCCACTGTCTCTATTACCCCATTCTCCTGTGACGGACCTTCAGGTGGATTCCCTTTCTCCCAGGGAACATTATTGAACATGTTTCTTCATACACATGGGCAGGCATTTCTGTTGGGCACAGACCTGGGACCCATGGGGCTGCCGTGAGTCCCAGCCGCGCGGCAGGTGCTGCGGGTGAGGTTACCAAGGCCCCTGCCTTGGCCTTCCTGCGTTTAGGTTTGGGTGGTACTGCACCAACTTCCCAGGGGGAAGATCTCTGGAGTGAGTCTGGGTCTTCACCGGCATTTTTCAGGTTACCTGAGGGGGGTACTCTTTTCCTGTTTATTCATGATTCACGTTTCCTCTTCTGTCAAAAATCTGTTCGTATTGTTGCCCATTTTTCTTTCAGTTTTAAGCCTTTTTTAAAAGTGTTATGGTAAAATACAGCCTCTTTTTTATTTCTCTTTATAGCATTTAAGGTTATAAATACTTCCTAAGTCCCACTTTTGTCTCCCCCTAAGTTTTGTCTTGTGTTTTCATTATCATGCAATTATGGGTATTTCAAAGTTTCCATTATGATTTCTTTTTTAACCTTTTTAAATACATACGTACGTACGTACATACATATATATATATATATATATATATATATATATATATATATATATATATATAAAATTAATTTTTTACAGAAAGGAAGGGAGAGGTATAGAGAATCAGAAACATCAATGAGAGAGAAACATTGATCACCTGCCTCCTGCACACCTCCTACTGGGGATGTGCCCTTGACCAGAATTGAACCTGGGACCCTTCAGTCCGAAGACTGATGCTCTATCCACTGAGCCAAACCAGTTTCAGCTTTTTTTAACCTTTTTAAAATACTTCAAACATGGCACTTTAAGAAGATTCTTATTTCCAGCTTAGTTGCTTAGTTACAGAAGATGATCTACTTGAAATAAGTTTTTTTTTTAAAATATATTTTTTATTGATTTTGTACAGATAGAGAGCCAGAAACATCGATGAGAGAGAGTCATTGATCAGCTGCCCCCTGCACACCCCCCACTGGGGATATGCCCGCAGCCAAGGCACATGCCCTTGACCGGAATCGAACCCGGGTCTCAGTCCCTAAGCCGACGCTCTATCCATTGAGCCAAACCGGTCTCGGCGAAATAAGTTCTTTAATATTTGTTAAGTCTTGCCTAGAGCCTAGAAAGTGATCAGTTTTTGTGATTGTTCCACGTGTTCTGGAACAACATATATTCACTGCTTCTATATATTCAGTAAATTCAAGTATCCATCTTTCCTAACTTTTTATTAGTCACTAATGGGTTAATCCCCCCACTGTGCTAGAAGTCTCAGTGTCTCTAGGTTCTGTCAATGTTTTTTAAATATCAAGATGGTTTGAGAAGGTGTTTACAGGTTTGGAATTGCTACATTTTCCTGGTGAAGCAGATTTTTGTGTTTGTCTTTTTTTAAATTCTTACCCAAGGATATGTTTATTAATTTTGGAGAGAGATGAAGGAAGAGGGAGAGAGAGAAACACTGATAGGTTGCCTCCTGTACACCCTGCTCAGGGCTGAATCATCCGTTTTGTCATGATGTTTTGATCCTTTCTGATCCTAGTAACACTTCTACGTCCGTCTAGTTTGCCTGGTTTTGATACAGTCTTTATAGTGTTCTTTTGTAGTATGTGTTATGTCTTTTTAACATCTCTGTTTTCTCAACCTTCCAGTGACCTCATGTTGAGGTATGTCTCTAAAAAACATAGCTGGGGCGAAACCGGTCTGGCTCAGTGGTAGAGCGTCGGTCCGCGGATTGAAAGGTCCCAGGTTCGATTCCGGCCAAGGGCATGTATCGATACCTTGGTTGCGGGCATATCCCTGGTAGGGGGTGTGCAAGAGGCAACTGGTCGATGTTTCTCTCTCATTGACGTTTCTAGCTCTCTCTCTCCCTTCTTCTCTGTACAAAATCAATAAAATATATATTTTAAAAAACATAGCTGGATATTTTCAATCAAGTGTGTCAGTATGTTGTTTAACTTTGAAGTTTAATCTGTCTTTTATTGTGATTGGCCGTATTTAGCCTTGTTTCTGCCATCTTACTTTATACTTTATAGTGTTCCTTTCCTGTTGTTACTTTGATAGTGGCTGCCAGCCTAATTGGTCTTCCTTTATAGGTGATCTATTTTAACTCCTAGGCTGCTTTGCAATCTCTGTTTTTGGTATTCTGCAATTTCACCAGTATATCTAGGTATGTTTTTCTTTGTATTTATCTGGTTTGATGTCTTTTGTGTGTGGCATCCATTCGGCAAACTTCTCAACCATTCTTTTGCAGTATCTCCTGTTCTCCTTCATTCTCTCTCTTGGTCTCTCCTTTTGGGGCCCTGACTTGACTTATGCTGGACTTCCTATTCTGTCCTCTTTGTCTCCATCTCCTTTCATATCCCCCACCTTCTGATTTCTTCAGATCCAGTTCATGAATTCCTCCTTGGCTGTTTCTAATGTAGTAATGTCTAATATCCTGTCATTTCAGTAATGGTATTTCTCCTTTGGAAAAGGTTGCTTTCTCTGTAAATTTACCTGGTCCTCTGATGTCACCTGTTCTGTCATTCCAGCTTTTATTTCCCTCAGTCATTTCATACAAAGCTGATAATACCAATTTCTGAAGTCTAAACTGTCTTTTTTTTCCTGCTGGATCTCCTTTATGGTGATTTGTTTCCTTGCGTGTTTGGTGATTTGGGTTGAGCAGTGATATTTCCTTGCTTTTACTCTGTGGGAACTCTGGGGGTCTGCACTACTGAGGGTTCTTCCCAGGGCTCCGGTTTTCTCCTGTGGGAGCCCTTCACACCCCTCAATTCCTGGTGCAATCCTGTAAGCCCCGATTCAGTGCTCCCTTGTATGTCCCAGCCCAATCAAAGGTCTGCCTGATACAACCTCCTGTTCTTTATGTTTTAGAGAAACATTGATGTGAGAAAGAAACATCAACTGGTTGCCTCCTCCTATACGAACCTCAATTGGGGATCAAACCCACAACCTAGATATGTGCCCCGACTGGGAATTGAACCCACAACCTTCTGGTGTACTGGACGATGCTCCAACCAACTGAGCCATCTGGCCTGGGCCATTCTCCTGTTCTTTGAAAAGCTCCACTCGTCACTACAGCATTAAGTGATTCTCCTGCCTGGCGTGGGGCCTGGATGCCACCGGTGTGTTCCTGCCCAAGGAGCAAAGGACATGTAGGAGGGGGCAGAGCAGGCTCTGAGTTCGCAGGGATTCTCTACTCTGCCTCTCTGTCTTCCCAGGCCTGGCCAGCATGATCCAGACCTTGGAGCCACTTCTGAAGACGCAGGGCTGGGACTGGATGTGAGTCCTGGGAAGGGAGAGGGGGCAGGGGCAGCGCTCGGGCTGTGGGGTTCCCTGACCCGTCTCTTCTTCCCAGGGTTCCTCTGGTCAAGCTGGCCATCCGTGTGGGGCTTTCGGTCCTAGGCTCCCTGCTGGGCGCCTTCCTCACCTTCCCGGGCCTGCGGTTGGCCCAGACCCACCGAGACGCACTGACCATGTCAGAAGACCGGCCCCTGCTGCAGTGAAGTGGGGAATGGGTGGGTGAGCGGTTAGGGAGCCCAGGGGAGAGGAGGGGGTGGTAGGTGCCTAGGCCTCACCCTGCTGCATCTTCGCCTCCAGGTTTCTCCTGCACACCAGCTTCCTGTCCCCGCTGTTCATCCTGTGGCTCTGGACCAAGCCTATTGCCCGGAACTTCCTGCACCAAGAGCCCTCCGGGGGCACATCCTTCTTCCTGTGTGTATGGGGTGGGGTCAGGGGGGGGCAGCTGGGGGACCCCTCTGTGTGCTCCAGTCTGAGGCTCAGGGAGGAGCCATGGAGAGCCATGAGTCCTGGGGAAGATCCTGGCGCAGAAGGAGGCCTCACCAGCCTCCTCACCTCTGTGCAGACTGTCGGACTCAGCCTTTGACTCGCTGCGCCTCTGGGTGCTGGTGGCACTGTGCCTCCTGCGGCTGGCAGTCACCCGGCCCCACCTGCAAGCCTACCTCTGCCTGGCCAAGGCCCGTGTGGAGCAGCTGAGGCGGGAGGCTGGCCGCATCGAGGCCTGCGAGATCCAGCGGCGGGTACGGGTGCTTGTCTGGGAGGGAGCCTGGGGCGCAGGGCAGGCCTCCCGTGCCTTGCCAGTGTGGGGTGAGCTGGAGCTCAGAAGGTCACCTGTCGCTGCTGCCTGCTCACCAGGTGGTGCGGGTCTACTGTTACCTGACGGTCGTGAGCCTGCAGTACCTGACGCCACTCATCCTCACCCTCAACTGCACGCTTCTGCTCAAGACGCTGGGTGAGAGGAAGCTGCCCTGTGGGGTGAGGGTGGCCTGGGGGCCCTAAGGCATCCTGGCCTCAGCCCCGCCCTCCGCTCCTCATTCTCCTCTCCCTACGTCCCCCTATTTCACCGCTCCTTCCTACACCCATCCCTCTCTCTACTCTCTCCTCACAGGCGGCTACTCTTGGGGCCTGGGCCAGGCCCTCCCCCCATCCCCAGGCCTGGCAGCAGCCCGACACGCTCCCGCGGGCCCCCCGGAGGACGAGGCCCAGCAGGCGGCAGCCCGGATCGCCGGGGCCCTGGGCGGCCTGCTCACACCCCTCTTCCTCCGCGGTGCCCTGGCCTTCCTCATCTGGTGGACGGCGGCCTGCCAGCTGCTCTCCAGCCTCTTCGGCCTCTACTTCCATCAGCACCTGGCAGGCTCCTAGCCGCCCGGAGAGACTCCTGAACCCCCGGCCGCCCTCGGTGTGTGCGCCTCCGTATCCCCAGGTGCAAGAGGGCCTGGAAGGCCTGTGCTCAACCCTTCACTGCAGTGCCTGCATGGCCCCTTTGGGCCCTGAGCTTCTGCCTCGAAACGCTCCCGCAGCTGCTGGCAGCGTCCCGCAGCCCTTGTTGCTGGACTGCATGTCGCATCAGGTTTGACCGCAGAGCGATACCAGAGGGGTGGCTTTTAAAAAAGGGGAAAAAAGGGATCTGGAGGGAGAGAGAGGTGAGTGAGGAGGGTGGGCCCCTGGTTCTGGGCTGGACCACAGTGGCTGCTGCCTCAACACAGGTCCATGGGGACTGCTTTCCTGTAAGGGTCACACACGGGCAAATGGGTATGTTGCTGAGGCCATAGGCCCAGGGCAAGGAGGATGGGGGGCCCCCTCTGACTCTGGAATTTTTCTGTCACTGTGGCGACAGTGGGAACCCACTATGTATGCATGTATGTAGGACAACATACATGTGGCTGAAAAGCCAAGATTCAACTGAGTACATTTTAATGGTCTTAATAGACTTTATTGAATGACTCACGAATCAGTCAGCATCTTATGCTTCTATTATGTGGATACACATGGAAAGTATATTAAAAACGAGGGTTAGCCCGGCCGGTGTTGCTCAGTAGTTGGACACTGACTTATGAACCAGGAGGTCACAGTTCAATTCCCCTACAGGGCACATGCTTGATGTCCATTGTGGGGTGTGCAGGAGGCAACCTATCAATGGTTCTTTCTCATCATTGGTGTTTCTATCTCTCTCTCCCTCTCCCTTCCTCTCTGGAATCAATAAAAAATTATTTTTTAAAATTTTAGAAAAAACACACAGCTGGCTTGAGGCAAACTAAATGCAACATCCAATTTTGATCCTTCTCAAATCTCCAGTTAAAATACAAGGCCGCAGTATGTTCCATTACATAGTAATTAAGGTGTAATTAAGGGAGGAGCCACAAATGACTGCCAAACTCATGGATGCCAAACCCTAAACCCAGGAAACAGCTTGATTTACTCATAGAAACGTCCAGAGGCACTGACCACAGCAGGTCTCAATAGGCCAGGCTGAGGGTGGGGGTGAGACGGAGGCTGCTGGCCGGGGAGCTGTTTGGAAAGTTCTCAGGCGCTTATTTTCTTGCCATGACACCATGCTGGGAGGAAGCCAGGCATGGTAGGGAATGTGGTGGCAAATGGGATTAGGTACTGTACATATGAATGCTAAATGGAGAGAGCCACGACCCCTCTCATGCCTGCAGATTCTAGAACTTACCTGGCATGAGACTGAAGAGCCCTGGGGATCCAGCTGGTCCAAGAAGAAAGACCCAATAACACCAGCACCACAGAGTGCCCACCAGCCTCCAGCTTAGGTGTGAGTCCATGTGTTCCCCACACGCCTGTGGGCTTCCTACCCGCTTGTCTCAGCCCTTACTCTTCGTTGTGAGTAGACAGCGGGATTGTCCAGGGATCTGAGGAAGGTCCAGTGTGGGAAACAGACCCAAACAGAAAAAAAGACAACTTCAGGAAACTGTTTCTACAGGGAGAAGGGAAGTTATAAAACAGAAACAGTCCATGCCCTGGCTGGTGTGGTTTGTTTGGTTGAGTTTCCTCCCATTCACCAAAAGATTTTTGGTTCAATTCCTGCTCCTGGCACATGCCCGGGTTGTGAGCTGGACCCCCAGGAGTGGGCATGCATACAAGAGGCAGCCAGTCAGTTTCTCTATCACATGATATTTCTGTCTTTCCCTCCTCATTCCTCTAAAAAATAAATCAATAAATCAATAAAATCAATAAAAGAAACAACAATCCAGAATGTTCTCAGAGAAAAGAGATTCATGAAACGAGAACAGTGCTGCTAAAAAGGGACATCTGACAAACCTTTATTGTTCTCTTTGGAGCTCTTGGAGATTAAAAGCAAAGGGAAGATAAAGTTGTAGAAATCCTACAGAAGGAACAACAACAAAAAAAGGTATACAAAACAAGAACTAACAAAGAGGAAATTAGAATATTGTTTTTAGAAGAATCTTCAAAATAGTTCTGGCAGAAGAGATCCAAGCCAACAGAGGAAGAACATTCCATGGAGCAAGGCAAGGTTCCAGGTGCCTGAGGCCCCGACCTGGGAGTCTTCAGATGCCTCAAGCTAATGGAACATCCTCTCCCAGCGCTGCAGGACCCTCACTGCCCCCTGGCACCTCAGGAGTCACTATCTGAGCACACGTCTCCCTGTGGTGGTGCCTTAGGGTGCCTGGCCTCTTGCTTGCCCAACCATGGCTGTGCATGCTCTCTGCTTTGGAGCTCAACACCATGTGGTCGAGGGACACATAGGAAGGCGGAAACACCGTAAACAACAGCAAGGCAGTGGCTGACAAACAGCAGGCACAATGGGTGCAGCACTTGTGGGACAGCCACGGCCGAAAAAACCAGTGACAGTTATAGCCTTCGCTGTCGTGCGTCAAACCAGACATTTACAGTCTGTGCACATTTCACACACACACACACAGAAGGTAAGAATGAGAAGCAATAAGGTGAGAGAAAAATAGGGAAGATGGAAGATGGTGGTAAAGATCCTGTGTTTTCAGGAGAATTTTAGTTTTTGTGGACTCATCAGTGGCCATTACCACATATTGGTGCCATTCCAGGAGGGGATCATCCTGCCCCAGAGTGACACCAGTCAGTGAAGGAGACATTTTTGGATGTCACAGATGGAGGGAGGGGAGAGGCTAATAGCATCTGGTGGGGGGGAGGCCAGGGATGTTGCTCAGCACCCCACAGTGCCCAGCATGATCCCCAACAAAGAAAACCTGGCTCCAGACATCGGTAGTGCTGAGAAACCCTACATCACAAGACATTGACTATAATTTCCAAACCATCTGAAGAAGAGGAGAATTAAAAAGAGAAAAGAAGCTCCCCAAAACAAATCAAGAGAAGTCAGCCAAGGAAAAAAGTGCAAAGAAAAGGTGCTGCAAACTGAAACAGCACCTGAGGTGCCCACGGATCTGAAACAGCCTCACTGTCAAGTCCAGCCTTCACCTGCCCTCGCTGTCCCCTCCCCACAAGGCACGATCTGGCCACCACTGGCTCCCCCATGGCTCTCCTCACCCCCACAGGCTCCCGGCTCCCCGCTCCCTTCCTCTCCATCCTTCCTTGTGGGCTCTAGATGTTTGTCAGTGAGTCCCATTTTTAGTTCTGTGGTCCTCGGTGTCTCCGGCAGCTCAGCCAGCACTCCAGTGCTCTTGATCTTCCCCTACTACCCCTCAGGCACAGCTGCTCCATTTTCCTGCTACATTTCTCTTTCTCTTACCCCGCCTACTCAGAAACCTGTCTGCGACGTCTTCAAAACCACCCTGACCCAAACACCCCACACCCCTGCCACCACTCTGCTCAGCGCCAGCTGCTTGTTCCCTTGCACACAGCTCTGCCCAGGAGCCAGAAGGGGTTTGGGGCAGACTCCATTCCCTAATGAGGGGCTGCCTCAGTTAGGGAGCAGGAGGGCTTTGAGGGCACCCAGCTCCTGAGAGAGAAAAAACCAGACTTCTTACCAAGCAGACTGCGAGGACAGAGCTGGGGAAAGCGATACGGGCCATGACTTAGAGAAGGCCCGCTCTGCCAGTGGCGTGGTCCATTCTGGCTGTTACAACAAAATGCCGTAGCCTGAGCGGCTGGCAAGCAGAGGACATCGATTTCTTACTGTTTTGGAGGCTGGAAGTCCAAGATCAGGGCTCTGGCCTGGCCAGGAGAGCACCACTTCTAGGTTAGACAACAGATGCCACTGCTCATACAGTGGAGGATGGGAGGAGAGCCAGTTCTTTGGTGTGACTCTTCGGAGGGCACCAATTCGCCGAAACCGGTTTGGCTCAGTGGATAGAGCGTCAGCCTGTGGACTGGAAGGTCCCAGGTTCGATTCCATGTACCTTGGTTGCGGGTACATCCCCAGTAGGGTGTGTGCAAGAGGCAGCTGGTCGATGATTCTCTCTCATCGATGTTTCTAACTCTATCCCTCTCTCTACCTCTCTGTAAAAAAAAAAAAAAAAAAAAAAAAAAAAAAAATATATATATATATATATATATATATATATATATATATATTAAAAAAAAAAAAAAAAGGCACCAATCCTTCATGACTTCATCTGCCCCTAAGCACCTCCCCAAGTCCCACCTCCTAACACCACTGGGTTTCAACAGGGATTTAGGGAGCCAGGGGAGACATCAGTCCGTGACAGCCTTGAAAATAAAATAGCCAGGATCTGGGTTCCCCACAATGCCATACACACACACACACCACACATACAACAAGGCAGAAGAATCAACCACAGCAAAGATAAGATCTTAAGAAAACACTAGGAATTATCAGAAGATACAAATCAGGGACTGAGTCTGAGTCTGTCTCCCAGGTTGAAGACAGGTGCTCGGGCTGGGCCTTGGGGTGCTCTTGCTTCCGCCCCTCACCAGAGTTTTCTGGAACCTCAGCTTACAGGTCCTGCATCCATCCCCTTGCTCAGTTGCCTGGCTCCCCGCCTAAGCTCCCCCTCCACCTTCCCTCACCTGCTTAACCACCCTACATGGCTTCCCAGTGCCAGCCTTGGGGCTGCTGCCTGACACCCACCTTGCAGGGAGTTCCCAGGCCTTGGGGGGCTTTTCCCAGTTCCTCAGGTGGGGTCTTTCCCTCCCTCAGCTCCCCTCCAGGATTCCCACCTGGCTCTCCTGGGCCCCACAGCGTATCTTTAAGTGTATTTCACATCAAGAGCCAGAACAGCATCACCCATCATGTTGCCCACCCCAGCAGAACACACCAGGGTTCACCCAAGTCTGGGAACCTTGACTCACTCTCACTGGAGGTGTTTGAAGCCCACTGCACACTGGGGCTTGGCAGAGTTGCGTGAAGAAGCTGCAGCCACTTCTCTCCAGTGTCTGTGTCACACCCACTGCTGCCTTGCTGGGGCATAAAAACACAAAACACAAGATTCCTGCTCAGGTCACTTGAGAACATCTCACCTTTCTACCAGGCCGGTGTTTTGGTCTACTGTGCATAGAATGATGAAGAGGAGGGTAATAAACAACCAACAGTCATGAAGAGATGCTTGGCCTTGCAAGGATCACAGGAAGATGTGACTAAAACACAAGGAGGTACCATGAGGCACCCACATGTGGGGAGTCGGAGGCCCCACATGTGGCTGAACTCGCACAATGCTTGTGGGTAACGAAGTTCACACAACTGCACTGAAGGGCACTTGTACCTGGAAGCAGCAACTCCACAGCTGGCTGGTCCCTCAGGGACACATCCAGGGAGATTCTCACCTGTGGGTGCAGGAGCCAAGGTGGCAGTTACAGCATTATTTCTCACGGCAAAAAGCTGGCCCAGGAATGAATAAATAGATGAGGTTAAGTAGTAAGTAAATACCATGTTGCTCACCACCTACACACAAGGCTCCTACTTCCTGCTCTGGTTGGTATGCCCTGGATGCCATGACCACTGAGACAGACCTCCGGTGCCCTCACCTCCTGCAGCTGAAGATGGCGACATTAAACCCAAGACTTCATCCAGCTGTGGACCGGAGCCCCCAGCACATGACAGGGAGCAAGAGAGAGAAACGTCGGGGTTTCTCAGGGGCCCCCTTGCTGAGCAGGACACGGCCCATCCTGGCTGATGTCTGGAAGGACATCCCTGTCACACAAACCAGTAAGTGGGATGCCCCTACAGAGGAGCTGGGAGACCCACCTACGTGGTAAACCCTTTCATGCAGTTTGCACTTTCCAGAAAATCACAGTATGAATAAAAAATTACATTTAAAAAAGTTTCATTCATGGCTTTATTTAAAAATTTATCAAACTAACCTCAACCCTATTTTTGGTTTGTGGTGGGTGGGGATCAGAGTCCAAGAAAAGAGACACGAGCAGGAGGAAAAGTCAATTTAATTTTTATTAAATATACTCTCTTGGCACAAATCTTTAAAATATATAAACATTATATATTAACAAAGTCTCTTCATGGCATCAAAATAACTCCAGACCAGGACCGGCAGCCAGTGGGGAGGGTGACCGCGGAGGGTGCCAGCCCGGCTGAGAGTGGGGTTGGGGGAGTGGGGGTTCTCGGGGCTGGGAGCGACCTTGGGGAGGCACACGGCCGGCGGTAGGACCTGGAGGACCCTCCTGCTCCTGCCCAGCCTGCAGCTCAGAGGAGGGTCCCGCCTGGTCTCACTCACCCATGGTGGACCCCAGTGCTCTCTGGCCTGGGGCCCTAGAGCCCCCATCTGTCTCCTGTGAGGGATCCCGCCTCTCCTGAGTGCTGGGCAAGGCTGGGAGAGGAGGTGAAACACCCACAGGACAGCGATCACAGGCTGCCTGGGTCCCTGGGGACAGAGCCTGGGAATGATCCGGGGGCCGGCCATGGACACATGCAAGGGCGGGCACACCACAGGTCCAAGGCAAGAACCGACGTGGGACAGAGCAAAGGTAAGAAATGGGCCATGACTGGGGATGAGTGTGGAGCAGGCACACAGATCATTTCACACATGATGGGGCTGGTGAGGGTGTACTGTGACTAGACCCAAGGTCAGCCAGATTTTAAAACCAAAAGAGCCGAACACCTTCCAATGTCAGTAGGTAATGGGTGTTTCTGAGTCCTTGTGATACCCGGGGGGCGGGAACTTCTCTCTTGAGACCAGCTCCCTGGGGGTGCCCCATGGTAACTAAACTCTTCTGAACTGCCCACCCCAAGCCACACACTGTCTCAGGCTCCCAACTGGGTAAGATCAAGGCTACCACCCCCCTCCATGCACTCCATTCATGGAAATGAGACAGCTCTGGAGGCTTTATCCGGGCCAAGCGCCCACTCAGGTGGGGAGTCCAGGATGTGCCAGATGCTATAGGTCCCCCAGAAGCCTCTGCACCTGTTGGTAGAAGGTCAGGGCAGGAGGCTCGGCCTCCATGGGTGCAGCTGTAGGGTGGGCATCAGGGGGTAAAACTGGCTCCAGGGCCCCACCCTGGCATGAAGTCAGGATCAGGATCACTTGGAGAAGGCTGTTCGCCAGCGGAAGACTCTGGGGGCTGCGGAGTCATGCCACCTGGTAAGGAAAGGGGAGAAGGGGGGAAGGGCAGGCAAGAGGCTGCATCTGTAGCCGCAGCTGAGCAGGAGACTGGTCCCATGTGAACAGGTGAGGCCAGGCCTCTCCCCACTCTGGGCTACTCCACCCTGAGCACTGAGCACAGCTGGGGCCACTAAGGGGCGGGCGGAGTCTGGCTCTGAGCCTAGTAGGGACAGGGTCACTAGTACCAGGAGCGTGTCCATGGGCACAGAGCACCAGGAGGTGGCGCTGGTCACTCCCGTGTCAGGGTGTTTTGCGGGGAGGGGCACTTCGGGAAGCAGGGCCAGCTCCAGGGAGGAGGGAAGAGGAGAGGCTGTGGGCTCCTGGCCCCAACACTGCACTTCAAGGGCCTCTGGCGTTCCTCGCGGGCCCATGGGCACCGAGCCCAGGCCCCCTGGCCTGCCCGCTTGTTCCACCAGACATTCCCACGTGGCTCTGGGCAGAGCCAGTGCCCCCTCAGTGCCCAGGGTCAGCGGCCCTCCGCGTGCTGGGGCGTGGCTCCCGGTCCTGAGGGCGGCCACGCGCCGGCCCCTAGCTCTGCAGGCGCCGCAGCAGGATCTGCATGAGGTCGAAGGTGGTGAAGCTGATGCCCACGGCGATGGGGCCCTTGAGCCAGTTCATGCTCAGGCCCTTGTAGAGGCCGCGCACCACGCCCTCCTCCCGCACTATGGTGCTCAGCGTGCAGGCGATGGAGGTGCGCGGGTGGCCCGTGATGCCAGCCGTCTGCATGCGCCTGCGCACCACGTCCAGCGGGTACGAGGCGGACTGCCCGATGATGCCCGCGCAGGCCCCGAAGATCATGCGCTCGAAGGGATGGGGCTGCCGGTGGCCGCTGTACTCTGCGGGGAGGGCCAGGGGGGGCTGTGAGGGCGCCCCCGGAGCGCCCACTGCGCCCACAGACACCCGCACAGCGTCATCCCTGTGTTTCAGGACCTGAAGGAGGGTCCCCGGCACCTTCCCACCCGGGGCCACTTCCTCACCTCCTGGTCTCTTTATTAAATTGAGAAATAAAAGTTGTTGTTTAAGACAGAAAAGCACGTGATTCCACAGACCCAGAATGAGCTCCCAGGAATCACCTTTGTCTTCCCTCCAGTAAAGACATCAGTGTTTCCCCGCCTCTTCCCCCATCCCCTCCCCAGCCGTCCTGCACAGGGGCCTGAGAGCAGGGGCCTGAGAGCAAGCAGAACTGTGAACACCCAGCACTGCCTCCTGGGTCCAAAGGGACCGTGGATGTGCAACCCATCAGCAGGGGCTCTCCAGACGTGCGTAGGAAATTTATAACTGGGAATTAAAAACGGGAGACACCACTGCTCACTCACCTCCTTAGGGAAACATCAAGTAAACTGACAATACCACTTGGGGTGCATGTGGGGCCAGGGCCCAGGCAAGGGCAGCATCAAACTGAAAACCGGGTCTTGCACCTCCCCCCACACCCTCAAGGAGGCACTCCTGGAAGTCCACGACCACAGAAAGTCTGCCAACAGCCTGAATGCCCCTCCCCTTACTTAGATGACTCAACACCAGCTGAGCCAGAGCTGCACTACCCAGAGGTGTGGAAGGTGACTCAACTCTTTACCTTTTATAACCAGGAAACCGGATGAGGGATTGTTCCTGCCACATATTAAGTGCACAAGTATTCGCAACCATGGAGAGGAAGCCGCCGGCACTTGATGGGTGGGGGTGGGGGTTGTTATAATGTTCCCTGTGCTTTTCAAGTCTCTCAAAGCTGAACACACCTCCTCCATGGGCTTTGTGCAGGTGCCTGTGCTGCACAAGGGGCCACCAACACTCCGGGCCTCCCTGACCTTTACTAGGCTGCTCTAACCTTGGGCATTAAAGGTCCTACGTCTGGGTTCCTCACATGACTCCTGACGTCATGTGTCTTCTCTTGATTCGGACGCTGGGCCCCCAGCCTGCCCGCCCCTGGGGGCCCGAGTGCCTGGCGCCCAGGTCTGTGTGACCGTGGGTGCTGCCCACCCCCTCCTCACCTCTGTGCAGGCTCTTGAGAGTCTCGTAGGTGAAGAAGCTCAGCCCGGCGTAGGGGATGACGCCCAGCACGGTGGGCGTGAAGCCGTGGTAGAGAGTCCTCAGGCCCTCCTCCCGGGAGATGCGGATGAAGACGTGAAAGATGTTGCTGTACCTGCCGGGACAGAGGGACCGGAGGGCGGGCTGTGGACTCAGCCCCGGCCTCGTGTTCCCGAGGTTTTAATGCGTCTGTGGCCAATTAAAAACGAAGGCTCAGCTTTTACAGAAGCAGAACTGACCCCCGGGCTTAGAGGATGTCTTGGAAGCTGCAGATCGGCCCGCCCTGTGGTACCAGGCAGGGCCCATGTGGTGGGTGGCACCTTGAGCTTCCTCTGTGGGCTGGACACAGAGGCCCAGACCCAAACCCAAGGATAGGACAAACAGAGTCAACGTGGGGGCCCTACTGGACACAGCTCCTGGCACTGGTGAAGGCCACCACGGTAGGACTCACATTTCCTTGGGGGTCACGGCCATGCGGGCTCGGACCAGGTCCAGGGGGTAGGTAAGTGAAGCAGCTGTGATTCCGGCGAGGGCCCCTGCCAGGAGGCGAGGCCAGGGGGGCAGGGCTCTGAAAGGGGGGAGGGGGAGGAGAGATGGTGAGACCCCAAGGCCCACAGCTCTGTGTGGAGCAACCAAGGACGGGGGGCTGGCTTTCTGGAAGCTGAGATGGTGGAGCCTCTAGGTGGACGATTCAATGGGTGAACGGTAGGGACCTGGGTTCTCACATGGTGAGCATGTGAGAGGAGGACAGAAGAGCAGGGGGCTGGAGGGTGGAGGGGGTGGGGGCCTCACTCTCCACGGAAGCCGTAGTAGCGGCCCAGGATTCGCTTGTACTCCTCATGCGCGCTGAACTGGATGGCGGCGTAGGGCACCACTCGCACCATGGTGGCCGAGTTCCCGCGCCAGAGGCTGAAGAAGCCCTCGTGGAGGTAGGTGTAGTAGAGCAGCCGGAAGGCCTCCTAGAGGGGGGACAAGGTCAGCGCCTCCGCCTGTCCTCTCCTTTCCCTGCTCCGGGAACTCCTTGCTTTGCTTTGTCCAGCCCTGTGCCTGGGGCCCCACTACCCACTACCTTCTCTGCCCACACAGCCCTCCACCCTGGGATCTGCAAAATGAGAGGGAACGCCAGGTTTGCAAAGCAGGCTCAGAACCCCACACAGGGCGTTTTGTTGATGGTTGTCTGGTAGGCTAGCTTTTAAAAATGTTTTTCTTTTCTTTATTAAGTAACACCTGCTCTATGTTTAAAAATAAATGTGAAAATACGAGTTTAAAACATCAAGTCACCTGACCCCCAGCCCTAGGACAGGCACTCTCCTGTGAGTTCCCAGTGGGCTGCATCCAGGCAGGGCCCAGAGCGCCAGGACAAGTGATCCCACCCCCCGCAGGGGGGCTCCTGGGAACCAGCCTGGGGGGGGACCAAAGGGGAAAAGCATCTCCCTCCCCCCCTCCCCCAAGGCCTCCACAGCCTCCTGCCTGTCCAGCAGGGCAGCTTGTGACAGTCTGAGCCAGGAGTTGGTGACCTAGTGGCTCACCTTCGCAGAAAATCGTTTTGAAGATACTGGGAGGAAAAACAACACAAACAGACTGTTAGATGCGAAGGAGAGGACCCCCCCCCCCAAGTCTGCGACCCCCTGCTGCATGTCTAAGCTGGGGAATGACAGCAGTCCCCGAGCATGCTCCCTCCCCCACAAAGGGCTGAGCGGGGAGAGTCTCCTCCCAGGAACCTCCTCACCCCTGGACCCGGCCACTCAGCATGCCAGCCTGTCCCCAGGAAGCGGGGGTGAACTGCCCCGGGGTCTGGGGAGGACGTGCCTCTGGAGGGTTGACAGCATCCCCACCCAACCAAACCCTTCCGAGGAAGGTGTCACAGTCCTTATTCTTGTGAGGATCAGCTCAGGGGATCCAACTCCCCAGGACAGGCTCACCGGGGAGGCCTCTGTCTTGTAGTCTCCGGCTCCTCACTTTCTGAGCCTCTACCTTGTTTCTAACACACCCTGCACTCTCGTCTGCGTGGGGGTGAGCACACGCTCTGCCTTCAGAGTCACAGCGGGCCCTGCGGGCGCTGCCCCTCAGGTTTGCCAGGGAAAAACGCAGCTGACGTGGAGGAAGGAACACAGGGAGCTCCCTCCTGCCTGCTCTTTCCACAGCCTCTGGGGGGGAGTTGATGTTATCGTCCTTGTTGTCTAGATAAGAAAACTGAGGCACAGAGGGGCTAGGGTAGCTCAAGGAATTGGGGGGGGGGGCTTCTCTTTTAAAACAGCTGAAAGACGGGGGTCCCAGGCTGTGGCCACGCCCCTGCCTGTGCCGAGAAGCCACTGGCCACCGTACAGGGTGGAAAGGCTTCGTCTTCGGGGGACCCTGAGCCTGTTTCACCCTCAGGAGGGAGAGAGAGATGGTGTCTTGAACTGTGTCCCCCAAAAAGACACGGCCCTGTCCTCACCCCCAGGACCTTGTGGAAATGAGGCCTCTGCAGATGTCATTAAATTAAACCAGGGCTGTATGCGAGTGGGGTCGGTCGGCCCTAACCGAATGCTCGGTGTCCTCATGAGATGGAGGACACAGGCAAGAAGGGAGGCAAAGATTGGAGTGATGCGGCCACAAGCCAAGGATGCTTGGCGCCCCCAGAGCTGGGAAAGGCTCTTCTCCTGGAGCCTCCAGAAGGGACCAACCCTGCCAGCACCTCGGTTCAGACTTCTGCCTTGGAAATGCGAGGGAATAAACTCCGGTTCTAAGCTGCCTGGTGTGTGGTACTGTGTGCTGGCCGCCCCAGGACTCCACTTCACAGTGCAGTCTGGGAAGCTGTGAAGAGGGTGACTGCCTGGCAGCATCTCTATCACAGAGGGACAGACAGACAGACAGCTTTTACCTTGGAAAATGATTTTGGTTCGGTCCAAGGGAGCTACTGCCGTTTTGGCAAGAGCGCCAGCCAGGGCCCCAGAAAAGAGGGAGCTGAGAACTTGCCTGTGATCGGTCTGCAAGAAACACATGAACACACGTCTGTGGTCAGAGAGGGAGGGAGAGGTCTGCACCCCGGGGGGAGACACCAAGATCCCCTTTCCTCACCCTCCGTCACCCCGCTGCCCTGGACCGGGGCGGAGAGATGCACAGCAGCGTGAGTGTCCTGGCCCGCGCGGGCCCTGGACAAGCAGGAGACGGTGAAAAACCTCCCAGCTGCCAGGGCCCACCCATGAGAGGTGACGCCCTGTCTGGGCCACAATGGGACTGACTCCAAACATAAGCCCCCCCTGGCCCAGCTTATAAGCCTTGGTTCTGTCCGCGCACGTGTGCCGGACTCCCTGCATTGTAGTGTTTCAGGCAAAGTCATGAGGGCCCTTGTGGTGGGGGGGGGCAGGCAGGGGGTGCTGGGCAAGAGGACCCTGCCTGTGCCAGTGTGTCCCCTTTCTACAAAGATGTAGAAAGGGGACACAGGGACTGGTGTCTGTGGCCCTTCAGCCAAGGCCAGGGAGGTGGGGACGGTGGCCGGCCTGATTTCGAGCTCCAGTGGCAGCCTCAGGGCCAGCACTTCCCCCGTCTTCTGGAGGCTCTCCAAGTCCTCCTGGTACAGCCTCTCTCCCGCCTTCCTTCCCTTCCATGTCCATCCGAGTCCTGGGCAGTCTCACTGGGTTGGAGTCCATTCCTCCACCTGACTCTCACAAGGAACTGCGGTGAGCACTCTGCAATGTTCTGGACTGGAGGTGCCCGCAGCTCTCCTTCGTCAGCAATGAGCAAGAATGGCAAGGATCAGGTCGTCCAATGATCCCAGGAATCCATGAAGTCCCACGCAGACAAGGTGCCCTGAGGGGTCTGGAGACATGTGGTGCAGAGTGGGGGTATATATGAGCCTCACCAGCCCCTCAGAGCCACCCCCCACCCCCTGTATCTTCGGAGAGAGCAAGACATGAACTAAATCTTTAGACAAGGTGCGCAGTCGCCAATCCAGTTGGGGGCCACAAAGAGGCTGGCTTTTGCCCAGACAGACATGGAGAAGCACAGAGTGGACAGGCCGTTTTCACGATGACCAGAGAAGAGGTGGATCCTGCAGTAATCAAGATGGAGCGGCAGAGGCTGTGACCGGAGAGGGTGCAACAGGAGAGACTGTGAGGGTATTTGGGGGTAAAACTGGCAGCCTAGGTCTGAGTGGACCTGGTGGAGCTCAGGGCAACCCCTCACCAAGTCTGCTCAGCTCAGCGGTGGCCCAGGGGTGGGGGTGGAGGGCCTGGCCCGGGGTCTGTCCACACTTCTGGCCTGATTCTGGACTCTGTCCTGACTGCAGTGACCAGAGGATGGCCTCTCTCGTCTCTCCTTCTTCATCTCTGACACGCCGAGTGGTATCTCCTGGTCCAGGGACCACTCCCAGATCCTCTTCTGTGTCCCAGCTGCTCCCAGCGGCTGTGTGCCCTGCAACCTGGCCCCAGCCTGGATGGCCCAGCTCCTTTCCCTTCACGCCCTGGCACCCCCTCCACCTGCCCAGAGAAGTGTTTCCTCCTGTTTCTGAGGCAGAACTTCACCAGAGGGTTCCATCTGCTCCTTGATTCACACAGGCCTGTCACTGGGACCCCTGGCTTTTCTGGGTCACACAGCAAGGTTCTGGTCGTCCGGTCCTGCTGGCTTTGAGAGATATGAATGCCAGGTGCTAGAAGGTTCAGTGGTACTCCTAGCAGCTGCTCCCTGCCTCAGTTTCCTCTCTGTGAACCAATGAGCAATTGCTCACCCCGCTGTGAGCCAAGGGAACACCCCACATCAGCTTAGGTGCCTGTTGGCACTGAAGGCGAAGCCAATGGGTCCTTGGGGCCTCCTTTTGCAGGTCACTTCCTGTGCAATCTGTGGTTCTTACAATCCCAAGGCCAGCTCTGTGCGTCTGGAACACATGTCCTTAAGCCCTGCGCTCCAGGGGGCTCCTGACGCTCTGTAAGTCCACTTCCTGGCTTAGCAGATGCTGCCCAGGGGCTCTTACTGACCACAGCAGCTTATTTTTTGAAGAGCTCAGCACAGGCATCAGCAAGTGGTCAATGTGTCCTTGTCCGTTGTATGGAGGGATCCTGCAGTCCGACCGAGAACGAGGGCCATCACAGATCCAAACAGCCGTGGGCACTGCGAGAAGACTCTGGGCTTCTTAACCAAAGAAACAGATTTACAAGGTGAGCTTCCACATCGGGCTGGCCAAGTGGACCAGGCTGATGTCAGATGTGTGGCCGGCACAGAAGAAGATGGGCACTGGGTATCCAGGCATGAGATGGGAACAGACAGGCCTTTTGCTGGGATCCAACCAGCAAGTAGAGGGGCAGAGTCTACCTCGTGCTCTGCTGGGAAGTTCACTAAACTGGGAGGGACATGTATGCCTGCTGTAGGCTCACCCTCGATGCTCCACATGGTACAGGGACAGTGGCCCAGCACACTGGCCCACAAGCCAGTCCTCCCACCTGCCTGGCGCTCTGCAGGGCCTTCTGGAATTTGGGGATGGTTTGGAGGGTTGGGAGGATCACCACCTCTGCCTTTGAGCTTGTAAACTTTGAGACCTGCCCTGAGAGCTAGGAAAGGCCGGGCGAGGGCCCTTCCTCACAAATGAGCCTGAGTTTGCCGATTCTTTTGTTTGCAAATCTGAGAGAGTAAATGGGCTCCAGGACAACTTCGAACATTCCAGCCAAAACTGGGTAAGGTTTTGGCTCTTGCCAAGTGGTTGGGGGCTGGATTCACATCACAAATGGGGCAGCCAGCATCTCCCCCACCCACGGTCTCACACGGATGCAGCCCCACACCAGTGTAGGGGATAATCTGTGATGGGTGCATGAGAACGCATGAGGGCAACTTGCCTTTGAAGGGACGGATGAGGGCAGGACGGTGTCGGCATCCTCACGCAATCGCACCGCGCCTTCCTTCACACCATTACCCATTCCAGGCTGCTGGGGACAGCGGAGCCAGGTCCTGCGGAACAAGAGGGGGCATGAAACCGGATGAGAAAGGGCCTTCCCCATCTGCCGCATGCCCCTTTCACTTGAAGCAAGAACTGAGTGTGATTCCTAACCTGGTGTCTGTCTCCCTGCAGGGAAAGAATGCCACAGTTCCCTCCACTGATGGCTTAATCATTTACAAGAGTATTTTATTTGATTGTCACAAACAGGCCTCTGAGTCACCTGCCTTTTAGCCTATACTTACTAATGAGTCGGCAAACTCATTAGTCAACAGAGCCAAATATCAAAGTACAATTATTGAAATTTCTTTTGAGAGCCAAAATTTTAAAACTACCCTGTTTTCCCGAAAATAACACAGTGTCTTATATTAATTTTTTTCTCCCAAAGTTGCGCTAGTCTTATTTTCAGGGGATGTCTTATCTTTCCATGCGCTAGGTCTTATTTTCGGAGGATGTCTTATTTTCGGGGAAACCCGGTATATAGGTAGGTGCACTGTTATTAACTTAAATAGGGTACTCCTAAGCTGGCCTTTGCTAAAAACTCAAGGGGCCAAAGAGCTGCATGTGGGCCGCAGTTTGCCGACCACTGCCCTATACTGTAGTTGCCATTCCCATCACTTTTATTTATTTATTTTTACAGTGTAAAATTTTTATATTTAGAATTAGCCAGCTGGACTCAATGCAGATAATCCTAATTTTGTTGGCAACATCCATAGCATCATCACAGTCAGGAGCCAGTCGAACATATGCCTTTTTCTCGCCATCAGGCCTGATCAGGATGTTGACCTTCACCACGTCAATGTCACAGCGCTTCTGCACAGAATGAACACAAGTGTAGTGCTGTCTTCTGTCTTCTTCACGGCTGACTCAGCAGTTGGGGGGAAACTGATGACGGCATAGTGGGCAAGCTTGTTTCTCCTGGGTGCGCTCCTCTGAGGATACTGGGGCTGCCTCGGAGCCTCAGTGTCTTTGGCTCTCACAAGGTGGTGACGTGCTGATCTCTGTGTGTGGCTGTGGGCGCCTTTCCGCACTGCTTTCTTGGCTTCAAAGCCTTTGCTCTGGCTTTGGCTTTGGGAAGGGGAGGGGCTTCCTTTTTCACTTTTGGCACCATCTTCTTAAAAAAGGGTCCATGTGACTTTTTATTTATTTATTTATTTATTTATTTAAAAAATATTTTTATTGGTTTTAGAGAGCAAGGGAGAGGGAGAGAGATAGAAACATCAATGATGAGAGAGAAACACTGATTGGCTGCCTCCTGCACACCCCACACTGGGGATTAAGCTTCCAACCCGGGTATGTGACCTGACCGGGAATATCAAACCATGACCTCCTGGTACATAGGTTGATGCTCAATCACTGAGCCATGCCAACTGGGCTCCCTGTGACTTTTTATAATTGTCAACTTGTACGCCTACTCACTCAGTAACAGAGGGAGGACACCAGTCATGTGTGGATACTCCCCTCCCCTCCACAGCTCTCTTCTGTGGTCAAAGCCCTCCTATGGCAATCAGGGACCCCCTCCATGCTCTCCACCAGCCCCCTCCCCCTAAGAGGCCACATAATTCTGAATTCATGCGCACCTACCCTAGGGAGGTCCCCTCACTGAACTGTATCTCCTACTGCACAGGATCCATGTTCAGAACAGTTACCAGGTCGCTCGCTCGGACTGCTGGCATGGGGCTACCTGGCTGGGTCTTCTCTACATGTGTCCAGCCTCCAGGTTGGGCCGCTACATCTGTGCTCCAGAACACGGGCTCCTTGAGCATCACCCAGAGCTCATGTTGGTTAAATAGTGACCAACAGCCCACGTGGCCCAGGATGAGGCCTGGAACATGGTCAGTTGGCACAAGCAATCCACATGCCAGAGCCACCGGCTTCCATGGCGACTTCCTTCAGTCCCTGCAGGACCTGCTACCCTCCCCCCCTCCAGAGCAAGAGCCCAGGGTTCTGCACCAAGGTAGGCAACTGGGAGGAAGTTTCTTAATGTCCTTTTATTTCTAGTATACCTTGTCTCTTCCCTTGTCTCTAGTAATACTGAATTTCTTTCTTTTTAAAAATATTTTTCATGTTTATTAGCTAAACAGTTATTTCTTTTAAAAATGTTTTTCTTCTTTTTTTAGAAAATATATTTTTATTGATTTCAGAGACAGGAAGGGAGAGAGGGAGAGAAACATCAAGGATGAGAGAGAATCACTGATTGGTTGTCTCCTGCACAACCCCTACTGGAGATGGAGCATGTAACCCGGGCATGCGCTCTGACTAGGAATCAAACTGTCACCTCCTGGTTCATAGGTGGATATTCAACCACTGAGCAACACTGGCTGGACAACAGTTATTTGTTTTAAGAAATATTTTAAACTAGGAAGTATATTTACATCATACATTCACTTATAGTCCCATACACTCATGCATGCATTCCCTAAAGAAAACGAAGTTTCAGAAAGTAATAGATACCTTTTTAAAAGTACTATTTGCTCTGCCATTTCCCTTCTCCTCTCTTCTATTTAATTTCAATAAAGCTGATCACAACCAACTAAATTTATGTCAAAATAATGGGACTCAACCAGCAAACTCAAACTACTGTGCTATGGGCTGTGATTAAAAAGGCAATCTGCATCACTTTATTGTTTAAAAAGAGAGAGGGAGACAACAGGCCCAAAATGTAGTCACGTGTGCTAAGTCTCAAATCACCAAACTAAGACTTAATATCTAACTTACAGGTTCAACCTCTCTGAGGAGTGGAATGTTAAACCAGGCAATCCGGAATCACCTGGTCAGCACCAGTGAGGTTATCTGCTTGATACACCCCCGCTTGATCACCTTAGGGAAGGTGATCTTTCCACAAACAATCTACTCTTTGCTATTAACCTCCTTGTCCCACTCCTTCTGCCTATAAAACTGAACAGCTCATTGGGGCTTCTTTAGATGGGATGCTGCCTGAATCCTGAATCTGAAAAAAGTCAATAAGATCTTTAAAATTTGAAGTTGAATTTTGTTTTTGAACATTATATATTTTGTATCATATATTAATACTAGAGGCCCGGTGCACGAAATTCGTGCACTCAGGGATGCGGGGGGGTGGGGTGTTCCTCAGCCTGGCCTGTGCCCTCTCACAGTCCATGAGCCCTCAGGGGATATCCGACTGATGGCTTAGGTAGGGAGCAGGCCTAAGCTGACAATTGGACATCCTTAGCACTGCCATTGAGCCCAGCTCCCTATAGGAGCGCACTGAACACTAGGGGCAGCTCCTGCGTTGACTGCCTGCCCTCTAGTGGTCAGTGCACATCATAGTGACTGGCTGTTCTGCCGAAACTGGCTCTCTGACATCCCCCGAGGGGTTTCAGATTGCAAGAGGGTGCAGGCCAGGCAGAGGGACTCCACTGGGTGCATGATTGGGGCCAGGGAGGGATGTAGGAGGTTGGCCAGCCCGGGAGGGACAGTGGGAGGGCTCCAGGGTGGGTCCAGCCTGTATCACTCAGCAAGCTAACCTACCAGTCAGAGCACGTGTCCCCTGGTGGTCAATACACATCATAGCGAGCATATCATTAGCATATTACTACACTCTGATTGACTGAATGGCGGACCTGATGACCAGAGACTTGCATATTAGGCTTTTATTATATAATATATGTATGCACCATAAAATAACTTCTAGAATGAGGGTGCAGCTTTCAGAATGGGGAGAGGTCTCCGGGATCTCGGAGGTACTGGGCCCAGAATTGCCCTCTTGTGTCACTTGTCACAGCAGAAAAATGCTCTTTGGGGTCACGAGTACCCTGTGTTCTCTGAGGCTGAAGAGCATGAGGGAGAGGAGCCGGGCCCTGGGGACAAGGGTTACTCCATGACAAGAAATTGCACACCTGGCCAGGACTTTTAGGAAGAGGCGAAATCCAGAGGGTACCTTGTAGGCATCATTTTGAAGGGAACACAAGACAGTTGGTTTTGCTTCAAAACCCACAGTTGGCTTTTTCAAAACAAATCATCCACAAGCTCAAAGATGTGTTTTTATTAAGGGTATCTGGGCAGAGGAAAATGGAACATTACATTAAGCCAGCTTTAAATGTTTGCTCCTAAAAAACAACTTTAACTCATACAACCCAATACCAAAAACACAATCTGATTTTAAAATGGGCAGAGGATCTGAATAGTCATTTTCCCAAAGAAGACATACAAATGGGCAATAGATAATGAGAAAGTAAGTGCTCAACATCACTAATAGGCAAATAAATAGAAAAAATATCAACCCTGTCCAGGTGGCTCAATTAGTTGGATCGTCGTCCCATACACCAAAAGGTTGCAGGTTTCATTCCTGGCCAGGGCACATACGCAGGTTGTGGTCCCATCCCAATAGGGGCTCATAGGGGAGGCAACTGATTGATTTTTTTTCTCTCTCTCCCTCCCTTTCTCTCTCTCTAAAATCAATAAAAACATATCCTCAGGTGAGGATATATTAAGACTACAGTGAGGTATCACTTCACACTTGTTAGATGATATTATCAAAAAGATAAGGATGTGGAGAAAATGAAACCCTTGTGCACTGTTGGGTGAGGTTGTAAATTGGGGTAGCCACTATGGAGAAAACAGTATGGAGGCTCTTCAAAAACTTGAGAGTAAAAATACTACATGAGCCAAAACCGGTTTGGCTCAGTAGGGATAGAGCGTTGGTCTTTGGACT
Source organism: Pipistrellus kuhlii (assembly GCF_014108245.1). Taxonomy (NCBI): domain Eukaryota; kingdom Metazoa; phylum Chordata; class Mammalia; order Chiroptera; family Vespertilionidae; genus Pipistrellus; species Pipistrellus kuhlii. Next base: position 1,224,585 of record NW_023425520.1, on the reverse strand, counting down.
TAAGGGTCCCAGGTTCGAGTCCCGTCAAGGGCATATACATCCCCAGTGGGCAGTGTGCAGGAGGCAGCTGATTGATGTTTCTCTCTCATCGATGTTTCTAAATCTCTATCTCTCTCCCTTCCTCTTTGTAAAAAATCAATAAAATATTTAAAAAATACCTTCAGCACAAGAAAAGAAAATCTGTACCTATGTGTAATGATGGATTTTAACTAGATCTATTACGGTAATAATTTCTCAATATACACAAATATAAAATGATTATGTTGTATACCTAAAATTAACATAATGTTAGTCAATTACATCTCAATAAAAAATGCAACAAAAAAAATGCAAAAATACTCCATCCTTCAGGTAAGAAAAACATACACAAGGACAAAGGACTATGCATGACAGTAGAACTTCTCCCGCTACCTCTGTAGCAACCAGCCAGGGAGCAACCCACATCCCTGCAGCAATCAGCCTAAAACAGTTGTAACTTGGTCAGTGATTGAAGTCTCCCTAATTTTTGTTCCTGCTTTCAACTCAGGACCAACCAGAGAACGCCAAATATACCTCTACCCAATCACATAGACTTCCTCATACCAACAGCTCCAACAGGGACCCTAAGCCTTCCTTTCTCCATCACAAAGCCCCCTCTGTCCTGCCTGCCTGAGTCTCTGCCAAGTGCAGGGTGGCAGCTAGCTCCATGGCTCTAAGGAACTCCGAACAGCAGACTGCTCTCAGTTGGGAGGCCTTCCTTTATTTCCACAGGTAACCAAGTGAATGGGGAAATCCCACAGAAGCACGTTGGGGGCATTGGGAAGAACACAACATCACTTCTATGGGATTCCTGCCAAACACAGCCTCAGTCTAATGAGGAAACATCGGAGAGACCACACTGAAGCTACAAAGGCTGAGAAGTTCTCAGCAAAGATGAGAAGGTCAAGGAAAGATTGAGAACCGTCACAGATGAGAGATGGAGACAGAAGCGTGAGCCTGGGCCAGCATGGGAGCACTACGGCAAAACGCGGGAAACAGGAAATCCAAATTCGGTCTGGAGATGAGTTCCCAGTGTTGTATCAGTGTGAAGTTTCTGGTTTAGTTAACTAATGCGATGACACAGATGCTCAGCTAAATGAAGTATATAAAGAGATTCTCGGTTATTTTTGTCTTTTTTCTATAAGTCTAAAATTATTTCAAAAACACTGGGGAAAAATGCTTTGAGAAATCCAGGAGATTCTAGGATGTGCCAAAGCCTTCAGAGAAACACACTGCAGATGCCTGTGGCGATCGAGGGGCTGGCCCAGTGCCTGGACTCCTCTCTGTCCAGCCCCTGTGTCCGAGTTGGGCTGAGCAGGATGAGCCAAGGAAGCTGTGGCTGGTGAGCTGACCAGTGTTCCCCCTGTCAGGTACACCCTGACCCTGGCTTCTCCTTGGAGGGGCGTGTTAGGGGTCAGCAAATGTAGGGCCTCAGGCCAAGGCCTTCACCGGGGCCTCTCTTTGGTTCTGCACACGAGGTAAGAAGGAGTAAAGAGGGATGCTACACACTGGCAGCGATTGTTCGTTAAATCCCTCTGCCCTGTGCTCTCTGATCCGGCCAGTCCTAACCACTGTTTCACAGATGGGGCTGCTGAGAGTCCTTGCCTGAGACTGCCATGGTGATAAGCATTGCCGCTAACCACTGGGCTGCTGCTAGCTTATCTCCCATTTTGGCAATGAGACTTGGAGAAGCTTGACTAGACCAAGACCCGAGGGAATCCCAGTCTTGACATACACCAGAAAACCAGAAAACCAAGCTTCAAAATCATGGCTACGTCCTTCTGCACAGAGCCCAGCCCCCGGATAGCGCAACAGCATTTCAGCCACCCAGTCTGAATCCCTTCACATGGGCGTCTCCTTGTTTGCCTCCTTCATAGAGTGTTCACTCCCTGGATTGTCTTGCTTGCTGTATGAAGGCAGGCAAAGTACCTATTCACCTCTGTGCTCCTAGGGCCAGCAGGGCCTGGCATAGAGATAGTGACTTTCCTTATCTTTTTAAAAAATATATGTTATTGATTTTTTACAGAGAGGAAGGGAGAGAGAAAGAGAGAAACATCCATGAGAGAGAAACATCAATCAGCTGCCTCCTGCACACCCCCTATTGGGGATGTGCCCGCAACCAAGGTACATGCCCTTGACCGGAATTGAACCTGGGACCTTTCAGTTCACAGGCTGATGCTCTATCCACTGAGCCAAACCGGTTTCAGTGACTTTCCTTATCCTGAAGGAACTCCAATGGTAAGGGAGGCAGATGCGAGGGTCCGGCTGCAATCAGAGGTCCCCTGAAGGCACCATCAAAACCAAAAGATCTCGGCAGCTACAGAGTCCGGGTGAGCTTAAGAGGGTAGACGGAGTGCCTGGGGGTCTGAACCCTAACTGTGTATGGAGGACAGGGTGGTGTGAGGCGCAGTGGTGTGGCAGTTCAAGGTGGGGTACATGTTCCTGCTGTGCGTCCTGGAGCTTGCTGCTCCACTCACTGAGCTGCCCAGCCCTCTGTGACAGCCCAGCCTTCTGAGGGGCACTCAGCCTTCTGAGGGGCATTCAGGGCACTGGAGCCCAAGCAGTGGCCACTGAGGGGAACTCACTCCTTCACTCCTGATGAGAGGACCTCAGACAGGAAGAATGTCACTGTTAGCAGGACCAGGTTGGGAGATCTAGGAGTGGGGGCTAAGGGTCCAGGAATCCTCTTGTCTGACACTGGGAAAAATGGTCTAGGAAAGGGAGCCCTAAGGACCACCTTGGCCAATATTTAAAAAGCTGTGATGGGCTGAATAATGGCTCCCAAAGATGTCTGTCCTAAGCCCCTGGACCTGTTATCTACATGGCAAAGGGGATTCTGCAGATGTGATCAAGTTGAAGGTCCTGAGATGAGAAACTGTCCTGGATTATCAGGATGGCCTCAATGTCACCATAAGGTCCTCATGAGAGGGAGGCAGAAGGGTCAGAATACGTGACAACTGCCCAGCTGATGCGGCTCAGGGGTTGAGCGTTGAGCTGTGAATCAGGAGGTCACAATTCGATTCTGGTCAACTGGGCTCGATCCCCAGTGTGGGGTGTGCAGGAGGCAGCCGATCGATAATTCTCTCTTATCACTGATGTTTCTATCCCTCTCTCTGTGAAATCAATAAAAACATAGATATTTTAAAAAGTGACAACCGAGGCAGACTTCAGAGATGTGAAGTGCTGGCTGTGAAGGTGGAGGAAGGGCCACTGGCCAGACTGTTACGGTGCCTGTAGAAGCTGGGAAGGCAGGACACAGACTAAACCCTGTCGTCTCTAGGAGAGCATGTTCCTGTTCACCCATTACAGATTCTGACCTCCAGAACTGAAATATAAACCCATGCTGCTCTCAGTCTCTGCATGTGTGGCAGTCTGTCTTACAGTAGTCATAGGACACTGGCACAGGCTGTCACAAGGAAGAGGTGCAGCTTTTGGGGGTGAGGGCCCCATGGACAGCTCACGGGAGTTACAGAGAGGCTGATTCCAGGTCAATGTAAACAATGAAATGCCAGCACAACTGCCTACGGGAGGGTGGTCATTCACAATCCTGTGCCAGGCCCTGCTGGCCCCAGGTGCACAGAGGTGAATAGATACTTGCCTGTCTTCATACAGCAAGCAAGACATTCCAGGGAGTGAACACTCTATGGTGGAGGCAAACAAGAGGATGCCTATATGAAGGGGGTTCAGACTTAAGACTGGGTGGCTGGGCCAGCCTCCCCAGCTAAGGCCCCAATAAACAGGGAGTGGGCAGGGAGTGGGCAGTGAGACAGGAAGTGTAAAGACTCTGGGGCTGGAGCTAGCTGACCGGGAGAGACTGTGGGTTGAGGAAGGCAAGGGTCAGTCTTTTGGGGCTGCAGTGAGGGAGGGGTGCAGCAAGGCAGGGAGGGCCATAGAGCGACGTCTCAAAGAGGGGCTCCGGAGTCCCCCCAAGCTCTGCCTGAGACCTGCGGGTGGTGGGGCTGTTTTCCAGGAGCGCAGGCTCAGATGGCACCAATGCGGGAGCAGTAGGCCCCTGTGTGAGGGCCTCACCCTCAATAGGATTCTCACTCATGACCCTGTAAGGCACATGTGTCAAACACAAGGCCCGTGGGCCAAATCCGTCCCGCCAGGCCTTGCAATGTGGCCCGCACCGCGCTGTCATCACTGCACTTCGCTGCGTTTCCATCACAATGACAGTTTATGACTGTTCAGTAAACCATTCGGCCCGCGATTTAGGCTGGATTTTAGATTTTGGCCCCTTCTCTGATTGAGTTCGACACCCCTACTGTAAGGGATGAGTGGCCTTTGCTCCCCGCCCCCTTCGAACTTCCCAGATGAGAAGAGGTTGTCAGCACTTCTGGACCACCTGGTCCCATGGCACCACTAGGGAGGGCATGAGAGCAAAACATACAAAGCATCTAAGTTTACTTAAACAGACCCTAAAAACCACCCATGTGGGTCCTGTCCAGGGGTCGCTACCTTCACCCATTGACCCCTACTTCATCATCCCCTGATAAGAAGGTCACAGTGATCATCCCGATGGTTCCTCACGGTTCTAGTGGTGGCAGGCCACACCCTGACCTCCTCTTATTCACTGGTCAAGGAAATGTCTCCTTGCACAACTGGGGAGGCACAGTCACAGGGTCAAGGCTGGCTCTGCCCTTCACCAGCTCCTGTGGACCTTGTGGTACCACCTGAAGTGAGGGAGCCAAGAAACACAGGATCACGCTCTCTTGACTCATCCTGCCAACGTCTGCCTACACCTGCCCAGAGAGCCCAGAGAGCCCAGAGCCCTCAGAAACGCGGAATGCATACGGGCTGCCACTATGCAAATCAGCCCCCTGGTGGAATGTGGAGTTACCGTATCACCCAGCAATTCTGCTCCTGGGCGCATGCCAAAACTGAAGACAAGTCTTCCAACAAACCCCTGTACACCAGGTTCACAGCAGCCAGTCACACTCACAAAACAGCCTAAATGCCCATCAGTGGATAAACAGATAAACAAAATGTGGTCCGTCCATACAGTGGACTATTACCCAGCCATAATATAAGGAATGAAGCACTGATTCATGCTGCAGTGCTGATGAACTTTGAAAACATCACTCTGAGTGCAAGAAGCCAGACACAAAAGACTAATGACCACATCTAGGTGACCCCATCTATCGATACTAGTAAGTGAAACACACACACACACACACACACACACACACACACACTAACACAAAGAACGAAGCTTTGACCCGTGTTACAACACAGATGAACCTTGAGGATGTTATGCTGAGTGAAATAAGCCAGTCATGAAAGGACAAATACGGTATGATTCCTACAGTAATAATCAGATTCATAGAAAGTTGAAGCTCTGAGGGCACTTCTTTTGCCTCTGTAACTTGTTTCCTGAGCCCGTTTTTACTACCCCTGTCACTTTCTATTTTCATTTTTTGTTTTAATTTTACTTTATTGTTTAAAGTATTATATATAGTAGTACATATATCTCCTTTTTCTCCCCATAGGCCTTCCCCCAGCCTCCCCTACCCCGTCACATTCTATTTTATTTTTAAAAATATATTTTATTGATTTTGTACAGAGAGGAAGGGAGAGAGATAGAGAGTTAGAAACATCGATGAGAGAGAGTCATCGATCAGCTGCCTCTTGCACACCCCCTATTGGGGATATGCCCGCAACCAAGGTACATGCCCTTGACCGGAATCGAACCCGGGACCCTTCAGTCCCCAAGCCAAGGCTCTATCCACTGAGCCAAACCAGTCCCGGCTCTATTTTATTTTTAAAAAATATATATTTTTTATTGATTTCAGAGAGGAAGGGAGAGGGAGGGATAGAGACATCAATGATAAGAATCATTGATTGGCTGCCTCCTGCACACCCCCCACTGAAGTGGGAGTGTGGGGGTGGGCGGGGGGGTGTGGATCAAGCCCTTAACTCAGGCATGTGCCCTGATTAGAGTCAAACCTGGGACCCTTCAGTCCTCAGGCCAACACTTTATCCACTGAGCCAAACCAGGTAGGGCCCCTGTCACTTTCTAAGTAAACTTTCTCTTATAGTTTGTGAAAAAAGGAAAAGAAAGTAGAAGGGTGGGTGCCAGAAGCTGGGGGAGGGGATGGGAGTTAGTGTTTAATGGTAACAATTTCAGTTTTGCAGGATGAAAAGTCATGGAGATGGATGGTGATGATGGTGACGGTTGTATAACACTGTGAATGCACTTAATGCCACTGAACTGTGCACTTTAAAATGGTTAAGATGGCACATTTTGTTTTGTATGTATTTAATCACAATTTAAAAAATTCAAACACCAAAACTCAGCAGTGACAATAAAGATCAGAACAGGGTTACCTTGGATGGTTATGATAGGGAGGGGCAGGGAGGAGCCAGTTACAGGCTTAAAACACTCTGTATCTTGGTCTGGTTACATGTGTGAACATGTGTAACAATTCCTTGAGTTGTACACTCAGGAGTTATTCGGAAAGGAATTTTTAGCTCTGGCCAGTGAGGCTCAGTTGGTCGAGCGTTGTCCTTATACTGAAAGGCTCCGTTCCTGGTCAGGGCACATGCCCAGGTTTCTGGCTCAGGCCTAGATGGGTGTGTACAGGAGGCAGCCAATCAATATTTCTCTCTCTCTCTCTCTCTCTCTCTCTCTCTCTCTCTCTCTCTCTCTCTCTCTCTCTCTCTGTCTCTCTCTCTCTCGTAAATAAAAACATATAGTTTTTTAAAAGATAATTTTAGACAGTAAGAAAAAACCACCCTCACCTGCCCAGCCCCTCCCAGGCCCCTCCCTGAGCACTGTGCTCCTAACTCCCAAGGGACTCCAATGGCACCAGGGGACAATGTGCCCCAGTCCCTGTCACTCACCTTCTTCTTCACCTGAGGAGAACGCTGCTGGTGGTTTTGGCAACAACTACCTTTGGAGGGCTTTTAAGCTGGAAGGTGGGCCACACTCCTAGAGGATGTCCAGCCCCTTTCCTAGAAACAGCACCCTGGGCAGCCCCTACCCTCTATCACCTTGAGGAAGAGGGGCTTATCCTCCCCTTGACTCCATGGTGACCCGGGGACTCTGGCTAGATCATGAGCTCATACTCCTGGGTTCAGGGTGCTGGGTCCAAAGAGATTTTTGCGGGGGGAGAGGGGAGAGTTGGGCCAAGTAAGTCCTCTTCTCCCAGGGAGGGGAAGTAGGTCAGCCTGAGGGCAGGGACACAGGGCCTGGAGCAGGGAGACAATGTCTGTAGAAGGTGGATGTCCAAGGACCAAACATGTGGGAAGAACCTGGGCTTTTCCACCCTTGCCCATGAAGGCCCCTTTCTGGTTCAGCCAGTTCAGGATGGGTTTCCATTTCTGCAGAAGCCTGACCTGCATATTTCCCTTACCCTCCTCCAGCCCTAGGCAGCATTTCCAACCACAGACACAGCATCCTGTGGTCCCAGTGGGCTCAGCTTCATCACACTCTCCAGGGCACCTTTGACAAGTACCATGAATGAGGACTCAGGTGTGTCTTTCCCAGTGGTGGATAAGAATCAGGGGCCAGCCCAGCTGGTGTGGCTCAGTGGTTGAGCGTTGACCCATGAAGCCGTATGTCATGGTTCGATTCCCAGCCAGGGCACATGCCTAGGTTGCAGGTTCGATCCCTAGTGTGGGGCGTGGAGGGGGCAGCTGATCAATGATTCTCTCTTATCATTGATGCTTCTATCTCTCCTTCTCCCTCTTCCTTCATCTCTAAATCAATAGAAATATATTTAAAATAAAAAAGGGCCAGGTGCAATGGGTCCACTCCCCCACAACTTGCCACAGGTGTGTGGCATTTGCAGACCTGCCTGCCCCAGTGAAAATTTACATTTTCACACAACATTTCTGTTCTGGCAGTCTTTCCAGCTGTCAAAGGAAAATGCAAAGTGAAGTGGGGTGGAGTAGGGGACTACTTCAGCGATATAACTGACTCAACGGCATTGTCTAGAAACTGTGAACCTGGGGTCACAGGATCTTGGGGAGCTCAGCCTGTGAGCCCCACGCTATAGCTGCTCCTTGTGCATGACTGTCCTAATACAGGAGAACCTCGTTTCTCGAACTTAATTTGTCCCAGAAGGCTGTTCGAGAAGCAATTTGTACAAAAATCGAATCATTTTTCCCCGTTAGAAAGAATGTAAATTCAATCAATCTGCTCCAGACACTCAAATGATTTTGTTTTAACCTTTCTTATATATAGTACATATCTAATGCATAGGTTTAATCTATAAATAAACACTTCTTAAATCTATCAAACCACCCCTACTAGCCTTAAATGAACTTTTCATATATCACTACCTTCAAAATGCTATCATGGGCTAACTGCTTTTCCTTTATCCAATAAACAAATTTTTCTACCTATTCAATTGCCTGTGATTGTGGTTTTATGAGCACTTTTACTCCCCCTTAGCAATATCAGCACTCTTTATTAAAGTTTTGAAATTGTGCTAATCATCAAAAGCATTCTCTCCTCTGTTGCCTGAGAAACACTTTCTGTCATGCTGAGGTATCAGCATGAAAGGGTTGTCAGGCCAAAAAATTGAAGTTTTGGTCAACAACCGAGATATTTTTTCCTAAGAACTGAATTGTGATGGGAGACACCCGGGAGATGAGGTTTGACTGTGTATGTGCACAGAGATACACACAAGCACGCATGTGCACACATGTTCATGCCACACTTCCTTGGAAGTTCTTGCTCAGGGCCGCCGCCCGTGCCAGCTGCGGTGGGAGCCCCGCACAGCAGCCTGCTCCCGCTCTTGGGACATGTTTGCACAAACAGGAGCCATTTCTCGGTTGATGGAGTTTACAAGCAGCTGGGGAACAGATACCCTAATGTCTTGGTAAACGGAAACCAATTAACATCCTATCTGCCTGCTGATAAAGGCCTTTCCTTTTTCCAGTTAATGGGCATTAACTTTCACCTAGGAGAGCTGAAGCATCTTACATAACCGCTGCTCCTTGTTAACTCCAACCCAGCCAGCTGCTGTGTGTTTCTCCTGGCTGCACACACTTCCACACAAACTCTGGTCACTGCAGCCTTGTGCTACAGTCTCTACGGGTCAGACACACAAGAATCCACATACAAAAAGATCCAGAACATTCTAAGGTTAATCACTATCCTTGGTCCTTGCGTTCAGTGAGTACTGCCACACTTGTTGCCAGCTGCACTTGGATTAAGTTGAATTAATCTGCTTAACCTAAAACAACCGAGGCACTCAATGGTACTAAGGGGATACACTTATGTAATGGCCGAACCCCAAAAGCCTTGTGTTCTTGCCACGCAGAGCCTAGCATAGCACTTACACTTAATTACTTGCCGGGTGAATGAATTAATTCCCTGGACACCAAGTTCTGCTTTGGCTACATTCCCTTTATACCTGGCAAACGCCTCTGCATTCTTCAAAGCCCATCCTAAACATTCTGGCCACATCTTCCCAAAGTTGTTCTGTCCTTCACCGAACACCGCATAGTTCCCTGCCACTTTTCATTTGCTTCCCCTGCTAGGCTGGGGGTCCCAGGAAAGCCTGGGCCTGGGTCATGCTCAGAGTACATGCCTAGCCAGGAGGCAGAGACATACGTCTGTAGACTTCATCCTGCCCCAGGAAGGGCACCTCCTCAATCTGCCTCTTTCCCCAAGCAGGAGCCCATCCAGGCTTCTCGCCATGCCATGCTGGTGTTGTGAGAAGGCAGGTTTCAGAGTGTGACTTTGAATTAAACGTCTCTGGACCTCAGTTTCCCAATATGTCACTATCTTTCCAGGCTGGTGCTGCTGGAGTGGGGCACAGGTACTACTGAGTACTGTTTTGCCTAATAAGGAGTCAGAGGGGCTGGGAGGGAGCCCACAAAACACCACCAATCTCCCAGCTCTCACCATCCAGCAGAGCACCGACCTCTGGAATCCAGCCCCCTCACTTTCCCTCCTCCAGGTTCATCTCTCCAAACTGTTGAACTAACTTGGACAGCAGTGCCACACTGCCCAGCCCCTGTTACCCACCAAGCCCTCCACCACATCATCCTCACTACCCAGCACACAGTGGTACAATCTCTGACCGACATTCAGGCCTGGTCATCATTTGGCTCTGGCCAATGTACTCCAAAAAACGGGGCCGTGAGAAGCCCCCAAAACTGCTCATTCTTCAAGGCCTGGCTCTTATGCACGCCCTTGCCAGATGGAGGATAGTCCAGCCACAGGCTGAAGTCTGACCAGCAGTGGGTAGCATCTCTCCATAGTGCTACAAGCCAGGAGTACCACCCTGTCCCCTCCCCTCTCACGGCCACATGGATTTGCCAACAACAGGGTAGGGGGAGGGTCTCCCACATTCTCCCAGCACTGACCTATTCCACCAGGTGTTTCCAGGAGTGCCTGTCCCAGAACCTCTGGGGACACCTGTACAGGACTCCTACTCCCCATCTCAGACTGAAGTCAGAGCCACCAGAGTGAGGCCCAGGAATCAGCCTTTTAGACGGGATTCGGGGGAGACACACTGGGCTGACAAATACCGAAGACCTAGTAGGTCTTGGGTCACTACCCTAATTCATCCTGTGGCAAAGGCACAGGGCTGGAGAGGGAGCAACAGCTCTGGTATCGGCAGGGCAACAGTTCATCATGGAGCCTTGAAACCCTTCTCAAGCATGGTCTCCAGTCCAGGTACCCAAGTCACAGCGGGGAAGGCACAGGCCATTGGAGGCTCCGAGCCCTAGGTCTGCTGACCACTCCAGTCCACAGTGGCTTCAGCCTGAGCACTCTCCTCTGCTGGCTTTTCCTGCCTCTCTCCTCAGTGTCACAGACCACATCCCGCTCAGGACCCTCTTGGGCTTCCCAAGCCCTTAGCTTTCTCCTGGAGTCACGTGTCCAGGCTCGTTCTTTCCCTCTGCTCACAACATCTTGCCATCCTTAATGGCTTAGATCTTGGGGAACCTTCCTGGACCCCCGAATTAGTGCCACGGCCTCTGATCAGGACCAATCAATGACAGTGCCCTAACCACTTAATGCCCTAACCACGTACCCCTCCCTTCTGAGCCGCAGTGTCCGCTTCCTCTCACCTGTGCCGAGTCCTGGTACACAAATATTTAGATTGCAGAATGAGGCTTTGAGTTTGCCCCACCCCTGGAGGCCATACCGATGGCAGCGTCTGTGTTTAACAGCAACTGAAAGCACAGAACTACCGCTCTTTGCTTGAACTGAGACAGACCACACCTGTCTGGGCTCCTGTCTGGGCTTCCCCATGTGTCTCTGGGCAAAAAGCCTCCTCAAACCTTGGTCTCCTTTCTGGGAGGACCTAGGACCAAGCTATCAGTCCTGTAGGTACTTGCCAAGGGGTAACAAAGGGCAAAACTGAGCTGTATACTTTTACTTCTCTGGGTCCTTATGAGCTCTGGGCAGATGCCCTGACCTGAGGGAAGGGAGTTGGGTGATCAAGGGAGCCCACAGGGGCCGCCCACAGGGGCCATCTGAAGGGGCTGCAGGATGTACTATGACCCTGCTGGCCTCACCTTGCTGGAAACAGCAGAGGCAGCTGGACAAGCACTTCCTCGGATAACGCTCTGATGAAAATGCTGGCTTCATAGCTGTAGGAGTTAAATTGGGTCCCACAAAGGTAATATCCACCCAGAATTCCAGAAGGTGGCCTTATTTGGAAATAGGGTCTTTGCAGATATAAGTAAGGATTTTGAGATGAGATCATCCTGGATTCAGGGTGGGCTCTGAATCCAATGACTGGTGTCCTTAGAACACACAAGCACACAAGAAAGGCCTATGGATATGGAGGCAGAGATCAAGGTGATAGGGCTGCAAGCTAAAAACCTAAGGGTTGTGAGCAGCAGCCAGAAGACAGGATGGATTCCCTCAGGGCCCTCAGTAGGAACCAACCCTGCTGTCTTAATCTATTTGGGCTTATGTAACAGAATAGCACAGGGCTTATACACCACAGAAATGTAGTTATCATAGTTATGGAGGCTAGAAGTCCAAAGCCAAGGCTCTGACAGACAGTGACTGTCTTCTCACTGGGTCCTTCCATGGTAGAAGGGTCTAGAGTACTCTCTGGGGTCTCTTTTCTAAGGCCACTACTCCTCATCACCTAATTACCTCCTGATACCATCATATTGAGATTAGGTTTCAACATATAAATTTTTAAAAATATATATTTTATTGATTTTTTTCACAGAGGAAGGGAGAGGGATAGAGAGCTAGAAACATCAATGAGAGAGAGACATGGATCAGCTGCCTCCTGCACACCCCCTACTGGGGATGTGCCCGCAACCAAGGTACATGCCCTTGACTGGAATAGAACCTGGGACCTTTCAGTCCGCAGATCGACGCTCTATCCACTGAGCCAAACCAGTTTTGACTCAACATATGAATTTTTAAAAATATATTTTTACTAGAGGCCCAGTGCACGGGTGGGGTCCCTCAGTATGGCTGGTGATTGGGCTGATCAGGGCCAGCAGCTACCTGGCCATCTGGGGTGAGGGGGAGGGGAGGGAGAGCGGAAGGCTGGCCAGCCATGGGAGGTTGGCTGTGGAGCACACTGACCACCGGAGGGCAGCTCCTGTGTTGAGCTGTCTGCCCCCTGGTGGTTGTTTGGTCGTTTGGTTGCTTAGGTTTTTATATATAGAGAGATTGATTTCAGAGAGGAAGGGAGAGGGAGAGAGGGATAGGAACATCAGTGATGAGAGAGAATCACAGATTGGCCACCTCCTGCATGCCCCACACTGGGGAATCAAGCCAGCAACCCAGACATGTTCCCTGACTGGGAATCAAATCATGACCTCCTGGTTCATAGGTCGAAGCTCAACCACTGAGCTACACCAGCCAGCTCAACACATGAATTTTATTTTATTTTTTAAAATATTTTTTTTGTTTATTTCAGACAGGAAGGGAGAGGAAGAGAGACTTAGAAACATCGATGCTGAGAGAGAATCATTGATTGGCTGCCTCCTGCACGCCACCTACTGGGGAACAAGCCTGCAACCAGGGCATGTGCCCTTGACCAGAATGGAACCTGGGACCCTTGAGTCCACAGGCCGACACTCTATCGGATCCTATCCACTGAGCCAAACCAGCTAGAGCGACAACATATGAATTTTAAGGGAAGACACAAATTCAGTCTATAGCCCCTGTCAACACCTTGATTTTGGCCTTCTGGCCTCTACAACTATGACAGAATAAAATTCTGTTGCTTTAAGCTACCCAGTTTGTGGTAATTTGTTACAGTTACCCCAGGAAACATGGCAGAGTCTCTGAGACCAAACCAGCTAATGCTGGCTCGTCCCTTGGCTAGTGACCTGTCTCTGGCCCTGAGGTCACTGCTCTCCTCTCTGGACCTCAAGGGCACTCTCCTGGCAGAGCTTCAGCATAAAACTTGGCTTCTGGGGAACTCTGTTGAGACCCTGAAGTCCCAGCACTCAGCTGCAGCAAAAGGTACTCAGTGAAGAAGGGAAAAAACAAAACGTTGACAAGTGTATTTTAAAAATAGCACAGTGACACAGTGACCAGGGAGGGGCTGCGGGACACGGGGAGTCACTCAAATTCTTGAGCCGAGTGTTAGTTTCATTATTCTTTCTACCTTGGTTCTTTCCCTGTGTACACTATATACTTTTTATTAAGCAATAAGAAAACCCAAACAAGCCCGAATAAAACTCAAAGAAGCTAATATCTTTGATGCTCACAGAGTTCCTCTGATGTCCAACTGCCAAAATAGAACAAAAAAATAAGGTAGCATGTGGGAAAAGGCCTGACCTCAGTCTGATGACACCCTCCACCAGGTGTCAATGATGGGCAATTGCCAACAACTGAACAGCTTCCCAAACAGATTTAGCATTTGACTTCTCTCAATTGCATCTGATGTCTTTATTCTTATGCTGGATCCAAGTGGGGGAAAAATTTAGCAACAGCTACACAGTTATTCTAGCCAACTGTTCTTTCAAGGTACCTCATGCTTGTCAAGGTACCTTGTACCAACATCTCAGGATGCCCTCCTGGGATTCCGGGCGATGCCCCATTAAGCACAAGATTTCCTTCAGAGCTTTGCAGAGTAGGAACTTAAGTATGTCTTGGATTGAATTATACTCTAACTGTGAAAGAGAAACATAAATCTATCCTTAAATATCACCACATGGGCCACGATCCCTAAGAGATTTACAGGAAGCAAAGAAGCAACATTCCAAAGGATCGTTTGGGCTATTTATTTTACCTATCAGATTGGAGACAGAATACTTGACAAAAAACAAACAAACAAACAAAACCCCACACACACAAAACAGCCTGGCTACTGGAGGAAAAAACAGGCATTCCAACTTTACAGCTGAGAGTGAGAGACTGGACATCTCTGGAAGAACATTAACCATTTTAATGGACATGCCCTTTGGCCTGCCACTCCTAGGAAGTTGTTGCATTGAATGTAAGCTGCATGAAGTCAGAGGTTTCAAATCCCTGCACCACACATGTTCACTACATATTTGCTCACACATGAATCTATTTGTTCAGTGCAGCTTGGTTTGTAAAAGAAAATGTGAATGACATCTTGGTAAAAAAACAACAACAACAACAAAACAACACACACACACACACACACAATTGTTTATATAATCAACATACCCATTTGATAAAATCGGATGCAAATTTACCAGTGGTTTGAAAGGGGCAGAGGATATACTCCCTCCTCTCTACCCTGCCCCCTCCCCCAACATAGATTATCTCTGAAGGAAACAGAAGAAATTAACCATGGTGCCTCTGAAAGGGGATGGGGTTCAGGTATGGGAAGACCTGCCTATTTTACTGTCTGCCCTTTTTGACCGTGTGTTCGACCAGAGGTCGACCAGGGGACGGGGCTGGCCCATCAACCACCCATGGTCCCCTACCCCCACTGGCCCCAGCCCAGCTGGCCCTCACCCGTGCACAAATTTATGCACTGGGCCTCTTGTGTGTGTGTGTGTGTGTGTGTGTGTGTGTGTGTAGAGAGAGAGTATGTGTACAGTATATGTATGTATAAATTTGTGTATATGACCCTGGCCGGTGTTGCTCAGTCGGTTGGAGCACTGTCCAGTGCACCAGAAGGTCCGGGTTCAGCTCCCGGTCAGGGTACAGGTCTGGTGCAGGCTCAATCCCAGTTAGGGAATGTTTGGGAGGCAACCAATTGATGTGCCTCTCTCACATTGATCTTTCTTTATCTCTCCCCCCCTTTCTCCTGTCTCTGAAATCAATTAAAAAAATTGTAATTAAGTGTACATGACATTTATATCTGTTTATAACAACATCTACACATACACAGATTTTAAATAACTCCTTTTGAATTTGAACAGAAAACTCCAACAGCTTCAGTTTTGGGAGAAGCTGAAAGTGACATGACCCTCTGGAACATTCCAGCAACATCTTTGCAGGATGGGACCCAGTCAAAGCGGGGAGAGTGGTCCTGTAAAAGGCTCTATGCAAGCCTGCCAAGAAAGGACACCTTATTGCTTTTGTTTTTTAACAACAAAGCCTCAGTCTCCTCTGCTGCACACAGGCAAATCCTACTCCCAGGATTGAAAAGTTCCAGAAAAGTTATTTTCCCCAGCACCACACCGGGTTCCAGTTTAGCAGTTTAGCTCCAACTGTAGCATTAGCTCTCTCACTCTGAAGAGTGTTTGCTTACTCTGGATGCATCGGCTTTGAGGGTCCAAGGAGCTCCCTTGGATCAAGGAGGGGCTTTAGTTTGCAAGAGTGGGGGCCAGAGGCCATGCAACTTCCTACCAAGTGACCTTGCTAGAGGCAGCACCCCAGGTATTAAAGCCGCACCCAGCACCCCCATTCCCAACCCAGGGCTGGCAGACTCATTTTCCAGCAGCAACCAGGGGCTACTCTTCCAGCTCAGTCTTTCTGGACCCAAAGTCATGACGCCTGAAGAACAGCTGCAGAGAGGGTGGGGGTCCCCTCCCCTGCCAATCCTTCGGAAATAAACACAACAGATGGGCAAAAACGGTGGAAGTCCACAGAGAAGGATTAGCAATGCTCAGGAAGCGGTGGGCTCTGCCTCCCCAATTCAAGTCACTTTAGGTTTGTTAAATTAAATTAAAATGGAAATAATTCTGGTTTTGTCTGGATGGGATTATTCTAAGTCCATAAATCACTTACTAGACTACCATAAGTGAAAAGACAGTATGCGAGTGAGCTTTTCTGGAGGGTGGGGGTGCAGTGATCCTCAGATTTCAAGGTTTGGAATGTTGGGGAAGGGGTGTTTTGAGGATTAGAGAGGGAGGCCAACACAGGAGCATGTAGAAGAAAGTACCTGCAGGTGCACTGACTGGGGGTGTGAAGCGACTCGAGTGTTGCTTAGGGGCACAGGACAGGTATTGTGTGTGTGTGTGTGTGTGTGTGTGTGTGTGTGTGTGTGTGTGTGTGGGGGGGAGGGGGGAGGGACTGAGGGCCCTGAAGGGAAAGGCTGTGAGAGAGGCACAGACCTGGATGTCAGCAAAGTCAGTGAAGAGATGCCAGTGGGCCCAGATGTTAGTGGAGGGCCCTGAGTTTGAGGTCATGGGCTCAGGTGTTGGTGTGGAAGTGCAGGCCCAGCTGTGGAGGCGGGGTAGAGTGGAGTGTAGGAGGAGACAGCTCCGAGTGTGCGGCATTATCAAAAGATACAGTCTCAGGAGATGTGGGAGGTGCCCATTAGTGGGGCGCGGTCAGGTATGTGAGGGGACCGTAAGTGGGAGCACAGACTCAGTTGCATGTAGACCTAGCTGTGCTGGGCGCCTGGGGACGCGGCCCCGGAGGATGTCAGCGAGGCGGACAGTCTCAGGTGTAGGGGGGGGGGGTGGGAGGGAGGAGGTGGGGACGGGACTCAAAGAGAACTGACGCGGTGTCAGGTGTGCGTGGGCTGACGGGAGGGTGTCAGATACGGCTATGGGGCCCCCGGAGCACACCAGACGCGGGGGGGGGGGGTGTCTTGGTCCTCTCCTTGCCCCCGTGACGCGGTCATTCCCACCTCTCCCACCCCCACCCCAGGACCCATGACTGGGCCGTGCCTCGCCCTGACCTCCGACGCCTGCGCCGCCGCGCGCCCCCTGCGCCCGCTCACCGGCTGGGAGGCGTCGCTGTCACCGCCGCCGCTGCCGCCTCCAGTCACCACAACTCCGCCTCGCGTACCCCTCCTGCGCGCGCTGCGGGAGGGGTCCATGACGCGCTCCGATTGGCTGTGCGATGACCAATCAGAGCTGGAGGTGGCAATGATTGGTGGGCATAAAGCAGACGGACAACCCCTAAAGCCAATCGCTGCGGGGGTACAGGCGGGACTGTTGTGAGAGACTCGGAGTGTCAAGGGTGGTCCCGCCCGGCAGTGGGGCTGGGTGGTGAGGGCCTGGAGGCCGGCGAGAATTGGAGCGCCGGCAGAAGACAAGCAGCCCTGACGACCAATCGCTGGGGAACAAGAGCGGGGCTCCGAAGTGGCTGGAGCAAGTGGCTCCAGTGAAAGAGAGGGAGTAGCCTGAAGGGCGACGAGGATTGGCTGTGAAGCCGAAGGGTAGGGCGGGTGGCCAGCCGCCGGGGCCGTGGGCGGTGTGCCACGGGTGGAGCTCGGGTGTGCAAGGTGCAGTCAGGCCCGGAGCATGGCGGCTAGAGGTGCCCTCCTATGTCCCACATGAAGTCCCCTGAGACTGTGGAGTGAACTTGGGCCATTTCGGCGGAAGGACTCGTGGATAATCACTCCCTATTATTCCGCTGCAAACGACAGGGAGAGGGTGAACTCGCTGTAGTTCACTGAGGCTGGCATTCTGCGGCACCGGGTTGGTGTAAAGACGTGCAAAGAAGTGGAATTCTACTCGTGCACTTTGTGATTTTCTGGAAGTGTTGGATCTTTTCAAGCAGCTTTCTGTCCCTCGATCCAATGGCATCCCAGTCTGTTCCTACTATAAACCTTTGTAATCTTTTTAAATATATATATATTTTATTGATTTTGTACAGAGAGAAAGGGAGATAGAGTTAGAAACATCGATGAGAGTGAGTCATCGATCAGCTGCCTCTTGCACACCCCCTACTGGGGATATGCCTGCAAGCTAGGTAACATGCCCTTGACCGGAATCAAACCCGGGATCCTTCAGTCCCCAAGCCGAAGCTCTATCCATTGAGTCAAACCGGTTTCGGCAACCTTTGTAATCTTAACCACAATCCCACCACCCTCTTTTACAGAAACCAGAGCATATGGAGGTCAAGTTCCTGGCCCAACACCACAAGGCACTTCGGTGGCTGGATCTGGGTGTGAATCCAGCAGTCTGCTTTTGGAATGAGGATAAGGCAGTGTCAAAGAAAAGCTCCGGAAGCCTGAGAGACTTGGGTTCCAGTTCCTGTTCAACCATTGACCCACCCACCGCACAACCTTGGGCACTTTGAGCCTGTTTCCTCATTGCACAATGATTCTTACACCTGGAGAATTCATATTCCAGCCCTTGCCTTGATCCTCTGGTGAATGCCTTTGACCCATAAGAGGTCACAACAGGCCTGTGAGCCTCAGCTTCTCTGTGAGGTGTGATTCATGGAATTCTTTGCAGTCAGACACCAGCAGTTTAGGAAGCCATCTGTCACCCAGTGCTCTGCTGTCACTGGCACTCCCCCCAAACCCACCTGTTCTTTGATTCCCTTAATCTCCAGTATAGAGAGGGTTACAAATGTTCCCAGATACTGGCTATTACTACAGCAGGTTCAGGTTGGGGTTGGTGGGAATTCAGTTCAGAACCAGGAGTCCTGGGAGGGAGCAAGGCTGAGCTAAGCCTTAATAAGGGCTCACATTTCAGGGTTGTACTAGCCGCTGTTAAGTGCTTAATCCATGTCGTCTGTTGGAGGAAATGACTGGGGCTCATACTACAGGAAGTCACTAGCTCAAGACCACCGTCTGACTTACGATATTCCCATGATAACCCTGCCTCCCCTCCCTTCCATACCTCTTCGCTGTGGTTAGCTTCCCTGAAACTTCAAGACCATGGTCTCCATTCTGCCCTCCAGAGAAAAGGAGGAACCAGGGTCTGCCGAACACCTACTGAAGTGTCAGGTCCTTGCCAGGCTTTCCCAAACACCACGTCACATGCCTTCCAGATGGGGGTGACAGTGCCCACTTTGCAGACAAGAAAACCTAACCTCATGTAACAAATGTTCCTTGCTGGAAGGCGCAGGGCTGGGTTTGATTCCTGTTCTTTTTGACTTGCTGGCCACAGGATCTTCAGCAAGTGACTTAAACTCCCTGCCTCAGTTTCTCCAACTAACTCCCAGGGTTGATGGCAGCATTAATAAATTGAAGTCAAACTCAAATGCATTGGTCTGCAGTGAGAACTCATTGAGCATCTGTGATGGACAAATTGTTCTTAGGGACTCTGTTTCCTTTTTTATAAATAGCCCTTTATGGAATGTGGATATAGACCAACCATGAGTGTAATCTGCCACCCGAAGAGGGAGAAATTAATGCTGAAGGAGTCCTCACAGTATCCATCTGCCAAGCTCTGTGAGGGAAGCAGCAAGCTCCTGGAAAGTCCCATGGTGCTCCCCAGGGACAGTGCCAACTGAGGCAAGGGTCAGGCAGCATCCTAGCACCCAGCTGCTCCTTCTAGTGCCAGAAATACTGGCTGTGCTCTGGCTTCTGTTTGCTTGTCAGCAAGCTGGCACCAGCCAACCTTCCTCTACCCTTCCAACAATGACAGGCAAAGCCCCTTGGCATCAGCAACTGATAGATACCCCACCATGGGCACCTTGGTTGTGACTGGCCAGCATGCTCAGGATGCTAGATCTTCTGAGCTGGTCTCGCTGGCCCTGGGCAGGCCACTCCCTCTTTGTCCCCTAGTTCCCTCTACTTCTCTGGGATCCCAGGAATCATCTTTCACACCAGCAATGAACTAGGCTTAGGGACAAGGCTTAATCAACCGAGATCAGAGAGCCAGGTTAGGTCAGGTTAGCAACACTAGCAACAGAGGAGTGGCAGAGGCAGGCTGAGCTGGGTTCTTATCCTGCTTCGGCTCTCCAAATGCCAGTGAGTCTATTTCTCATCTGGAAAAATGGGGTTCACAGGCTATGCCTCTCAGAAATGTTTACAACCAAGGGACACGATAGTGACTACAGCCACGTCTGACTGGTCTCAAGGCAATCTCAGTCTCTCAGAGGCTCTGAGAGTCCAACCACTCATCCAAGAGCACCAGCAACAGAGGCACAGCCCAGACATGCTGGCACCTCCCTTGCAGTCATGTACCCCTCAGCCCACTTTTTTTTTTTTTTTTAATGTATTTTATTGATTTTTTACAGAGATGAAGGGAGAGGGATAGAGAGCTAGAAACATCCATGAGAGAGAAACATCGACCAGCTGCCTCCTGCATGCCTCCCACCTGGGATGTCCCTGCAACCAATGTACATGCCCTTGACCGAAATCGAACCTGGGACCTTCCAGTCCGCAGACTGACGCTCTACCACTGAGCCAAACCAGTTTTGGCCCTCAGCCCACGTTCTGATGTCATCAGCAAGGTCATGGAGTACTCCTTGGGGAGGGAGGGTGCTGTGCTGGGCCTTGCAGGGAGCTATGGCCCAGTGCTATGACAAACAGTCCGTTTTCAGTTGAGTCGGCCAAGGCTAACCAAGGCCAAGGTGGCAGTGCAGAGACTAGAATCTAGGCATGGCCAACTTCTGGGAAATGTGGTTCTTCAGCTGGACATGGGATAACCAGGCTGAGGACATCTAAACAGTCCCTAAGTGAACCCCCTGAAGACACCCATTACCTCTGGCTAAGGTGGGAAGAACTGATAAACGGGAGCCACCCAGCCCCAAAAGGCTTGAAGCTGTAGAAAAGCTGGCAAAGAGCCCAGGAATGGGCCCTCGGCTGTGCGGGAGGCCTCCTCTCCAACTGCCCTATGTACTTATTCACTTACTCAGGTGTATGTTCAGAAATGTTTACACAAGCTGGAGCAGAGTAAGGAAGACAGGAGCCTACTCACACAGAGTGGGGGACAAACAGGAAAACATAAAAACAAGGGGACCTCAGATAGTGTCAGAGGTCAGAGGCATAGCACAAGGGACGATGGGACTGGGAAAGGGAGAGGACAGAAGGAAGGGTACTCCAAAAGGAGGGCAAAGGCCCTGAGGTGAAGAGGGCTGTGTGGCTGAAATCATGATTAAAGGAGAGCATGAGGAAGATGAGGGTGGGAGTGAGCAGGACCTGGAGTGGTTTGGTTTTATGGGGAGGCCAATGGGGAGCCACAAGCAGACTGAGAGCTGATCTGGGGCAGGAATCACAGGGCAGCACTCAGGCTTCCTCAGAAACTGGCTGGCAACATCCACCCTTCCACTCACCCCTACCCCACTCCTGACCATGTGACAGATGAAGTAACATAAGGGTTACAGGGCTTGAGGACTCCCCAAGGTCACAGTGTTATAGGCATTTAGACAGACGTGAGCAGAGCAAGGATAATGGTTCAGGTACAGGAGGTCACCAAGACCAAAAGCCCTGGGTGCCTAGCAAGGGGCAAAACTAGGAAAATGACCACCTCACCCCCAAGGTAACCTTTCCTTCCCTTGCATATGGCTAGTCATATGGTTTAGACCCCCTGACCTTTTCCTTCTTAAAGATAACATCTAGCCGAAACCGGTTTGGCTCAGTGGATAGAGCGTCAGCCTGCGGACTGAAAGGTCCCGGGTTCGATTCTGGTCAAGGGCATGTATCTTGGTTGCGGGCACATCTCCAGTAGGGGGTGTGCAAGAGGCACTGATCGATGATTCTCTCTCATCGATGTTTCTAACTCTCTATCCCTCTCTGTAAAAAATCAATAAAATATATTAAAAAAAAAAAAAAAAAGATAACATCTAGGCCTCAGTTGTATTTCAGCTCGCAGCTCACAATGGCAGCAAAATCAGACAAGTGACACCATGGCTGCCTCAGGACCAGCTGCACTGACTTCTGATACCCTGCCCAGGTGCCAACTATCAGTGGTGACAGGACCCTGGAAGAGCACACCTGGAAAGCTGATGAATGCCTCCCCAGAGACCGCGCCTAAGATTCCCACCTGCAAGAGATAAATACCTTCAATGCAAAGGACCCAACTCATGCTCTCCTCAAGAGAAGCATGCCTGTGCCACTCCCTTCCCCCTCTCCTTCCTCCACAGGCACATATTCCCTAAACTCTAAGGGACCCCACAAGATTTGCAACCAGGGAAGCATGGGCAGCAGCAGCTGGTGCTGGGCAAACTCCCTGAACTTGTCTCCAGGGCCCCCTTTTCTGACTTCCCAGGGAGCCAAAGCAGCCCAGCCTAGACCCTCCTGTTGCTTCTACTATATCCTTCCTTGTTTCACTGTCCTGAGTGTGTTTTTGCTGCAGCCAACAAATTCTTGCTTGCTTTGCTGCATTGTGTCTCTTGCTTGAAATATTTCCTTCAAGTAGATAAGAATTGAAGTCTTGTCTCGCTGGTTACAGGACTGTCCCAAGGTCACATATTTGGCTGAACCAGAAATCAAAGTCAGGGCAACCTAGAGCAGGCAGGGATCCTTCTACACCCTTGCCAAGTCCCTGGTGAGGGGAGATTAGGGCAGGGTACTGGGGCAGAGGGTCATGTCAGCCCAAATGAGCAGGCAGGGTTCGTCCAGCTGGGGGCAGGGAGATTTGGACACCACAAAGAGGTGCAGCCAGGATGCTGACCTCACAGCTATTTGTATTAGCCAATTTCCATGGAAACCAGGAGCCTTCTGGAAAAAGGGCTTGAACTGATGTCAAGAGTGGAAATGAGTCCCCCCTCAGGCTAGGGGAAGTGAATGACCAGTAGAGGAGTGTTCTCCGAGCCCACCAGGGTCTTGAGGTTACTCTGACTCTGACCAGGCCATTAGGACTGCATGAGCTCCCCTATCCGGTTTGGCTCAGTGGATAGAACACCGGCCTGCAGACTCAAGGGTCCTAGGTTCGATTCCGTTCAAGGGCATGTACCTTGGTTGTGCGCCCATCCCCAGTAGGAGGTGTGCAGGAGGCAGCTGCTCAATGTTTCTCTCTCATTGATGTTTCTAACTCTCTATCCTTCTCCCTTCCTCTCTGTGAAGAATCAATAAAATATATTTAAAAATATATTAAAATAAAACCTCTCTCGGTCCCTGGGTGCTGGAGCCATTAAAAAAAAAAGAAAAGAAAAAAAAAAAAAAGGAATGCATGAGCTGCCAGATGACCACAAGATGCCCCCTGAGTGTGACTGCAGAGAAAGCTGGGGTCTGCCAGGCACCAGCGCCTGGGGACCCAAGAACTCTTTGGAGATGTAGTGGGCATCAGGGTACCAAAAGTGATGTCTATCCTACAGATGGGGAAACAGATTCAGAGAGAGAAGGCAGGCTGCCCGAGCCACTTAGCAAGCAAGGATCTCAATGTAGTCAGGAGGGGGAGTGCAGGAGTGTCCTCCTGGGTGACCAAGGTGAAGCTAAGACAATCAGGCACCTCCCATGTCTCAGCTCTGCTCCAACATTGAGGTGAGCTCTCTATCCCCCCACCCCCTCATACACACACTCCCTGTTTTATGGAGATCAAATCAAAGCTCAGAGAGGTTACATCACTTACTGCAGTCCACATAGTTGAGTTGGGGTTGGATGCTAAGCAATTCAGCTCCCCAAGGAGATGCACACTCAGAAGCAGCAACCTAGGTGGTTGCAAACCCCAGGCTCATGCCAACTGTGCCCCACCAATCTGCCTGTCTGAAAGCAACATAAGATCCTATATCCCAAGCTGTTCTCAAAACCTCTTCGCTTTCCTCAGCAAGCCCATGGCCTGTCCAAACGTCCACTCCTCCCATTATCTGAGACTATTGGCTGCATAGCCCCATACTCCTGCATAAGGACCCTGGAAGAGAGTCCTCCATTTTTTAGTCAAATGTCTTTTTTAAAAATAATATATTTTTTTTAATTATTGACTTGAGAGAGGAAGGGAGATGGAGAGTGAAACATTATCGATGAAAAACACACCCCTACTGGACAGGGAATTGAACCAGCTATACCTTTTGGTATATGGGACAACACTCATCCAACTGAGCCACACAGTCCAGGGCAAGCAAGGTCTTTTTATTACCACACAGGAATGGCTGGCCTGGGGCTCCAGAGATGGACCAGCCTCAGTCCCTGCCCTCTGGCCAGGAGAGCAAGGTGTCTTTGACCCATTTACAGGTGAGAAAAACAGGAGCAAGGCAAGAATGGACTTGAAGAGGCAGGAGCGAGATCCCTACCCCACTCTGAGACTGGCCAGTGTGTCTGCCAAATTTCAGATAGCTCTTCACCCCAAGCAATGCTGAGAAGGTCCTTCTGGTAGGAAAGGGCTTGTGGGAGGGGTCAGGATGGGTAATACCAGCACTGTTGGCTGGTGATGGGAGCACAAGACCCAGTGTAGATGCCTTATCAATGCTCCCTTTGCACTCCCAAGCTTGTAGCTGGTACCCATCAGAAATAGCTCTGACTGAGTTGGGAGAGGAATCTGGGAGGCAGAATGTCAGGACATGGATCTTCCCATTTCCTGAGTCACACGACTCACCCAGAGTCGCAATCTAGAAGGAGGCTGGGTCATGGTGCCAGGTTGCCCTTCTGGCCGGTCCACAGCTCTCGGAGCTCTACATGGCACCCCAGGTCCCGCAAGGCTGCCTTGGCCACGTCCTCACAATCTTGGTGAGCAGCACGGGCCCGCACAATGAGTGCTTCGGCCCCCAGGTCCAGGATGAGCTGAGAGAAGGCCTGGCTGCGGGCCACTAGGTTTCGGATCAACATGCAGGCCTGTTTCTAGAAGGGAGAAGAGAAGATGAAGGCTGTCGGATGGTGCTTGAGGTCCCAGGGTAGGATCCACTCTGACCTTGGGCTTATCTCCTAACACAATGATGACCACAACCAGAATTTGGTGGGTGCTATGCTATGACTCATCAGGCCAGATGCATCCCTTCACTTCATCTCCACAGCCCAAGGCATGGCTAATCCCCCATTTCCCAGAGTGGCCAAAGGCTCAGCAGGTGGGGCTGATCCCTGAGGTATGGATCTTCAGTCTCACAGAGTCTGGCAGGGGTCCCAGAGGAAGAGGGCAGCAAGATAGAGAAAAGAGGGGGTGTGCACAGAGCCTATCTGTCAATTACATTGGTACTCCTTCAGAATACCATGCATATCTGCCATGTGTGGCTACCTAGAAGCACCCCAACAAGGCTTCTTCCACCAGGGGATGAGTAGGTGAAGTGTGGGGGCTCCTAGCCAGGGTGGTCAGAAAAGGACAAGGGCATGTTGACCTGGAAGGGCCAGGAGAGCAAGGCCCTATAGGAACCACAGCCTGGGGTAGCTAAGGATCATGAGGAGGCCCCAGTGCTGGGGTGCATGTGAGGTGGGAGAACCAGGGGCTGCAAAAGGAGTGTGAGTTTCAGGCCACAGTGTACACATGGCTCAGTATATATTAGTTCAGCCCTGAAGACTCCCCAGTGAGGCGGACAGAACCACCCCAAATCCCAGCAGAGCCCCATCTGTTCTCCCCCATCCCCTCCTCCTTCCTAGATCCTCATAAAGAGCCTATAAGGAAAGATCAACACAGAATAAAGGAGCAGGGACAATACACTCTGGAGGATGGCATGTAGCTGCAGAACTATAGGAGCTGGGAATAGGAATCTACAAGGCTTGGACCATGATGGGAATGGGGACAGGGACTGGGAGGGCCTCCAATTGGCCCGTCACCTACATGCCGGGCTTCTGCCTTTCCTACTTCTTCTGTACCCACCTGCACACCAACCTCCTTCGGGTGTGCCTTCATCGCCTCCAGTGCAGCCAAAGCACCACCGCCCTCCACAATAATCCGGCTGTTCTCTGGCTTGCGCAGGGCCAGGACACACAGGGCTGCACAGCTCTGCTCACACACCTGCAGGATGGGTCACAGGAATGGCTGAGACCAGGCCAACAGACCACTGCCATCACCCACTTCCCAGATGAGTGTCCCAAGACACACTATCAGTCCAGGTGTGTGCCAGACCAGCAATAGCAAGAACAGTACCAGGGTGACAAAAACATCAACCAAGCTCGCCGAAGCCGGTTTGGCTCAGTGATAGAGCGTCGGTCTGCGGACTGAAAGGTCCCAGGTTCGATTCTGGTCAAGGGCATGTACCTTGGTTGCGGGCACATCCCCGGTAGGAGGTGTGCAAGAGGCAGCTGGTCGATATTTCTCTCTCATCGACATTTCTATTATAGCTATCTCTCTCCCTTTCTCTCTGTTAAAAAACAATAAAATATATTTAAAAACAAAAAATCAACCAAGCTCTTCTGTCTCCCTTCCCACTCTGCTTACCCTGGCTCTCACTCATCAAACCCCCCTCTACCCTAGCCTTACCTGATTGATCTCACCCCTTGCTCACCCTCATTTTTCCTGTCCCTCTCCCTCCGCCTCCCCCTCATCTCTAGTTGAGGAAATGGAAAGAGCATCACACAAATATAGTGACTTAGCTGGGATTCCAAATGCACTGCCCCACCTCATGAGCCCCTTGGAGGTACCTGAGGGCTGGCCAGGTGCCGGGTCATGGCAGCCACAATGGACTCTGTTCCACCTGCACGGACAATGGCATCCTTCACATCATCATTGCCTGCAATGGCCCTCAGGGCACTCAGCACTTGCTTCACAAGGTCCTATATGGAGGGCACAAGGGGGTCACACCCTGGTGTAGTCAGTCCCTCTCCCGCTGCACCAGGTGCTAACTGCTAAGTTGCTGGATTGTGGGAGGGGGTCTCGAGGGTAGGTCTGAGGCTGTTCAGCATCTGAACAACAGCTAGGGCTGCCCTGGGGCACAAAGGCGGCATGTGACAGCTGGGATACTACTCACTGTATAGAGAAGGCAGGGGAAGTAGATCTTGTTCCAATGACTTTGATACCTCCCCTGACCCCCACAGAGGAAGCAATGGCTCACATCAGCAATTAGAATACCAGGTCTCCTTGGCCTTGGCTGCAGGCCCAGTGTGGACAGTGACTGACTGGACTGGCTGCTGTCACTGACTAGGTCAGAGACAGCAAGGTCATTGCTGGTAGCAGCCAGGATCCCTGGCCCTAGGCTGGACATGTGGTGATGGGGTTGAATTAATGATGGCCAGGGGTCCCTGACTTGTTATACAGAGAGGAAAGCCCAGGAAGTGAGGAGTGGGCCACTCTCCAGCTTAGTGGGTGGCCCTATCAGCCCTGGCAACACCCACTCCTGTCCCTCCTACCCCTGGTAGAAAATAGGTACTAGAGAACAGTAAGAAAGGGTGGGGTGGGTTTATCTGCCCCAAAACTTTAGTTCCCACTTATGGGTCAATTTTGGTTTTGGAATCAGCAGACAGGCCAGGCGTGTTCTCATACAGGCTTGTATGGTTGGCAGGAGCCCAAAGGGACAAGTTCCCTGAGAGGCTAAAGACTTTCTCAGGCATGGAGAACGATGTCAAATTGAAATCAGGGTGAGGGGACGTTGCACTTTAAGACAGCTCTGGATGCCCACCTGATGGCTGTTGCAGTTGGCCAATAGGGCCACCAGGATGCCAAGGCCCCCGAGGTCTACGACCTCTTGACAGAACTCGTTGCGAACAGTCAGATGGGACAAAGTGCTGCAGAGCTCACTCAGGACGCTGGGGTTGTCATGGAATGCTGCAGAGAGGGAGGGAGAGGAACTGTGGGGATGAAGAAGGAGCAGAGGACCAGCCACAGCTCTGAGCCAGCAGTCCTGGTTCGAATCCTGCTCCACTCTTTGCCTGGCAGGGTGGCTTCCTAAACCAGGAGAGCCCCAGTGAACACCATGGGCAGTATGGACCTGCAGTGCCCCCTGCTGGCTGCTGTGGAAGACACTGTTCCCTCCACCTCTTCACCGTGCCCCAGCTAAATTCCAGACCAACTGATGGTAATACCTAAAAATAAAACACACCACATAATGCCATAATAAATCATCCGAGACTATTTTTATGATCTTGGGGTGGGAATGACCTTTCTAAGCATAACAGGAAACCCAGAAACTGTAGAAAGACATATGGAGAGTTGTCAGCAGAAGTGAACAGTTGTGAAGACCAAGCTCAGAGGGACAAGGAGGAGGCTGCACTGAAGCCTCTCCTGGAGAAGGGGTGGAAAGCCATAATCTATTCCGAGTTAATGTGACAGTCAGTTCGTGTGCCCCGGTTTCTCCATGAGTGCTAATATGATGTGCCCTGGAGGTGTTCTCTAGACATCTGCCTTTAAGTAATGGAGTGGACCCTGGATGGTCTAATCAGCTGAAGACCTTACCAGAGAAACAGGTCTTCCTGAGGAGGAAAATGCACCCCTGTGGAGTGTGGTGTCGGTCGGATCCTGCCCCACGGATTTCAGATTTGAAAGCCCCACATTAGCCAGCTCCTTGCAATAACTCTTTATATACCCACATATCCTACTGGTTGTGTCTCTCTGGTAGAACCCTGGCAAAAATGAGCTTCTGTAAATAAACAAGAAAATGCAAATGACCCCTCAAAAAAGCAGCCTGACTTCCAAGATGATCAAGACCGGTTTCCACTCTCTCCAGAAGTTTGGAGGGGAGACTGAGGCAGGCCATCTCTCTGGCAGACGAGACAAGAGCCAGTGGGGAAAGGGAACTCATTCTTCCAGCACTTCAGTACACCAGACCTGCCAGGCCTTTTTTGGTGGCTGCAGTGGATGGGAGTTGGTGCTCTGAGGTCTGAATGTCAGTGTTGCAACCTCCCATGACAGGCTCATGGTTACCCTGGAGTTAGGAATACATATATACACAAGAATTGGTGGCCAAATGTGAATCAAAGTGTAAACTGCTACCAGCCATAGAGAATGCCAGCAGTATTTCCCCCATCTTTGAGAAACACCCTTGTTTTCCCTTTGGGGAGCTCTTCCCCACTCTCAATCTGGTTGGACAGAGCTGAGTCCTTTCCCAAAATGGCTTTAGACATGTCCACAGGACTTGGTCCTGGCCAGTAAGTGCTGGCTCCCCTGGAACAACTAGGAGTAAGGATACTGTTCCATAAGGGCTACCATGCAGGTAGGATGAAGCCAAGAGATGCAAATGGAGCCTAGAGCCAACCATGCTATGCCTGAAGCAGCTCTAGGCCCTGACTCTAACTCTTACCTCACCTGTTCCTTACCTTTGGCAGCCTCAATGAGCACCTTCAAGCCTCCGTTCTCCTGCACGATCATCTTAGCGTGATCATGGGCGCTGCCGAAGGGCACACGAATGTCATCATCAAAAGTCATGATGCGGAGGGCCCAAGAGGCCTCCCTGACCACGTCGGCACAGCGGCTGTGCCTGACAATAGCACCAGTTAATAGAGGCAGCACACCAGCCTTCACCAGACTCTGTCGATTCTGCTCATGTTTCAGGCAAGCATGGCGTATGCAGCGGATCCCAGAGCAAGTCAGGTCAGCCACATCGGCATTCTGGTCCAGCGTGGCCACCAGCAGCTTTAGGCCCTGGGTGTCCAAGAGGTCGGGCTGGCCATTGATAAGTGCTGATAGGGCGTTGAGAGCCTGGAGCAGAAGTCCCTGGTCACCTTCTGCAGCCAGCTTCCAGACAGCAAGTAGAATGGGGTAGGCATCCTTCTGAGCTGCCAGAAAGCGGCAGCCCTTGTGCTGCTTGCATTGTTCACAAAAGCGGGTAAGTTGTGCCGACACCTTCTGTGGGTAATAGCAGGTCACAGACTCCCGCAGGTCTTCTAGGATCTAGAAAACATGGATGGGGGTAATGGTAAGATATGTACACATATAATAATAAAAAAAATTTTTTTTTTTTAAATAGAAAACATGGGAGAAACCTCAGTGTCATCTCAGTCCAAAGAGGGCCATAGTGACAGTGCTGTACCCCTAGGTCTGGGCCTACACTGGAAGTTTCAGGGGCCAGTTCCGGCCATGTCAGCTTCTATCTATGCCTGTGCTTTTAGGAGCCCTGAGTTTCATAGGTCCAGGCCTCTCAGTGTCCTTGCCAAGGAGCCACACATATAAGTGCAGATGTATTAAACATCCCAGCCATGGCTACCACTGCATGTGGGGTCCCAAGCAAAACAAACAGAACTGTCCAACTGAACTCAGTCAACCCAGTAAAATCATAAGAAACAATAAAATGGCTGTTGTTTGGGGTTGCTTCTTATAAGCCATAATTAACTGATACACCTTCCAATGGCCAGCTCTCCAAAAAAGGCGAAAGCCACCTTTGCTAGGCCTGCCCATACCATGTCTCCTGTTTATCTCTCTCATTCACTCAACAAATATTTACTGAGCATCTGCCAAAGAAAACCGTATTGTACAAACAGCTGATTCACTCAAATTCAACTCTAAGCACCTGGGGGAAAATAACAATAATTTTAAAAAATCTGAACAGGACAGAAAAGTCTAACTGCAATTCAACACCATGACCTCAGTGCCTGCCTGAACAGGAGCCTTCAGACAAACCCAGACAACGCCTGTCAAAATGACTATCATCAATAAATCAACAAACTATTGGTGAGGATGTGGAGAAAAGGGAATCCTTGTGCACTGTTGGTAAGAATGCCGATTGGTGGAACACTGTGAAAAGCAGTATGGAGTGACCTCAAAAAAATAAAAAAATGGAACTGCCTTATGACCCAGCAATAACACTTCTGGGAATTTACCTGAAGAAACCTAAAACAATAATTGGAAAGAATAGATGGGCCCCATGTTCAATGCAACATTATTTACAATAGCCAAGATTTGGAAGCAGCCCAAGTGACAATCAGTAGATGAGTGGATAAAAAAGCTGTGGTTCAACCCGGGAGGTGTGGCTCAGTGGTTGAGGGTTGACCTAGGAACAAAGAAGTCAGTTTGATTCCCAGTCATGACACATGCCCATTTTGTGGCCTCAGTTCCCAGGAGAGGGCATGCAGGAGGCAGCCAATCAATGGTTCTCTCTCATCATTAATGTTTTCTCTTTCCCATTTTCTCTGAAATCAAGAAAAATAAAATAAATAAAAAGCTGTGGTATAGCTGTGGCTGGCGTGGCTCAATGGTTGAGTGTCTGCCTATGAACCAGGAGGTCATGGTTCGATTCCAGTCAGGGCATATGTTCGGGTTGCAGGCTCCATCCCCAGTAGGGGATGTACGGGAGGCAGCCAATCAATGATTCTCTCTCATTGATGTTTCTATCTCTGTTTCCCTTTCCCTTCCTCTCTGAAATCAATAATAAATAAATAAAAATTTTATACCAGCAGGGATTGTGACTGAGTGACATGGAGGTTGCTGTAGCCCTAGGCAGTTCCTCTTAAAGGGCCCACTCACAGGGTAGCAGCTTGAAAGAAACCAGGGACATACAGGGAGGAACTAACTTGTCTGGAATCAGGGCAAGAGCTGGAGGGGCAGCTTTCCCCCAGATAGAAGTGCTGGCAGAGGCCATTGTTTCTCTGATGAGTCCTCCCCCGCCACAGAGCTAACAGGCAGGGGCAGTACCTAAATCTCCATCAGCCAGTTCACACTTTCGCCCACCCTAATGATTCCGAGACCCTGCATCTCCCTACTTGCAGGCTCATCTAAGGGGCTTTGCCATACAACTGGTCTCTCTTGCTTCATGCTTTGGACTTTCCTAAAGTCTCTTAAACAAGCTGCAGATGGCCTCAGCATACCCCATATCTTTCAATAAATGGCCCCAGGTCCAGCACTAGCAGCAGCTTTCCTTGATTCAGAGGTTGGCCTCTCCGGGACACCTCCAAACCCAACACAAGTAGTAGCCATCTGCAGATTGCTTTGTAGCTCTTGCTGAGTGACCCTGGGCAGGACACAGGCAGTGGCTAACTTTCTACCTCCCAGAGGCACCAGAGCAAGTGCACTTGATGGTCAGCTTCAGACATGCCAGATTACAACTTTGCCATTTCCACAAGTGACACACTCAAGGGGGGACTCGGTGAGAATCAAAGCTCCAATAAAGCAAGCCCTGCTCCATGGGTTGGTTCTTGCATAGCAGCTCTTCAGCTCTAGTAGCAGTCAATCCTCCAACCCACTGGCCTGAGGATCAAACCCTCCCAGGGATGTATTACATTTGCAGTCCCTGAATCACTATGTCTTTTGCTGGTCTTGATGTAGCCTCACTGTTTCTAGAACTCTCTTTTAAGCATTTTTGAAAAAATATTTTACAGAATATTCAGGCTAATTTTGCAACTTCCACAAATACCTACCTACTTTAAGATCAACATATTATATGCTGTGTGCTTTTCTGCTGTCACTGCTATAAAAGTGAAAATGCTTTCTATGTCAGTGCTTCTCTTTCACTGGGCACCAGTGAATGTGCGCTTATACCAGAAGTAGAATAAAGGTATTACTTTCTCCTTTTATTATAGCATATTAAGAGGTTATGTAGGTTTGCTTCAGCTTTTCCTGTATAAATCTGTTAGGATTTTCATTGACGTAGAGAGTCTGCAATTCCTCTGCCTATCAAAATCTTCTTACTAAGACAATGTTCTACTAGTTTAGCTCAGCAGGAATAGGAAATAGCAAACAGCTTTCCTGTTGGCCTATCTGCTTTGATTTAGTACATTGGCTTAGCACAATGTTTGATAGGACATTACTGACCAGAAAATACAGATGTCACATCTCTAGAAAGAAAAAAACGTAGTTCAATTCCTAATGTATACCTTCCTTGTTTGGGTTACTAGAGAGCCAGAGCAGGCTCTGAGTCTCCATTTCCCCATCAGTAATTCAGGAACAATACCGCCTACTCTACAGGCCAGTTTAAGTGCTCAGGGAAAGGCTGTAATGTTCTGGTAAATAGTCATAGATGACAGCCTTACTATGATCCCACTCTCTCTGAGCAAACTTGGTGGTCGGAAAGCTAAAAAGAGGTTCCTCCATGGTGGCCCCCCCTCCCCCCAAGAGACTCTCAGGGAGCCCTAGATGCAAACTCAGGCCCACCTGCAAACGCTGGCCATTCCCTGACCTTCAAAGCCTAGGCCTAGCCTCCTGCAGAATGGAAACCAGGGAAAAGGTACCTCTGACAGGCTATTAGAAGGTGACATGAATGGGAACAGGCATGTAAGGTCAGCCCTGCCCACATGGGCCACCTCCTCCTACCTGCAGGATGTCGTGTATAGGCTCCTGTAGTCCATCTGCAGAGATTTTGGGTGCCATCTTTATAATGTTGCTCAGTTCGACCCCTGCAGGGGAGTGGAGGAATGAGGAAACAAGTTACAGCCATCATCCCAGCAGGCCTCCGTAGGTACCCATCCCCCCCTTCCCCACAGAGGCCAGACTTAACAGCCATGTCCATACGGAGGTGGAGGTGCGAGGTGAAGGGGGTGGGTCTTTACTCCTCAGCCTGTCCAGCCAATGGGAGTAGAACAGCAGTGAGGCTGCATGCCATCACTGCAGCAAGAGGCACATTCTGCCTGGTGGGCTAAGAAGGGAGGGGATCCTCCCTTGGAGCTCCTATTATTCCTCACCCTGGCTATATCCCTGCCCTCATTGGAAGGATACTTCTGAGTACTCCTCCAGCCATTATTCAGTGACTATATCCCACTCTGTGGCCAGGACACCAGCCTCTGGCCTCTGAGGCTGAATACCTGGTCTCCCTTGGGTTTGGCCAGCGGGGAATCCGACTCTTGGTCTGGAGTAGGGGTGTCGAACTCAATCAGAGAAGGGGCCAAAATCTAAAATCCAGCCTAAATCGCGGGCCGAATGGTTTACTGAACAGTCATAAACTGTCATTGTGATGGAAACGCAGCGGAGTGCAGTGATGACAGCGCGGTGCGGGCCACACTGCAAGGCCTGGCGGGACGGATTTGGCCCGTGGGCCTTGTGTTTGACACATGTGGTCTGGAGTGATAGGGCCGGCGTTCATTTCCAGCTCCCTGACTCATCCTTTGTCATTTGACAAAGGCCTGTCCTGGGGTGGGAGAGCTTCCTACCGTGGCCTATAGGGTCTCCTAGTTCCCAACCATGCCACTACAAACAACCCGTTTTGTTTTGTTTTAATATTTTTAAAAATTGATTTCTGAGAGGATGGGAGAGGGAGAGAGAGATAGAAACATCAATGATGATAAAGAATCGTCGATAAGCTGCCTTGCACTCTGGGAATGGAGCCCACAGCCCAGGCATGTGGCCTGACTGGGAAACAAACCCTCTGGTTCATAGGTCGATACTCAACCACTGAGCCACAGTTGGCTGGGCTAAATAACCCTTTTTGAAACCACTCCCCTCTGTGGCCTGGTTTGAGCATAACAACTGTTTCTACAGGTAGGTGACTGACACCCACTTATGCCTTCTTAAGCTCAAGCCAGGGTGTGGTGAGGCAGGTGGCCCTGTTTCTTGGGACCTGGCCAGGAAAAGCCTCTTCATGCAAGTGACAATTAAAATGAGGCCCAGTGCTCGCTTCGGCAGCACATATACTAAAATGAGACTCATATTGAAGTATGCAGCCCTGCAGATGTCTGGGTAAGGCCTAGGCAAGTAGAGGGTAGGCACCCAGGGAGGTGGGAGCAGGTAGCCAGCCTGCCCAGGTCAGAACTTGGAGAGAGTACGGGGCCCATGTCAGCTGAGGTGGGGCCACAGCAGGACAGCACTCTAACACATTAAGACAGTGGACCAGACGGGACTGTCAGGCAAACTGCTGGATCAGCGCTGTGACCGAGCCATACGACCCTACCCTGTGATTCAAACTGCTCCACAGCCTCTGTCACTGCTTCCTCTGGCCCCATGTCAAACTCCTCGATGTTCTCACGAACAGCTGCATCAAACGTCTCCTGGGTAATCCGCTTGGTGGCCATCTTCATTCCTTCCTCATGGGCTGTAGGCACCCAATAGATGCTCCTGAGCTGAGAAGTTAAGGTGAAAAGAAAGCTTCTTTGAGGGCAAGAGGGCAGTTGGGAGCCCAATCACTATTTAAGGAGTATCTACTAAGGCTGCAGTGATATGAACATCTGGAAAAAATTTTACAACATGCATCATAGGACAGGGTGATATCCCAACACCCCTAGAACTTTTAAAAGTGCAGAAGAGGGCAAGTAGTTTACTATATACCTATATAATAAAAGCCTAAGTGACCGTTACAGTGGAACGACCAGAACGACCAGTCGCTATGATGTGCACTGATCACCAGGGGGCAGATGCTCAATGCAGGAGCTGCCCCCTGGTGGTCAGTGCACTCCCACAGGGGGAGCACCATGCAGCCAGAAGCCAGGCTCACGGCTGGCGAGCACAGTGGTGGTGGCAGGAGCCTCTCCTGCATCCGTGGCAGCGCTAAGGAGCAGGAGACAGGCAGTAAGGAGCGAGGGGTCCCGGACTGCATGAGGGATGTCCAACTGCCAACTTAGGCCCACTCTAAGCTGGCAAGCAGACATCCCTGAGGGCTCCCGGATTGCTAGAGGGCACAGGCCAGGCTGAGGGACCCCACCCCAGTGCATGAATTTTATGCACCGGGCCTCTAGTACTTTATAAGAAAGGGAGAATGTTGCCCTGGCCAGTGTGGCTCAGGGGTGGAAAGGAAGGAGTACCCAATCAGTAGCCTGCAGCCACTAGGGACCCTACCAGTGCACGAATTTCATGCACTGGGCTTCCAGTATTGTTATAATAATATATTGTTATTCTAATAAGGTTTTAAAATAAAAATTAATAAAGTAATTAACAAAGAGGAAAACTAAATAACTAATAGAAATAGTTTCTTGAAAAGAGAGGCAGAGAAAAGGGTGCTGAGGATAGTACTAGAAGCTGGATTGTTCTCTGAATTTACTTTGTCTTACAGGTTTGAATTTGGAACCCATATAAATGTTTCATGTGGTTAGAAAAAGAGATAAACCAATAAAAAGAAAAGCAATAAAAAAAAAAAAAAAACCACAAGAATAAAATGAAGCCCACAAATCTAAGAGTATATTTGTGCT
Organism: Pipistrellus kuhlii; assembly: GCF_014108245.1. Taxonomy (NCBI): domain Eukaryota; kingdom Metazoa; phylum Chordata; class Mammalia; order Chiroptera; family Vespertilionidae; genus Pipistrellus; species Pipistrellus kuhlii. The sequence continues at coordinate 1,188,784 of NW_023425520.1, read as the reverse complement.
GATCAGACCACTTCATGTGACTTTAAAACACAGCGATGTGACCGTACATGCTCACTAGTATATTAGCGGCCCGCGCACAATTAAATCCTGCGGGTAGGGTCCCTAGGCCTAGCCTCCTGCAGTCAGGGCCATCTTCTGCCTACTCGCCAGTCCATAGGCCAAATGCCGCCTCCTCTGATGAGCTATCAGGCCATTAGGATCACCAGCTCATCCCTGGCTGCTCTGGGGCTCAGGCCTGCAGGAAAATAGACTCTGGAGACTTCACCTCCATGCGCATGTGCTTGGCCGGCAGCTGATGGAATGTACTGCCTGCTTGGGCCACTCATGCAGGCGCCACCACTGCTGCTACCACTGCTGCTGGGGCTTGAAGCACTGACAAGAGGCTGCAGGGCGGGCCCACAACCTACCCACCAAGCGGCTCCGAGCTGACAGCGCATTCCATCAGTGATTGGCCCCCGCACACACACGGAGGTGAAGTTGATAGCGCCCACTTTCCCGCAGGCCTGAGCCCCCAAACAGCCAGGGATAAGCTGGTAATCCCAAAGGTCTGACAGCCAGCCAGTCCTCCCGCCACCACCCCGATCCCCCCATTCACCATCGCTGATCCATTGGAACCTACGGGCTGCGGGGAGGGACCAAGAGGTCACCAGTCCTGCTCTCGCCCCGCTAACAGGCAGGAAAGGGAAGAGAAGGTCCGAGAAGTGGTCTATGCCACCTCACGGCAACTGGTCATTTGATTGTTCCAGTCATTAGGAACACTGGCTTTATATATATATTAAAGGCTCGGCACATGAAATTCAGACCAGCCTGCACCTTCTCCAATCTGAGACCCCTCAAGAGCAGTCAGACATCCCTTTCACAATCCAGGACTGCTGACTCCCAACTACTCACGTGCCTGCCTGAGTGCCCCTAACCGCTTCTGCCTGCCAGCCTGATGACCCCCTAACCACTCCTGTGCCAGCCTGATTGGCACCTAACTGCTCTCCTGCCAGTTTGATTACCTATAACTGCCCTCCCCTGCTGGCCTGGTCACCACTAACTGCCCTCCCCTGCAGGCCTGGTCACCCCAAGTGCCCTCCCCTGCAGGCCTGGTCACTCCCAACTGCCCTCCCCTGCCAGCCTGATCTCACCCCTAACTGCTCTCCCCTGTGGCCTAATCGCCCCTAATTGCCTCTGCCCGTTTGATCACCCCTAACTGCCTCTGCCTCTTTGATCACCCCTAACTGCCCTCCCCTGCCGACCTGATCTCACCCCCAACTGCCTTAAAACCCCTTCTCAGCCCCATCTTAGGTTCTGTCTTCGCAGTTCACCCAGATTAGGTTCTGACTAGTTGGTTTCTATGTCAGTCAGTGTGAAAGGCTCTGCCTTCTATTGCTGCTCACAATTCACCCAGATTTGGTTCTGACTGGTCGGTTTCTATGCCAGTCAGTGTCTCTGGGCCTATCTCCGGACCTGATCAGAGAGGCAGGGCTGATCAGTAGCCCCCATGCGGAGGCCTGGAGAGGAAGAGAGGCACACTGCTGGCCAGGCCCAGAGAGAAAGAGAGAGGCAAGGGCTGTTCAACAGCTGCTATGGAGGCTACGGATCAGACCCTGCTTCTCTCTCCATGCCTCTCTCCTGGCCCGATCCATAGCCTCCCCAGCAGTCAGTGCTGGGTCTCTGCGCCTGCAGTGGCAGCAGTCAGTGCTGGGTCACCAAGACAACCCACCATTGACTGCAGGATTGACTTCCGGTGTTCAGTGAAGCCTTCAGTCGTCATAGTCACTGCCTTTTTATATATATATATAGATATGCTTAGGATAGTATAAAAATACAAAAGAAAATCTACATTACTAATGTTATTATGAAACTACTGTAGATATAGCAAATAAGTAATAAGGTTTATGTCATTAGGTGCCAGCATAACAGAAAAAAGATTCTAAAATAAGAAAATCAAAGTAAAAAATTCAGAATTTTAAAATTTGAACTGGAAGTATCAATACAAACTTATGATATATATTCTTTTAAGTACCCCCCCCCCCCAATTTTTATAGTTATATCAACTGAAAATGCCTAGAGGAAATGACACCACAGCAGCAATAAGCACTCCAAACACAACCGTGGTCTCAAACTACGATAACCAGGACTCCTGAAGAAATGGCTGATTCCAGTTCTGGGGAGGAAATAGGCCAGGAGAACTAGGAGCATCTTGTGAGAGCAGAATGTAAGGAAGCTTCTGAAGAAGTCATGTCAGCCGAAGCCAGTTTGGCTCAGTGGATAGAGCATCGGCCTGCGGACTGAGGAGTCCCAGGTTCGATTCCAGTCAGGGGCATGTACCTTGGTTGCAGGCACATCCCCAGTAGGAAGTGTGCAGGAGGCAGCTGATCGATGTTTCTTTCTCATTGATGTTTCTAGCTCTCTATCCCTCTCCCTTCCTCTCTGCGAGAAATCAATAAAATATATATATATTTTTAAAAGGATGATGAACCTGACATCAGGTGCATAGTATGTGTCCATTGCATGATTTCATATCAAAAGAAAAACCCAACACCACCTACCTCCTGCCCAGACGAAATGCACCTGTGAAGTTATCCTGCCAAAACCTGATCTGAATCTGACCATGCATCCAGTGGAAGGAACTCTGTGCCATGACAGTGTTATGTATCTGTACAGTCCATCTGGGATTGAAAGGTTGAAATGTAGCTAGTGCAACTGAGATACTGAATGTGCACCTTTACTTATTTGTAATTCATTTTAATGTAAATAGCTTTAAGTGATGCGGTGCTGCCTTATTAAACAACACAGCTCTAGATCTAATAATCCCTGATCAAATTCCTCAATTGCCTTAATACGATCTTTTAAAACAATTTGTTTCTGATCACAGGTCCAATCTAGAATCACACAACACAGAAAATGTATTAGGAGGACAAAGATACGGGGACACTAGGACAGTGGTACTGGATTCTGGCAAAAATCCAAGGGCAAACTGGGCTCTGTGGAAACAGGCCACTCCAGCCCATGCTCCGTTTTGCGGAGGTGGCACAGGATGCGAACATTCCGTTTGTGCAGACACGCCAGCAGGGAGGACAGGCTCTGGGGCCTGCAGGGGTAGCATCCAAATCCCAAACCCTCCACATAACCTCCTTCTTCAATTCCCTCATGGGTGATACAGGGACTCTACCTCTTAGGGCTACAGTGAAAATTCAACCAGTTAATTCTTAAAAAGCACTTAGAACAGGATCTGGCATAGAGTAAGAGCTTAATAAATGTTACTTATTAATTCCTTTCCTTTGCTGCTTAAGAGGTAAAATAGCCAATTTCTTTGTGATGTAAGAAGTGGAAGGGGCCGAAACCGGTTTGGCTCAGTGGTAGAGCATCGGTCTGCGAACTGAAAAGTTCCGGGTTCGATTCCGGTCAAGGGCATGTACCTTGGTTGCGGGCACATCCCCAGTAGGGGGTGTGCAAGAGGCAGCTCTCATCCATGTTTCTAGCTCTCTCTCTCTCTCCCTTCTTCTCTGTAAAAAATCAATAAAATATGTTAAAAAAAAAAAAAAAAAAAGAAGTGGAAGGGCATCAAATAGCCCACCTTGTTTCCCTCCCTTGCAGACAAGTCCCCACTCCTTTCTGCCCCAGAACAAGCAGTCTATTCAGGAGTTGCTAAAGTCAAAGTGAAGGAAAACATAAGGATTTTCGAGGGGTGGGGGTGTGTTTGTTTGTTTTGTTTTATAATATATTTTATTGTTTTTTTTACATAGAGGAAGGAAGAGGGATAGAGTTAGAAACATCAATGAGAGAGAAACATCGATCAGCTGCCTCCTGACTGGAATGGAACCTGGGACCCTTGAGTCCACAGGCCGACACTCTATCCACTGAAACAAACCGGTTAGGGCAAGGGTTTTCTGTTTTGAGATAGTTTCTCAGTGGGAAGTCCAGGCAGGTGATGGTGGGGTGTTCTATGGCCAACTCCAAGGAATCAGAAACTTCCAAGCTGGTGCCTGCCACTCCTGACTCTGCCATTCGACATTACTTCCATCACACTGGTCATACTTCAGACCGTGCGGTGAGTAGCTGCCCTGTCACAAAGGCACAGCTGTAAAAGGGAATGCACACTGCCCCGGTTAAAGCACGGTTCCGAGATTAGGGGTTTGAGCCCCAGACAGGACGCATACAAGAATCAATGAACGCATAAATAAGTGGGACAAATGGATGTTTCTCTCTCCCCTTCCTTTCTCTACAATCAATTTTAAAAGGGGTGGGTGGGCGGAGGAAGCATACTTTACATGAGGAATTTGAATCTTAGAGAGGGAAGAGCCCACCAGAGGCCATACAGGCAGTAAAAGGCCTGGCCATCAAGCTACCTATCCTGCCTCATGACATCTTTCCTTCACTGGTGCTCTAGTCTAAGGAACTTCTAATGTAGGAGAGGTACATGAGAACTGCATAAATTAACTAATGTCAAGTGAAGTCAGGGGCCTCCGACATGTTGTCTGACAGAACTTGGCTGTCCAGAGATGCAAGCAGACCACAAGGAGCCTCTGGAACAAAAAAAATTCCTGCGAAGACTGGTTAATATCTACTCACCCATACATTATCATTTAGCCATACCATAAAAAAAAAAAGAGACCACAAAATATACCTTGTGACGGTTAAAGTTAATCCCGTTTTTCCACTCTTTATTTCCCCAAACCAGTAATTTTCCAAAGAAACTACAAACATATAAGCTCAACCTCTAGAGACAGTTGGGGGTCTCTCTTCCTTCTCTTTTAAGGAGAGTCCACCACCCTGCGTGTGGCGTAGCTCTTCTTGCTTGTCCTCTCTGCTCAATAAAATTGCTTCCACTCTAACCTCTTGACTGGCTCGTATCTTGAATTACTTCTTGTGCGAAGCTAAGAACCCTCTTGGCTGGGTACCCTTTGGGAACTTGCCCTTCCCACATCTCCACTGGCCTTCCAGGGCACCTCCCCTTGGGAGCCTTCCCTAGCTACTCAGATAGAGCCTGTGCTCTCTGACCTTGCTCTGCACCTCCCACTCCACCTCACCCCACAAACCTCCCTCTGCCCAGCCCAGAGCTGGGTGATCAGTGTCTGGCTCTGGGACCATCTCTGAGATCCTATAGGATCTCCTAGGTCCAGCACCAGGCTGGGCTGGGACAAAACTATCAATCAAGAACGAATGAGAAAGATGGTGCCTGAGGATGATCATCTGAGAGTCACCTGGGGAAAAGCCAGGGCCAAGAGAGGGTCCAAGGTGTTGGGGGAGGAAGAGAAATAGCAAGATCCTATCTGACAGCCAGACCTCTGCTCAAGAAAATGGTACATGGAAACATCAGGGGCTTTGAATGATTCATCTTCCTCCACCCTTTACACCCACCCTTATTCAGGCACTATCCTTCCTGGGTGGCCTGGCCTGCTTCCTCCCAGCCACACCCTGAGCATCTATTCCCATAGAGACCACCTTCTTACCTGATCAAAATCCTGCAGTGGTGTCCCAACTCTCGGAAAATAAAACCCTTTACCAGTCTCTTTACCAGCTCTTTTCCTACTTAGACCTCCTCATCTGTGCTTCCTGCCTCTTTCTCATTCTTCCCAGCTGTCCAAGGGACATCCTTCATAATCACTCTGGTTAGCAGCCTCCACCTCCTTTCGCATCTCTTTTTTTATTTGAATATTATCTCTATCAAGAGTGACATGGCTCATTTATTTATTTGCTTGTATTGTCTAGCCTCCTCCCCAATGAAATTTAAGCTCCATGAAAGCTGGGTCCAATCCATCTTATTCTTCACCTTTTTCTCACTGTCTAGGACGGAGCCGGGTACCAGCAGGCACTCAGTACCCAGGCCTGAACCCTCGGAGGCCAGGGAAGGGGGCAGTTTTGTCCCCTCCGCCCCCCCCCCCCCCCCAGGGCGGCTTCTGTAAGAGTCATGCTCCAAAAGCAAGTCCTCAAGGACTGTCCACAGTCACCAGCCCGGCCCTGCGGCGCCCACTCCCCGCCCCGCGCGCGAGGGGCCTCGGCGGCTGCAGCTTCTCACCCGGTCTCCGCGGCCACGTGGGAAAGGTGGGGCTCGCGTCTGTCACTGGCGGCACCGCCTCTGGCCCCTTCTGGCCGCCGTAAGCGCGCAGGCTCGCTGGCGCCGCCTCGCCTCGGCCTTCCCCAGTCAAGCGGCCCGCGCCCAGGTGGACCAAGGGTGGCTGAGAGCGCACGGAAAGCCAAAGAGGCAAACTGGTGCGCGGCGGCGGTGTCTCTGCCGCTTTCTCCAGGCTGCTCCGGGTTACCGGCGCCTCCGGCAAGGAAGTTTTCCGCCTTCGGAGCCTCCGTCCAGAAGAAGCAGGTAGCGCGCCGGTACCGGAGGGCGCGGCCGCGGCCCCCTGCGCATGCGCACCAGGGCGCGGGTTGGACCTGCGCCTGCGCGGCGCGGCGCTGCAGGGACCGTTGGCTCATTTGCATGTCCCCGCCTCGCGCGGCGGCGGCGGGGGCGGTGGCGAAGGTGGTGGCTGGAGCTCTGGCGTCGGCGGGGGCGACTCCGCACTCGGTGGGCTCGGGGTGAGGCCCGGCCCCGCGCGTTGTCGGTGGGTGGGCCCCGGGGTCTGGGGGCTCGGGCTCGGCCCGGAGCGGGCCCCGTGTCCCCCTGCGATTGCGCCGCGGGCTCGGCCCTCGGGCTGCACGACGGCCGCGTCCCGGACGGGTCGGCCTGGTGGGGCGGTCTGCGGCCTCCGGGGCCCGAGGCCCCCTTTTTCTCCGCCCTCGGAGGCCGGGAGCCGGCGGACCGCACCCAAAGGGGTTCATTCGGTTCCTCGCTCATTCATTCCACCCGAGCCCGAAGCGGCCTTTCGCGTGAGGCGATCACGGAGGCAGGGCGCTCGCTGTATAGGGCCCTTTGCCATTTTTAACGGGTTCAATCCCTACAGCAACCCCCATCACTAGCTGCCCATTCCATAGCTGGTCAAAACGGAGATATAGAGAGGTTAGGTCGCTTGATTTGGTCCCGGGCCAGGGAAGACCCTTCCCTTCGCCAGTAGAGAACAAGGGGCGCCCTAGGAAAAGGACTAAAGGATGGAAAAGGAGACGATGGTTAGAGGGAAGACTGCAAGGCAGGCGCAGGCTTGGGTCTTGGGTTGGAGGTTTCAAGTTGGAAGGAATATCTTGGTGTTTAAGGACGGGCCGCCACGGGATTCCTCCGTGTTTGGCTTCTTAGTCTTTTTCTATTTAGTCTTCAGGCTTTGTCCCCACTACTAGTGTTGTTTGCCAGGTTTCAGCCCTGGATGGTTGACCTTGGGTGAGTCACTTAGCATAAGGCTCCCGTTTCCTCTTCTGTTTCATGTCATTCATAACGGGGGACCCACTTCATTGGATTGTTGCAAGTAAATGAGGTCACGGGAGTTCCTTCCCTGCAACTGTCACTAGCTCATTGTTACTAGTCGGGGATTCCTGCGGGAGGTTTCTCTGGAGGGTCGTTGGCTCTGTTTGGAACATGGGTACAATCACACCTTTTCACATAACCCTGTGAGAGGGTTATGCTCCCACGACCTTACTGTTATCTTCAGTGATGCATGTTGCTTCTTGCAATGCTCCAGCAACCCCAGGAGATGAGGACTTTTTTTTAGAGAGCTTTCGAAGGATTCTGAGGAAATGGTCTTAGAGAAACAAAATAACTCCTCCAAGATCACAGCGCTTGTCTTGCTCCTTTTCAGTCAACACACACCTGTGAGCTTCCTGAGAGCAGAGACCCCTAGAAATAATCCGACCTTTCTCAGCAGTACCTGGCTGGATTATGGATTACTGCCTCCTTATTTTGAAGATGAGGTGAAATAGAGAGCCGGCTCTCTTGAGCATTCGTTGTCATTCTTAGTGTCTTTTCCCCTCGGCTGCAGGTCAGAGAAACATGGCTACAAGGCGAATTGCACAGGAGACATTTGATGCTGTGCTACAAGAAAAAGCTATCAGATACCACATGGACCCCAGTGGGGAGGCTGTAGGTGAAGCTCTGCAATTTAAAGCTCAAGGTAAATTAAAGTGCTTGATTGGGAACTGAGGGGGGGGGAGGCAGGTGAGGAGGCATTTAGGGTCAGAGCAGGAGGATTTCAATCCCTATATCCCAATTTGTTAAGGAGAAATGAAGTTTTCTCTGGATCTGCATGTTAAGTCTCTGTGTAGAAGAAGGTGTTATTTTACCAGGAACTTCTCCCCAGAAAGCCTCCCTCAACCTAAAGAAATGTTTTTGAATTAATCTTCTGGCTCCATCCCACCACCACTGCTAAGGTTTGAGCCCTTACCAGTTCTGGCTTAGATTATTTCAATGATAATCTACTGAACGGTCTCTCAGCTTCTGGCTTCATTCCTCTCAAATCTGCCCTGACTACAGATCTATTAGTGCCAACCTTGCTGGGCCAAGGCCCTGTTTGGACTCTCGGGGCTTCCCACTTTGGGGTTACATCCTCAGACAAGTGCAGGAGCAGGGAGGTAACAGCGATGTGTGCAAGACTGCAGGGTGGTGCAAGGGGTTGTGGTGCTGCTGAGAATAGGCCCTGCCTGAAAATGTTTCCCTTTGGAAAGTTTTGAAACACCATGCCAGCAGAATAAATAATGGAGCCCACACAGAATACAGGATGATGTGGAAGTCCCTTACAACCATGCATGAGGCTCCCAACCCTTACTCTTTACTTTGGGCTTTGTTTCAATGATACTGTGCCACCTCTCTGTGCTTTGAGTCCCTCCTCATCCCAGCTCTGCCTGGTTGATTCCCTCCAGCATGCCTTCCTCAGGAAGCCCCAGCAGGACTTGAGGTTGATTTGGTTGCCCTTCCCAGCCCCAAGTACACCATGTGCTCACTCCTCTGTTATGGGCTGGCCTCCTTCAGGCCTCATCGCTGGGCCTGTGCTGTTTGCTGCTGCGCCAGCCCCTGAGCCAGCCTTGAATGGAGGAGGGTTTCTTAGCATTGGTTGAGTGAGTCTAAAGTGCGTGCAGTAGGGATAATTGTTACATGCTTTGGACCTGGAGAAACCAACTGATTGAGTTTTCAAAAATTATATGAGTAGTGCACAGAAACATACCTGTTATAAAAGATTGAAAGACTTGAGAAATGGTTAAGAGTAAAATGTAAAAGTCTTTTTAGCTGAATTCTTAACCGTAAGAAGTAACTATATTTGTAGTAGTCTGTGCATCCTTCAATTCTTTTAGCAATATGTAATCCAGAATACTTATGTGTTTATATATATGTACACACACACACACAGAGACATATACCTATATGTACTTATATGTGCATGTATATGTATATAGGATGCCCCAAAAAATATATACACACACTTCGTATAATTATAAAGGCAGTGTTTATTAAGATATACTTCATTTTTGAAATTGAGCTATCAGCTGATTTTGTCAGATTTATGTCTCTATACATTTTGGGGGACACACTGTATACAGAGACATAAATCTGGGTATCTTTCTCTAGAGACTCAAACACCAATACATATATTGTTACCTCAAAAAAGTTTTGGGAAGGGTGAACTAGTAACCAAATGGGATGCTAGAAGGTTCTGGAACCATCTCTTTGTCACAGAGCTGCATGGTTCATCAAGTTGGACTTGCTCTGTCCCTGTTCTACTCTGCACTTTTCCAATGCCTTGGTTTACAAGGCATCGGGAAATCCTGTTGTGCAGAAACCAGCCACCACTCTACCTCTAATGCTACCTCCCTCACCACGTCGTCAGTCATTAATACCTAGATCATCCCAGTGGGCTCCTCGCTGGAACATCAACATTCACTTTCTTCCCTTTTGGTCTATTGCCCTCACAGGAGCCAGTGAGATCATTCCTTTGCTCTGAGTCTATCTGTGGCTTTCCGTCTTACTCAGACTATTCCAGCATCCCTTTTAGGGCCAGACTGGATCTTGTACCTTCCTTCCATCTGTATCTCCCTAAATTTGCTCCATGTTAGAATCATCTGGGGATCTTTAAAAAACCTTGATGTCCAAGTCACACCCCCATGCTAGTTAGTTAATTAGATCAGGGGGGATGCCTGGGGGTCCCAAAGGGACTCCAACATGCAACAGAGTTTAGGAGCTGCCTTCTTACCACTTTGCCCTTCGTTCCCTCTGGTATATTCATTCCCTGCTGGTCATATACTCCCTCTGCCTGGAAGGCTCCCCCACAGTGTGACTGGTATATTCGTTCCCTCTGGTATATTCATTCCCTGCTGGTCATACACTCCCTCTGCCTGGAAGGCTCCCCCACAGTGTGACTGTGGGGGAGCCATGCCAAGCATCCCTGGTATATTGTGGGGTTTTTTGTTTTGTTTTTGTTTTGTTTTTGTTTTGTTTTGAATATATTTTATTGATTTTTTTACAGAGAGGAAGAAAGAGGGATAGATAGTTAGAAACATTGATGAGAGAGAATCATTGATCAGCCGCCTCCTGCACACCCCCTACTGGAGATGTGCCCGCAACCAAGGTACATACCCTTGACCGGAATAGAACCTGGGACCTTTCAGTCTGCAGGCCAACGCTCTATCCATTGAACCAAACCAGTTTCAGCATCCCTGGTATATTGTTAACTTCAGTGCCTAAAGCAGTGCCCACACACAGTAGGTGCTCAGTAAGTACTGCTGACCAAATGAACTTAGATTTGTATAAAGATTTGGCTTCCGCCCTAACCAGTTTGGCTCAATGGATAAAGTGTCGGCCTGCAGACTAAAAGGTCCCAGGTTCGATTCTGTTCAAGGGCATGTACCTTGGTTGTGAGCACATCTCCAGAAGTCAGCTGATATTACTACCTCATGGCATCTCTCTCTCCCTTTTTTCATTTGACTTTTGACTAGGTAATAGATTCCGATTTAAAAGTTAGAAAGAGCCTGGCCAGCGTGGCTCAGTGGTTGAGTGTTGACCTATGAACCAGGAGGTCGTGGTTCAATTCCCAGTCAGGGTACATGCCCGGGTTGCAGTCTCAATCTTCAGTGTAGGGCGTGCAGGAGGCAGCCAATCAATGATTCTCATCATTGATGTTTCTTTCTCTCCCTCTCTCTTTCTCTCTGAAATCAATAAACATATTTAAAAAAGAAAAAAAAGGTTAGAAAGACTCTCTGTGCAAAGTTTCCTTGAGGATCATAGTTTGCTTATGTTCCTACCTTCTTAGAGAGCTTCTTTGTACATGAATAAGCAAATGCAAATATAGATTCTATTTTCCTAATTTCTACACACAGGAGAGGACAAAATCACATATTATTTACTTCCCTTTGTGGCCTCTCTTGATGGCTTGTTTAGCTTCTGCCTTCTCTCTTATCTGCTTTAGCCTCTGTTTTTTTCAGAGGGTCATTGGCTCAGTGAACCTTTCAGAGAGAGTGTATCTGCCAGCTTTGGGTCAGATATTCAGCTGTGGCCCAGTCTGCTGTAGTGGGTACAGTGTCAGACGTGGCTTTTGCCTCAGTGGCAGTATAGGCTGAGAGTTCCTACTAGAAGGCAAGGAGGGTGGCAACCTCTAAAAAGCCTGTGTGCTTCATGATAGAGGTAGTGTCCCAGTTATAGTAAAAAAAAAAAAAATCCAGGTTGCCCTGGCTGGTTTGGTTCAGTGGATAGAGTGTTGGCCTGCGGACTGAAGGGTCCCAGGTTCGATTCTGGTCAAGGGCACATGCAGGCTCCATTTCTCAGTAGGGAGTGTGCAAAAGGCAGCTAATCAATGATTCTCTCTCATCGTTGATGTTTTTATCTCTCCCTCTTCCTTCCTGTCCGAAGTCAATAAAAAGATATATTTTTAAAAGCCAGGTTATTTGAGAGCCAAACACCCTTCTTTGAGTCTAAAGAAGGGCTTGTAAGCCAAATGCCTCCTGAGCAAGGGCAGGAGACCTGAGTGATTAAAGAGCACTGCTACCCAGCCTTGATGCAGGATCGTCAGGATAGATGCAGGCCCAGTGCTTGTAGGTCTCTTTTTGAATAAAAAGTAGTAATTCCAGGTTTAAGGAAAACCACACACATTTTAAATAATGGCAACAGATAGGAATTTTGAAAATGCACTCAGACAGATAAAGCACTCCAGCTGGTTGGTATTCTACGGACTGTCCTTTGTACTTTCTGGTCTAAAGTACCTTTGTGTTTCCTTTTGGATTGTTTATTTCAGATCTTATAAGGACACTGCCAAGAGTCAGAGCAGATATGTATGACGACATTCACAGCGACAGCAGATACACTCTGGGTGCATCTGTAGCTCACTCTCGAGATGCTGCGAGGGAAGGCCTGAGAGGTGATGTATTCCCAGGACCTTCCTTCAGGTCAAACAATCCTTCTGTCAATGAAGACAACTATTTTCGCAAAGACTGTGGCCGAGATCTGGAATTTCCCCACCCTGACTCCCGAGAACAGATCTTTGGCCACCGGAAATTGGGACATTTCCGTTCTCCAGACTGGAAATTTACACTCCGTGGCTCTTGGGAACAAGACCTTGGCCACCCAGTTTCTCAAGAATCGTCTTGGTCGCAGGAATATAATTTTGGTCCTTCTGCACTACTGGGGGACTTTGGGTCCTCCAGGCTGATTGAAAAAGAGTGTTTGGAGAAAGAAAGTCGGGATTTTGACGTGGACCGTCCAGGGGAGGCAGACCCTGTGCTCAGGGCCAGTGGCCAAGTCCAGGGCAGAGGCCGGGGTCTAAACATCGTTGACCAGGAGGGTACCCTCCTAGGAAAGGGGGAGTCTCAGGGCCTGCTTACACCTAAAGCGGGGGTTGGGAAACTTGTCACCCTGAGGAATGTGAGCACAAAAAAAGTACCCACCATAAATCGTATCACTCCCAAAACTCAGGGCACTAATCAAATCCAGAAAACCACCCCAAGTTCTGACGTGACCCTGGGTGTAAACCCAGGGACAGAAGATACCCAATTCCCCGCGCAAAAGATCCCTCTGGGGCTCCATCTAAAGGACATTCGTCTCCCAAGAAGAAAAATGAGTTTTGATATCATAGATAAGTCTGATGTTTTTTCAAGATTTGGGATAGAAATCATCAAATGGGCAGGATTTCACACCATAAAAGATGATGTTAAATTTTCCCAGCTTTTCCAGACTCTCTTTGAACTTGAAACTGAAACCTGTGCTAAAATGCTTGCCTCGTTTAAATGCTCCTTAAAACCAGAGCACAGAGATTTTTGCTTTTTTACTATCAAATTTTTAAAGCACTCTGCTTTGAAAACGCCCAGAGTTGATAATGAGTTTTTAAACATGCTTTTAGACAAAGGTGCTGTGAAGACCAAAAATTGCTTTTTTGAAATCATAAAGCCCTTTGACAAGTACATCATGAGGCTGCAAGACCGGCTTCTAAAGAGTGTCACGCCCCTGCTCATGGCCTGCAATGCCTACGAGCTGAGTGTCAAAATGAAGACCCTTAGCAACCCCCTGGACTTGGCCATTGCCCTAGAGACCACCAATTCTCTCTGCCGGAAGTCTTTAGCTCTTTTGGGACAGACATTCTCCTTAGCCTCCTCTTTCCGGCAAGAGAAAATCTTAGAAGCTGTCGGCCTTCAAGATATAGCTCCCTCCCCTGCCGCATTCCCCAACTTTGAAGACTCCACTCTGTTTGGGAGAGAGTACATAGATCATCTGAAGGCCTGGCTGGTCAACAGTGGGTGTCCACTCCAGGTCAAGAAAGCTGAACCTGCGCCAACTCAAGATGAGAAAACGGTTCCTCCTCCTGAACCTGAAATTCAGGCCAAAGCTCTGAGTGGTCTAAGTGATGGTAAGGAAAGCAGTAAAGGTTTCCATTTGTTTCTTATTCATGGGTGTTTTATTTATTTATTTTTTGTATGTTTTTTTGGGGGGGGTGTTTGGTTTTTTTGTAATATTCACCCAGGAATATTTTTTTCATAGATTTTTTTTAGAGAGTAGAAGAGGGGGAGAGAGGGAGAGACACATCAATTGATTGTCTTCTGCATGCACCGCTGGGGATGAACTTTCCAGGCATGCGCCCTTGACTGGGAATGGAACCTGTGACCCTTTGGTGCTTGGGCCAGTGCTCCAACCACTGAGTCACACCAGGCACAGCTCATGGTGGGGTGGTGGTGTTTTTTGTAATATCTCTTATTCTCTGAGATTTTTAAGAATTCTTTAGCCAACTGAAAACAAATCAGAATTTTAGCAGAAAACTTGTAGTGGCTAGTATACATGTCTGCATTCAGTCCATGAGCATGTATGAGGAATCTTCAACTTACACAGGAATCTTTAGATACTCCTTTGGGAATCTGATGAAAAGCCACAGCCTTTACTATGAAAAACTCACATACAGCCTTTGCCAGAGTGCTCAGTGGTTACAGTGTCAGCCCGTGCAACAAAGGATCACAGGTTCGATTCCTGGTCAAGAACAATACCTGGGTTTTTTTGGATTTGCTCCCCACTACTAGTTAGCACGTGCGGAAGGCAACCAGTCGGTGTATCTCTCACATCACTGTTTCTCTCTCCTCAACACACATTTTCTCCTTTTCACACCCTCTGAAAAGCAATGGAGCTGGTATGGCTCAGTGGATAGAGCATAGGCATGCTGAACAAAGGGTCCCTGATTGAGTTCCGTCAAGGGCACGTACCTGGGTTGCAGGCTCCTCCCCAGCCCGTGCCCTGGTCAGGGCTCCTGCAGGAGGCAACTAATTGATGTGCTTCTCTCCCATTGATGTTTCTGTCTTTTCCTCTCCCACTCTCCCTAATGGAAAAACATCCTCAGGTGAGGATTAACAAAAAGAAAAAAAGGAAAGCAATGGAAAAAATATCCTCAGCCCAGCCACCGTGGCTCAGTAGTTGAGTGTTGATCTATGAAGTAGGAGGTCATGTTTTAATTCTCAATCAGGGCACATGCCTGGGTTGCATGCTCGATCCCCAGTGGGGAGCGTGCAGGAGCACAGTTGATAAATGATTTTCTTTCATTATTGATGTTTCTCTCTCTCTTCCCCTCCCTTCCTCTCTGAAATCAATAGAAATATTTTTAAAAATATATCCTCAGGTGAGATTTAACAAAAAGCACCACCAACATATATTTTTAACAATTTTGCCTGCATGTTCCAGGGGTTTCTACTATCCTGCATCCAAGGTTAAGAAGCTCTGTTCAAACAGCCCCCCTCCACCCTAGGTATTCCTAGAAGGAGAAGGAAGTGCTAGGCACTGACGCCCAAACACAATCAGCCCCTCCGGAGCTGGGATTAAAGGGGATGTAGAATAGGTCCCAGCCTGGGGAGTTAGGGAAGCCAAAGGGAGGCTGTAGTTGAGCTGCATTGAGGATGGACAACCTGGTTGTTCCGGGTGACAGAGTCACCCACTCATTTTCCTAGACTGGCTAAAGGTCAGCAGGTCACTTAGGTACACCTAATAATCTACAGTTAAAGCTGGCTTCCAAGGGAGGGGGCAGGCCAGTAAGCAGGTAATAGACGTTACTGGCTGTTTGGTGTTCCTTGTCCCTCCTCCTTAGTTCTCAGGATGACTGCTCTAAGCCTAAACCTCCCAGGCTCTGCACACAGGCAGTGGTCACGCCCTCTTTCCTCCTGACATGGTTTTCCACTTTCATTGCCCCAACCCGTTTGTTCCTGATTCTCTTTATTCCTTTACGGACTTGTGGAGCACCTACTGCACTAGCACTGGTAGGTCCCACCTCAGGTGCTTGGCTACTCCTACTCCCAGAGGGGAGCCTTCCAGAAGCAGGCCCCTTTCCAATGGTGGAACAGAAAGTCAGTGTAACAGTAATCCTGGAGGAAAAAGTCACCGTAACCTAAAGTTGCTCACCACCCTTCCCTCGTGGTGCTGGTAGGCAGGTGGGTCTGCCGGTGCAGTCCTGCTGTATTGAAAATGCTACCACCTACTCTCTGACAGGATTGTCAAAAGCCCTTCCTGTGTTTTTACAGCTCTCACTGCATCGGGATATTAACCTAACAATAATTATCTCACCTTTCCCTTGGTGTTGGACTCATGCTGCCTTTTACTACAGGCTTCTGAGGCTTAGCAGAGCTCGGTCCCTTGTAATTGGCATCTATAAGCCTTGGCTATCTGGACAGCTGGTGGATAGCACCAGCACTGCCCCACCGCTGTTTTCATTACAGTGTGTTAGAAATGCTGGGATGACATCTTTGGTTGATTATTACTATTTTTAATTTATATTTTTAAATCCTCCTTTAAAAGGATATAGTCTCAGGAGAAGGATTTCTGGGACCCCTTTTGCTATGGTCATTTTCTCTAGAGATGGTTGCTGGGACCAATTTATTGGCATTTGTTTCTGAAAGCTGCTGATTTTAGAACGCTTAATTTTCTATAAAATCATGTACAATTAGCAATTCTATAAAATGAGAGCCGATAACGAAAAGAAAGGAAAACAATTTCGAAAGGGAAGTTCTTGCAAAAACATAGCAGTTGCAAGATTGATTTATTCTGTGTAGGAGCTCCCACTGATGTATAAAATAAACTTAAAGCTATAACTCAGACATAGGCAAGAACAGGATAGTGCAGTTACTCCGCAGAACAAACGACAACCTCCAGTTCAGGGGTGGCTTTTACTGAATGAGTAAACGAGTAGACCATTCTGTCCTACCAAAACTAGCAAATATCAGAAAACTACACAATCTTATTATTTGAGGACACAAGTTCTGTGTTACTGGTGACATAGTAAATTATAGCCATATTGGAAGAACTTCACACTTTAAAGATGTTCTCATACATTCAGCAAATATTTCTGTGAACACCTATTTTGGGGCCATTGACTTTTTTAATTAGAAAATTTTTCTTTGTAAACTTACATAGATATGTTTTTTGGTTACAGAACACATATATGTTTATATTTTGTAGATTAAGCGCAAAGAAAATGAAATCCTAATAAATCTAGCACTCATAGATAACATCTGTTAATTTTCTGGTATATTTTCTTTTTCTATGTTTCCATATTTATATGTCTTTTCTTCCCTCCTTACTATTAGAAATAGTAAGGAGGGAAGAAAATTTAGACAAATGTTTTATACCAAAATACATTTATATCTTTATTTTTTCTCCTTAATATTGTGAACATTCAAGTAAAATGATACATGAGAAGTGGTATGGAGTACTGCATACCATTTCCTTCTGTAGGACATATACATACATTACTCTGTAGTGTTGTTGTAAGTCTGTAACTGTTTCTGTCCTGGTGGTTATGCTGTTACAGCTTTTGGGAGGATAACCTATTTAATAAAATAATAATACACAAATTGATCATACCTCTGCTACAACCACAAGCCATGCCCACCAGCTAATCAGGAGCAAGTAGACAAATTAACCCAACCAAGATGGCTATAGCCACAGAGCTGCAGTAAGCAGGAAACTTGGGTTTCCCCAGCAATGGAGGAAGCCAAGCTGCCCTGGCAGGCCCAGGCCTCCACTGAAGGCTACAAAGTTTCAATTATAGAAGATAAATTCCAACAAAAAATGGCAGCAGCCATGAACCTGGAGAGAGCAGGAGACTTGTGCTACTCTGGACAATGGAGGAAGCCAAGCTTTGGCAGCCCTGGCTTGCCTTGGCCTCTGCTCAAGGCTACAAAGTTTCAATTATAGGAGATAAATAAATCCAAATACCAGGGCCTCCTCTTGGGTCACTGGGGGGCGTGGCCAGCCTACAAACCACCAGACCCCTTGTCCAGGTCACCCCACAACCCAAGGGAACCCCCACCCTGATCCAGGATGCCCTTCAGGTCAAACCAGCTGGCCCCCACCCATGCACCAGGCCTCTCTCCTATCTAATAAAATAGTAATATGCAAATTGACCATCACTCCAACACACAAGATGGCCAGTAGGGAAGGGCAGTTGTGGGGGGACCAGGCCAGCAGGGGAGGGCAGTTGGGTGGACCAGGCCTGCAGGAGAGGGCAGTTGGGAGGGACCAGGCCTATAGGGGAGGGCAGTTGCGGGGGACCAGGCCTGCAGGGGAGGGCAGTTAAGGGTGACCAGGCCTGTAGGGGAGGGCAGTTAAGGGCAAACAGGCTGGCAGGCAGAAGCGGTTAGGGGCAATCAGGAAGATAGGCAGACAAGCATTTGGGAGCCAGCAGTCCTGGATTGTGAGAGGGATTTTCCTACTGCCTGTTTAGGCCCAATCCCAGTAGGATTCATTTGCTAAACGGGCAGTCAGACATCCCTCGAGGGGTCCCAGATTGGAGAGGGTGCAGGCTATGCTAAGGGACATTCCCCTTCTCCCCCACACACAAATTTCGTGCACTGGGCCTCGAGTTGTATATATTGGTTTCTAGACTAACACTCTGCTTTCTTCTTTTCAAAGCTGGTCTCTCATGAGTGAAAATTTCAGTTTGCTAGTGCCTGCTTAGGCTCCACCCTAAGCCCCTGACTCTGTCCTGATCGTCCCAGGCAACATGTGGTCCAGTGTTTCTCAGAAAATCCCTTTTGTGTGTTCTAGCTGTCCCCCAGCGAGCAGATCACAAGGTGGTGGACATCATCAACCAGCTGGTCACACGTGTCGTTGGAGGCAGCCTATCTCCTAAAGAGAGAGCTCTTCTCAAGGAAGACCCTGCTTACTGGTAGGTTTTTAATTCAGCTCTCCAGATCCCTGCCCTAGAGCACACAGCAGCATCTATGTCGCTCTGGTGGTGTCCAGAGCGAAGGATAAAGTGTTTATTTTGAGCGGTGGTGTTGACCATTGAGAAGAACATTAGAGTGAATCAGGTTCACCAGGGTTCAAGCACCAGCCCTGCCGCAGACCTGCCCTGTGGCCCCTCTCATTCAGTCTTGGAAGTCTGCATCCCTGCTGTGCTGGCTTACCAATGGCTGCAATATACATGCAAAGAATATGTGTAAGATAAGGGATATGTCACAGCAGCTATTTGTGTATCGCTACTATTTGTTCAACTGTCTTCCTTTTGCCTTATTGCCTCTTCATATGAATAGGACTTTTTAAAATTAAAATCATTTTCATCACAAATACAGTACTTGCTTATTAGTGTAAGTGATATAGTTAAAAGGTCACTGAGCGCCCACCATTTCAAGAGTGTCACCTTCCGAAAATGGAGTCCAGGAGCAATGTCTGTCATGTCCTGGCAGCAAAATGCTTCCATGGCTCCAGGGTAACTGTTTTGTGTAGCTAAGCCTCCAGGAGCTATGAGGTCCTTCATGGCTGCTGATGACAGAAATAGAGGAGGATTCTACCACTGCTCAAAGCTCCTGGTTGCCCTGCAGTCACTGGGCAAAATGGGTGACCTGGGACCAGCTCTGGATCCTTGGTGGAACCAAGTGGAACCTTCAACAGTAGAGAAGCCATCATGTAGAAAAGAGTTGCAGAAGTGTATTTGCAGCAATGATGTGACCATGCTGGTGTTTTAGCAATGTCCTGCTATGCCTGTTTTGTTACATAGGTTTTTGTCTGATGACAGTAGTCTGGAGTATAACTATTACAAGCTGAAACTGGCAGAAGCACAGCGGATAAACCAGACCCCACCAGGAGTGGGTCAGAAGCCAATGGCTGCAGAATGTGCAGTCCGGGCCATGCTGTATGCCCGGGCAGTCCAGAGCCTCAAGAAGAGGCTCCTCCCAGGGCGACGGCGGGGGCTGCTCCGAGCTCCAGGGCTCCAGGGCTGGAAGGTGAGGAGAGCAACCACCGGAACCCAGACCCTCCTCTCCTCGGGCACCCGGCTGAAACACCACCTCCGGCAAGTTCCAGGCTCCTTGCAGGGAAAGCCGCCCCAGCCAGATGGAAATGATGCTGCCAAGGACTGCCCGCCAGACTCCGCCCGGCCCTCTCCTCAGAACCTGAGCTCAGAAGCTGCAGGCCCATCCCCCAAGCCAGCGGGAGTGGACATATCCGAAGCCCCTCAGAGCTCCTCTCCCTGCTTGTCTGCTGACGGTGGGTGTTCACTGGTGTTTCCCTCCTCTGAGCCCCAGTCTTGAATCTCCAATCTCTAGGGGCCTCTGCAGAGTTGTGATGGCCTCAGTGGTCTGGGTAGTGGGTAGTGGGCAGTGGGCAGTAGCAATGGCGACCTGGCGAGGATGGGTGTATGAAATGGTGCTTTCTCTCCTTTTGCTTCCTCAAGGGGGCAGCCTGAGAGCTCAGTTGCACTCTTCCTGTCCTGAGGGTTACTGCCCAGTGACTGCTTGCCTACTGCTGACCGCCAGTTTATGCCGTGCACCCATGCCTGAGGCTTTGAACTTTTTGATCCATTTCTCTTTGTGCTTGCCCCGTTTACGTTCCATAGGGACGTTCTTGTTCTGCGCTGTTCTTGTTCTGCCTCTTCCCTCTAGGTCTCTACGTTCCCTCTTCAGAATTAGCTGACCTGCAGTTTCTTCTGAAGTTACCAACGTACCCCTTCTGTGTCTTCTAGCTGTTACCTTCTGCTCTGCAACAGGCCTGCCCCCGACCAGTGCTTCTCACTCAGCACTAGATGGGAACATAGAGGGGGGGAAACATCTACCCCAGAGCTGCTACAGAACAAGCAGCCCCAAACTGTGGCTTCACACAGGACTACCATAAGCCTGACTGGGCCTACACATGTGTTTGTAGGCAGCGGCTGGTTGTCTGAGGCTGGTTGAGGTGATCTGAGTGACTGGGCCATGTGCCTGTCATCACCCAGCAGCCTGCTTGGGTTGGTTCACCTGAGGTTGGTGTCAGGCCTTTGAGAGAGGCACCCGAGCCCCAGGACTCTGCCATACCTGTTGGCTAGCAGGAGTCTCAGGGCCAGTCCCAGTTCCAGGGAGAGGAGAGTCGCAGAGTCACAGAGCAAAAGGCAAATATGCAGGAGGGGACATGAGGAACTGTCTTTGTAATTAGCCTCCACAGCCCCATGATGTCTATACGGGAAGTGGCAGCTCTTACGCATGACAGTTGCTTTGTTTTATAGTTGACTTGAAGACTATGGAGACTGCAGAGAAACTGGCCAAATTTGTTGCTCAGGTGGGACCAGAGATTGAACAATTCAGCATAGAAAACAGCGCCGACAACCCTGACCTGTGGTATGTACCCACCACACCCTTCTGGTTTGAGTGTATTCACCCCACAGATCTCCTGAGAGCCAAAAGGTAGCCTGACAAACACTTCGGGTCACGTGGGGTAAATTGTGACTTCTGCTGCGCTCAGAGCTGGAGGGAGGAGCATTTGTTGTGGGATATTGAGGGGATGGGGAGAAGCTCCCCAGAGGGACATGTAAAGTGGATTCGAAGGCCAAATTGGAGTTTCCCAAGGGAAGAGAGAGAGCTCCCTGGGCAGAGGGGCAGTGTCCCCAGGATCTGAGCAGTCAGAACAATGGTGGAATGAGGGAGGGTGCGTCCTCACCCAGGGGTCTGAGGAGGAGGAGGGCACTGTTCCCTGGTCATGCTGGCTGCTGAGGGCTGATAAGAATTTGCTGCTCATGGAGTGATAGTGGTCCCTGGCCAAAGTGTGGGCAACAAGCACTTCCATGCAGTGACAGCCTGACACCCTCGCACTTGAAGGTGCATCATTATCCCCGTTTCTCAGACTCAGCACACAGAGTCAGGGAGTAGCTCTGCCTCTGGGATACAGATTGCCTCCTTCTGGGTTCCTGTTATTGACCCATAACCCTATGGGCTCCCCTCAGAGCTAGTGGGAGTACATAGGGAGCAGGTAGGTTTCCTGCTTTGTACATTGTATCCTACAGTCTGCCTGGGCTCTGCCCTGCTCCAATATGCTGCAGAGCTGTGCCTTAGTCTAATAAAGATGCAGTTTAAAACTTCACATTAACTAGTGCATTTCTTGGACCCAGAGATGACCGAGCATGCTCTTCTAGCTTGTTTTGGACTTTGACTGGGCACTGCACTGAGGGAACCTTCTGCTTCTTGGGAGACCCAGACCAGTTGCCTAGAGCACTGGTGGCTTTGCAAATACTCTGCCTGGATCTGCCTTTTACAGGCATGATGACCTCAGGAACTGTCACCTGCAGGCTTCAGAGTGCGGCTGCCTATGGCATGTAGGATCTTGCCCTGGCAAGGCCAGTGAGGGGGACAGCTCAGTACAGGGAAGCTGGGAGTGTTTCATAAGCCCTTGTTTTGTTTTGTTAATTCTCATGTGAGGATATTTTTTCATTGATTTGGATATTTTTTCATTTTTTTTTAAAGAGAGTGGAAAGGAGTGAGGTGGGGAGAGAGAGAGAAACATTAATGAGAGAAAGACATTGATTGGTTGCCTTCCATACACACCCCAACCAGGGCCATGGATTGAACCTGCAACCCAAGTATGTGCACTTGACCAGGATTAGAACCCATGACCTTCAGTGCACAGGCCAGCACTCTAACCACTGAGCTACAGCAACCAGGGCTTTTATCATTCCTTTTCTTCCCATTAAAATGAAAGTTTGCAAGACAACGGCATCATCCTGGGTAGTTGGCAGCCAACTGGTCTTGGGTTTATTCCTCACCCTCTGTGTAGCCTTTTTTTTTTTTAATTGATTTTTTTACAGAGAGGAAGGGAGAGGATAGTCAGAAACATCGATGAGAGAGAAACATTGATCAGCTGCCTCCTGCACACCCCCCTCTGGGGATGTGCCCACAACCAAGGTACATGCCCTTGCCCAGAGTTGCACCTGGGACCCTTTAGTCTGCAGGCCAACGCTCTATCCACTGAGCCAAACCAGCTAGGGCTTTGTAGCCTTTTTTTGAGCAATGTTTTTCAGAACATGCTATCCTGTCCTGACCAACACCGAGAGTCCTGAGTCCTACAGCAACATCTGGTGGGGTGATGCATTCTGTCCCCCAGTGCTCATAAAATAGTTTGAATATCACTGCACTGGGCAAGGCCAAAATGTCTTTGTGTTTCTTTTTCCCTGAAAGATTTATATCTCTATTGTGCTCATTAATGAGTTTATTCATTTTGTGTGTGTGACTGTGTAATCAATTTGACATACAGTTAGATTCACTTGGTTCTGTGGATATTCAGTTTTAGAGCTTTTTTTTAATTCATTTAATTTAAAATTTTAAAAATGTATTTTATTGATTTAAGAGAGAATGAAAGAGGGAGAGAGATAGAAACATCAATGATGAGAGAGAATCATTGATCGGCTGCCTCTTGCATGCCTCCCATTGGGGATCGAGCCTACAACCTGGGCATGTGCCCTGACCAGGAATCAAACTGTGACCTCCTGATTCATAGGTCGACACTTACCCACTTAGCCATACTGGCCAGGCTAAATTTTATTTTTTAATTCTTACTGGAGAATATGCTTTTTATTGATTTTTTTTTTTTAAGAGAGTGAGAGAGAACAACATCAATTAATTGCCTCCTGTCTGCATCCTGACCTGTGTTCAAACCCAAAACCTTAGTTGTGCCATGACCTGGAATCGAACCCGCAACATTTTAGTATACAGGATGACATTCCAACAAACTGAACTATCAGCCAGGGCATTTTTTTTTTAACTTTTAAAATAAATAGAGCATTTGCAGTAAAATAAAAATTATACATAAGCTGAGAGAAGTGAGACGTTGTATGTTACCTGTCCACCTGTTTGACAGTATTTGAGGTGTTTTCATTTTGGGATTATTACAGATAAAGCTGCTGTGAGCATTCATGTATAAGGACCTCTGTGGACAACTGCTTTTATTTCTCAGATAAATACCGAGGAGGGGAAAGGCTGGCTCCCATGGTGGGTCCACATTTAACTTTTGAGAAAACTTCCAAACTTCCTTTCCAAGTGACTCCATCATTTTGCCTTTTCAACAGCCTGGGTGAGAGTCCCAGAAGTTCCTCCCTGTCCTCACTAGCATTTGCTAGTGTCTGTCTTTTTATTGTCCCAGTTATGGGAGCGGGAGGGCGTATCCCACTGTGATTCTCATTTCTGAGGACTGATGATGCTGAGCATCTTCTGGTGTGCTCATGTACTCTCCATATCTCTTTAAGTGTCTCTTCAGATCTTTGGCCCATTTTTTTTAATTGGGCTGTTTATTTTCTTAGTAATGAATTTTGAGAGTTCTTTTTTTTTTATTGATTTCAGAGCGAGAAGGAGAGAGATGGAAACATCAATTATAAGAATCATTGATCAGCTGCCTCCAGCATGCCCCCTATTGAGGATCAAACCCACAACCCAGGCCTCCTGATTCATAGGTTGACGCTCAGCCACTGAGCACACCCACTGGGCTCACTGTATACTTTTTTAAAAATATATTTTTATTGATTTCAGAGAGAAAGGAAGAGGGAGAGAGAGATAGAAACGTCAATGATGAGAGAGAATCATTGATTGGCTACCTCCTGCACACCCTCTCACTAGGGAAGCTAAGCTTGAGTCTGGCGCCGTAGACCACTCGGCCATCCTGACACATATGCCCTCTCACTAGGGATCAAGCCTGCAACCCGGGCATGTGCCCTTGACTGGAATCAAACATGGGACTCTTCAGTCCACAGCCAACGAACATTCTATCCAGTGAGCCAAACTGGCTAGGGCTTTTTTTTTTTTTTTTTTTTTCATTGTATATTCTTCATACAAGTTCTTTATTAGAAAGATGATTTGCATTTTCTCCCAGTCTGATTTGACTTCTCATTCCAGCAGTATCTTTCATATATATAATTGAATTGATTTCAGAGAGAGAGAGAAACATCAATGATGAGAGAGATTCATTGATCATCTGCCTCTTGCACACTTGCCACTGGGAGTCGAGCCCACAATCTGGGCATGTGCTCTGACCGGGAATCGAACCATGACCTCCTGGTTCATAGGTTAATCTCAACCACTGAACCACACTGACCAGGCTCCAGCAATGCCTTTTGGAGGGTAGAAATTCTTCATCTTTGCCCTTTCCTCTGTTGGATTTTTTGAGCTTCTTTTTTCTTGACTTTTTTAAAGTATATTTTATTGATTTTTTACAGAGAGGAAGGGAGAGAGATAGAGAGCTAGAAACGTCGATGAGAGAGGAACATCGACCAGCTGCCTCTTGCACACCCCCTACCGGGGATGTGCCCGCAATCAACATACATGCCTCTGACCGGAATCGAACCTGGGACCTTTCAGTCCACAGACCGACGCTCTACCACTGAGCCAAACGGGTTTCAGCTTTTTTCTTGATTTTTTAAGAGCTCTTATCTGTGAGGTAATTGTATACATTTCCTTCTTATTTTGATGTTTATCTTTCACTTTGCCTATGGGTAGTTCTTCAGAAGTTCAGATTTATCAATTTGTTTTTCCTTTTATTACCCCTAGTACTGAGTCATAGAAAGAAACTCCCCACACTAAGGTTATGGACATTTATGTACTTCCTGACATAACTTGTATGGCTTGGTTTCTATGTTTATATTCCGATCTGTGTGGGGTTATTTGGGAGCAGAGGTTGTAGCATGGATCCAATTTAAATGTTGTTTTTTAAGCTTCCCATATTTCTCAACACCACTTGTTGAAAAGACTCTTTTTTTTTTTTTTTAATATATTTTATTGATTTTTTACAGAGAGGAAGGGAGAGAGATAGAGACCTAGAAACGTCAATGAGAGAGAAACACCAACCAGCTGCCTCTTGCACACCCCCTACCGGGGATGTGCCCGCAACCAACTTACATGCTTCTGACTGGAATCGAACCTGGGACCTTTCAGTCCGCAGACCGACGCTCTACCACTGAGCCAAACCGGTTTCGGCGAAAAGACTCTTTTTTGGAGAGGTTTGAGAGGCCCCCTTCATCAGATGCTGTTTCTAGCTCTTCTTTTGGTCTGTTTGTCCATCTATTCATGGAAAAAGCATGCTTTTTTTTAAATTATAGTTGACATTCAATATTATTTTATTAGTTTCAGGTATACAGCATAGTGGTTAGACATTTATATAATTTTACAAAGTGATCCCCAATAATTCTGGCACCTATCTAGCACTATGCATATTTATTACAATATTATGTGTTATGCTGTACTTTATATTCCTGTGACTAATTTGCAGCTACCAATTTGTACCTCTTAATCACAATACCATGCTGTTTTAACTTAGAGGCATTATACTACCTTATAATATCTGGAGGAGCTAGTTCAGAGTTCTTCCAGATGTCTTTGCATATTTATTTTTCTCTGTGGACTTTAGAATCATCTTGTCCAGATCCAGAAACAAATGATGCTTTTATTGAGATACTTTTCAACATTAATATGTTAACTAGGGAAGAAGTGACATCTTCATGAGGTCGAGTTGTCCTGTCCAAGAACAAGGGCTGTCTTTTCCTTGGTCCAAGTGTATTTTGTATCTTCCTGCATGTTTTGGTTTTTCACACCAGCCAACCCTCTCCCCCAGCTGTGACTACGGTTCTAGGAGGTCCTCGAACTTGAAGACTCAGAGAGGCTTTATCGCCACCATGTTTAAACAGATTCTGTGCAGAACACAAGACAGGCAGTTCCGTGGGTGACACGCTTCCTCCATCTTGTACCTGGAAATATGAGAGGGACCTTAGTCACAGAGAGCGCGCAGAGGTCCAGAGGGCTAGTGGCTTCACTAGAAAGGGATGGGTGAGGCCAGGTTGGATATCGGGGCTGAGTGTCAGAGCTCGTTCCAGCACATTCCCTGGTCATTGCTACATACCTTGTTCCTCTACCTCCCTCCCCTGAAAAGCAATTAGGCTTCACATTTTGGCTCCTCAAACTTTCTATCTCACTGCAAAGCTGCACCACCAGCCATAGGTGATAGGAAGAGGTCAGGTTATTCACTCCCTGGTCCCACCCCCAGCTTCATCAGGTCCATTCAGACAGTTTCAGCAAATAAGAATGTTCAGAGAACTGCCTGATTAACCAATATGTATCATCTTTTTCCCAGGTTTCTACAAGACCAAAATAGCTCAGCTTTCAAATTCTACCGAAAGAAGGTATTTGAACTGTGCCCATCGATTTGTTTTACATCACCTTCGCCGAACCTCCATGCCAGCGAGAGCGCCCTAGAATCCATGGAAGGGGAAGGAGAATTTGCTAATGAGCCTCCTCACCAGGAGGTTGAGCTGGACAGCCTAGAGGTGATGCCTGAGGAGGAGGAGGAGGAGGAGGAAGAGGAAGAGATGGAAGAAGAGGAGGAAGAGGAAGATGAGGAGGAGGAGGCCCTCACTCCTGGAGGGCCCTCCAGGGCTTCAGGAGAAGTAGCTACTTCTGAGGGCTCCGAGGGCAGCTCCCCGACTGATGGCCTTCCAAGCGAGGCAGCTGAAGATGGCCCTGCTGGCACGTCTGGCCTATCCCAGGCCTGCTTTCCCCGGAAGAGAGTCAGCAGCAAGTCATTGAAGGTCGGCATGATTCCGGCTCCCAAGAGGCTGTGTCTCATCCAAGAGCCCAAAGGTGAGTGCCAGCATTGGTGCAGAACCCTGCATAGCCTTCTGCTTAGCACTTGAAGAGGAGTCAGTGGTACTTGGTTGTGGAACAGGTAGAGACATTGCTGGCTGTTTTGAAGAATTTGCTGACCCTCAGCCACAAGATAACCAGCTGACCTGTTACCTCTCCACCTCTGATTCCACCCGCCCACCTGGACATTACCTCCCAAATCCTCCTCAACAGGGTTCTTTGGTTTTGTGGGGGGTTTTTGTTTTTGTGGTTCAGTGGGGGGATTTTTTTGTTTGTTTGTTTTTCAAATTTAATAACTCTTTATTGCTCAGGTTATTACAATTGTTTCTCCTTTTTCCCCTCATAGTTCCCTTCTACCCGGTTCCCACCCCACCCTCTGCCCTTACCTCCCCCCCCATTGTCCTCATCCATAGGTGTACAATTTTAATCCAGTATTTTCCTGCACCCCCCACACCTTTTTCCCCCTAATAATTATCAATCCACTCCCTTTCTTTGCCCCTGATTCTATTATATTCACCAGTTTATTCTGTTCCTCAGATTTTTTTAATTCACGTGATTTTTAGATTCACTTGTTGATATGTATGTATTTGTTGATCATAATTTTTATCTTTTTTATTCTTCCTCTTCTTAAAGAATACCCTTCAGCATTTCATATAATACTGGTTTGGTGGTGATGAATTCCTTTAGCTTTTTCTTATCTTTGAAGCTTTTTATCTGCCCTTCAATTCTGAATGATAACTTTGCTGGGTAGAGTAATCTTGCTTGTAGGTTCTTGCTATTCATCACTTTGAATATTTCTTGCCACTCCCATCTCGCCTGCATAGTTTCTGTTGAGAAATCAGCTGATAATCATACGGGTGCTCCCTTGTAGGTAACTAACTGTTTTTCTCTTGCTGCTTGTAAGATTCTCTCTTTGTCTTTTGGTCTTGGCATTTTAATTATGATGTGTCTTGGTGTGGTCCTCTTTGGATTCCTTTTGTTTGGGGTTTTGTGCGATTCCTGGACTTGTAAGTCTATTTATTTCACCAGGTGGGGGAAGTTTTCTGACATTATTTCTTCAAATAGGTTTTCAGTATCTTGCGCTCTCTCTTCTTCTGGCACCCCCATAATTCTGATGTTGGTACGCTTGAAGTTGTCCCAGAGGCTCCTTACACTATCTTGAACTTTCTGGATACTCTTCTTTTCTTGCTTCTCTAGAGGAATGTCCTTTGCCTCTTTGTATTCCAAATCTTTGACTTGATTCTTGTGTTCTTCTAGTCTGCTATTGGGTCTCAGTATAATATTTTTTATTTCAGTCTGTGTATGTTTAATTTCTAGTTGGTCCTTTTTCATATCCTCGAGGGTCTCATTAAATTTATCGGCTTTTTCTAGGAAATTCTTGAAAAACCTTATAACTGTGGTTTTTGAACGCTATTTCCAGTCTTTTGTTCTCCTCCATTTCTTTCATTTGAGATCTATTTCCTTGTCTCGGCATTTTTGCTGCTTCCCTGAGTTGATGGCTTTGTGTGTTTGGTGTCCTATATGGCCCAGTTACCTGAGGTAGACACTCTTGGTGCTCCCCTTTGTGGACTGTGTGTACAGCCTTGTTGTAGTTAAGTCTTGATTGTTGTTGGTATCACTGGAAGGAATTGACCTCCAGGCCAATTGGATGTGAGTATCAGCTGTGTCTACTCTGGGATACCTTCTGTATTGGAGACAGTCTTATTGGATCAGACTTGCAAAATTGCAAAAGCCTCTGTGCTCAGCTTGGATGGGTTGGAGTCTCAAGGCTGAGCCAACAGTCTTGGCTTCCAGTCAGTCCTGCCCTTGTGCACGCACCTCAGACCTCTGCCTTCCACGGCTCCCCTGAGTTTTCTCCTGACAGTCCAGATTCCCCCTGCAAGAGCGTGTGTGTGCCAGGGGCTCACCTGGAATTGGGTTGGGTCTCTGTAGTCTGGAGCTTCCAACTCCTTCCACTATGGAGGGCTGCGGCAATCTCCGTGGTCAGACTTCTCTGTGCGCACTCACTCGTGCACAACTATAGACTCTGCCCGCTACAACTCCCGGCTTCCCTGAGACTCCCAGTCTCTGAGCCTCCGGGTGCTTTTCTCTACAGTCCAGATTCCACCCGTATGAGCCTGGGTCCATGGGGTTTCGGACGGGGTTGGGGTTCAGTGCAGTCGGAACTGGGGTTCAGTGCAGCCGGGGGCTTCCTTTCCCCTCCCACCAACCAGGCACTCGGCTGCCCTTCCTCTCTGCGCATGAACATCTCCCGACCTCAGCACTTTGCGGCTCCGCTGATCTGTGAGCCTCTCTCCTCCTTTCTAGTTGTAGATTTTTTTCACTCAGCCAGCTTTCCTGTGGTTTTGGATGAAGTCCATTCTGTTTTTTAGTTGTTGTTTTGAAATTGTTGTGCGAGGCGGCAGCTTAGGTGCTTACCTAGGCCGCCATCTTGGTTTCTCCCTGGTTTTGTGGTTTTTAACCTAAAACAGTTCTAGTAGTTTTGTGTACCCCTGCCAGTGTTTGTGTG
Source organism: Pipistrellus kuhlii (assembly GCF_014108245.1). Classification (NCBI taxonomy): domain Eukaryota; kingdom Metazoa; phylum Chordata; class Mammalia; order Chiroptera; family Vespertilionidae; genus Pipistrellus; species Pipistrellus kuhlii. The sequence continues at coordinate 1,159,104 of NW_023425520.1, read as the reverse complement.
AAACTCACTTTTCCATTTGTCTAATGATAGCACTCTAAAGAGACTCTGCCGAGTAATCTTTGGCTTCTAGATACCACATACTGCTCAGGGTCTCCCTTATTGCTCAGATTCCAGCAGGTTAGCCTTGACTATGGGAGAACTAGCTTGGGTCATCTCAGATGTTTGTTGCCCATGGCCTTGGGGGAGAAGGGGTACCCAGCCTTCTGAGCCAAGGAAGGCTGGAGTTATGGCACTTGCTTTGTGACAGTGAGGTGGGAGGACTTGGGACAGGGCTGGTCTCATATATCCATTAGCAGGAGCCATGTGCTCTGTGGAGGTCACTCCTGCTCTCCTGTGTTAAGTTTCTTGAGGTACAATTTTCCAGCAATAAAATTCATCTCTTTTAAGTGGACAGTTTGAGGAGTTTTGGTAAATGGCACAGGCATGAACCCATAGTATAGTTGAGCTGGAGCCTGTCCCCAGAAAGTGTCTACAGTCCCCTCTACTATCCAGCCCCCAGCAACCACTGATTGTTTTCTGGCCTTGCCTTGTCTAGGCTCAGTAAGTGGAATGTTATTGTTTGTCGCCTTTTTATGACTGATCATGGCTCAGGCTACTCCTCATAGCCCTACCCATCCAAGTGTCCGCACAGCCAAGCCTGGGCTGTGTTTCAAGTGTGGGACTGATACTGTGATACTTGTGTGTAAGGTGGCGGTGGTGGTAAACAGTGCCCCATCATTTGTCACCCCCCATGTTGTTCTATGTTATTGAGACTGTCACATTTACACCCAGCAGTGTTAATATAGCTTCCCACTAACAGAACACTCCCATGGTTTGTGTTTGTTAATTTGGCATTGCAGTGGATTGCTAACTGTTCTACTGAACTCTTACTGCAGGTGGTGGTAGCGTATCAGAATGCTTAAGTATGTCCTCACTGGGGGAAAGTGGAGTCCTTTCTATTTTGGAATTTCTCAGTTTTTTAATTGAGTGGTTGATGAGATAAAAAAAAAAAAAAAAGGCCTGCAGATCTCCCCTTTGTTACTAAATAATAATAATAATAATAATAATAATAATAATAATAATAATGAGACTTGGAGCTTTCTATATAAGAAACACAATTGTTTTTGTTGGAAAGTTCTGTGTGAACTTTAATTCTTTAAAGTAGGATAGTCACAATGATGCCAGAGGACATACATAGCATTGCACATAGTTCATTTGTGAAGCAAACTGTAGTCCTGGAAGATGATCCATGTGTTTGGTCCTTAATCATAAACATGGGCATCTTATTTTTAAGAAGGTTCTCCCACAGCAAGGAGCCCTCAGTTGAGCCCCTGTGTTCAGCTTCCATGCTCCAGGGTTACACAGTTCCTGAGAGGAGCTAAGCCAAGCACCTCCTTTGTGCATGTTGTAAACACCTTTTGTCAGCTGAAAGGCTATTAGGCAAAATTGTACAGCCCTCATTTTCTCTCAAATATGGGAAAAGCACATATACTATATAATAAAAGACAAATATGCTAAGTGTCTGACTGATCAACCAGTTGCTATGATACACACTAACCACCAGTAGATTAGCTTGCTGCTGGAGTTCAGCCTATTAGGACTGGGAAAATGAGCCGGACACACCCCAGAGCCCTTCTACGTTCCCTCTCTGGCCCCTATTGTGCTTGGGGGAGTCCGTTGGCCTGGCCTACGGGGATCGGGCCAAAACCGGCTCTTAAACATCCCCCGATGGGTCCTGGGTTGCGAGAGGGCAGTTCTGAGGTGACACACGCCAGAATCAGGCTCCCTCCTCTCTGGTTCCCGGTATCACCCAAGAACCACCATTGCCAAGTGACCTCAGCTCAGCAGCTCCTGTGTTGAGTATCTGCCCCCTGGTGGTCAGTGCACATCAAAGCTATGGCTAGTCACTTGGCTTTTATATAGGTTATGGGTCTAGTAATAATTAATGTCGTTTTTTAACATTGATTTAAAATCTTGCTTGGCGTTGACTTGTATTGACATAACCTTCAAACACGTGGTATCTACAGAACGTGTGAAGTGCAATTAACAAGTTTTGCTTGAAAAAGTTTGTGTTTGGTTTGGTTTTTGTTGCAAAACTAGGGCTAAGAAGATGGCAGATGAAGAGCATATTCGGCACTGCATGCTTTACGAGTTCCAATTAGGAAGAAAAGCAAGTGAGGCTGCAAAAAACATCTGTAGTGCTCTTGGTCAAGATGCAGTTAGCACCAGAAAATGCCAGCGTTGGTTTGAGAAATTTCACGAGGGATATTTTTCGTTAGATGACAAGAGTGGTCGAGGCCGTGTGTCCAATTTTGATCAAGAAGCTCTTCAAGCTCTTTTGGTGCAAAATCCTCAAATTACCCAACAAGAGCTTGCGACAACTTTAAATTGTTCACAAAAAACAATTTCCAATCAATTGCGTGCACTTGGCAAAGTCCAAAAGTTTGGAAAATGGGTTCCTCATGAGTTGACCGACAACAACCATAATCAAAGAGTCACAATTTGCAGTTCGCTCCTCTTTCGTCAAAACCGTTTGCCGTTTTTAGAACAAATTGTTACCGGAGATGAAGAATGGGTGCTGTATGTTAATTTGAAAAGGCGGCCTCAATGGTTGGACAAAAATGAGGCTCCGCAGCCCACGCCAAAACCTGACTTGCATGCGAAAAAAGTGATGTGTGTTTGGCAGAATTTTAAAGGAATTCTTCATTATGAACTTTTACCATCTAACCAAACCATTACAAGTGCAGTGTATAGTGCCCAATTGGAAAGGTTAGCCCAAGCTTTAAGAGAAAAAGAACCCGCGCTGATTAATCGGAAGGGCGTAATTCTTCACCACGATAACGCACGACCTCATACTGCAAGAATCACTGCTGAAAAACTGCACCAGTTGGAATGGGAAGTTCTCCCTCAACCTGCATATTCTCCTGATATTGCCCCTTCCGATTACCATTTGTTTCGTTCTTTGCAAAACTTTCTTCTTGGAAAAAAATTTAATAATGAAGAATGCCTCAAAAATGCATTGACCGAATTTTTTGCATCAAAATCACAAGAATTTTACAACAGAGGGATTAAAATGCTTCCTGAGTGTTGGGCACAAGTAGTAGAAAACAACGGCAACTGTATTGTTGATTAAATTTTGTTGTATTGTTTAAATAAATTCGATTTAAAAAAGTATTAGAAGACGACATTAATTATTACTAGACCTAATATATACTAGAGGCCCACCGTGCATAAAATTATGCGCAGTTAAGGTCCCTAGGCCAAGTCTGGCCTCCATCGCATGGCCTCTGCCGCCCTGTGATGCTATGTGAAGCTCCCCACTCCAAGCCCCTCAACTGCTCCATGAGGCTCCGCAAACTCACTGCCGCCTGGGTGACTGCTCCGCTAAGCTCACAGCCACCCCTCAAAGCAGCCGCTAAACAGTCCCCAGTCCCGTCCCTCCGCCAAATCATCCCCCCCAATGGTGAGTGGCTCGGGGGCCAGAGAAGGGGAGGACCTAGAGGTGCTCCATGCACTTCATGGTAACCAGTCGCCCGTTTGGTCGTGATGCCGCCGAGCTCTTTATGTGGATTAGAACATAGATACACTTCTTTTGTCTTCCAGTTCATGAACCGGTTCGTATCGCCTATGACAGGCCTGGGGGTCGTCCTGTGTCCAAAAAGAAGGTGGGTGTGACTATTTGTGAGTCCTCGTGTGAATTTGTCAGAGTCTCAAAGGACACTGTGGCTTTTGATTAAGCAGTACCCATGCTTCAGACTGGATGTAAATGTACAAAGCACAACAACTGCCTTTTCTCTTCAGCGGCTTTTTAAAACAATATGTTCAGCTTTGTCCAAAGCACAGAAGGGAAGTCCATTTAACAGATAGTTGAGACTTGATGTGTGCAATGGAATGGAGAGATGAACAAGTAATGTCTTGGTCCTCAAGAGGTTCAGATTTAGTGGACTGTAATGTGTGTGTGTGTTTTGTATTTTAATTTTATTAATCCTCATCCACATGCTTTAACTCAGGGGTCCTCAAACTTTTTAAAGTGGAGGCCAGATCACGGTCCCTCAGAGAGCTGGAGGGCCGGACTATATGAACTACTAATTCCTACTGTAACCCCTCGGCTGCGCTCACTGCCCAAAAAACCTGGCGGGCCGGATCAGACTCCTCTGCGGGCCGCATGTGGCCCGCGGGCCATAGTTTGAAGACCCCTGCCTGAGTTTAACTAGAAATGGGGAGAGAGAGAGAGAAACGTCAATGTGAGAGAGAATCATTGATCAGTTGCCTTCCATATGTGCCCCAACCAGGGATTGAATCCACAACTCAGTATGTGCCCTGACCATATTCACCCAGCTGTTTTTTTCCGGGCCTGTGAGAGAGAGCATGACAGGCACCCTTGTCATGTCAGTGGCAGGTTCCATCTCCTCTGTTCTTAGGTCATTTCCTGATGGTAGCTGGCGCCCCAGGGCTAGCAACTCCTGCCCATCATTCCCCTGGCCTTCAGCCTGCACTATCCCTCCTGCACTGCTGTTTGTCCCTTTTTCTTGCCCCAGCCAACATCAAGCTCCTCCCTCCTCTGCGTCCTCCTTTAATGCCCTGCAGATGGACTTCAGTCCATCCTCCTGTCAAGACCCCCTCACCTCCCGTCTCCCCCAGATCCAGTCAGTATCTCATGCACTCGCTTACACACACACACACACATACACACACACACACACACACACACACACACACTCTACTTCATACCTCAGAGTGTGCTTCCCTTCCTGTCACTGAACTCATAGTGTCTGTCTAGGTGTTTTGTCCCTTCTAGGTTGAGAACTGGGAAGGTGACTGGCTTGACGGTGAGTGTCCGGGGAGTCAGGGTGTCAGTGCCGGGCCATGCTGGAGGCTCTCGCTCTGGACACTTTGCTGTAACCCACGTGGTGCACTCTTTCCTTAGAAACCCAAGGACTTGGACTTCACCCAGCAAAAGCTGACCGACAAGAACCTGGGGTTCCAGATGCTGCAGAAGATGGGCTGGAAGGAAGGCCACGGCCTGGGCTCCTGTGGGAAGGGCATCCGGGAGCCCGTTGGCATGTATGCATCAGGCACTTGGGGCTGGGGAGGGAGGGAAGTGGTGTGCCTGTGCCTAGAAGAAGGGGCTTCCTTTGGAATTCTGGTCCTAAGTCCTTCCACCCGCAGCCCAATTCTTGGTTTCCCTCATGGTGAACTTAGTTTAAGTTGGCAGTTTTTTGGGGTGTGTGGGTGGGGAGGTTATTTTGTTCTTTGTTTTTATCGAAGGGAGTCTTCAGATGAGATGAGAAGCAGACATTTCCATAGGCAATTGTTCACCCTGCTCCTTGCTGTGCTTGTGCAGATTTCTCCCGTCCAAGTACTAACCAGGCCCGACCCTGCTTAGCTTCCGAGATCAGACGAGATCGGGTGCGTTCAGGGTGGTATGGCCGTAGACTGCTTATGCAGATTTCTTAAATGGCTTCTTGGCCCCTAACATTTGGCCACATTGTCAAAAAGCTGAATGGTGATTCTAGGTAGTTACACCAGGAAGCCAAGAAGCACGTTTCTTTTTCTGGAAACCCATATGCAACCCTACCAGGGGCCAACCCTGTTAATTGGTTAAATCCAGGCATTTATTTCATTGATAATTAAGTTGGGGGGGGGGGGGCTTTCTGCTATAATCCAGGCTCCTGAGCACCCACACAGGTGAGTGCCCTGTTCCTATGGGATCACATCTGCACCTTCCCTCTCCTTTGCCGCCACATACTTCTGTCCATTCTGATTGCTCAAGCCATTTCCAATCTCTTGGTGGCCGGGACTGGGTACAGGTGTGGCTAACGCTCCATTTTGCTCCTTAGGGGTACGGCCTCCGAAGGGGAGGGGTTGGGCGCCGAAGGGCAGGAGCACAAGGAAGACACGTTTGACGTCTTCCGTCAGAGGATGATGCAGATGTACAGACACAAACGAGCCAACAAATAGGTATGTGCACGAGCTGGCGCGCTGGGCAACCTGCCTAAGCTGGCACTTTGATATGCAGCGACGGTTCCTCCACAAAAGTTGGTGTCCCCCACACTCCAAAACCAGACCTCAACAAAAGAAAATCTTTGAGGGAAACAAAAGGAGTCTTTGGATGCGGATGTTGTCCCCCCACCCTCTCACCTTCCAGGTTTGGCTGGAGGAGTGAGTGCCACACTCACCAAGCACAGCTGCACGTGGCCTGCTTGCGGGGCCTCAGTCCGGACTCCCAGGCTGTCACAGGAGTGGTCTTGTGTCCCCAAGTGTAAGGGTGACCTGGGCGCTGGCCTCAGAGGACCGTCTTCAGATCCTTTCCTTCTGAAGGGTCTTGACCCTATGAATATCCTCATCTTTCTCTGCTCTTTTTAGTTTCCCTCCTCACTCATCATGTCCAACTCAGTTTTGAACAAAATTGTTCTCTCCTTAAATAGATGAAAACCATTGGTGAGAAAGATAAGCCTCGAAGCAACCATTATTCTAAAAACGCCACCTCTGCCCCGGATCCACCCTGGAGCCAGAGCCCAAGTCAGTTCAGTGTGTACATGAAAACCAATGTCTGCGGTTTCTGATGCAGAGATTCTGCTGGCTTTTCTTTTTCTTAAGGAAAAAAGAATGCACCACTTCCTATCTGCTTTTGCCTCTCCTCTTCTTCCAACTGCTTTGGACAGCAAGTCCTCTCCGAGTCTTTTCTCGTTCCCACAGAAGGTGGTGCTGGCCTGGCACGTTGCTCTCCAGAATGTTCTGTTAGCAGACTTGATGCTGAAATGATTACCAATTGTGTCTTCTTATTGTTTCCAGAACTTAAACGGGATGTAATCTGTACTCTGGCACCGCAGCCTGTCGGTGGAGCGCTGAAGCTCTGAACAAGTGGAGATACTTGATTCCATGAATGTGTTATTTATGGAGTCTCCTCTCTTAATTGCATCCCAAGAGACTTAACACAATTTAGCAACGGTACCATACAGCTGTCTTCAGCGGGGAGTAGTCACGACACTGATGAAACTTTCCCCCAATTTTTAATTCTCTTTAGAATCCACAAAGAAAGCCACAGTTTGTGTTTTCTTTTTAAACCACATATGAGGTTTCCTACAAAGGGGTGGGGATAAACTCTCCCAGACTCTTCATTTTTTGCATGTGTGCAGTGGAAATAAGTGTTTTGTTAGGGCCCTTTTACAGAACTGGGAGGATCCTCTTGGGTGGGCTTGCTCTTTCGAGGTATATGACTGCCACCCCTTCCAGCTTCTCTCTGCGCTTTGCAACTACATGTTAAATTCTCAGGCTGTGATAACCTCAGCGCTTCTTCCTAAAACAGCAGTGTGGAAGTTTTAAATATGTGCTAAAATCTAGATAACTTTGCGGTTCTGATGGTACATCAGAGGAACACAGCAGTGAGTTACCTTGTCAGCTGCTTGTGTTGGCTGCCAAGAAACCCTTGCATTCTCAGACCACAGACCTCCCAATTATAGTCCTGCTTCTGTGCTTCTGTCTTATCGATGTCTGTCCTGCCGCTCACCATGACATCTCACCTGCCTGGTGCCACCTCTCTACATGTCAGGTATAGCCAGATCTCTGCCTGCTTCTGATCACTTCTATTGCTTTGGCATCCAGCACATCTTTATGGCCATGGCAATGCTGGCGGTCCTTCAGCAGAGGCGAACCAGCCTGCAAGGGTGGTGTGTTTTGGGAGAAGCACACTGGAAGTTCACCTTCTACTCCTCTCTTTCCTAGTCCTTCCGTCAGCCGTCCATGTTGGCTGTGGGTTGGGCCACAGGATGGAATTCTGAGAGCGGCCTTGGTCACAAAGTACCTGTTGGCCTGAGTGAGATGGACATCCCCCAGCACATTTCTCTTTTTTTTGGAGCGTAGCTCTGAATGTCATATTCACTCTAGCTAGTGTTCATCCTTGACTTTCTCCACTTTTATTCACAAGCAAAATGCTTTAGGCATTCTCAGGATGTGAGCCTTGTCCCCACAACCTCCTGCCACTCCTCCTGGGGACATGAACCTTTTGCAAGTATTAAAGGAAACACCTACTTCTTGAGCCTGCAAAGTCTTCTGAGCACTTACATGACGTTTCTCCTGTGGAGTCAACATTGAGGCGTTGCAGGTGCCAGGGTGGAGCATGGTGGAGTGCCCTCTGCCAGCTGCTAGCCGGGGACCAGTGCGTGCTGGCCCCCTGTGCAGTCTTGCTCTCTCAGCAAAGGATGCTCTGCAGGGAACTTGTGAGTGCGTGTGCGGGTGTGTGGCCTTGTCAAAGTCACAGCGTCTTTTCTGTCATTCTAGTTCCAGGGTCTCTCCCGTGAGGACAACAGGCATCCGGAAAGTGCTAACTCGCCACTTTGGGTGCTTACTGTCTCTGGCTTGTTTCCATCACTGGAAATCAAATAGAGAATTTTAGTGTTTTTGGTCCTTGGTAAAACCTAGAAGACGTTTGTGATGTTACAAAATGCAAGTTTTGTTTTTAATCTAAGAAATTGTGAATGTTAATCACTTAGCAGTTGCAATAAATGTAGAGGAACCCGATCTTCCACGGTCTCCATTGATGTATTTATAAAATCAGGCCGTTGGGGTACATGGTAGATGTGGTGCCTACAGGAACCGGATCATAAACACCCTGCCTCAGGGCATGCCTCTGCCTGCCGGGGTGGGAGCCTGGTCAGTAACTGGGAAAGCCCCGAAGGTGTGGAGACGAGGGCAGGCAGTGGTCAGGACCCAGTACATCGGGGAGCAGGCAGATTCTCTTGGGAGGGGGGGGGGGTGCTAGGAACAGAAACTTACCTCTGAGAGGGTGTTGTGATTGGGAGCCCTGTCTTAGCTGCCCCGAATGCCCCCCCCCCACCCCCAAGGCCTTGCCGACTCCCAGGGTTGGGGTTCTAGCTGTCAGAGATAAACCAAGGCACAGTTAGACCTCCCCCTGACCAAGAGGCCAACTTCTGGGTGTCTTCAAAGCTCCCTGCTGTTCCTATGTGCTGGTAGCCTGTGTCTGATTCCTCTACCCGCTACCCCTGGCCCTTCAGGTTGGGGGAGAGGGCAAAGATCACAGCAGGTGGGTGAACACATGGGCCTGCAGGGGCTTCCACCTGAGCATGGCACAGGCAGGAGGCAGGCTTTGGACGTACCCAGGGCACCAGGGAAGGGAAATGGTTGGGGAGGGGATCCATCAGCAAATCAAATGGCGACAGATGAGACAAGGCTCTTTAGGAAGCTGATTTGGGACCCCTGAGTCTTCCTTCTCCCCACTGTGTCTCGGAGGACACTCAGGAGTGGTGAGGGCCCATCTGACAATGAGGGAAGCTGCTGTCAGCCCAGAACCTCCCAGACATTTGCCTTCATCTTTATCAGAACCTGGGAAGTGGGTGTGTGATATGGGCCTTAGTGCCATGCCCTGAGAAAGTCACCCAGAACCTAAACCCCCACCCACTCTTGGACGTCGAGGTGGGGGATGAGAGCAATCGGAATCGCTCTCCAGTAGCCCCCCAGCTCCCTTTGCACCAGCAGACTGGTGATCACTTAGACGAGGACATATACAATAGTATGGCAGTCTCCAGCCTGGGACATGGCCCAGGCTTTGACCTCAGGCTGGTCATTCCACCTCAGGCCTCAATTACCCCCCTGCCATCTGGGAAGGATTTCTTTCCGTTGAGAAGGTAACATTTCCTCTGCTACCCTGTCATTTAAGGCTAACTGGGACCTAAATATGCCCTCCTCTCCCTTCTCCCCACCTTCGCCTTCAGGAAGCCTCCTGAATGCCCCAGGGCACTGTGAGAAGCAGAGCATGCTGCTGGAGGGGCACTGATATTTTGTTTTGGGGTGGGTTTTTTGTTCATTTGTTTTTTGGTGGGTGGGTGTGTTTGTGTTTTGTGTGTGTGTGTGTGTGTTTCTGTTGTCACATTTTTATTGGGGGCCATAGGGGCGGCCTGTCAGTGGATATGCTCTCAGTCACTCCAACTTGGGCACTAAGGGTGCTGGGGATAGCTGGGGGTGTCGGGCATGTTTCCATCATCTCCAGCTAGCACTGGGTAGTTGTAGGGTGTAACCTGATTGATCCTGGCCTCGTGCTTGGTGTAGGGGCTGAAGGGGGCAGAAAAATACCAAGGCCTCCAATGGTGAAGAACTCAACCAGCCCGGCTCCTTGCCCAGGCCAAGCACGAGGAAAGCAGCAAGTCTCCCAGCCATCTTGGTCTTGGTGGCCTCCAGTCTTCAGTTTTATAGCAGGCCTTTGTTGGCCTGGCCAGGTAGCTCAGTTTGTTAGAGCATCCTGATACATCGAGGTTGGAGGTTTAATCTCATGTCAGTACACAAACAAGAACCAATGAGCCCTGGCCAGTTTGGCTCAATGGGAAGAGCGTCAGCCTGCAGACTGAAGGGCCCCAGGTTCAGTTCCAGTCAAGGGCACATGACTGAGTTGTGGGCTCAATCCCCAGTGTGGGGTGTGCCAGAGGCAGCCAACAAAGAATAAGACATCTATAATACTGTCAACAATAAAAAATTTTTAATTACATATGTAATCTAAAATAATAAAAGCATAATATGCTAATTAGACCAGATGACCGAATGACCTTCAGGATGAAGCTGGGGCTGAGAAGGCCAAGGCAGCCACTGTGGCTGTGAGGGCTGAACCCCTTGCATGAATTTCATGCATCAGGCCTCTAATTAGAAATAAACAGAACCAATGAATGCATGGATAGATAAAGTAAACTGATGTTTCTCTCTAAAATCAATAAAGAAAATAAGTGTCTTTTTGCATGTGTGTGTACATATGTACATGCATGTGTGTAATGCATGCATAATATGTGTAAATATGCATAATCAAGCAACTTCAGTACCTTTTTTTTTTTTTTTTTTTTTTTGTAAAAGCTAACAAAAACTCAGCCCTAGCCAGGTAGCTCAGTCGGTGGGCAACTCATCCCTGTGCACCACAGTTTCAAACTCTATGCCTGATCAGGGCACATGGAAGTGCCAGCCAGTGGGTACATAGATGGGTGGAACAATAGGTTGATGTTTCCCTCTCTCTAAAAAAATAAAATTTTAAAAAAGAAAAGAAAAACACCCAGATATATGCAGAATGAAAGAGATGTCCCCTCCTTCCCATCCTCACATACCAAGAAAATTAAATAGAAAAATTAATTGTTATAATGACACATCATGCATGCTGCCTAGAGACTCGCTTCCTCACATGACGAGGTCTCAGCAGTCTTTCCATGTGAGTAAATGTTCAGGTGCTATTTGTGAATAAATAACTGGCCAGAATCCAAAGGTACAGATACGGCTTCTGTTTACCCGGCCTGCAGCACCCACATCTCAGGTCCCTACATGTAGATTATCAGCAGGCACATTTCAGAGATGACCTTAAAGATGCAAACTACACTGCACATGCTACTCTGTTGCTTTTTTTTTTACTTAAAAATTTCCCCTCAATAAATTGTTTTGCCATAGACTGTCCTTTATCTAACAAATGTTCTAAAGTAGGGGTGTCGAACTCAATCAGAGAAGGGGCCAAAATCTAAAATCCAGCCTAAATCGCGGGCCGAATGGTTTACTGAACAGTCATAAACTGTCATTGTGATGGAAACGCAGCGGAGTGCAGTGATGACAGCGCGGTGCGGGCCACATTGCAAGGCCTGGCGGGACGGATTTGGCCCGCGGGCCTTGTGTTTGACACATGTGTTCTAAAGGATTGGTCCCTCTACCCTACAACACTGTAAATAAAGCCCTGGAAGTGTCATTTCTGGGGCCAAAGGGCTCTCCCTCCCCAGCATGCCTGTGCAGTCCAACTTGGGAACAGGGGGTAGGGAATGACACTGTCACAGCTCCTGTTTTTCCCAGCTGTGCCTGCCTGGGGCATGATGGGAGCCGTAGCCCCTGAGAAGCACTGGACCACAAACCACGGCCAAGGGTGGAATTTTCACTGTTTACCTCTCACATTTCTGTGTGGTTTGACATCTTTGCTTCTATGATTTTAGAATGATAAAATATTGTGGATGATAAACTCAGCCTTGGGTTTGCTTTCAAAATCAAAGGAGACGACAGATGTCAACTTCAGAGCCTATAGCACAGACTATAAACTGACATCTGATAGTCAATGGCCTCTCTGTACATTAATCCTTGAATCCAGCAAAAGCCAGCCCATTTCCCAATGGAGAAAATGAGGCCCAAGCCAGTCCGACTCCACACCTGTATTCTCAAGGATCTCCCATTGGTCTCATCTGGTTTTGAAGCACATGCACACTTGCAGCACATGCTTGTGTACATACAGCTATGCATGCACATACATTCACACACATATACAAACACATGTATGCACAGGCTCAAAGACACAGATATGGGTACACAAACTTGTATATACACACATGCAGACACAAAGATATGTGTGTGCACATGTATGCTCAAGGATGTACACAGACACCCATGCGCGCACACATCCATGCACATAAACATGCACATACTCAAAGATACATGTGTGCGTGTGTGGGCTCAAAGACACATGCACACAGACATGCATGCAAATATGTGCACACATAGTTGTGCACACGTGCACCTGCAGGTTCAAAGACACATATATAGGCACATGCACACACGTCATTCCTATTTCCCCCCAACCCCATGCTCAAAGCCCTGAGACTGACTCTCAGGAATTGTAGCTCCGTGATGAATCTGGCACCAACCACGTCCCTCAGACCCCAGGAAGGGCACCTCACAAGTTGGCCCTTCCTCTGCTTGATTTTTCTCCAGAGATTTCCCAGGTTGTCTTGGGAGCACAGTCTCACAGCTCCTGGAATTCCTGGTCCGGGAGTGAGGTTCCACTTGGACATTTCAGCATTTATGTTTTTTTGTTGTTGTTGTTTTGGTTTTTTTAATATATTTTATTGATTTTACATAGAGAGGAATTGAAAGGGATAGAGAGTTAGAAACATCGATGAGAAACATCGACCAGCTGCCTCTTGCACACCCCCTAGTGGGGATGTGCCCGCAACCAAGGTACATGCCCTTCACCAGAATCGAACCCCGGGACCTTTCAGTCTGCAGGCCAATGCTCTATCCACTGAGCCAAACCGGTCTCGACCCAACCAGCATTTATGTTTTGATGACTTGCTTTTGCCCAGAGAAAGCTCAGGGCAGAATTTAAGGGTTTGAATCCTCGGCCTTTACACGTCCTCGCTGTGCTGTGTGACCTCGAGCAAGTCATCCACCTCTGTAAGCCTCAGTTTCCTCACTTGTAAAATGGGAGAATAGTAGGACTACTACCAGGATTCTGAGAAGCAGTGCCAGCACTCCCTGAAGCTCACAGATGTCAGATGTTCCATTCCCACCGTTCTGTGTCACCAGGAAGCTGTCACTGAGGTTTTCTATCAGCCCAATTGTCCTCCTAAAAAGAAAGTTCTCAAGTCCTTACCTAAACCCCATGATACGATGGAAGGGCCGCCATGGATGGCCTTCCAAATCCAGTTCACCGAGCCTCAATTTTCTAATCTGTAGCAAGTGGATGACCTTCCTGTCCGGAGTATCAGCTGAGAAGAGTGTCTGTGAAAGGGATTCGGAGGAAAGCCATGCAGCGAAACAATAAACGCCCAAGTAGCAACCCTTCGCTGACAAGAGCCCAGAGAAATGTCAGAATTGCTAACACCTGTGCTTGCTGGCTTCCATGAGGATCACCCCAGCCTTTTCGTTTCTCACTGATGTAAAACTCATAACAAAATTCACTTTTTTTTTTTTAAATAACCACTTGAGGATCCTTTTTCCATCACTTTTCAGAGAGCAGAAGGAGGAAAGGAGAAAGAGACTCACACAACCACAGAGCACACTATCCAGGGCAAATTCCCCATTTTTTTTAAGTGAATAATTCAGTGGCATTTAATACATACACAATGTTTTTTTAAGTGAATAATTCAGTGGCATTTAATACATACACAACCAGTGCCTCTACCTGTTCCAGAGCATTCCATCGCCCAAAAAAGAGACTTTGCTCCCATAAACAGTCACTTCCCATCCTCCCTCCCCAGCCCCTGACAAACACTACTCCCCTTTCTGTCCCTATGGATTGGCCTGTTCCGGATATTTCATATAAATGGGATCAGAGCTGAAAAAGGTTTGGCTCAGTGGATAGAGTGTCGGTCTGCGGACTGAAAGGTCCCAGGTTCGATTCCAGTCAAGGGCATGTACCTTGGTTGTGGGCACATCCCCAGTGGGGGTGTGCAGGAGGCAGCTGGTTGATGTTTCTAGCTTTTGATGTTTCTAGCTTTCTATCCCTCTCCCTTCCTCTCTGTAAAAAAATCAATAAAATATATTTTTAAAAAAGAAAAATAAATGGGATCAGACAACACGTGGTCTTTTGTGTCTGGCTTCTTTTACTTGGCATGATGTTTCGAGGTTCATCATATTGTATCATGTTTCAGTGCTTCTGTCCTTTTCATGGCTGAGTAATATTCCACTGGGCTGGTGCCTTACACACTGGTGCCCCTCTGTTCCCTGAGACAAGCCACAGGGGTCAACCCAGGCTGTGAGTCCTGATGTCCATGGATGTGTCAGGAGCCTTGCTTGCTGGTGAATCCCAGGGACAAAGCAAATAGAGGGAAGGAAGGGAAAACTGGAGGGGACTTCGGATGGGAAATACCATGGAGCCTTTGGAAAAAGGAGTTTGATCCTGGAGGAAAAAGGCAAAGTAGGGGTGTGATTTTTGTAGAATGTTGTAAAATGTAGACAGATGCCCATAGACAGGGGCTTTCAGCTGTATTTGAGCAAAGAGAAGGCAGGTCTGTCCAAAGGGTCCGCCCTGGGAAAGGGGGTCCTGTTCCTGCTCCTCCCCAGCCTTGTGCCTCATTACCCCGAGACAGCTTGCCGGTGCAGCTTAAAACGAAAACCCATTGAAGAATATTCAAGGGAAGTAAAAACGACGAAGCACATGCTGGCGGCAATTGTCGGTCTTTGTTTCAGAGACAGCTGCGGTCTCAGGAAAAAAAGAAGAAGAAGAAAAGCACCAGATTTGATTGGAGACTCTCTCCCATCCCTTCCTCCCAGGCCCGGTTCACATGAGGCCCTCCAGTGTCTCCCTGGCCGTTTCTCAGAAGCCTCCATCCCTCTATCTGTTGGTTCCCTCCTTCACCCACTGGTGACCCTCCCTGAGAGGGGAAAGGGTCAGCCCTGAGCACACCAAGATGCTGATCCTCAGAAGGAGCAGGAACAGACCCAAAATCAAGTCTTCACCCTGAGCTACACACACTTTGCTTTTGACCAAGACATTCACCCCTTCAAGCGCCTCCTGCTTCACATCACCATCCATCAGGCCTGGGGAGCCCTGGACCTGGCCCTGAGTTCCACTCCCGCCCTCTCCCCTTCTCTCTGTAAAATGGACCTTAGGTAGAGAGCATCCTGTACGCAACGAACAGTTCAAGGTCACGCTGGTTCTATAAAAAGCAAAAGTGTAAAGAAGAAACTTTTCTGAGTGACAATGGAGTCCACATTGAGAGACATGTCGGGCCCAGGAGTGAGGAGGTACAATGGCTACCAGGCCCGTAGGAACAGCTGGGGGCACAGCAGAGATAGACCACGTGGCTATGGGCCCAGCGCGGGGAGACCAGCCTCTGAAGGCTGCATTCATCTTCCCAGGAAGGCACAATTCTCTTTCCCCTCAGCCCCCCTCTCCCGCACCCCTCTCCCGCCCTAGTTTCTTGTTTATCCATTCAGGGTCATGATTTATTTTCAGAGGAGAAAGTTGTCCTCCTCATTCTCTGTGGCAGCCCGCCAGAGCCATGTGCCGGCCACACGGGGAGAAGAGCAGCCAGAACAAACCCAGCCTAAATGAGAGAAGGCAGGTCCTTGGGGAAGGTTCCCATCAGGTCTCGCCTTTGACCTTCTGTCATCCTCATGGGCATCCACTAGGAGTGCAGGTGGCCCAAGTCTTCCGATTGCTCCATCCTCCTGAAGACAGGGAGACTGACATGCTGTTACAACACTGTCCCTTTGGTGGGCACGGACAGCGTCATTCAGGAACTGGCCTAGCTGAGCCGCGTGTGGTTCAGAGTGGGCTTCGAAGGGTCCAAACGTAAACACTCCTCAGGTCCTGCAGACAAATGAGTATGCATTCATTTTCATTTTAAATTGTGTTTATTTTATTATTAGATTTTATAAAGTTGAGTTCAGCCAAAACCGGTTTGGCTCAGTGGATAGAGCATCAGTCTGGGGACTGAAGGGTTTCAGGTTGGATTCCGGTCAAGGGCATGTACCTTGGTTGTGGACACATCCCCGGTAGGAGGTGTGCAGGAAGCAGCTGATCGATGTTTCTCTCTCATCGATGTTTCTAGCTCTCTATCCCTCTCCCTTCCTCTCTGTAAAAAAAAAAAATCAATAAAATATATTTTTTTAAAAATAAAAATAAAAAATAAAGTTGAGTTCACTGTCAGTTCCCAACTTTAGTTTGGAAAATTCCTATTCCCTCTCTCTCTCTCTCTCTCTCTCTCTCTCTCTCTCTCTCTCTCAAGTCAATGAACATATCCTCGGGCAAGGATTAAAAAAAAGAAGAAGAAGAAGAAGAAGAAGAAGAAGAAGAAGAAGAAGAAGAAGAAGAGGAGGAGGAGGAGGAAGAAGGAGAAGAAGAAGAATGAAAAATGATACAGGCCGTCCTGGCTAGTATGGCTCAGTTGGTTGAGCATTGTCCTGTGCACCAAAAGATTGAGGTTAGGAGACCCTGCTAGTGGTTCTCAACAGGTTGAGAACCACTGCTGTAGAGCCTAAGACCATCAGAAAACACAGATATTTACATTACGATTCATTAACAGTAGCAAAATTACAGTTATGAAGTAGCAACAAAAATAATTTTATGGTTGGGGGACACCACAACACGAGGAACTGTATTAAAGGGTCACAGCATTAGGAGGTTGAGAACCACTGCTTTAAAAGGATGGACTCTTGCCGGGACCGGTTTGGCTCAATGGATAGAGCGTCGGCTTGGGGACTGAAGGGTCCCGGGTTCGATTCCGGTCAAGGGCATGTACCTTGGTTGCGGGCACATCCCCAGTAGGGGGTGTGCAGGAGGCAGCTGATAGATGACTCTCTCTCATCGATGTTTCTAACTATCTCTCTCCCTTCCTCTCTGTGCAAAATCAATAAAAAATATATTTAAAAAAAAAAAAAAAGGATGGACTCTTGCCCTGGCTGGTTTGGCTCAGTGGATAGAGTGTCAACCTGTGGATTGGTCCTGGGTTTGACTTGGTCAAAGGCACATGCCTGGGTTGCAGGCTTGATCTCCAGTGGGGGACATGCAGGAGGCAACCAATTAATGACTCCCTCTCATCATTGATGTTTCTATCTCTCTCTCCCTCTCCCTTCCTCTCTGAAATCAATAAAAATATAAAATGAAAAAATAAAAAGAAAGACAAGTGTTGGCGAGGTTGCGGAGAAAAAGGAACCCTTGTGCACTGCTGGTGGGAATGCAGACTGGTGCAACTACTGTGGAGAACATAATGGAGCTTCCTCAAAAACTGAAAATGGAACTCCCATTTGACCCAGTAATCCCACTCCTAGGAATATATCCCAAAAAACTAGAAACACCAATCAGAAAGGATTTATGCACCCCTATGTTCATAGCAGCACAATTTACAATAGCTAGGATTTGGAAACAGCCTAGGTGTCCATCAGCAGATGATTGGGTCAAAAAACTATGGTACATTTTACACAATGGAATATTATGCTGCCATAAAAAAGAAGGAATTCTCATCATTTGCAGCAACCTGGATGGAATTGGAAAACATCATGCTGTGTGAAATAAGCCAGTCAATGAAAGAGAAACATCACATGACCTCACTCATTTATGGATGATAAAGAACATTATAAACTGATGAACCAAAAGATAGATATAGAGACAGTAAAGCAACAAGCAGACTGTCAAATTACTGCGGGGAGGGTAGGGAGATCCGAGGAAGATAAGAGATCAACCGAAGGACTTGTATACATGCATATAAGTACAACCAATGGACACAGAACTCTGGGGAGGGAGGGTATGTATGGAAAGGGGGGGCAATGGTATATGTACAGAGATAACAATTTAATAAAACATTAAAAAATAAATAAAATAGAAAGGATGGACTTTATGGTATGTAAATTATCTATATATATAAAAAGCCAGCAACATTAATGGCCATACTGACCATAACAACTGGTCACTATGACGCCCACTGTGGCCAGCAAACCAGCTGATCAGGGGGTGGGGCCGGCCAGCTAACCTCACTGCCCTTCCCCCCCTGGCAGCCTGCCCCTGATCAAGAGCTGGCCTTCAGACAAACACCCCCACACCCCCCCACACACCCCAAACCTGCCTGATCAGCCTGCCCCACAGGATAAGTCAACCCCTCCCCACTGCTGCCCACCCCCCCACCCCAATAAGGGGCGAGGCTGACTTTCAACCTCCTATAGCCCCTCCCCCTGATGACCCCGCCCCCTATGGGCCCCCACACCTTGATGGACCCCCAAGCCCTCCCCTGGGCCGCTGGCCCCTAATCGGCCCCCTAACCCTAATTGGGGCAGCCCCTTCCCCCAGCCTGTCCAAACGGGATCACCCAGATTGATGCGGGCCAGCCAGCCAACCTCCCGCCATCTACTCCTCCTGATAAGTCCAGCCTCCATCCGCCCTGATTGAGGCTGGCTGTACCCCATCTGTGCACTAATTCGTGCTCTGGGTCTCTAGTATCTCAATAAAACTGCTGAGCTTTAGCCAATTTGGCTCAGTGGCCAGAGTGTTGGCCTGCAGACTGGGTGTTCCTGGGGGTTCGATTCCAGCCAAGGGCACATACCCTGGTTGCAGGCTCAACCCCCTCTGGGGGGCACGCAGGAGGAAGCCAATCAATGATTCCCTCTCATCATTGATGTTTCGATCCCTCCCTCTCCCTTCCTCTCTGCTATCAATAAAAATATAAGATAAAATAATAATAATAATAATAATAATAATAAATAAAACTGTTAGAAAAATGAATAAAGAGATCTGGGGTACCCTTAACTCCACTTCCACCCATGGGAACACCTGCATGAATATAGTACATTATCAAAGAAAATTGACAGCAATACATGGACAGACTTTGTTTAGGTTTTGTCAGTGGCACATGCACTCATTTGTGTGCCTCACAGAATCTTAAAGACAGGGTAATAACGGCAGCAGCTGTTAAGAGAGCCAGCTACGCAGCAGGCTTACTGGGACCCAACCTCACAATAGCTCTGGGAGGCGGGCACCATCCCCCAGAAGAGGCTCGGAGGAAGAAAGTCTACCCAACACTGAATCTTGGTGGATGGTGTGAGGCCGGGGCCATTTGTTTTGCTCCAGAACAACTTCCTGAAAAGCGTTTCCGTGTCCGGGCTCACACAGGGACCAGGGATGGGGCAGGGATTCCAATCCAGAAACAGCTGACTCAACAGGGAACAGTCTCCACATCCCATGCGGGCCCGAGTCCAGCAAGCGCTGCCCTGTCAGCACAATGCAGGGACTTTTAAAAGTTTGCCAAAGGAAGCGGGCGGGGAGGTGCAGGCCAGCTCTGACTTGCTTCCTTCCCACAGAATGGTGAAACATCTCACTCAGGCTTCTGCCCACCCAGCCCCTCCTTTTTTAATTTCTTCCTTTTCCTGCCTTCTTCTGGGGAAAGATGGACATCTGGCCGTTTGTCTGTGTTCCTGTGCACCTCTTTGCCAAAGAAGTTCAAGGTCATGGGAGATGTGAACATGAGTCCCCAGGGCCACCCTCCGTCCTGCCCAGGACCCGCCCAGTCTCCCTGAATCACAGAGAAACTCTGCCAGACATCTAGGAGCCTCCTAGACTCCTCCTCCTTCAGCCTCCAGAACATTCCCCTCAAACCCTGGACCAACTTCTCATGGTCACTTCCCACTCTGGCAGGCCATCAGAGGCTCCAGGAGGCTGCCCCAACTCATCTTCGGTTTCCCTGACACTATCGTCCTCTGAGTGCCTTCCCCAACAACAGCCACAGGAAGGTTTCCAGAACTTATAAACCACACTGAGTTACTCCCCAGCTCAAGCTCTCCTAGGATTCCCTTCATCCTGGAATAGACCCTACTCCTGTGATCCCTAAGGAGGCCCAGCCCCTGCTCATCTCCCTGCCCCACCCCCGCTCCCTCACGTACATTCTGTTGGAGCTTCAGCATCCTCCATGATGTTCCTCAAACATGTCCAGCTCCTTTTCCACCCCAGGACCTTTGCATATGCTGTGCCTTCCACCTGGGACACCCTTCCTCCTGACCTCATTGTGCATGACTCCTCCTCTTTCCAAATCCAGCTCAAATGTCACCTCCTCAGAGGGTGCCTCCCTGTACAACCAGGAGACAATAGGGCAGCCCCCACTTCACTCCTCCACCCTAACCCTCATTTGCATGCTCTCCAGGCCATCTCTGCTTCCTGCTTGATTTCCTTCTCAGTGCCTGTGACCACGTGACCCCTCCTTGTTTATATATTTACCTTTTTAAAAATATATTTTATTGATTTTTTACAGAGAGGAAGAGAGTGGGATAGTTAGAAACATCGATGAGAGAGAATCATCTATCAGCTGCCTCTTGCACACCCTCTACTGGGGATGTGCCCAAAACCAAGGTACATGCCCTTGACCAGAATCGAACCTGGGACCCATCAGTCCACAGGCCTACGCTCTATCCACTGAGCCAAACCGGTTTCGGCTATATATTTACCTTTTATGCTTATTGTAACCCCCACATACAGCACAGGGCCCATAATATGGCTAGACCTCAAAATATCTTTGTAAAGGGTACTTGACCCCAAGTTCCAACAATTCGCAGCTGCAGTTGCTGCAGCGTAGTCCTCAGCTTCACGGTGTTTCCGTTGGCCAAAAACATGCTAAGTTGGAAGCATTCAGCAAACAATGGCAAGGCAGGTCCACCAGAAAAGGACGCCTGATTTCCATGACAAATATGGCAATGCTATTTTAGCTAGTGGAGCCACTTCTTGTGTTGCTACATGGACCTATACAGCAACACAAGTTGGAATAGAACGGAACCTGTCCCCTGTTGGCAGAGTCACCTCAAAGGAATGGAGAGATTAGTAATCATCCCAGTTGGTGTGATAATGAATTATTTCGAAACCAACTCATAATTGATGGCAAGTGAAAGCTCTGTGTGCCCATTAAAATATGGCATGATTAGAGAAATAAAGTACATTTGAAACCTTAAAATATATATATCTTTGTAAAATGAATGAGTGAATGGGTGAACAAGTGAATGGACTGAAGCAATAAAGGGACCAGAAGTCACAAGAACTATTCTGATGTCCAGCTACTTTTAAACAGTAACAGTATGACAGTCACAGTGAGGGAACTGTTTACACCTTCCTCAGTTCGGAAAAGACCCCGGCAATGGCCACTGGCATCTCCAGAAGGAACCAGGGCGGGATGGAGATGGGGATGGGTTGCCATGGGGCATCCCCAACGCTCTGAGCTCCAGCTTCCTTCTCTGGAAAATAGGCCTGATAATAACTCTGAACTCCTCTCTCGAATGGATGCATGAATGAAACTATTCCAGGGAGTGATGAGAGCTTTGAAGATGAAGAAGAGGACAGATGGAAAGTGCTGGAAGGGGCATGGTGGGTTGACATGGTAACGAGTGGAGGCTCCCTGGAGGAGGTGACACTGAGCAGAATTTTGGGGACTTCCTGGAAGCCAGAGATCCCCCTCGTTGTGATATCGAATTGTTTTAGTTGAAGTAAAATTTGCATAACACAAAATAATGATTTTAAAGTGTATCGTTCAATGGCACTTAGTACATCTACAATGTTGTGCAATCACTGCCTGTTTCTAGTTCCAGAACATTTGACCCTTAAGACGGCACTCCCCAACCTGCCTTTGGGAGCCTCTGATTTCAATCCATCTCTTACGATGCCAATGTCTGTAATATTTATCTGCAAATGTCAGATATCCAGAGAAACAGACACAGAGCGTGGTATGGAAGGCAGTATGGCCCTAGGTGACCATCAAAGGCTTTGAAAAGGTTCGATTTATTTATTTATTTATTTATTTATTTATTTATTTATTTATTTATTTTAGAGAGCGGAAGGGAGAGGGATAGAGAGATAGAAACATCAATGAGAGGAAACATCATCGTTTGGCTGCCTCATACATGCCGCCTCATACATGCCGCCTCATACATGCAGGAGAACTGAACCTGTAACTTGGGCATGTGCCCCGACTGGGAACTGAACCAGCAACCTCTTGGTTCATGAGTTGACACTCAACCACTGAGCCATGCTGGCACGGCTGTGATTCCACTGTTAAGGCCAGCCCCCGAAAGCATTCCTTGAGGAGGCACCCTAGATGCCCAACCACAGGGGACCAGTTTAACAAATCATGGGAAAGCCCTGATAAAATCTTCCAACTCCGGAGTGCAGACTGATATTAACCGGGGTGGGAAGCGGGCCTCCACTGAGGAGCCATGGGTACAGCGTGATTGCATTGTGGCTGAGAAGAGGCGAGAAAAAGTAGAAATCTAGAATGGAATAGGCCATCCCGTAATAACGGTGATTTCTGGGCATTCACTTTGTCCTTCGATTCTCATTCCCTCAACAGATTTTTACCTAGCACCTGGAGGGTGCCAGCCCATGCCCGCTGAGGACAGGAATGGCATCTGAATTTAGTTTGTTTCCTGGGTGTTTTTAAAAAAAATGTTTTTTTTTATTGATTTCAGAGAGGAAGGGAGAGGGAGAGAGAGACAGGAACATCAATGATCATCAATCGACCGCCTCCTGCACGCAACTACACTGGCGACTGAACCCAAAGCCGGGCATGTGCCCTGACCTGGAATCAAACCGTGACCAGGTTCATAGGTCAATGCTCAACCACTGCGCCATGCCAGCCGGGCTATGCCAGTGTGTTCTAACTTCTCAGTGAACACCAGGCACATTGTAAGTTTTCAGGGAATTAAATACTAAGACAACAGATCTATTTACATTATTTACATTAGGCTTGTTGGTGTTTCCTCTGAAACAGATTTTACGCTGAGTACATATCACTTTGCCAGTCAGAAGAGAAAATACATAAAGCTAAACATGTTAGAAGCCCTAATCGGTCTGGCTCAGTGGATAGAGTGTCGGCCTACAAACTGAAGGGTCCCGGGTTTCGATTCCAGTCAGGGGCATGTACCTTGGTTGCGGGCACATCCCCGGTGGGAGATGTTGCAGGAGGCAGCTGATCGATGTTTCTCTCTCATCGATGTTTCTAGCTCTCTATCCTTCTCCCTTCCTCTCTGTACAAAATCAATAAAATATATTTTTTTAAAAGAAAAATTACTAAACACACACACATTCACAAACATACACACATACATATGTTAGAATTTGCATGGCCCAGCATCAACGTATGAACCAGCAGGTTACATTCCATTCTCGGTCTGCCTGCTCAGTTCCCAGTGGGGTGGCGTGCTGGAGTCAGCCAACCAATGATTCTCTCTTCATTGATGATTTTATTTCTCTCTCCCTCTCCCTTCCTCTGAAATCAATACAAATATATTAACAAAGAAAAGGAAAGAAAATGTATGCATGTATGTCACCACCCTCCCCCAACCCCTGTACCACTGAGGCCACAGCAACTCCTGCTTCTCTCCAAGAATAAGATTCGTACATCCCAGCTTCTGAGGTCTACTCACCAGCCCACTAGCCACTCAACACTCTTCCCACTGTCTCAGGAGGTGGGAGGGTCCCCATGGGTCCCTGGGCTCTTGGCACGTCTCCCTCCCTCTCTCAGACGCAGTTTCCACAGCTGTAGAGATGGCTGCGACAGCTCCCACCAGGCGCAGCTTCTGAGTTTAACACTCGGATGTCACTGTCTTAAAGTTCTGAACAACTTTTCAACAAGGGCCCCTGAATCTTTCCTTGGCGCTGGATCCTGCACATCAGCCAGGCTGCCCTTGCTGGGTCTGCCAACAATCTCGTATCCTGTGCTCTGCCGTGGCCCCCCACCTGGGAAGTGGGCAGCCTGTGCAGAGTGTCTCCCCTGGGTATGCAGTTGGTGCCTAATGTGTGATCCTTTCCCTCAGTGGTCCTCCTCCCCCAGCCCAGGGGGCAACAGATTCCTCTTCTACAGGAAGCAGGTGTTTCCGTCCAGTTGGAGGCCTGGAATTTCAGTGATAAGAGGGCCTTGAAGAGAAAGAGAGAGAGAAAGGAAGGAAGGCCGGACAGGCCAGAAAGGAGGTTATTTAGACAGGCTTCCTCCCTGAGTCCCGGGAGGGGCTCCAGCACAGAGCCGGTGGCCAACTCCAAAGATAGAATAATGGCGCCGATAACAATGCCATTCGTTTATCAAGTACAAACCGGGGTTGCCCTCCGAGTGAGGGTAGCCGGGATGAAAGTCTTAACATCGCCTTCCTCAGGCCTCCTGTCACGTGGCACTCCGGTGAATTATATCTAAAACGGCCGTCCGCAAACTCCTTAGTCAACGGAGCCAAATCTCAATGGGACAACGATTGACGTTTCTTTTGAGAGCCACATGTTTGAAACGTAAACCTCTTTTAAGGCCACTTCTTCAAAATAGACTCGCCCAGGCCGTGGTATTTTGTGGAAGAGCCACACTCAAGGGGCCAAAGAGCCGCAGGTGGCTCGCGAGCCGCAGTTTGCCGACCACGGATCTAAACCATGTAAAAGCAGGTCCCGTCCCTTTCCTGCTCGAAGCCTTTCCCAGCTCCCCAGGCCTGTGGGTATGCAGTCTACATTCTTCCTTCTCCCAGCTGAGGGAGGTCCCTGCCCATCTGGCTCCCCCCTCTCCTCCCCAGTCACCCTGTTCCAGCCACACCTGCCTCCTGGCTGCTGCTCCGGGGGGGCTGAGCACCCCCCCCTCAGGTCCTCCGCACGTGGAGGCCCCCCAACCACTTCCCCTCTGAGCAGCCCTCACCCACCACCTGCGCCTGTTGCTTTGCCTGGTTTTCTCTCCTTTGCGAAAAGCTGTCAGAAGTCATCCTCCTTGACCCTTTCCTTGTCATCCATCTTGTCTACCAGGTAGTTGTGCTCTCCCTGGGGTAGGGCCTCCCGCGGTGCTGAGACCCAGTCAGGGCTCCGTAATCACACGTGAGCAGGAGGGGAACCCAGTCACAGAGGAGGCGACAGGCTCGGGGAGGCCCCCATAGAAATGGGCTCTTGGGGTCCGAGCCCAGATTGCACCAAATTCCTCTCCTGTGGGGAAACCAGGCTCCAGAGGCTGCAGGGAAAGGGCCAAGCTTTCCACCTGGCCAACTTTTGATTTGGGGAATCAGCCTAAGCCCCCTAAGTCTCAGTTTTCTCTTTTATAAAAAGGATGTTTGTCCTGGCCGGTTTGGCTCAGTGGATAGAGCGTTGGCTTTGTGGACTGAAAGGTCCCAGGTTCGATTCCGGTCAAGGGCATGTACCTTAGTTGCAGGCACATCCCCAGTAGGAGGTGTGCAGGAGGCAGCTGATCAATGTTACTCTCTCATCGATGATTCTACTTCTCTATCCTTCTCCCTTCCTCTCTGTAAAAAATCAATAAAATATATATTTTTTTAAAATAAAGTTAGAGCCAAACATCATTTGGTTTGGCTCAGTGGATAGAGCGTCAGCCTGTGGACTAAAAGGTCCCAGGTTTGATTCCGGTCAAGGGCATGTACATTGGTTGCAGGCACATCCCCAGTAGGGGGTGTGCAAGAGGCAGCTGATTGATGATTCTCTCATCAATGTTTCTACTTCTCTATCCCTCTCCCTTCCTTTTTGCAAAAAAATCAATAAAATATATATTTTTAAAAATTATGTTAGAGGTCAGGTCCATGGGGCCCTGCCTTTGGCTGCCACAGCAGGTGTCCTCCACCCTAGTGCCCCCGTTGTGCCCTCTCACACTGGGTGACACTGGGGCCCTGAGAGGTCTGGACCTACACCTGGACTCCAAGGAGCCCCAGTCCAAGGTAGAAGCAGAGCCAGACATGGACCCCTACGGGGACAGGGTTCGAGGAGTGGAAGTAGTCTGGGAAGGCTTCCTGGAGGAGGAGGTGTTGGCAGTGAGGTCAGAGGCTCAGATGCGAGGTCCAGCAGCATGGCCCATGCGATGAGGAGCTGGGTTCTTCCTCGGAGGCCTCCAGGAGAGCAGGAAAGTGGACAATGCAGCT
The DNA here is from genome assembly GCF_014108245.1 of Pipistrellus kuhlii. Taxonomy (NCBI): domain Eukaryota; kingdom Metazoa; phylum Chordata; class Mammalia; order Chiroptera; family Vespertilionidae; genus Pipistrellus; species Pipistrellus kuhlii. Next base: position 1,133,034 of record NW_023425520.1, on the reverse strand, counting down.
AAAGAGGTCCTGGGGGGGGCAGAGGGAGGGCTTTTTTTTGGGGGGGGGAGTGGCCCAGAATGGCAAATCCTGAGTTCAACCCACGTTTGGAGACCGGGAAAGGCCTCCCCTGGCAAATCAAGAGACAAGGCTGCCACATCTGAGTCACCCAATTCCGGCAGGAACATTCGGCGCTGGGGCTGCCTCCAAACAGGAACACGGCCCCCCTTCTCCCCGGAGCCCCCCCCACCCCCCACTGTCTTCCCCGAGGCCTCCTGCTCTCTGTTCCCACAGCTGTTCCTTCAAGGCCACAGAAGGAGAGTGGGAGGAGAGGGCAGGCAAGGGAGAGACCATGCAGGCTGCTCAGCCAGAACTCAGGCATTTGTGGGGAGGGGAGCTTCCCTGGCTGAAGGTCCAGGGTGCCGGGGCTGTCCGAGCCTCAGAACTCTGTCCAACACGTGGAAACTGAGGCTCACGGAAAAGAAGGTCTGTACACATGCACACCCCGGTTCTCTCCTGAGAGCTAAAATTCAGCCTGGAGCCTGCGGTATAAATCTGATCACCTCCCTCCCTCTCCGGCTCCACACTCTCCCAAGGCTCCCCGGTACCTGGGACAAAACCCACACCTCACCACGGCCCATGAGGCCCTCCCTGGCCCCTCATCCCACAGAAACCCCTACCGTCCTCCCACTCACTCTGCTTTGGCCACCTGGCCTCCCTCCAATGCACCCAGTCCATCCCGACCTCAGGGCCTTTGCACATGCTGTGCCCTCCGCCTGGCGAGAGCACTCTTTGTGAGCCATTAGCCCTGTTTAATCTGTCAAGAAAAGTGCAAAGAGAGGAGATCACAAGCCCAGAAACACACAGCCAGTGGGAGGTGGCCAGTCCCACCCCCAGCCATCTCCCACCAATGGTACCACGCTGAAACTAGGCCTCCCGAACAGCCCACCTCGGAGCTGATTCCCAGCCCCTCCAGGGCTTGCCACCTCAGCTACGTGCCCAAGACCCTTAGGCCTCAGGCCCAAAGTCCCTGCTCAGGGAGCTCCTGGGCCAACCCAACCCCCACATCTCCCAGTGTCCCTCCTGCTGCGATTCCTCCACCCCAATTTCTGCCCTTCATTTGGGCAGATGCTGGAGCCTTCAAGGACGGCAAAGCCAAAAATAATCGGGCGACCTACCTCCCGAAAGTGGAGCAGCCCCGCCCAGCCACCTGGCACCCTGGAGGTAATTAGTGCACGAGGCAACGAGGGTAATTAGGTCTGTGGGATCCAGACCACGGATCCGTGTTTGGAGGTAGGAGGGGCTTCTCCTGGTCCTGGGAACGCGAGCCCAAAACCCAGCGGGTGACCCCATCCATCCCCAAGCCCCTGTGTGCCTGGGCCTACAGGTGCCTGGCTCCGTTACTTCCTGGGTGCTGTTTGTTTAGTGAGTTAACCTTGGCCTTGGGTAGATATTGAGTCGGATCTAAATTTAAAGCAGGGTGACTTTCACACACACACACACACACACACACACACACACACACACACATTTTGTTGTTGTTAATTCTCACCCAAGGGTATTTTTCCCGTTGATTTTTAGAGAGAGTGAAAAGGAGGGGGGAGGGAGCGAGAGTGAAACGTCTTTGTGAGAGAGACACATCCATTTGTTGCCTCCCACACGTGCCCCGGCCGGTGCCAGGGATGGAACCTGCAACCCAGGTTCGTGCCCTTGACTGGGAATCAAACCCATGGCCTTTCAGTGCGTGGGCAGACGGTCTAACCACTGAGCAACCCCGGGGGAGGGCCACTTTCACCGAGACTGGGCCATCAAACTCTCCTGTGCCATGGCCCCCATGCATCCACCCAATGCTGGGAGATGCAAAACCCAAGGGAGGCCTCAATCCAGCCCTCGAGGTGCCCTCAGCGGGGGAAGTCAGTGTTAGACACAAATGTCCCGAGCCCCTTGGCGTCAGGGTTGGACCAGAAGGAGAGGGTGCAGGGGAGTTCCAGAGAAAGAGGAGGGAGGCTTCTCAGAGAAGAGGACATTGAAGGTGGGGCTTTGAGGGATGAAGAGTTTTCCCCAGGCTAAGGTGTGATGCTGGCTCTATGGGCATGGCTGTAGGGGAATGAGGAGGAGGAGGAGGAGGAGGACCGGGCGGGCACACAGGAGGATATCACACCAGATTGGAACTGAGCTCATGCAGGGTTGGGACCCTTCAACCCTAAAAAAGAATATCCTAAGAGCTTTGCTCTGGATTGAAACTACATGCCCAAACACTCAAGAATAAATATGTTTATAACAGAGGACATTTATGAAGCTCCTGGGACCATGCCCTCTTCCCTTCCACTCAGTATTCTTACTGGAAATCTCAGAAGCAGCATTCTTTTTCCTTTTTTCTTCTTTTTTAATATATTTTATTGACTTTTCACAGAGAGGAAGAGAGAAGGAGAGAGAGCTAGAAACATCGATGAGAGAGAAACATCGACCAGCTGCCTCCTGCACATCCCCCACTGGGGATGTGCCCGCAACCAACATACATGCCCCTGACCGGAATCGAACCTGGGACCCTTCAGTCCGCAGACCGACGCTCTACCACTGAGCCACACCGGTTTCGGCTGTAAGCAGCATTCGTAATGCACATTTTCTAGATGGAGAAACTAAGGCACAAAGAGGGGAAACTGACTTCTTTAAAGTCAGACAGCTGGTGTCAACGCAAAAAACATTCAAACCTGTAAAGAATGTTTGTGAGTTTGAGCCGAACTGTCGACAATTGCTGGGAAGCAGAACCTTAACAAACTGAGATAATGCTCCGGAGAATGGTGGGTTTTCCTCTATTTTTATACATGGCAATCAAAGGAGGGACGAAGTTGGGTTGCATGAAATCCACTGGTGATAGACTAGAGAGGCAAGAGAAAGTAAAGTGGGCGGGCAGGGAGAGGGGTAACCCCTAGGACTGGATAAAAAGTGAAATGAAGGACACATACTTAGATAGGTGCAGGGACAATGAACATGATAATGAAGAAATTTGTGTATCTGTTCTGGCACCCACCACATCTGGTTGTGCCCCAAGGGCTCCAGAAAAAGGGAAGTTACAAGTTACCCAGACATTTCAAGGACATGTTATCATAGATGCAAAAAGACAGATAGGCTCAGTCAAGGTAAGGTTGACCTTGTCAGTGAAGATACGGGCCTAGAAGGTGACAACCCAACATAACTGCTTTTAGTTAAAGTTTAATTTCAGACCATCCTTTGTGGTTACTTTAGGTCTCTGAGTTTGCAAGCCCGACATACAGACCTCCTCTGAGCCTGTCAGGTCAGCATGTGGCCCACTCTAGTAAGAGGCAGCAGGGCTGGGAATCACATTCTGGCTCATGTGACTCTGGAGACAACCAAGCACCAAGACTGGAGCCTAGGGATCCCTTTCTTCTGGAAGCATTTACAGCGTTCCTGCTGCAGGTCAGGCTTGCTCTAGGTGTTGGAGCAAAGCTGCAGAACAATTAACATGATGATGAAGGAATCTGAAGGATAATGAAGAGGTGGATAGAACCCAAATCGTGCTATGACAGATCTAGGTGGCCATGGTGACCCATGCCGTGTGGTTGGGCGTGTGGCTTTGGGGAAGAATGACAGACTTCCCCTGATCTGATCGGACAGGAGCCCTCCAGGGAGCAGAGAGCATTTCGCCTTAGTTCAAAGGTTGGGTCAGATGTAACTAGGCAGAGGTCGTAAGTTCACTTGGCAAAGTGCTTCTCAAGAGCCAAACAAGCCATTTCAGTTCCTTTTCGGTCCCTCCTGTGACAAGTTGCTCATTCCCTCACGTCCTTCTTCAACCTGAAGGGAAAGCTGCTGCTCCTGGTCAGCCCCTCTGCCCTGCGAGGAGAAGAGGGCTGAGTCCGTGTCTATATCCAGGGAACACTGAGGAGCCACTGTTGTCACCTGGATCCTACCGGCCTCCTCCCCCACCTCAGCCCTGTGAGCATCAGCCCATTCTCCAGGTGAGAAAACTGAAGTCCGAACTGACAGAGCCACCCCCTCAGTGTGGACTTGACTAAGACAATATCAGGTTAGGGCTGCTCCAGGCCAGCACGATCCCCACTTTCTCCCTTGCTGTTGCCTTCTGCCCACGCGAGGAGGGAATCTGGCCAGGGCCCCTTCCCACGGAAGGGCCGAGTGGCCCTGGCTACAGAGCTGTAGCCTCCGGCATTCCACACGCCCTGAATGGCTTCCAGAAGCCTTGGCCCTGCCGGCACCTATCCGGTTACTATTTTTTTTTTTTAATTATATTTTTGGTAATAAGGAAAAGTCACTCTGCACAGAACAGACGGTATTCTCTTTGTTCATGCATTTCGTGGCTTCGGGCCTGAGAGCAAAGCCAAATCCTTTGCCGGTGCAGATGCCTGGTGAAGCTGAAAACCGAGTCTGTGCTTCCATTTCCCCAGCGAGGCTGGGGGACCAGGATGTCCCGCCCTCCGGAGCGCCCCGATCCGATCCGGCCACAGCTGAACACATGAACAGGTGACACACATCAGGGGTGTCACAGAAAGGGTTGGGGGCATGGGGACAGGACAGGGTGAGATCCTTTCCAAGCCCAGGTTGGTCTGACGAGCTTCTAGAAGGAGAGCGACCACGGAGCCAAGCCTGCAAGGACGAGGCAGAGTCTGTCCTGAAGGAAGGGAATGCCTGGTGGAGGCAAAGTCCTGGAGGGAGTGAACTCAGACCTTGGCCTGGGGATACGTCTCCAGAGTTCACCTAAAGGTAATTGGAAGCTAAGAGCGCAGATGTGTGATTCTTGTCAGGGAAACAGACATGAAAGAAGAGGGAGATGTGATAGAGAAGACGGAAAGCAACGCCTCGGAGTTGACAGAAAGCTCAGAGCTTCAGGGACGCGATGGCATTCTGTGACGTGGGGCAGGCCGGGCGGGGAGGCGGCCACAGCTGTTGCTGGCAGAAGGCCCTGCTCCTGACATGGGTGTGAAGGGGCGCACTGCCTCTGGCCAGAGGAGCAATCGGGTCGTGCGGACCTCCAGGGGACTCGCCCCTTTGGTGGGAACTGGACACCGACATTCACTCCCTCCATCCTGGATTCTGGGACCCTAACACCCATCCTCCAGCCGTCGTTGGCCTCGGCACAGTTGTCTTGTTACAGATCCCTGTCTGCCCGCCTCCGGAGTCTCTGCCTCTCTCCCCAGCCTCTCTGTCTCTGGGTCTGGGTCAATGTCCCTCCCTGCTCACCCCAGTCCCCTAACCCCCCACCCTTACTCCCCGCGCTCCCAGCGCTTTCTCCGTGCCCCGGGCTCTCCACCCCTTCCCCCGCCCGCCCCGCCGCGGAGGCCGGCAGGGGGAGCTGCGGCCCTCGGGACGCGGAGGGCGGGGAGGGAGCGGGAGGCGGGGCGGCGCTGCGTCGGGACCCGCTGCGATGGGACCGGAGGCGGCGCGGGCGGCGGCGGCGGCGCAGACAAAGGCGCGGGCGGCGCGGAGGGCGCGGGGAGCCGGCGCCGCGGGCCGCACCCCACTCCGCCGGGACGCTCGCGGGGAGCCAGCCGGCAGGGTGAGCCTGGCCAGCCGGGCTGCGTGCTGGCGCGGGGGCCCCCGAAGTTGCAGGGCCGAGGAAGGGAGGGCGCGGGGACCCCCGAAGTTCTGGACACGGAGGCGGGGGGCGGTCCGGGGAGCCCCGAAGCACCGGTCTTGCGGAGGCTCCGGGGCCCCAAGTTCCGGAGCTCGAGTCGGGAAGCGGGGACAGGGAGCGAGCGTCCCAAAGTTCCTCGCCGGGAGGCTGCGGAGACGCCTCCGAAGTTCCAGACCTGGGGAGGGCGCGAGGGGACCCCGACTTTCTGGACCTGGGCGTGGAGGGGGCAGGGGGTCCCGAAAGTCCGGGAATCGGGGCGGCGCGGAGGGCCCCCGAAGTGACGGGCCTGGGGTTGGAGGAGGAAGAGCATAGGGTCCCGAAGCTCTGGACCCGGAATCGGGGACGTCACGAGGATCCCGAAGTCCCGAGGTTGGGGACCGCGTGTCCCCAAGTTGTGGCAGCGCCGGGCGCCCCGCTCCTGAGCGTGTGGGGGACCCCGTCCTGCCGGGGCCCATGGGGTGGGCTGCGCCCGCTCCAGCGGTGGAGGATGGGGCGCCGGGCGGGGTCGGGCCCCTCCGGGAGGGAGCCTTAGGGCCGGCGGCGCAGGGGCATGACTCGCTGGTGAGTAACTTTCCCCGAACGTGCGAGTCACAGCGGGAGCGCCCCGCCGGAAGGGCCGGAGTTCCCGGGACCCCGGGGCCCAGCCGGACCCAGGCCTGCCCCCAACCTCGGCCGGAGCTGCCGCCCCTCCCCCGCCAGGGGTCGGGTTTCAGACCCCGTGACCAGGACAGCAGCTGCCCGGGACTCGGGTGGGGGTGCAGTCCCCCTCGGACCACGGAGACCACTAAGCCCGGGTGTCCCTTCCCCCAACTCGCCTCCTCTCCCCCAGGTCCCTCCTTAGTCCCCTGCAGATACCCTGGATGCAAGTTGGAGGGGCAGGGGAGGGATCATCCCCCCCCCCCCTTATGTTCCTGTCCCCCGCAGCTATTCCTGGCTTCTGTGGGGTGGTGGCTAGAGAGAGGCGTGTGGGGAGCCCATATCCCAGCCTTGGTTCCACTCAGCCCCGAGAGGCGATGGAGATCGGGTACTGGGGACCAGGGTGGTCCTGTTAAGCTGCATCTTGTCTTTTTGACGAGATGGGGGCTCCCTCATCGGACTCTGACACGAAGTCTGTGCCTGTGTCCTCGGGTGGAAATGAAGGGGTCCCTCTGGGAAGCCAGTGGGGATCCGTCTCCCAGGAGGCACCTGGGGAAGCCACAGTGTTTGCAGGAGGCTCAGAGGCTTGAGGAGAAATAGGTGAATGTGTGGGAACGTACGGAAGGGGTGCTGGCCTTGGCCTCCTCGACCCACCCTGGGACTGAGGGGGCTTCGCCAAGGACTTAATAACCCGGAGGAGGCTAGGTTTCTGCTGAGATGTCAGGGGCCCCCTCTTGCCCAGGGTGTCGTGGGAGCCTCTCCAGGGGGAGAGAGTCAGGGTCTCCTTGATCTGAGTGATCGACTGATTCTTTTACCTTTTTTGGTTGAAATTCCACGCATGGTGCACCTGGTGGTGAGTCCTGAGGTTAGACCTGCTTGGCCTTCTCCCTCAGCCTGTCCGGGACACACACACACACACACACACACTCACAAGTCCTTTCTCCCCCAGACGCCGAACCAGCCGCTCCTGCCACCTCTCTGGCTGCCCCTTGGAGCCCACCTAGCCCAGCCTGACCAATGTCCACAGCCAGGTGAGCCCCTGCCCCTACCGGCATGGCCCTGCGCCCTCGGGGGAGTGCTGGTCCCCGCTGAGCACCCTCTCCCCGTGCAGGGAGCAGCCCATCTTCAGCACCAGGGCACATGTGTTCCAGATCGACCCAGCCACCAAGCGGAACTGGATCCCTGCGGGCAAGCACGCACTCACCGTCTCCTACTTCTACGATGCCACCCGCAACGTCTACCGAATCATCAGCATTGGGGGTGCCAAGGTCCTGGCAGGGCCTGGTTGGGGGGGTGGGCCTGGGTCTGGTTGTAGCTTGCTGTGTGCCCAGGGATAGGTCATGAGGAGCCCTGACCCTTCCTGGGCATCAGTCTCTTCCTCGCGAAATGGCTCAGACAAGGATCTTGGAGGCACCAATAGAAAGTGATACCCTAGTTGCTCTCATATTCATTATTAACAGTTCCATTGACCTTGAACTTTCCTTTCCTCAGGCCATTATCAACAGTACTGTCACCCCCAACATGACCTTTACCAAAACCTCCCAGAAGTTCGGACAGTGGGCAGACAGCCGTGCCAACACTGTCTACGGCCTTGGCTTTGCTTCTGAACAGCATCTAACCCAGGTGGGCCTCAGGGGTACATGGTGGGAGGGACAGGGCTGGGTCTGTGTCATCTCTTGGGTGCCCTGGGGCCCTGGTCAGGTGCTGAGCCTCCCCTTTCTGGCTGCAGAAGTGGACAAGCCAGAAGCCCTTCCCTGTTCCCTGACTCACATCCCAGCTCTGCAGGACACCTCCAATTTCAGCACCCCGGCCCCTCTCTGGGTTCCACGAATGGGCTGGGCGCTTCCCCATACACACTAGCACTGTGTCATCCCTTCCCTCCGCCCGCTGCTGTCTTTAGACGTCAGTGTTGTTTTATCCATTGTTTCCCTGGATGCCTGGTTTGTGCTCTCGCTGAGGGCATGACGATTTTCTTCTGTTATATTAGCTTTTGTTTTCCTTTCATATTTAGGGCTTGAATTTACTTCTGTGGGTAGTGTATGGTAGTATTTATTCCCACAGTAGTACCCAGTTGATCTTGGGCCATTAAAAAAAAAAAAAGATATATATATATATATATATATATATATATATATATATATATATATATATATAAATTTTTTATTTTTATTTTTTTACAGAGAGGAAGAGAGAGGGAGAAACAGAAACACTCATGATGAAAGAGAATCATTGATTGGCTGACCCCTGCACACCCCCTACTGGGGATTGAGTCCACAACCTGTGCATGTGCCCTGACCTGGAATTCATAGATCGATGCTCAACCACTGACCCACACTGGCCCGGCGATCTTGGGCCGTTTTTGAAAAGACCATTTGCCCCCAGTGAATTACGCCAACCCCTTTGCACAAATCAAGTGGCTGTATATCAGTAAATATTTCCTTTATTAAAAAAAAAAAATTTTTTTATTGCTTTCAGAGAGGAAGGGAGGGGGACAAAGATAGGAACATCAGTGATGACAGAATCGTTGATGGGCTGCTTCCTGCATGCCCCACACTTGACCGGAATCAAACCTGCGACCCTTCAATCCGCAGGTTGACGCTCTATCCACTGAGCCAAACCAGCTAGTACTAAATATTTCCTTTAAAAAGTATTTTCAAACTGCCCTAGCTGGTTTGACTTAGTGGATAGAGAGTCAGCCTATGGACTGAAGGGTCCTGGGTTCGATTCTGGTCAAGGGCACGTGCCTGAGCTGCAGGCTCAGTCCCCAGCATGGGGCATGCAGGAGGCAGCCAATCAATGATTCTCTCATCATTGATGTTTCTATCTCTCTCTTCCTCTCCCTTCCTCTCTGAAATCAATAAAAATATATTTCTTAAAAAGTTATTTTCAAACTAAGGAGATTTATTTTAAAGTAAAAAAAAAAAAGGGGGTGGGTGGGTATTGTACCCTAACTGGAACGCTGATATGGGCAACAAATGTAAAAACATTAATACAGCCTGGCCAGTGTGGCTCATTGGTTGAGCAACTATCTATGAACCAGGAAGTCACAGGTCGATTCCTGTCAGGGTTCAGGCTCGATCCCCAGTAGGGGGTGAGTAGGAGGCAGCCGATCAGAAATTGTCATTATTGATCTTTCTTTCTTTCTGCTTAATATATTTTATTGATTTTTTTACAGCGAGGAAGAGAGAGGGATAGAGAGTTAGAAACATTGATGAGAGAGAAACATCAATCAGCTGCCTCCTGCACAACCCCCACTGGGGATGTGCCTGCAACCACGGTAACATGCCCTTGACTGGAATCAAACCCAGGACCTTTCAGTCCAAAGGCCGATGCTCTATCCACTGAGCCAAACCGGTTTTGGCTCATTATTGATGTTTCTATTTCTCTCTCTCCCTCTCTGAAATCAATAAAAATATTCCTTAAAAACAAACAAAAATTAGTACAACAGAAATGAGAACAGGACAGTCACTCTCACTGGCTAGGCTGTGTCATACCAGGATATTTGCATGTGTTCGCACATTAAAGCCAGATTAGCACCCGCTTGAGGCTCTCCTTGCTGAAATAAGCTGGATGGAGAGGGAGAGGCGATTCCTTTCTCAGGGTGGCTCCATGTAAGCCTCCCCCATGACCATCCCACCCCCTGCTTTAAGCTCACTCTGCCCTCTGGAGCGTCATTTTCCAAGCCCCCTTCCCCTTTCCCCGTTCATGAGCGGAGGGGATGCACAGAGTTCCCTTTGTGAGTGACGGGTGGTTCTGGCTGTACGGTAATGGGCTGGGGCCCCAGGGGAGGGCCAGGGGGTTGTTAACGGACTGTTTCTGTCCTCCCTCCTCAGTTTGCTGAGAAGTTCCAGGAAGTGAAGGAAGCAGCGAGGCTGGCGAGGGAGAAATCTCAGGATGGGGGAGAGCTCACCAGCCCTGCCCTGGGGCTCTCCACTCACCAGGTCAGCACTCCCTGTCCCGTGCCTGCCCGCAATACGGGGAGGAGAGGGGGGTCTGTGCCGGGGTGGTGATGTGCTCGTGCCCAGGTCCAGATGCTCACACACTGTGGCGGGGACCACGGAGGAGGGGAGTGTGGGTGCCATGGAGCATGTCAGGAGGAATGTGACCTAGCTTTGGGGCAGGGAAGACCAGAAAGCCAGCTCACATGGCCGAGGGGGTGGAGTAAAGAACTGGTCCGGGCCAGTTTCCCCCAAGACTTTACTTAGTGCGATTTATTAACCACCTACTGTGTGCCTGGCCCAAGGCTGGACTGGGGTTAGAGAGATGAAAAGGCAGGCTGGCCCCTGCCCTCAGGGCTCCCGAGGTGAATTCATAAGAAATTCAGCATGGCCGAGAGGGCTTCCTGCAATGGATGTTGAAATTTGGCCCCAGAGGGGTACTGTTCCTAAGGTTCCTAAGGTTTGCTCTCCCCCCCCCCCCCCCCCCCCCGCCCCGCACATTTCGAGTATCTCTGAGTTTAGACCACATGTGTCAAACACAAGGCCCGCGGGCCAAATCCGTCCCGCCAGGCCTTGCAATGTGGCCCATACCGTGCTGTCATCACTGCACTCCCCTGCGTTTCCATCACAATGACAGTTTATGACTGTTCAGTAAACCATTCGGCCCGCAATTTAGGCTGGATTTTAGATTTTGGCCCCTTCTCTGATTGAGTTCGACACCCCTAGTTTAGACTGACCTGCTGTCAGGTTTGCTGCTGGGGAGTTGGTGAGAGCTCAGGCAGGCAAGGTTGAGGGCCAGAGTCCAGGACTCTGGTCTGGGGGGGGGGGCCACGGGGAACCCTGGAGGATGGGTGAGAGGAGAAGGATGCCTGCTCTCAGCCATGACCTCAGTAATATCAGTCTTGACCTTAACCATGATCTTCTAACCGGTCATTGGCTGACACCCCCCCGTGACCCCGCTTCTGTCCACACCCTTAGGTGCCCCCGAGCCCCCTCATCAGCACCAATGGTCCCCCCAGCGACGAGAAGCTGTTCCGCAGCCAGAGCGCGGAGGCCCCTGGCCCCGCGGAGCGGGAGCGGCTCAAGAAGATGCTATCCGAGGGGTGAGGGGTCGGGCGGGGTACGGGGTCGCGGCAGGATGTGGGGCTCAGAAGCCGCCCAGGCGCGAAGGGCGGCGGGTCTGACTCTGGACCTAAATCCTGGAGACCCAGAGGCAGCTAACCCCAACCATCCTGCCCCTTCCGGAGTTCGCGAGCCCACCCCGCCCTTGCACGCGCTCCGGCTCAGGCCCCGCCTTCCGAGGGATCCTCTGCCCCCGCCCCGCTCACACCCCCTCCGGGGAGTTCTGCCCGCGTGGCCTCCCAGCCCCACCCCGTTCTGGCTCGGTCCCGCGGGGGCCCACGCCGGGCTCCGCCGCATCCCCATTGTCTCACTGAACAAACCCCCGGCGCCTGTACTGACCCCGCCTGCGGCAGGGATCGCGCCGCCCAGTCCCATTCACTCCTCCGGCGGAACCCGCCTGCCCCGGGCTTTGGCGCCTTGGCCACGCCCCGTGCCCGCCCCTCCTCGGCCCATTGACCAATTACCAGCCCTGCCCGGTATGGCCCCGCCCCCGCCGGCTGCTGCCCCGCCCCTAGCCTAGCGCGGCGGCCGGCCTGGCTCCACCCGAAGCCGACCCCTGTGTCCCCGCAGCTCCGTGGGCGAGGTGCAATGGGAGGCCGAGTTCTTCGCGCTGCAGGACAGCAACAACAAGTTGGCGAGCGCCTTGAGGGAGGCCAACGCGGCCGCCGCCCAGTGGAGGCAGCAGCTGGAGGCACAGCGCGCGGAGGCTGAGCGGCTGCGGCAGCGGGTGAGGAGACCCTTCTTCCCCCTCAGAGACCCTGAGCCCCGGGCAACTGTGGAGCCTCTGCCCGAACATGTCGCGTCTGTCCTGGGTTCACCAACTGGCTGTGTGATCTCTATAGGTTACTTTCCTGAGCCTTAGTTTCATGCTCTGTAAAATGGGTCTGATTTAGAGCCACCTCTCAAAGGGGTGTCAGATCTTAAAAGTTCCCTGCCAGGGCTGGGGTGGTAACCTCAAGCAGAGGGTACAGACTGAGCAGAAGGCAGATTCCCCAGAGAGTTGCTGACCATCCTGTCCACCCAGGTGGCTGAACTGGAGGCCCAGGCAGCCACAGAGCCGATCCCAGTCAGTGAGAAAGAGGGGCCAGGCCAGACGCTGGAGCAGCTGGAGTCCTTAGTGCAAACCAAGGACCAGGTGAGCACTGAGCGTGAGTACCTGTGTCTCCGGGCCTCACCTTCCCTGACCTCCCACGGGAGAGCCAGGACCCAGAACACCCTGGGAACTCTTCTCCACTAGGAGATCCAGACGCTCAAGAGCCAGGCTGCTGGGCCCCGCGAGGCCCCTGACGCCGTGGATCGGGAGGAGACGCAACAGAAGGTGCAGGTGTGTGTGGGTGCCAGGAGATGGGGTACATGGGCAGCCAGCTTCTGGGGTGAGACAGACTTGGTATCTTCCCTCCTGGCTGGCCCCTTTTAGCCTGTTTCTCCATCTATACACGGGGTCAGGAAGACATCTGCCCTAAGGTGAAGGATTGGGAAGAGCAGATTGCATGGAAGGTCTGAGGTTGTTTGTAAACAGTTGTTATCCATACAATTGGTTTTTAGATCCATTTACTCAACAAGCAATTTTTGAATCCCTGTTGAACTTTCTTGACCCCATCAAGTCCTCACACCTCCCCAGCCTGCATTTCAACACAGTTCTGGCTGGCCTGGCTGTTAAAAACTTTACCCAAGAAACATTCGTGGGGCCCTGAGATGGGGCGGGTATCAGTGTGTCTAAGGAACCACAAAGCCAGCGAGGCCGAGTTGGAAAGAGAAAGAAGGGGACATGGATTTCATCCCCAGCCTGATGGGTCACGGGAGGACTCTCAGAAGAGGGACGCGATCAGTTCTGTTTGACTTGGCTGGGGGTCAGGGAGGACATGGAGACGGAGGGGGACTCGGCCCACGGTGGGAACTGTGGAGATGGCACTCAGAAACAGATGCCCCAGTCAGGGCTGGTAACCCTGCCCACCCTCCCCCTGCAGGACCTGGAAACCCGCAACGTGGAGTTGGAGCACCAGCTGCGGGTGACGGAGCGCAGCCTGGAGGAGGCGCGGGCTGAGCGGGAGCGGGCGAGGGCCGAGGTGGGCCGGGCTGCGCAGCTGCTGGACGTCAGGCTGTTCGAGCTGAGTGAGCTGCGGGAGGGCCTGGCCCGCCTGGCCGAGGGTGCGCCCTGAGCTGGGCCTGGCCGCCGGTCCTTGTAGGAGCTGGAGCCTGTGGGAGCAGGTTCCACATGGATGCTTCCCGTTTGGGGCCCGGGCTGGCCGCAGGCGGCCCAGCAGGCCACTTGCCCTGGCAGGGACCAGGGCTGACAGCCAACGGAGGGCCTGGCTGCTTACAGCTCAGGGGCTGTTGGGGGCTTTTCATTGTGTAAGATTTCTAGACTCTCCACCAGGGCACATGCTGGTGCCCAGATTACATTTCTAAGCATGACTGTGTGTGTGGTGTGGACACTAAATGCCGTCATTGGACCTTCTCCCGTCTCCTCTCCAATACGTCTTAGCTGTCCTCTGTTCATGTAGGGCTGGAAAGTCACTTGAGGTGAGCAGGATGGGGTTTAGAGCCCAATTGGGGAGCAGTGCCTAGGCCACTCAGCCTCCTCCACCGCAAACAACTCCACCTCAGCCTCCTCCACTGCGAACTCCTCCACCGCTGGCCCCTTCCCCTGGGGCTCAGCTCATGTCTAGACCAGTGTTTCCCAACCTTCTCTCATGATGAGAATCACCTGGTGGAGTTGTTAAAACACAGATTCCTGAATCCCAACTAAGAAGTGCTAAACTAGAATTTTTGAGAACATATAGGTAAAATTGCATACCTAACTTAAGTATACAATTTTACCTATATGTTCCCAAAAATTCTAGTTTAGCACTTCTTAGTTGGGATTCAGGAATCTGTGTTTTAACAACTCCACCAGGTGATTCTCATCATGAGAGAAGGTTGGGAAACACTGGTCTAGACCAGTTTGGACTCAGGTGGCCCTGGTTAAGCCTCCCTTCACTCTGGCTGCAAACCCTCAATTCGATGAGGTGGGCAGGCACTAAAGCTGGACCACAGCCATGCTCTGGAGAAGAGGATGCTCTCCCCAGCCTCATGGCCACGTTTGAAGGGGATGCTTTCATAGCCTCATGCTTTGTCCATTTTCTTTCTTTTTTTAAAATATATTTTATTGATTCTTTACAGAGAGGAAGGGAGAGGGAAAGGAAGTTAGAAACATCGATGCGAGAGTAACTGATCAGCTGCCTCCTGCACACCCCCTACTGGGGATGTGCCCGCAACCCAGGTACATGCGCTTGACCGGAATCGAACCCGGTACCCTTGAGTCCGCAGGCCGACGCTCTATCCATTGAGCCAAACTGGTTTCAGCGCGAGGCAACTGAGACCCTGGGGACTTCATCAACCCAAGGTCACCCACCTGGAGCAGCCAGCACTGCAGTTCAAAGTTTTGGCTGGCCAACAGGAACGAAGAATTGGGGGGAGAGGGGGGTGTCAGAGTGACATGAGGTTCCAGGGGACTTAAAAGGCACAGGGAGCCATACCCTCCTCTCCTAGTCCTATTCCGAGTCAGACGGTAAGGCAAAAGACCTGTTTATTATCTCCTGCAAATGACACACCTTCACTTTTGGGTCCACAGCTCCCCCTCCAGTGGTCCTGGCTGGAGCCACTGTTTATGGAGATGGGCCAACCACATGGCCAGTGTTCTTCCCTTTACAGCTTGCCCTGGCCAAGGCTTCGAGAAGGGGCCAGCTGGGGCCACAGGGTAGAGCAGCCACGTCCTGCACAATGTGGGTGTCCATGGGCTCCACTGAGGGGGGCTGGGCAGCCTGGGCAGGGGAAATCTGCCCTCCAACACTCCACCCCTCAGTTTGATGGAGTCTTCGGCTGAGCCCTGGGTAGACGGCCCCTGTGGCCAGCCCCCCCGGCCTTCTGCCGCTGCAACGCCTGCTCCACCTGCTCCTTGAAGCGCCGGTTCTTCCGCTTGATCTTGGCCAGCTCGGCCTTGCGCTTGGCCTCCAGGTCAGGGTCCTGGCTCGGGGAGGACAGGGAGGTGGCTGAGCTGGTTATGCCCGACCTCAGGAACCTTGCCTCCCACCTGCTGGCTCAGCCCTCACCTTTCCCTCCAGGATCAGCTGCTTCCGCTTGTTAATTTCCTTCTTTTCATCAAAGTTGGCTGCCTCAAGTTTCTGGGGTTGGAGGGGAGAGGGAGAGGCTGTCATGGGGGAGAGTTCCCATCTTGAAGGGAGCACCCTGGGTCCCAAGGATCAGCTCTTGGACACTCACAATCTCACATTCTCGCCGCACCACGTTGACCTGTGTGAGAATCTGCAGCACCTCAGCCTCCTCCACCGCGAACTCCTCCAGCTTCTTCTCTGTGGGGACACGGGGACACACACACACACGACAGGGAGAGGGATTTCAGCCAATAGTGAGTTCCCAGTGTGAGTGGGGGGTGGGGCATGCAAGGTGTCTGGGGGTCTTAACACGTCAGGTGGGCAAGACCTGGGACCTAAGTAAGATACAGACTGCTCTTTTGTGTGTCTGTGTGGTTACCAACGCTAAGAAATGGATTGGAGGAAAAGTACTTTTTTTGGACAGTATTCTTTAAAGTCATGTTGCTTCTGAATTTGAGGACAGTCACTGGTGATTACACATGCCTCAAAGTCCCTGCCCTCAGACGGCCATTATGGGGAGCTTCTCTTTCAATAACTGGGTGAAAGAAACTCCTCTGGGGGTTATATAGGAAGGAGAGTGAAGTCTAAGTTTGCCTGAGTGAGAAGGTAGGTGGGTATCCCACTCCTGCCCCTTACTCACTGATTTGCTCCTCGATGGCATGAACCAGGTGGATGTCATACTGTGTCACCAGGGTAATGGCCTGTCCCTGCCGCCCTGTAAGGACATACCACAGTCACCTGCTATGTGCCAGGGGCCAGGATGAGGGGCCAAGAGACAGGTCAGGGCTCCTCTTGAGAGGAAGAGAACTTGGTGGGTAGGTGGGGGCAGGTGAAGGAAGCCTGGGGTATCGGGGCTTGGCCCCCAGCAAGACCTGTGTAGAGGTGATCTGTCCCAAGAGCGCTGCAGGACACCAGGGAGAGGTGGCTCTCTTGCGGGCTTGGCCCTCGGAGGCACGTGATGGGGCTGATTCCCTTTTTGGCATGGCCGCCAGGGAGCCCAGGCTGTTATGTCAGCAATAAGCCGGGACAGGCCTCAGCCCGGATTACTGCATGCCAGCTTCTCTGTTCCATTTCTGGGACAGTGATCAGTGCGGGACCTGCACTGACAGCTGACAAGGCCCATGATCCTTGGAGCAGCCTCAGACAGACATCCTGTTCTCGTTACCCATCACTGGGCAAAGCAGTAAGTCCCGAAAGCTGATGTGACCTGCCTGAAGCCACAGGGCAGAAGCGGAAGGGGCTCCACCAGGCATGAGAAAATCTCACAAAGGCAGTGCCTCTCTCTGTTAGGGCTGGGGATCAAAGAGATGGATGCCTCCTTGGTCACTGGCTAGGGTCACAGTGAGGGGTTAAACTTGGACACCAAATCCCACAGGCAGCATTGCATCCACCAGGGCGCACGCAGCCACTCACTGCAAGGTCCCAACTGGCAGCCCTGAGAGCTTAAGAGGACTGAAGTGAGCCAACAGGGACTGATGAGGACTGGGGCAGTATAT
This sequence comes from Pipistrellus kuhlii, assembly GCF_014108245.1. Classification (NCBI taxonomy): domain Eukaryota; kingdom Metazoa; phylum Chordata; class Mammalia; order Chiroptera; family Vespertilionidae; genus Pipistrellus; species Pipistrellus kuhlii. The sequence continues at coordinate 1,116,104 of NW_023425520.1, read as the reverse complement.
GCTGTGTCCCCAGAAGACAGATGTACCCCCGTGAAAAAGCCAAAGTACCCCACCTTTACTTTTAAAAGGACAGTTCCCCAATAGCTTTCATTTGGGGCTGTATCCCCCCGCCCCCCCAAATGCCCCACTAGCGCATGACTCTGGCTCCCCACGGTGGGCTCCCCAGAGGCCATCCCACCCTGTCCACTCACCTGCACGGGCTGTCCGGCCGACTCGGTGGATGTAGATCTTTGGGAGCCCGGGGGTATTGTGGTTGATGACCACCTGCACTGTGGGGATGTCCAGGCCCCTAGAGGCGGAGGCCGATCAGCACCACTGTCCACACGGTAAAACCCAGGCTGGGACTGACCCAGGGTCACTTAGCAGTGAAATGGGCTGCCCAATCCTTGCCCGAGCCCAGCCTCCCCCTCTGGCCCTCTGTGGGGGTGTCCCCGGGCCAGCACACAGGAGGGAGTATTCTGGGCTGCTCACCGGGAGGCCACATCTGTTGCGATCAGGATCCGATAGATGCTGGACTTAAACTTGGCCAGGGCAGCAAAGCGTTCTTTCTGAGCCGGATGAGGGGAGAATGGGGGTCAGATACCATCTTAGTCAATGAGCACTTATTGTAGGAGGCCTAGGCCAGGGCTGAGGCCAGGGAGGGAGAGGACTGGAAAAAAGCCAGACAGGGCACAGAGGGTGGCAGGAAGAGTGCCCAGGCAGAGGGAAGAGCCTGGCAAAGGCCCGGAGGCTGCGAGAGTCTCGGGCAAGGAGGGCGGAAGGGGCCGCCTCACCTGTTTCATCATAGAATGCAGAGCCACCGTGGGGAAGTTGAACTTGCGTAGCATCATGCACAGGACCTGGCAGGTTCTGGTGGGAAGAATGCACTTTCAGCCCCTACAAAGCTGGGGTCCTGGGAAAGCGCTCTGCCCCTCCCCCCGCCTCGGACCCCAGGCAGGTGCCCCTGCAGAGAGGTAAGGACAAGCAAGCTGCAGGGTGTCTTGCCCGCTGACATCCTCTGCTGACTCCTCTCCTAGCCTAAGCCAGCCACACCCAGACTTTTCAGGTAGCCAGTAAGTCCTTTGGGGTCCCATCAATGTGGAATGGACTGCCCACCTACTGGCTCGTGTCAAAACAGCCCACAGCGTCTTGACAATCCCTTCACCTGCTTCAGAAGAGTCCAAAGTCCCCTGGGCTGCGGGGAGCACAGCCCCGGGTGTGGGTGCTGCTGTGCTGGGCCTCAGGGACCTCAGACCTAGTGAACAGGCTGCTCCGAGGATGGGACAGCCTGGCCTTTCAGGTTAAGGGCAGATCTGAGGACCCCCCCCCCCCCATTCCTGCTCCACGTTTAGAAAAGGTCACCCTGGTGAGTGGCTTGTTCTCTCTGAGCCTCTTTGAGCAAATCTCCCAAGACCTCCGGTCTGAGCAGAGGCCCCGGAGTGCGGAGACTGGCTGTGGCTCCCCGTGACCTCGGGCCACGGTGGGGCCTCCGTGGGAGTCTGCGGGAAGCGGGCCCAGTGAGCTCACTTGCATGTGTTGGTGAAGATGATGATGGACCAGTCTTCATGCTCATCCTGGAACTTCTGGATCAGGTGGACCAAGTAGGCATCCTTGACCTTCTCAGGCACCAGCAGGTAGCGCTGGTCTAGCTGTTCTACCGTGCGCACCCTGGGAAGGGGTAGGCCTCAGTTTCCCCTTCCTTTGAATTCGGCCAATGCCCTGCCCACCTATGGGCAATAATCCCCACTGGGTGTACTGGGTGTAACTCCACCACCACCTCTGTCTGCCACCCTTCACCCCCCAAACCCCAGAATGTGGCTGTGGACTCACGGGGCTTGAGCCTCCCAGAAGAAGGGCTGGTTGGTGGCCAGGCCCTGCAGCTCCTTAAGTGTGTCAGTCAGGGTGGCACTGAAGAGCAGGGTCTGCCTGCGGGCGGGCACAGCTGCCAGGATGGCTTCCAGGTCCACGGTGAAGTCAGTGCAGCCCTGCTCCAGCAGCCGGTCTGCCTCGTCCATCACCTGCAACGCCAGCAGCAGTGGGCAGTGGTGGTGGGTCTGGGATGAGCGTGCTGTCCAAGGCTGGCCAACCTCCCCCATGTTCCTCCTTCCCAGCTCTGACCGTGAGCCTGGGACACTCTCCCTTGAGGCCTTGGAGGCCCTGCTCCCTCACCTGTCTCAGCTCCAATGTCACTTCCCACCCACCTTCACTGGGTCTACCTCTGTGGGTCTCTGAGCTATCTGGAAGTTCCTAACATTCTGCTGGATGGCCTGTGGGACACGTTTTCCAAATGGATGAGTCAGTCCCCAGGCCAACTCACCAGGAAGCGGATTTTCTTGATGCTGAACGTGTTGGAGCTGCGGAGGTGGTCAGCCAGGCGCCCTGGCGTGGCGATGACCACGTGTGGTTTCCGGGAGAGCTCCAGGGCCTGGGCCACCATGTCTGCAGGTGGAGGGCAAAAGGTGGGGCTGGGCAGGTGGCCCAAGACTGCAGGGGTCCCACACCCAAAGCCGCCGTGGGGCCCCCGTACCCATGCCGCCAACGATGATGCAGTCTTTCAGGCCCAGAGGCTTCCCCAGGACCCGGAACTGCTCTGCGATCTGGTAGGCCAGCTCCCTGTGGGTGTGAAGGAGCCAGGCTGGGTCACACAGTGGTTCTGTACCTGCCTCCCATTCCCATCTCCACCCCAGGGTTTCCTGACTTTCTCTCCTCTGTTCACATGCCCCCCATGGCTTCCAGTCTCCTTTGGACAAAACTCTGACAATTAGTGTCGGAGGCCTGTGTGGAGCCTTCCCCCTTACCAGACTGGGCCCCAGAACAGCCCCCTTCTGTACTAGCCTCTCCCTCTCCCATGTTCTCAGCCATGGCCTTGACACCAGTCACCAAAGCCTGAAACGCTCCTCCCCTGGGGGTAGCCAGTGTCCAAGTGCCCTCTTCTCTGCCCTTGGCCCTGGCTCCAACCAGGCCTTTCCTCAGCCCACGTCCCCACTTCCTGGCTTCTTGTCTTGCCCTCTCCCTCAGAATCAATTCTATCCTGGCATTCAGGGCCCTTCTCAAGCTAGCTCTAATATGCCCAGCCCCCAATGCCCTTCCTGTTCCCTGCCCTCAGCTCTGTATGAATGTACCTCTGCCTAAATTACTCCTCCCCAAACTTGTCCCTTTGAGAGACCCCTCTCATCTTTTCAGGCACCCCTGACTGAAGCCTTCCTGACACCTCCCACCCCCAGGCCACACTCTCATAGCATGCAGTGCCTACCTCTCCTGTCATTACAAAACTTACCATATCAACCACCACATCTTTATGACCAAGAACAGGAGAGGTGCCTATTCTGAAGCCACACGGCTGCTGACAGTTCGCTCCTGGCCAGTGCTTGCCCTGACTCAAGCTCTGTACCAAGCTTCATTCACACAATGTCTCCTTTAATTCTGCAGCACTCTTAAGAGGGGGACATGATTTCTGTCCCCACTTTGCACACAGAGTGAGTATGGCAAAGAAAGTCGCTCATCTGGGAGAATGAAAACTGGTTAACTCACCCAGGAGGCCTATGGGGGGCTCACCTGGTGGGTGTCAGGACAAGGCAGAAGATGCCATAGGGATCCTCCGAGAGCTTCTGCAAGATGGGCAAGACAAATGCTGCCGTCTTGCCGCTGCCTGTCTTAGCACAGCCCAGGCAGTCCCGACCTGGGCAGAGGGCAAAGCAACATCAACAGTTTAGGTGTAGACAGGTGTTCCATGGAACAGTTACTGGTACTGGCCCATGCCCTTTCCATTCCGGGCATACTGACAAATTCTATTATAGGAAGGAGAGACCATTCTCATTCCCATTTAACAGAAGGGGGAACTGGCACTCAAAGATTTGCCCAGGGACACAGCAGACTGGACTGGAACCCAGATCCATGACCCAAGATGCTTCTAACTAGTACCTCATTTTGACAACCCTCCCCACCACCATCATCACCTGAGCCCGGGGAACTTGGAATGCCCTCCTCCAATCTGCATCTTACGCTCCCTACTGATTCTTTCACCTTTGTTTATTAGTATTTAATCCAACTTGCCACAGCCTAGGCTTCCTGTGGGCATCTCTGCGATGGAAAAACTGGCTTGGGCCAGAAGAGTGGGGAGAAGTGCAGTCACGGAATCAGAGTCCTGGATCTACCAGTAAACTTGACAGCCTCGGTTTCCATTTGTAAAATGAAGAAAGTAGTGCAAGTTCTACTCCATTTTCCCAGTACTGTCGGTTAGCAATTCACAAAAACCTCCGAGTTCTGAGACTACAGAGGTTTCAGGGTTACATCACTTGTGCGCGGACTCACAGTGAGTCGTTAACAACACTGCCGTGTCTGCCTCCGGAACCAGGCTCCCCGAAACGCGCAAGGCTGCCCTCGCCTCTCCGGACCAGCATGGGCAAAGGGAAAGGAGGCGGCAGCAGGAGCGGAGACGCCTCCTAGGGAAGAGGCCCGGCCACAACTCACCTTCCAGGATGGCGGGGATGCAGCCGAGCTGCACGGGTGTGGGCTGCTTCAAACCCAGCTGCCGACACTGTTCCACGAGCCATGAAGACAGACCGAGCTCAGCGAACCCGGCCATCCTCGCTGCCTGCGCTGGACTCTCGTGAGCCGCGCTTCCGGCGCGTGCCAATGACGTATGAAATTTCCCATTGATTGGTTCCGACTCCTGCGTAGTTCCACCCTCTTAAACTCTCTCTGCCATTCCCATTCCATAACCTTACCAGGTTTTCCTGAGTCCCATTGGCTCGCAGGATTAAATCAAACTACAATTCCCAAAATGCCTTGAAAAACGCACTTGCATCATTCGCCCCTTTACTCTGGTTTAGGAATCTCTCATTGGCTGGAAGGAATAAACTACATTTCCCAGCGTGCCCCGCGGTGATGCCCGGCTTTCTGTAGACGTGTCCCTCCGGAAGAGGAGTGGGTGACACCTGAGCGACATGGCGCCCCCTGCTCCCGGCTCGGCTTCCGCCGGCTCCGGAGAAGTGGACGAGCTGTTCGACGTGAAGAACGCCTTCTACATCGGCAGCTACCAGCAGTGCATCAACGAGGCGCAGCGGGTGAAGGTGCGGCCGCTCCGGGGCCGGGGACTGAGGGGTAGGCGCTTCCGGCTGGCCGCGGGTCGCGCTCTGTTTTTAAAAACTTCTGGCGGCGTTTAACGCCCAGGCGTCTCTTCAGAGGCGGTGAGGAGTGATCCTCCCATCACAGAACCCGAAGCAATAGCAGGTTTTACTTCTCAGAGCGCCCGATCTGCGTCCTGGAAGGCGTTTGAGTTAGGGGTTTATGCCGCTATAATAATGGCAGTGATTCTCTTTTGTTGGGCGCCCACACTGGCCGCCATACCCTCATTCCCCATGATGTAGGGACTGTTTCTCTCATTTTACAGATGAGAAAACTCACTCTCAAAAGAGAATTTACTTCCCCAACATTACCCTGCCCCACTAGCCCGGTTATTTCTCCCCAGTCTCCCTCATTCATTCATTCATTCCTTAGTGAGCATCTCAGTGGGTCAGGCAATGTGTGCTTGTGCTGAGCTCAAAAGAGTGACAAAATAGACAAAACTGTTAGCCTGACAAGGGAAACAGTAAACAAATTAGTAAACAAGTCAGGAGGTGGTGTGATGGAGAACGAGGGAATGAGCTTAGCCGTTTGAGAGCTAGAAAATAAATCCTCAGGCAGAGCCCAGCCAGCAAGGAGCTGACGGCAGGAGACAGCAAGGGCTGGTAGCAGGACCTTTCAGAGAGGGCCATGGACCTTCTGTTGCTTTGAGTGAACCATTGGAGAGTTTTTTTTTTAAGAGTGGTGAATATGGCAGGGTCTTTGCCTGTGTTCACAGCCTCGTATTCCAAAGAGAGTAAACAAAGGGAGGGATTAGTATAACTTGAGCACAATGTGTGGGCAAGGGGAGATAAAAAGTCCTCAGTCCGAAATTGGGGAAAGGATGGCTGCTTCAGGTGGGAGTGGTCCAATCAGGCCTTCCCTTGCCCATTGTCATTTGAACCTGAGGCTGAACTTTGAGAAGCTTCTGACCCCGGAAGTTATTGCAGAGGTGCTGTGGCAGGTGTGAGCTCTGGGTAGTTAAGGCATAAGAGGCCAGTGTAGCAGAAGTGGGGAGGCTAGGGGGGCACATGTCGAGGGAGAGGATGAGAATGGTGTGGGCAGGGTGGGAGGCAGCAGGGTTTTGGATTTATTCCAAACTGATTAGGATGCTATCAGAGCACCAAAGAAGGGAGTGGCAGATGTCCTCACCGAGGCAGCCAGACGATTGGGAGGAATTTGGACTCTGAAGTAGAGGAGGCTTGCTTTCCCTGCCTCTCATCTTCGGCATGAACCTGAGGTCTCTGAGCATCTGTGCAAATGGGGACTTTGGGAAGCTGTTAAGGTTTGTTTGTTGAGATAACATTTGCACCGTTGTGTTAATTTTCTGTTGCTGCCTTGTCAATTTACAACAAAGAGAACAAAACAACATTAATTTATGAATCTCTCACCGTTCCTTAGATCAGAAGTCCAGTATGGTGCTCACCATGCTTCTTTCAAGGTGTCATCCAGGCTTTGTCTTTTCCGGGGGTTCTAGGGAAGAATCTGCTCTCAAACTCTTTCAGATTGTGGGCTGGCCACCAGGGGTCACTCTTAGCTCCCAGAGGTTTTTCTCCAGTCTTCAACCTGCCTGAGTATACTCCACCCGGTCCCCAATTCCCCTCTTAGAACCTGCCATGGGGAAAGTCTGGATTTCCCCTTCTGCTGCATTCCTTCTGCCTAGTCTCTGCTTCTGGGGCTTCCGAGATTAGACTGGGCCCTCCCAGGTAACTAGCATACTCTTTCTATTTTAATCATATCTGCGAAGTCCCTCTGGGCAGCCTTATTTGGCCACCATCAGGACCGTATGTGCCTCCTGGCTAGGGTGGGCTAGGCTCTGAGAACATTGAGATGGACCTCGGCTCAGATCCCAGTTCTTTCATGTTGTCTCTGCAGCTAGGGCTGAGCTTCCATTTCTCTTCCTGACACCTCTCTCAGTAGGGTCACTGTGAAGTTCAGCATTGCACTCATGTTCACCTTTTGGCTTCTGCCATGTGTCCGTGCTGCTTACGTCATAGCAATGTGTTATTTGAGTCTTCTCACATCCTGATACGTAAACGTTACATGGCTGCTGAAGGAACCAGTGTGATCTGCTGTATGTACAGTGACTGAAAACAAAGGAAACGTACAGTGATCCCTCTCGCTGGAGGCACACGCAGCCCAGCTTCTGAGCCATAGACATTGCCAAGACACAGCTCCAAGGCATCCAGAGAATGGGAGCGCTGTCCTTGCCGAGCCATCTGATGTCAGTGGATCCTGGTCCATTGGAGCGTCTGAGCCTCTTAGGCAGCCGGTGTTGCATTGAATGCTACCCCAAAAAGGATGTCCAACCCAGAGCCTATTAGTGTGACTTATGTGGCTCAATGGTGGGTCTTTAGCTGAGATCAGCTGGGGTTTAGGAATGCCCTAAATCGTGGAATTGGTGCCCTTCGAAGAGGAAGGCAGAGAAGATGGAGGCAGAGGCTGGGGTGATACAGCCATAAGCCAAGGAATGCCCGGCACCACCAGAAGCTGTATAAAGCAAGCAGTAATTCTCCCCTAGAGCCTTGGGAGGGGTGTGGCCCTGATCTTGGACTTCTGGCCTCCAGAACTGTGAGAGAATATGTGACTCTTGTTTTAAGCCCCCAGTTTGTGGTAGTTTGGTACAGTCTCCCCAGCAACCTCCGAGGGGCAGGACCTGAGGTGGTTCCGGGTGGAACACTGGTATGCCCTAGCCCTGTGTCACCATCATGCCCCTGTTTGTTGGACACTTTTCTTTTTTTAAAAAAATATATTTTATTGATTTTTTACAGAGAAGAAGGGAGAGAGAGAGAGAGCTAGAAACGTCGATCAGAGAAACATCGACCAGCTGCCTCTTGCACACACCCTACCGGGGATGTGCCCGCAACCAAGGTACATGCCCCTGACCGGAATCAAACCTGGGACCTTTCAGTCCGCAAACCAACGCTCTACCACTGAGCCAAACCGGTTTCGGCTGTTGGACACTTTTCAAGTGCCCACAAGATGGCAGGCACACCAAGGTATTGGGGACAAAACAGAAGAAAGCCTCAGAGGAGCTGACATCTAGTGTGGTCAGGTGACTCTCATGGCTAGAAGGGGAGGGGATGCAAACATCCCCCCACCCCCACTCCATCATGGGCCTCCCCAGATAGTACCTCCTGCTCTTAGGCTTCACTGCACCTCACCACTACCTGGGGCAGGTAGGACCACCTGGGGGCAGACAGCATTGACAGGCATGGGCCTTCTGAGTTCCCAGGTAATTCCCATGAGCTGTCAGAACTGGGGACCCAGAGTTCCACAGAGCGCTCAACTCACCTGGTGCCCTGGTCTGTAAATATTTTTTTAATTTTTTTTAATTTTATGTTTTTATTGATATTTAGAGAGCTAAGGGAGAGGAATAGAGAGAGAAACATCATTAATCAGCTGCCTCTTGCACACCCCCTACTGGGGATCTAGCCTGAAACAGGGCATGTGACGTGACCTGGAATCGAACTGGTGACCTCTTGGTTCATGGGCCTATGCTTAACCACTGAGCCACACCAGCCGGGCTGTCCTTGTTCTTACGCCTCTCAGAAGCTCTTCTCTTTCCGACTGATTGAGAAGGTCCCAAGTGTCCACATGTGGCTTTTGGTAAGACCTTGGCAGTCCTGCAGGGTTGGTGATGGTGGTGCCCATTTAACAGATGGGCAGGCTAAGAGTTTCCTCTGGGACTCAAGGGTTCCCCCACTGTCTTCCTTTGAAGACACCAAGAGCCAGCGTGTCTGTTGTTTTTTAAATTTAATTTTGTTAGCCTCACGTGAGGATATTTTCCCCATTGCATTTCAGAGAGTGGAAGGGAGAGGGAGAAGGGGAGAGGGAGAGACATACCAACTGGTTGCCTGCCGCACATGCCCTGACGGGACGCGGGGGGGAATGACAACTTAAAACCTAGGTGCGGGCCCTTGTCCAGGAATGGGATCCAAGACCCTTCGATGCATGGACTTTGCTCTAACCATTTCGCCACACCGGCCAGGAGAACATGTCTGTTTTTCTACTGAAAGTGGTGTGGGGGACCCCATATGGGTTGTCCACACCAGTATCCACCTCTGAGGGTCATTTGGAAGTCACTTATTTAGCAGATGTGCCCGGTCATGGCCAGATCCCAGCCTGGTCTCCACGCTCAGAGAAAGCCCCTGGGACCCTGCAGTGAAGTTGGCCTGAGTCAGGCTGGACCAGGAGCCAGGCTTCCTGTTTGTGGTCTCCCGTGGCCTGAGAGGAGGACTCACTCACCAGCCTCACCCCACCCCTCAGGCTGGGAGAAGATGGCATGGCGACAAGGATCTGGTTCTCACCTGGGGGAGGGCAGCCCCGGTGTACCCCCACCTGTGGAACCCCAGACCCCGTGCTGTGGCAGCTCTATAGGCCATCTCTCTGTGCTTGCTGGGAGGCCACCGAGGTGGCTGGGCCCTCTTCCCACCTCACTTTTCTCTCCCAGCCCCTCAGGTAGCCTATGCCAGTGCCCCCACACCCTCTGTCCACCTGTCCTAGGCATCACAGGGCCTCTGGGAAGTTGGCCAGCACCCTGGGGTCCAAAAGCTGTTCTCCTAATAGAGGCTCTCTCACCTGCCTCCAGCCTCCCGGGACCTTCCTCAGTCCCACAGTGGATGCTGTGTGAGGTCATGAGGACACCTCACTTCTGCTCCTTGGCTCTCTCTAGTGGTTAGGCTGAGGCGGTGCAGTCTGTGGACCTTGTAACCCAGTACAGAAAGGTCCCCGAGGTCTCACCTGGCCCGGGCTAGTCACAGATGTCCTTGTGCTGGGGCCGCAGAGCTGAGCTCTCCCGGAAAGGTCTTTTGCGTGAGGCAAACCTTTGTCTCTTCTATGAGTCATGTTTAAATTAAAGTTTTAAAACAAGAGCAGGACAGGAGCAAGCTACATGGAAATATTTGTCACAGAAAGTAAAGTCCTCGTCACACATCTCCACCCAGGTCCCATTGTTCTCCAGCATCACCTGTCCCCTTGACTTGTGGCTAGAGCAGTTACGGCACTTCTGTGCCCAGGTCCTTACCTGGATGAGTGCTGACAGTTGAGCCTCCTTCCTGGGGTGACGTCAGGATGGGAAAGATCAGGTGCCCACCATGCTGTGTGCCCTCAGTGGAGGCTGCTTTCCTGCTGGCCAGGGGCACAGGAAGTGTAAACCAGAGCCTGGACTCCACCTTGTCTGCTCCTGGCCTCTGAGGGCCTGCCAGGCACATGGCCCGGTGGGTCCTGACCTGCCTCTGTTTCCACAGCCGTCGAGTCCGGAGAGAGACGTGGAAAGGGATGTCTTCCTGTACAGAGCGTACCTGGCACAGGTGAGCAGAGACTATGCCTCCAGCATCCCTGGATGGGAGAGTAAGGAACAGTGGGAAGTGGGGGTGGGGCGCCTGGCAGGATGAGGAGTCCTGGGGGCGGTGGGTGTAAGTTCTAGGAATTGGAGCTTCGTTAGGGTGAGGCTGGACCCTGAGAAGCTCCCTGTGTTCCTGACAGTGTGCTTGTCTCACCGCAGAGGAAGTATGGCGTGGTCCTGGATGAGATCAAGCCTTCCTCAGCCCCGGAGCTCCAGGCTGTGCGCATGTTTGCGGAGTACCTGGCCAGCGAAAGCCAGAGGTGAGGACGGAGGTGTGGGGGCAGTCCTCCCTCCCTGCCCCCTCACCTTCCTGTGCTTCGGTTTCCCCTACCTGGGCAGCGGTGGATTGTCCTGGCGCCCAGAAACGGAATGTGACTTCCCGGAAATGGGGTCTTTGCAGATGTAAGTAGTTAGGGTCTTGAGATCATCCTGGATATAGGATGGGCCCTAAATCCAGTGACTGATGTTCTCAAAGAGACAGAAGAAGAGGTGACCGAGGAGAAGGCAGACGCAGAGATTGGGGTGAAGGGGATATACCAACAACTGCTGCGGCCGCCAGCACCAGGAGAGACCTGAACCTGACTCAGAGCCTCCAGAAGGAGCCAGCCCTGCCCACACCGTGGTCTCAGACTTCTGGTCTCCAGACCTCTGAGAGAGTCACTTCCTGTTCTGATTCCCCAGTTCACGGTGCTTTGTGCCGACAGCCTCCTGAGGCCATCGCTTCTCCCGCTCTGTACTTCCTTAGCCGGGGTGCGAGCCCGTCCTCATGTGGAAGGGAGATGACCCTGGGCCTTCAGGGAGCGATGACTGCTGCCACCATCAGAAAAGAACCACAGAAGCACAGGGCATGGGGAGCTCAGGGAGACAGTGGCACTTGGTGCCACCGTCCCTTCAGTACACACTGCTGCCCCTGCAGACAGCCGGCAAGCAGGCGGTGCCGACAGGCTAACTGCAGAGTGTGAGAGGAACAGTGTGCCACGCTGATGTCACAGCGACAACAGCGGCAGCGTGTCCACACCTGTGTGCCAGGAACCCGCAGGAAGCTTCCAGAGATGGCTTCAGGGGCTCCTCACACTAATCCCAGGTGGCCTTTGTACACGATCCCGCCATGCAGGTCTGGGAATAGGCTCGTGTGAAGTCCTTCGTCCTTCAGCACCCCGTTGGTGGTTGGTGGGTGTGGACAGTGACGGGCATGTCCCTGCCTTCTAGAGGCCCTCAAACACATGGCCAATAGCCCCCCAGCACCTGCATGGCACATGCATTGAAGAGACTGGGCCCTAAATAGCAGTGGTGATGCGGGCTGGACCCACACTTCCTTTCTCTTGTCAACTCCAGCAGCCCACGGCCCCCTTTAAAACGCGGGGTCTTAGCTCCATTTTCATGCCCCGTGGGGCAGTGGGGTGTTTAGCTGATCCTCGGTCCAGCCTCGGTTCCAGGTGGGCTGCCAGCCCCTGGCCCAGCGTAGCCTGGCACCCACCTGTCAGGAGTGGCTTGCCCGCTGGGCCGGGACACAGGACTCCTCAGGAAGGCAGCGACATCACTGGTGTGAAATTCACTTGTGCAGCCTCATGTCCCTGCACAGACACCCCTGCCGAGTCAGCCTGTCGCTCTGTGCCAGGGCCACAGCAGCCTGGTAGCTCGGAGGGCCGGGGGACTCTAGGCCTGGCTCATCACCCGTGCTGCCTAGTGGGCATGGCCCCTCCTGCACCACATCTCCCCACGAGGCCCGGGTTTCCCTGCTGTGAGGGTGAGAAGTGCCTCGTGGGAAGGCGGTGAGGCTGGCACGCAGTGGTGCCGGACAGACAGCTGGCCCTGTTCGGTCCCTCCGCTGCTGTGCACCTCGGTACGTCTGCTCGTGCGCAGGGAGCTGCGTCCTGCCGCCCCGGGCCCTAAGCACCGTGTCTTCTCAGGGACGCAGTCGTCGCCGAGCTGGACCGAGAGATGAGCAGGAGTGTGGATGTGACCAACACCACCTTCCTGCTGATGGCCGCCTCCATCTACTTCCACGACCAGAACCCGGATGCTGCCCTGAGGGCGCTGCGCCAGGGGGACAGCCTGGAGTGGTGAGTGCCCGGCCCCCGGGCTGCTCGGGCCTGTCTGTCCGTTGTCATGGGGACGGGGAGGTGGGGGCTGCTCTGAGACATCCTCAGGGTCCAGGCCTCCCGTTCAGGCTGCAGTTCCCGTTCTCTGTCCTTTCTGCACGGCTGGGCCACTGCTGAAACCCTGTCTGACAGCAGAGCAGAAAGCACCTTTGTCTTTGCCCGTGGTTTCTGCATACACACCCCTTTGTGTTCTGGCCCTGGCCTTCCACAAACTCCTGGGCCCCCAGCCCTCCCCTGAGACAGGCCCTTGTTTGGGGCACTCCGGGGCTGGGGCACCGCGTAGTCAGCTCCAGCCCCCCTCCAGGAGGCCGCTCTGGGCCTTCGCCGCACCCAGGGTGCGTGTCCAGAGCTCTGGGCCTCTCCCGTGAGCTCTTTGGTGCCCGCCTTCCCCAAGTTAGTCACATTCTGTTTACATCCCAGCTCACTCCAGAAAGGGTTTGCACCGGCTTAGAGACAGGTGTGGTGCAGACAAACCTGTAAGTGTTTCTCAGGCTCTGTGAGGGCTGCTAGGTTGTGTTCTGGTGGAAACCTTGAGAATGAGTGGCCACATAAGTAGTGGACAGTCACAGCTGTCTAGGGCCAAAAGGGAGGAACTGGGTTCAGGAATTGTGACTGAATTTGGGAAGGGAGGTGTGTGGCATGGGTATGGTGCCCAGCCTGGACAGAGTGCCCGTGCGCCTGGAGCCTGTACCCTTGGGGCCGCACAGAAGCTCCCAGCCCCAGCGCGGTCAGTGTGAGATGTGGGAGCCAGGGCCCTGGGAGGTGGAGTGGGGCTTGGCCCAGGGAGGGGTGCCCAGGTCTAATCCAGCTCTGCCGAACTGGTGGCCAGCCTCAGTGTCCTCTCTGCAAGGCAGGGCCGGTGGCCTGAGCACTCATAGGAATGTCCTGGAAGATGGCACCCACGTGGAATGAGCCCTGATGAGAGTGGAGTGGGGAGGGTGTCCACTGACCATCTGCCCTGTCCCATAGCATGGCCATGACGGTGCAGATCCTGCTGAAGCTGGACCGCGTGGACCTCGCCCGGTAAGCCCCCCTGCCTGTCCCCACCTCGGGCTGCTGGGCTGGGGCCTGGGCATCAGGTTGTCTGACAATGACAAGTCCACGTCAGGCCCCCATGTTCTCCAGAGACTGGTCCTCTGCCCTCAAGGGGGCATTCAGAATGGGGACTGTCCCCGAAACCACCTTGAAATTGTTTCTCCAGTTATTTCATCCCAGTCCACTGGATGACACACCATCCTCACCTGCTTTCCCTGCAGGATTGTGGGGTGGCGATGCCCATGCCTCAGTTTCCCTCTGTGATGTAGGTGTTGGGGTGGGCTTTTTGAGTGTAGTGGAGCTGGCATGTCCAAGCCGAAGGTGGGGGGAGGGTGGCTGGGCCAGAGACCATGAGCCACCATGTGTGTGCACCCCATGACCAAGGAACACGGGTGTGTTGGGGGGCACCGGCCATATCACTTTGCTGCCTCCCACCTCTCTACCCCCAGGAAGGAGCTAAAGAAGATGCAGGACCAAGATGAGGATGCCACCCTCACCCAGCTGGCCACTGCCTGGGTCAACCTAGCCGTGGTGAGCCCCTGGCCGTGTAGGGGACTTGGAGGCAGGGTGCAGGAGCATGCGAGCGCCCGGAGGTGGCCCTGAATCCAGAGCTGCTGCTCCCATGGGGGAGTACAGACACGGGGCTCCAGGGGTACACTGGACTGATGCTTATTTGGTGCCAGGGTCCCATTACCCAGAGGAACCCTCCTGGCATGTTTCCCGCTTTACTGAGCCTCAATCTCAACCCCATTCCGGGCTTCTCGCAGCCAAGTGGCTTCAACCAGACTTGGGCATATCTGTCCACACGCCTCTCCAGGGATGTGCCCCCTCTAAGGTCTGGTCCTGTGCCTGGAAACTGCTCCACCTGCTCTCAGGGCTCCTAGTTCTGGGCGCTTGCCAGTGTCCCCTGGCACCTTCCTCCGTGCCCAGCCCCCTCCTCACATGCCTGGGCACCCCATCTCTGGTCTCCTGGCAACAGCCCCTTTGCTGGTTTCTGGCCCTTGGCTGCTGTTCCCTGAGTCGCTTCTTTGTGCTGTTCCCCGAGTTACAGCTTGAGCCTTGTAAAACGTGCTCCTCACTGTGTCCGCACTGCCCTCGGGTGAGGCCGCAGCACGCAGGCTTCCAGTGTGTGTTCAGTGTATTGGATGACCCTCTGACAGCACTCCGGGAGCCTTACCTGTTTTTGAAAGCACACCGTGGTCTCAGGTTCCCTTGCAAATTGGCCCTGCACCTTTATTTATCGAAATATATATATATTTTTTTTATATATATATTTTATAGATATATATATATTTTTAATTGATTTCAGAGAGGGAGAGGGAGAGAACCATCAATGATGAAAGAGAATCATTGATTGGCTGCCTCCTGCACGCTCACCACTGGGGATTGAGCCCTCAACCTGGGCATATGCCCTGACCTGGAATCGAACCAGTGACCTCTTGGTTCCTGGGTCAACACTCAACCCCTGAGCTACACTAGGCTGTGCTGGCCCTGCACCTTTAGCAAGAGGGCAGAACTCAGAACCTGGTGGGCAGGGGCAGGCCGCTGGGTACAGAGAAGAGGCCACCCTTCACACCATGCGACCCAGTGGAAGCATCAGCTTCACGTCTGTAAACTGAGGGCTGGGGGAGCCAAGTATGAGGGCTTCTTGCTGCCAGGCTGTGGGGTCTCTGCACAGGTCAGCGTCCAAGGAATGACTGCCATGGGCTGGCCATGCCAGAACACCCATTGCAGAGTGCCGGAGTTGCTCTGCTCTGAGGGCATGGGCTGGTGTAGGGCCAGGCAGCAGGGTGACAAAGCAGTGATGTCACAACTGTCCCCACAGGGTGGTGAGAAGCTGCAGGATGCCTACTACATCTTCCAGGAGATGGCCGACAAGTGCTTGCCCACTCTGCTGCTGCTCAACGGGCAGGCGGCTTGCCACATGGCCCAGGGCCGCTGGGAGGCTGCTGAGGGGGTGCTGCAGGAGGCACTGGACAAGGTAGGGCAGGCCCAGCCCATACCCAGGGCTCCTGGAGAAGGATGGCAGGCGACATGGGCCACATGGGGATTTCACTGCCGAATCAGCTAGAGCTCATGGTTATAAACAAAGATCCTGATTCAAGCTTCTCTTGGAAACGGGAGGGCCTTGTCAGCTGGGGTCTGAGTTGGCCTGAGCTGGCGGACAGCCATGCCCCAGCCCTTCCTTGCTGTGACCTTGGCTGCCTGGTGTGGGGGTCTCAGAGTGACGCCTCATCTTGGTCTGTATTTGGAAGAGACACCCACTATTCCCTATGAGGGAGGGGAGAGTGGGCTGCAGACAGGAGGCGGGCCTGGACCTTGCCAAGAAGAGGATCCAAGAATATTCATCTGGGGGGACCACACGTCTCTTCTCGCCCCTGACACCTGAGATCTTTCACTATATTTTTATAACCAGAAGAGATATCAAAGCTTCTTCCATTTTTAGGAAACATCTTTTTTGTTTTCTTTTGTTTTTTTTGTTATTGTTAATGCTCATCCAAGGATATTTTTCCATTGCTTTTATTTTTTTATTGATTTTTATTTTTTAGAGTGGAAGGGACAGGGAGAGACAGAGAGAGAAACGACGATGTGAGAGACCTTGCCCGTCGATTGGTTGCCTCCCACACACCCCGAGAAGCCGGCCTCCGCAAAGGGCAGCACGGGTGGAGTGGGCCCGAGCGGCCACGCGCCCTGGGTGGTGCATCTCTGCTCCACGGGCCCCGGCAGGGCTCCCCACACCCTTGCCTTATGGCCTCCAGGGGCTCTGGCTGAGGTTCCTGGCGGAGGCATTGGCTAACCCGTTCCCAGAGCTCCTTGTGCCTTAGAGCCCAGCATGGCCAGTGGGGTGATGTCAGCCTCCTGGAGGCTCTGGCAGTCTCCCAGCCGCTTCCTGCCAGGAACAGGTGGGGTCTGAGGCCGCAGGCAGACCCGCCCTCCGGCAGGAGGGAAGCTGGCTGTGGCAGCACTGAGGCTGCCTCTGGCCGGGCTTTGTCACTCTGGGCTTTGAGATCCGTGTAGTAAACAGGCCCCTTCCAAATGGTCCCAGCAAGGGGCACTGTCCGAGTTTGAGCTGATGAGGCACCAAGTTCAAGTGGGAGAGCAGGTGAGAGGTCCCGGAGTCACCATCTTGCAGACTGGCCAGTGTGGGGAGCACTCAGGGTCTGGAGCCTTGAGCCTGTCCCACCCCTGAAGGTGTGGCCTTGTGCAGGTCACATCCCCACCCCAGGACTGTGGGGGAGGGCCTCATCCTGCCCGAGATGGGGGTGAGCAGGTCGAGTTTGGGGCCTAGAGATGCTGACCCTGCTTGCCGGTGTCCCCGTGTTTTTAGGATAGCGGCCACCCGGAGACGCTGATCAACCTCATCGTCCTGTCTCAGCACCTGGGCAAGCCCCCTGAGGTAGGTCCCCGGCCCCAGCAGGTGCACGAGGGTTGTCTGGCCCCCATGAAGCCAGCCTGGGGAAGGTGGGGGTTTGGTGTGGCCAAAGCAAGGTCAGAGCCTCAAGGTCTGGACCTCAGGGTTGGCCTGGGGTATGGGCAAAAAACTACTCCTGTGGGCAGGTACCATTGCTACCAGTTGCCGTTGCTAATGGGGCCGGGGGGGGATTGGAGTTGCAGCTGCTCTCCCTGGGCCCTCACCCTGGCCAGGGCCACAGGTCTCTCCCACGGTCCTATGAACAAGGGCCGAGACTTAGAAAGGGCACTAGGGCTGGGACCCTGACCTGTGTCTACCTCAGGGTAGGGGGTGGGCAACAGGGTGGAAAAGGGGCTCGGGAGTGACCCTCACCTTGTCAGGGTAGAGCGGGAGGAGGATGCTGGAGCACTGCTCACTTAGGTGACTGGCCCAACTGGCCGGGGCCCAGCCAGGGATCCGAGCAGTCACTTCCTGGTCCTAACGGAAGGGTTCTTGGTCAGCCTCAGCTCGGGTGATGCAGGACAGCTAGGTTGGTTGACCCTTCCAGTCACCGTAGAAATGGACCCAGACTCCTGGTCTCAGGGAGACAGAGCCCAACAAATGCCCCAGCCCCATACAGTCAGGGCTGGGCCTAGCAGGTGGGGCAAGGCTGCCAGCAGAGGTTCTGCTGGGGCCTGTGTTTCAGTCCCCAGGCCTCTGCGTTCCTCAAACTCATCTTCCTTCCCAACTCCGTTCCCCCTGACCTCCCTCCACCCTCTGCCAGGGCCTCAGGTCCCCGTGTTGCCCACTCCCGTGAACACTGGTAATCCCTCATTCATGTCCAAGCCTGGGCACTGTTCCAGGTGGGGCACAGGAGGACATGTGGGAGATCCGGGCTCCTGGAGGGAGTCTGCTGAGTGGCCCTTACCCCACCCCACCCTGCCCCGCAGGTCAGAGCCACGGGTCCCCGTGTCCAGTTAACCTCATCTCACCTTCCCCACAGGTGACAAACCGCTACCTGAACCAGCTAAAGGACGCACACAGGTTCCACCCCTTTATCAAGGAGTACCAGGCCAAGGTGAGCCCCAGCCCCCCAGCCCACAGGGAGGGCCTGGAACTCGGGTTTTGACTCACACGTGTTTCCTTTCTCTATTGCCCCCATTTCATGTTGCAGGAAAATGACTTTGACCGGCTAATACTGCAATATACTCCCAGCGCCTGAGGCCGCCCCATACGTTTCCTCAGTGGGAAGGTGAGGCCCAGCCTGCTGCCCTCCCGCTGGGCACCCGCCTTCACCCATTCTCCCTCACTGTGGCTGTCAGAGGCAGACGCTGGAAGCCCAGCCCTCTTCTGTCAATAAACGTCTCCACCCGGCTCTCCCCACCGGAACCATGTGTGCACTAGCTGCTTTGAGAGGGGCGTTTGGGAACCAAAGCTGGGACAGGAGGCGCCTGGGCACAGGGTCCTGGAGACCGGGGTCTATGAACAGCAGCCGAAGGGACTCCTTTTGCTCCTCAAAAACAGCTGCCCCATGCTGCTGAGCTGAAGACACAGCTGTGTCCCTCCAGCCCCGTTGGCATCCAGGGACACTGAGGCACAGAGGGGTCACAGCCATCAAGGGGAGCAATAGGATTCAAACCCAGGACTTCCAGGTGGTCTGTGGCTGGTGAGGGGGCTGGAAGTGCTCAAGCCTCAGCGTGGCTAAGCAAGGGAGGAGTGTACTGAGTCCTCATGGAAGAACACCAGCCTCCAGGCCCCTGCTCCTTGGAGTCATCGGCCAAGTTTGGACCTGCTGTGATTAGGGCTCTGCTGGAGCACAGGGTGGAGAGAGAAAGGCATAGTGTTTGCCCTTCGAGACAAGAGGAAGCAGGACAACAGCGAGAGGGGTGGGTAGGTGGCCTCTGGGATGAGGTTACCATCAGGCTGTGTCCACCCAAACTAGAAGTTGCTGTCAGGCCGGTTCTGGGGGACAAGCATCTTAAGCAGCAGGAACAGCCCATGCAAAGACCCTGAGGCCATACTGGGCTCCAAGAGCTGGACGTGTTTCTTGGGTTCCCATGCCTGGCCTCATCTGCCCTAGATGGCTACCCAAACTCAATCCTGGTTGCCAGGACAGGACACAGCAAGGGCCCCCTTCAGCAGAGCTGGCCCCTAGCCTCTCCCTGCCTGTGAGGGCTTAGCAGGGAGAGGTGCAGAGAAGGCCTCCCAGGCAGGGGCATCAGTGGGGGGAGAGGAGCCTGCCCTCTCAGATGGGGCAGGGAAGCAGCACCAGCCCCTTACCAGGCCCCTGGTGCCCGGGAGCCCTGGTTTCCAATTGCCAGCACCAAGAGCTACTTTCCATTTCGGCCCTGCACCCACTGTTGGTGGCCTCCTCTCTGGGCCCTGCCAGAATGAAACTAGAGGCAGGGCTGGGCTGGTGGGCAGAGCCCTCTCCCATTACTGGTGGACACCGGATAGTGCTGGGCGGTGGGGAAGACCCGGGCTACTCCACAGGCCGAGGTGGGCCTGTGGGGGCATATCCAGCCAGCCAGGACCTCTGAGCCTCTCTCTCTGCCTGCCAGGTTGGCTATGGAATTAGTCACCCAATGGGATGGATGGAACACCGCCCCCCCTCCCCAATCCATATCACATTCAAAAATAGTAGGAGGTACAGCAGGACAGATGGTGCCAAGTGCCAAGGAGAAGACTGATTGGGAGGGGGGTCAGGGAGGTACACAGAGCAAGTGTCATTTGTAGGTGACGCCTGAAGTTAGAGGAGATGGCTGCCATTGCCTAGAAGTGGTCAGCAAACTCAGTCAGTAGAGCCAAACATCAACAGTACAACGATTGAAATTCCTTTTGAGAGCCAAAATTTTTAAACTTCTAACGCCACTTCTTCAAAATAGACTCGCCCAGGCCATGGTATTTTGTGGAAAAGCCACACTCAAAGGGCCAGAGAGCTGCAGTTTGCCGACCACTGACCTAAGGGAACAACATTCTGGGCGGAGGGAACAGCCAGTGCAAAGGCCCTGGGCAGAAGTGTGCCTGAGGTACTAGAGCAGTGTTTCCCAACCTTCCCTCATGATGAGAATCACCTGGTGGAGTTGTTAAAACACAGATTCCTGAATCCCAACTAAGAAGTGCTACACTAGAATTTTTGGGAACATATAGGTAAAATTGTATACTTAACTAGTGCTCTAAGACAGATTTTATATACAGAGCACTAAGTTAGGTATGCAATTTTACCTATATGTTCTCAAAAATTCTAGTTTAGCACTTCTTAGTTGGGATTCAGGAATCTGTGTTTTAACAACTCCACCAGGTGATTCTCATCATGAGGGAAGGTTGGGAAACACTGTACTAGAGGACCAGGGAGGAGCCCAGTGTGGCTGTGATGGAGCCAGGTGGAGAGGAGGCAAGAGGGCAGGTGGTGAGTCACAGGAGTTGGGCTTTTCCTCTGAATAATGGAAACCAGGGGGGCTGTGAGCAGAGAAGGCTCCTGCTGACCTCTGCAGGGTAAGGAGAAAGCCAGGGAGTCAGACGGGGCATGAGGTGGCCGGGACCACATGAGACGGTGCAGGTGTCGAGAAGTGGCTGGATTCAGGAATATTTGCAGGTGTGGCTGTGCTGCAGGAGTGGTTGGGGGAATGAGGGGAAGAAATGAGGGCCCTTTGACTCCTACCTGTTTTCACCTGTTCATCTGAAGGTCAAATCAGGCTGCATGGACTTCAGAGCCCGCACTGATGCCTGCACTCTGCACCTCAAAGGCTAGGGGCTAACATCCCGGATGTGGGTAAAGGAGGGACACAGGTGGGTGGGAGTCCTGGGGGCTGGGATGGGAGCTGTCAGTGCCCTCAATGATGGCTGCTGGGGGGCTTCAGGCACAGGGCCCATCAGTGGAGAGTGGAAGGTTACCTGGGGTGGATCCAATAAAGCCTGGTTTTGAGCCAGCCTTTGAGTCCCCGCCCCCCAAGTGGGCACCCACTCCCTTGGCCTCCCCACAGCCTGTGTTAACCTGCTGCAGGGGAGTCCTGCCAGGCCCTTGGGGTCATGGAAGTCCATCAGGTGGCCTTCAGACAACGACCTAACTTCTCAGGCCCCCTGGCCACTCCTCCAGGGGACCCCTGATGCCTGCAATCTACCTTACACTTGAAACCCCTGAATCCTGGGTGGGTGCAGAGGAGCAAGCCTGAGTCCACATCCAGGTGCCCAGTCCAGGAACCCTGGCACACTTCTGCCCAGGGCCTTTGCACTGGCTGTTCCCTCCACCCAGAATGTTGTTCCCTTCGTCACTAGCAGGAATCTTCACCAGGGTTTCTTCGCCTTAGAGTGGTCAGTGTCCTCTTGAGAATGAGAACAGGCCTTCGTTTACAGTAAACCTGGATGTAGTGAGGTCACTGGGTGCACCAGGGCCCTCTGGCTGCCTCAGGGAATGGTGAGGGCGGGGAGGAAAACGTGCCTGCTTGCTTGTGCCCCCTTGCCCCTTGCCGAGGGCACAGCAAAAGGGTGGGGAGCCCTGGAGGCTCTGCGCCTGGGATTCCTCCGCTGGAAAATGGGGCCGAACATGGGTTTCCTCTGCCGCAAAATGGGACGCCACGCGACAACACCAAGACCTACCCGCTGGTGGTCCCTGCCGCCGCCTCCTGGGGATCCAGCACCTGCGAGCCCCCAGATCGTGGCCTCTGCGCCCGAGCCCCGCGTCCCCCGCCGGGGCGGAGCTTACGGCTGCCCCGCCCCGCGGTCCCCGGCTCCGGCCGCCGCGCCCCCCGCCCGGCTGCGGCGCGTGACGCGGGGCGCGCAGCTCGGCGGGCAGGCGCGGGCGGCGGACACAGCCGGCCGGCGAGCGGCATGGCGGCGGCGGCGGCGGCGGCGGCGGCGGCCTCGGCGGACCCGGCGGGCCCCGAGCCCATGCCGAGCTACGCGCAGCTGGTGCAGCGCGGCTGGGGCAGCGCGGTGGCGGCGGCGCGGGGCTGCGCGGACTGCGGCTGGGGGCTGGCGCGCCGCGGCCTGGCCGAGCACGCGCACCTGGCGCCCGCGGAGCTGCTGCTGCTGGCGCTCGGCGCGCTCGGCTGGACCGTGCTGCGCTCCGCGGCCACCGCGCGCCTCTTTCGGGTCAGTGCGGCCGGGGCCCGGGCGCGGGCGGGGGGCCCGCTGTGCACCCCTTTCTGTCTCTGCGAGCTCTGGCTGCGGGGTCCTGGGCCGCCCCGCGCCCTTCTCTGTCCGCGCGAGATGGGGGTGGGGATGGATGCGGGGGTGTGGCCGGACCGGGACACCCGCGAGGTCGGGTCGGTGACACGGGTGGGGTGTTCGTGATGTGGGGGAACCGAGCACGACCCGTTCCGGTCCGTGCGGGGAGGAGGCCTCTGTGTGTAGCTGTGGAGGCCTGGGGGCACGGGGCAGGTCTGCGTCTGGAAACGCCGGGCCTTGCGGGGAGGGCGGGGGCCTGGAGCCCAAGCCGGAGCGGGTCCGGGGCCTGTGCAGCCGGCAGAGCCCCTTGTCTGTGGCTACGGGGAGGGTCGGCGTTGCCCTGTCGCTGCCTTGTGGCTGTCTGGAGTCCGCGCCGCCTCCGGGGAGGCAAAGACCTGGGTTCATCCGCCTCGCTGGTGGTCCCAGCCTTGTGGGAGTCGAGGGGAGGGGGGTTAGGGGGTTGGGAGGGCCTGAGGCTGCTTCCGAGAGGCGCTGACGGAAATGCCCAGTTTTCAGTGAGCCCGAGAGGCCACCGCCCCGGCTGGACCGGAGGGTGACCATGAGGTGACATTGGCGCCTGGCCTCCCTCCCATCTGGGGAGGGGTCCGCTCTGGGGGCTGCTGGGAAGAGGGTTGGCCCCCCGCTCAGCTGCCGCTCCCTCCTGGGCCAGCCCCAGGCTGGCTGGACGTGGCTGGGGCGCAGGGACAGAGCGCCCAGACCAACAAAGGGCCTTTCTCTGCGCCTGGGAACGGCTGGCTTTCGTTAAGTTGGGAGGGGGTTGTCTGGCTGCTAGTGACCCCACCCCCTCCCGCATCACCTCCTGGGGAGAGACCCTGGCCGTCACCCCGTCAGGGAGGCCAGGCAGGTATGACAGAGTCCCCTCCACAGTTAGCCTGGTCCCAGTTGGGCTTTATTGCTCCCCCACCTTCCCAA
Organism: Pipistrellus kuhlii; assembly: GCF_014108245.1. NCBI lineage: Eukaryota > Metazoa > Chordata > Mammalia > Chiroptera > Vespertilionidae > Pipistrellus > Pipistrellus kuhlii. Next base: position 1,093,048 of record NW_023425520.1, on the reverse strand, counting down.
CCTCCAGCTGGGAGTGGGGAGTCCAGGAGGATGAGGGCCAGTGCTCAGGAGGGGGATGTGGTCACTCTGGGGCCACCGAGGTGGAATGGGGTCCCCGCCCGTGTTCCTGAGGGGCCTGGGCTGGGACAGCAAGGGCAGGTCCCCCCTGACTTTTGGAATCCCTTCCCGGGCTGCCCTCCCTCAGCCTCTCGCCCCAATTCGAGGCGCGCCTTTCCCAGGAATAGGCGGAGGGGCTGCGCAGGCCGCTAAGGCTCATCTTTTTGGCAGCAGCCTGGTTGCCAAGGGTTACCAGAGCTGGCTCTGGCTGTCTCTATGACAACTGGAGTTGCTCCAGTCCCCTCAGCCTCTGGAAAGGGGGCGGGACTTGGCCTGACAGCCCCGCCCCTGAGGAGCTTGAGGCCCCGCCCCACCCTGGACCCCAGAGTGAGATTCCTCAGCACCTCGTCATTGCATGTCCCCACCTTCCTCATGTCCTCCCCCAAATACCCACTCCATCTTCCCCAGACCCTGGTTCCTCTCTAGTCTCCCCAAATTCCTCCCCGGAGGCACCCTCTCCCTCACATTTCTGCCCCGTGAGGCTCTCTTGCGGTTCCAGCACTCCACGGCCCCCCCCCCCCCCCCCCCGCCCGTGTCCCGTATTCCCCTCCGTGTTCTCTTACAGGCTCACAGCCTCGGTCCCGCCACGTCTTTTCCTTAACCCCCTCCTGTTTGTCATACCCCCAGGTCCCCGTTACCCACAAGCTGCTTACTCCCCTGTGCAGACCCCGCTGACCTCCCTTGCTTTATGCTCACACTCCCCTCTCCGGGCCCTCAAGCTACACTCACATTCCCCTCCGGCCCCCGTCACTCCTCTCTGCACACCTCAGCCAGACAGCTGGGCACTAAGTTTAGCTCTTGGCAGGCACACGTGGGCTCTGGTTACTCCAGGCGGCTGTGGGCATCCAGTGGCCCCTCCCCAGCTCTGCCCAGCCCGGGGAATCCCTGGGCCTCGGCCCCCCCCCCCACCCCAAAGGAATGGCTCCTGCTCTGATGGCCCCCGTCTTCTCCCCCACAGCCCCTGGCCAAGCGGTGCCGCCTGCAGCCCAGAGATGCCGCCAAGATGCCCGAGAGCGCCTGGAAGTTCCTCTTCTATCTGGGCACCTGGAGCTACAGTGCCTACCTGCTCTTTGGCACCGACTACCCCTTCTTCCACGACCCGCCCTCGGTCTTCTACGGTGGGTCCCCAGCGGGGTGAACGCAGAGGAGAAGGCACGTGGGGAGCTGGCACTCTCAGCATCCCGTTCTGGGTGTCCGCCCCAGACCAGGGTGATCGGGGGCCCTGGGGACATGAAAGGGGCACCTGCACGTCTTACGGCTCAGGGCGGCATCCCAGAGGAGGTGACCCCTTTGTGGGCCCAGGTGGGCACTCCAGGTGTCAGGAACAGCACATGCAAAGGCCCTGGGGCATACACAAGCGTGGTGCGAGAGAAAGGCAGGAAGGCAGCAGAAGTTCGAGTGTATTCTAAATGGGATAGTTTGTGGATTATAAAAAGCTTCCTCTGGCTGCCAGATGGAGGCAGCAATTTTACTCTTTTCTGTTTGTTTTGTTTTTTTTGAGTGAGCGAGAGGAAGAGAAAGAGAGGCATCGATTCATTGTTCCACTTATTATGCATTCATTCGTTGATTCTTTTATTTTTTTTATTTAGTTTTTTATTGATTTTGTACAGAGAGGAAGGGAGAGAGATAGAGAGTTAGAAACATCGATGAGAGAGAGTCATCGATCAGCTGCCTCTTGCACACCCCCTACTGGGGATATGCCCGCAACCAAGGTACATGCCCTTGACCGGAATCGAACCCGGGACCCTTCAGTCCCCAAGCCGACGCTCTATCCATTGAGCCAAACCGGTTTTGGCCATTCGTTGATTCTTGTATGTTCCCTGACTAGGGGTTAAACCTTCTACCTTGGCATAGCAGGACAGTGCTCTAACCACTGAACTACCTGGCCAGGGCTGAGAGAGCCAAGTCTTGGGTGAGGATGGTAGCAAGGTCTAGGGTGGAAGGGAGGGACCAGTGTGGTTCAGACCAGCTTGGCAAAGGGACAGAGACGGTGAGAAGTGGCTGCACCGTGGATTGGGTTCGATGTGGGGGTGGTCAAGGACTGAGCTCTGGGTGGGATGGACAGGAGGGTGTCTGCAGTGTCCTCTGTCACCAAGCAGGCCAGGATGGGAAATGCGGCCGGTGATGGGGGGAGGGTGCCCGGTGGCACCATAGGAGGGCCCGGCATGGAGCTCCTGCGTTGCAGGGTCCTGGTAACAAGCTCTGGGTTTCCCCGGCGCCCGGCCGTCTTCACGGGACTGTGCGGCCCGCCTGGCCGTTTTCCTGGGAGCCTTTCCCACGTGGTAAGTTTCTAGAGGAGGAGTGTTCGCTGTCATTCAGTGTCCCTTTATGCAAATGAGCCATAACTGAACTCTGAAAATGTCAGGCATGGGCGTTGCCTCTGGCTTCTTGTAAAACATGCTGCAGCCCCCTGCTTGTAAGTTAACTGCCTCTTCGAAGGCTCATTCTTTGAGAACCAGCTGTGTGCCAGGCTGTGAGCAGGTCAGAGCAAGCCCCCCGACAGACGGTGACAGAAAACCTGCCTCCAGCAATCAGTGCTCACGAGAACGCTTTGGGGAGCGTGGGGTGTCTGAGGGGAGCGCAGGTTCTACTGCAGCAGGGATAGCGGCTTTTGAGCGAGGGCCCGGAGGGCCTGAGGCAGGCGGGAAGCACATTCCTGGTGCGTCAGGAGCAGAGCAGCTCCCCTGGCCAGGCCAGGGGCAGGAGGGCAGAAAGGGTATTTACCATGGGGCTGTGAGCAGAGAAGGGGGCTCCAACCAGGACAGGCCTGGGCAGAGGAGAGAAGTTGATTTGAAAATGTTTTAGTCTGGCCGGTGTGGCTCAGTGGTTGAGCGTCAGCCTGTGAACCAGGAGGTCATAGTTCAACTCCTGGTCAAGGCAAATGCCCAGGTGTTGGGCTCGATCCCCAGTAGGGGGCGTGCAGGAGGCAGCCTATTGAAGATTCTGTCATCATTGATGTTTCTATCTCTTTCTCTCCCTTCCTCTCTCTCGGAAATCAATAAAAACATGTGTTTTTAAAAGAAAAATGTTTTGAAGGCCGAGCTGGTAGGATTTGCTGCCAAACCAGAGGAGGGTCTGGGCTCCTCAGTGAAATGGGGGGTCAGTAGGGTTGGGTCTAGGGGTGACCGGGAGCTGGGTTTGGGAAGCCCAAGGCCCTGATATTGGAGGTGGGAGAGGGGGTGACATGAAGTACCCAGGGCAACAGGTGGGACGTGTGGAGAGGAGGCTGGGGTCCGTGGACAGCCGCCCTCCATCATGTGGGGAGGGGCAGGTGAAGTCAGGACGGTGAATTATATGCCTGCTCCCCCCTGCCTCATACTTGGGGCCCGAGGCTGGATGCTCACCCACTGTGAGTCTTCCCGGTGGAAGAGGTGGAAGGCTCTTTCCTACCACTCTGTGCATCGAGGCTCTGCACGCTGTCCTTGTGAAGAGGGACAGGCGTCTGGCAGGTGTGGGGAGCGGGGTGGGGGTGGGGGTGGGGCCCTCCAGCTGCAGCATTCCCGGTTTGCTGTCAAACTTTTCGAAGCCCCTGGATGTGTTAGAGTCGGGGAGATGAGATCTGATTTCGTGGGGAGTTTTGCTTTCTTTTATCGGGTAAAATGCTCGAAACATAACAGTAACCGTTTTGGCTGGACACAAAAAGGTAAGTACTGTGAGTGCATCCATAAGAGGTCCCAGAGGAGTCAGGTCCCAGAGGAGATAGGGCCTGGGAGAGGGGCGGGGCGGGGGTATTCAACAAGGACAGTTCAGTTTTGCAGCAGCAGAGGGTTCTGGGAAGGATAGCAGCAGAGGGTTCTGGGAAGGATAGCAGCAGAGAGTTCTGGGAAGGAGAGCAGCAGAGGGTTCTGGGAAGGACGGTGGGGATGTGAATGTGCCTGATGCTGCAGGACTTAAAGTGCACGTGGACCGTCTGCTTGTGGCTTCTTTCACTCAGCAGCGTGTTGTTTTGTTTTTATATATTTTAAAAAAATATTTTTTTATTGATTTCAGAGAGGAAGGGAGAGGGAGAGGGAGAGAAACATCAATGAGAGAGAATCATCGATTGGCTGCCTCCTGCACGGCCCCCCACTGGGGATCGAGCCTGCAACCCGGGCATGTGCCCTTGGCTAGAATCGAACCTGGGACCCCTTAGTCCACAGGCTGCCACCCTGTCCACTGAGCCAAACCAGCCAGGGCTCGGCATCGTGTTTTCTGGGTTCATCCACGCAGTGTGTCAGCGGGTCTGTCTTTTTTATGGCTGAGTGATATTCCACGTGTGGAAGGACCACATTTTGCCTGTCCTTTATCTGTTAATGGGTTCTTTCCACTTTCTGGCAACTGTGACTAGTGCTGCTGTGAATATGCACGTCTGAATGCCTGTGTGAGTCCGTGTTCATTCCCTTGAGCACACGCCTAGGAGTGGAATTGCTGGGCAGCGGGGTCTGTGTTTTCACAGCCTGTGAGCCCCCATGGGGACACTCAGAGGCCAGGAGGCGCTGGGGCAGTGCTGGTGCCTGGACCAGAGTAGGGGCAGTGGGGGTCGGGGCAGTGAGCTAAGACATGGGCCGAAGAGGCCCCGATGGGGATCTGTGTGGATCTCCTTTACAGGAGAGGCCGGAGCACAGACGAAGAGTCGTCTTGAGCAGGGGCCTGGGTGGAGCCTAGGAAACTGAAGGCTCCAGGGGGGGTCACTGAGTTAGGGGTGGGCAGAGGAGGAGCGCCCAGTGAGCAGAGAGGCCCGGCGGTGGGCAGAGAAGAAAACGGGGGGTCAGCGTTGCCAAGAAGGGGTGAGGCCTGGGTGAAGGTGGCACAATGCCAGGAGTGAAGGAGGCGGCAGGCGGCGGGGAGAGGAGGCTGGGACCCGCCTGGGGAGAGCCGTCTTCCTTGGCAGCAGCAGGGTCTGTGACTTCTGCTGCAGCTGCTGTGCCAGCGCCAGGAGGTGGGCAGCAGCCTCCATCCGTCCTCCATCCGGTTGGTAATTGCTGGGGGCCGGGGCGGCTAGAATGGGAGCGTACTCGCTGGCTGGAGGTGCCTGGTAATTAAGAGAAAATGGGCAGAGACCGGTTTGGCTCAGTGGATAGCGTCAGCCTGCTGACTGAAGGGTCCCGGGTTCGATTCCAGTCAGGGGCATGTACCTAGGTTGCGGGCACATCCCCATTGGGGGATGTGCAGGAGGCAGCTGATCGATGTTTCTCTCTCATCAATGTTTCTAGCTCTCTATCCCTCTCCCTTCCTCTCTGTAAAAAATCAATACAATATATTTAAAAAGAGAGAGAGAGAGAGAGAAGGCAGGAAGGGCAACCAGGGCAGAGTCAGAAATCCTGCAAGGGATGGATTCCCGGGATAGGAGCTTCTATAGAACTGAATCCGCTCCAGAAGGGAATGCTCATTAACGAAAGGTAGCTGGTAGAGAACAGGGGATGGAAAGCCAGTGGCCGGTGCGACTGCAGAGACACGGGGGGACTCATGCCTGGCCCGAGAGGTGTGGGGGTCACTCGTGTGGAGGCCCTGCAGGCCCCCGATGACCGGCCCGGCTCTCCCCAGACTGGACGCCGGGCATGGCGGTGCCCCGGGACATCGCGGCCGCCTACCTGCTGCAGGGCAGCTTCTACGGCCACTCCATCTACGCCACGCTCTACATGGACGCCTGGCGCAAGGACTCGGTGGTCATGCTCGTCCACCACGTGGTCACCCTGGTCCTCATCGTCTCCTCCTACGCCTTCCGGTGAGTCCGGGTGGGGAGGGCACTGCGCGAGCAAGGGGGGCAGCTGGCCCAGGGCAGAGCTCGTGCCTGGGGGAGGGGGATGGAGGGGAGGCATGAGGTGTTCATGGCGGAGGGTTCCAGAGAGATCCAGAGGGATGGGGTGGAAAAGGTGCAGGGAGGCCTGCCCCATTCACCCCCCCACCCCCACCCCCACCCGGATGGCACCCTGGACCAGGTCACATAGCAAGTGTTTCCTGAACCCCTGCCATGTGGCAGGTGCTGCTGGGAGCACAGCCACTAACAGATAAACCTGAAGGCTGAGAGCCCACACCTGCTCCGATCCCATCCAAACTGCGACCTGCGATTGTTTTCACATCCACCCCTGTCAGAGGCAAAGGGACACACATATCTCCCCAGGCCTTCGCTACATCATCACATGTTGAAATAACAGTATTTTGGGTATACTGAGCTAACTAGGACATTATTTTATTTTCTTTTTTAATATGTTTTATTGATTTTTTACAGAGAGGAAGGGAGAGGGATAGAAAGCTAGAAACATGGATAAGAGAGAAACATCGATCAGCTGCCTCTTGCACACCCCCCACTGGGGATGTGCCCACAACCAAGGTACATGCCCTTGACAGGAATCGAACCCGGGACCTTTCAGTCCTCAGGCCGACCCTCTATCCACTGAGCCAAACCGGTTTCGGCTAGAACATATTATTTTAATTTTTCTTTCTTTTTTTAACATGAGTGATAGGATATCTATTAATAAATGAGGTCTATACTCTTTTTTTCTTTTTTAATATATCTTACTGATTTTTTACAGAGAGGAAGGGAGAAGGATAGAGAGTTAGCAATATTGATGAGAGCCGAAACCGGTTTGGCTCAATGGATAGAGCGTCGGCTGAAAGGTCCTGGGTTCGATTCACTGCTCCAGCTGCGCCTTCCAATATAGTAGCCACTGATTACAAGTGGCTACTTCAACTTTAATTAAGCTTAAATAAAATCACACATTCTGCCCCTAGCCGGTTTGGCCTTAGTGGGTAAAGCTCCGGCCTGCAGCCCAAAGAATCCCGGGTTCGATTCCGGTCAAGGGCATGTAGCTTGGTTGCAGGCTCCTCCCTGGCCCAGGACACAAGGACACGTGCAGGAGGCAACCAACTGATGTGTTTCTCTCACATCGATGTTCCTCTCTGTCCTTCCCTCTCTCTCCCACTCCCCCTTAAAAAAAAAAATAAATGGAAAAATATCCTCGGGTGAGGATTAACAAAAACGACAAAAAATCACACATCTGCCGAAAGTGGTTTGGCTCAGTGGATAGAGCGTCCGTTGGCCTGCAGACTGAAAAGTCCGGGGTTCGATTCCAGTCAAGGGCATGTACCTTAGTTGCGGGCACATCCCCAGTAGGGGGTGTGCAAGAGGCAGCTGGTCGATGATTCTCTCTCATCAGTGTTTCTAACTCTCCCTCTCTCCTCCTCTCTGTAAAAAATCAATAAAATATATATTTTTTAAAAATCACACATCTGTCCCTCAGGCACACCACCCACATTTCAGCTGCTCCGTGGCCACATCTGGCTGGTAGCTCCCATGTAGATAATGCAGGTATAGAACATTCCCATTGTTCTAGAAAGTTCTCAGCACTGCTCTGGAGGATAAAATCAGATAACAGGCCCCACCTCTCAGAAAAGGAAAACGAAAGAAAGAAAAGACTAATTTGTTTGCAGGTATTAACTATGGAGAAAAATCAAGTCCGAAGGTAAGGACTGCAGGGATGGTGAGGTGTAGGTGGGAGGGAGGGGGGTGACAGGTGAGAGAGAGAGGAGGTGAGGAAAGGCTCTGCCAGCACCGGGAGGCACGTGTCGGGTGCTGGGAGCAGGAAGGCCAGGTGGGGACAGAGACATGGCCCCGTGCAGGCTGAGCTCAGGACTCTTGGCTCAGGCAGTGGGAAGGGGGACAGCTCTCCGACTCCCTTAGCCCCTGGTGGGCACCTGCAGCCCACAGCCAAGCTCAGGTAAACCCCATAGACCTGGGAGTGTCGGCCAGTGTAGGGATCAGGACACAGAAGGCCCTGGCCTGTGGGGTCAGCGTCATGGTGGGTCAGAGGTCACAGGAATGAGGATTAGAGAAAGGACTTCCAGGCTGGCTGTGGGCCTCCTGGGCAGCGAGGTGGGGACCCAGGCGGACGGTCCCCTGAGCACAGTCTGGGTGCTGCCGCCGACCTGGCCCTTTGGGGGTTGGGCAGGGCTGGTGAGCCAGAGGGGTGGCTCCGAAAGGCAGGAAAGGGGTGCCCTGGGCCTGCCTTGGGGTCCTCAGTGCAGGGATTTGGACCCTGTGTGACCTGCCCTCTCCTCTCTCCGGCCCGGCTCCTCTCAGGTACCACAACGTGGGCATCCTGGTGCTCTTCCTGCACGACATCAGCGACGTGCAGCTGGAGTTCACCAAGCTCAACGTCTACTTCAAGTCCCGGGGGGGCTCCCACCACCCTCTGCACGCCCTGGCCGCCGACCTGGGCTGCCTCAGCTTCAGCCTCAGCTGGTGAGCGCCGGAGGGCGGGGCGGGGCCTGGCGGGGATGGGGCGGGGCCTGGCGGGGATGGGGCGAGGCCTGGCGGGGATGGGGCGGGGCCTGGCGGGATGGGGCGGGGCCTGGCGGGATGGGGCGGGGCCTGGCGGGATGGGGCGGGGCCTGGCGGGATGGGGCGGGGCCTGGCGGGGATGGGGCGGTGAACGGACTGGGCAGGGGCGTGGTTGGCAGGAGCAGAGAGAAGGGTGGGGCAGCCGGGCGAGGAGGGTGAGGACGAGCAGGGACAGATGGATGAGGCCAGATGGCATCGGACAGAGACAGAGATGGCGGGGCCACCCCCGCCCTCCCGCCCTCTCTTGCCCTCGGCTTCCCCGGCCCGTTCTCCCCTCCCCAGGTTCTGGTTCCGCCTCTACTGGTTCCCACTGAAGGTCCTGTACGCCACGTGCCACTGCAGCCTGCGCTCCGTGCCCGACATCCCCTTCTACTTCTTCTTCAACGCGCTCCTGCTGCTGCTCACCGCCATGAACCTCTACTGGTTCCTGGTGAGTCGGCTCCGTCCTCCTCCGCCGGCAGCCCTGCCCCCCGGGGCGGGCACGTGGGGACCAGCCGCGCCGGGGCCCGCGGCAGCGGTGCGTGGCCCTCCGAGGGCAGCTCTTCTTACCGCGTCTCCCCCCTCCCCCCCCACAGTACATCGTGGCGTTTGCTGCCAAGGTGCTGACCGGCCAGGTTCGGGAGCTGAAGGACGTGCGGGAATACGACGCAGCGGAGGCCCCGGGCCCCAAGCCCAGCAAAGCTGAGTGAGTCTGGAGGGGCTGCCGCCCCGTCCGTTCCTTCGGTCACACCGTCCGCTGAGCGCGCACTGGGGCCGGCCTGGAGACACAGCGGCCGCGAGGCTGTGGCAGACGCTGCCCCGGAGTCTGCGTCCAGAACAGACTGCAGTGAGGCGTGGGGGACGTGGTGATGGCGGTAGATGCTGAAAGGATAGATACCGAGGAGGAGAAAGGGAGGTCAGGAGTGAGGGGCAAGCACCAGGGCGCCAGGAGTGGAGCCGTGAGGGCCAAGCCAGGGGGCCCGTGGGTGGGAAGGAGCAGCCATTGGCCAGGCAGGAGGTGGGGCTCCCCATGCTGCTGCTCCCTGGCCCCCTGAGTACCGAGCGGGAGACGGCCCAGGGTGGGTGCTAGGGAAGGAGAGAAGAGGTCAGGCATCCTGGAGGCGGGACCCCGGGGCTGTCAGCCCTGGGATTGAGCCCCGGCCTGCGGGGCCCCAGGTTTGTGAGATAAGCAGGGCCCGGTGCGCAGCGCCCAGAGGCAGCCTGAGGGTATCGGAGCAGCTGGGAGGTCAGGTGCTGACAGAGCAGACCTCCAATCAGCCTCCGGAGGGAGTGGTGGCGTGGGGAAGCAGAGGGCTCCTGTCGAGGAGGTGGTAGGGGTGGGAGATCAGTGAGGCCTCAGCAGGAGTCTGACTGACCCTCCGAGGCGTCGGACACAGCAGAGAGGAGCAGAGGTTTTCAAATCTACGTGACAGACGGGAGACGAGAAGCAGAGGCCGGGGTATTGCTCGATCGGAGCACGGGACCCAGGGAGGCCCTCAGGGCCGGTTCCAACAGAGAAGCACTTTGTGCGGCCACCATGGGCCACAGGCGGGGGCACCCAGGCCAGCAGCCAGCGCCCAGGGTGCGGAGGGGTCGGACGGGCGGACGGAGATCGTGGACACGAGAGGGCTGCGGCCCCAGTGGTTAGATCCCAGCTCCGTGGCAGCACTGACCAGACTTGCCTTGGGCGTAGGTGAAACCGAGATAGAAGAACCCAAGGTGACCCAAGACTTTGGCTTGGGCTGCCGTTTACCGAAATGCCACTTGCCAGCCAGGGCTCTGCAAGCCAGTGGGGTGGGGAAGGCAGTCCTTGGGGGCGTCTGACTGTCCATGTCCAGGGATCCTGAGTCAGGAATTCTGCTGGGAGATCAGTGAGGCCTCAGCAGGAGTCTGACTGGCCCTCAGAGGCGTCCGGACACAGCAGGGGGGGGGCGGGGGTGATCCTGCTCGGCCAAATCTGAAAACCTGAAAGCTCTTCCTGCCGCAGAGCAGGAAGCATCCGTTGGAGAGTCCTTGTGAGTGCAGAGCCCACGGCCGTACCCCAGCCTCGCCTGGTGCTCCCTGCTCTGTCTTCCTGAGAGCGTCTGTCCGTCTGTCCGGCCGGAATGCGGGCTGAGGGCCTGTACCTGCTGGCATGCCCTCTAGGGGAGCAGAGTATGAACTGCACCGAGAGGTCAGGCTGTGCTGGGGGACACGGTGCACGGCCAGGGCCGTGGGCAGCGCCAGCGACCTGGGTTCCCCAGGATGGCCAGAGCCGGCACAGCCCGGTGTAGAGACGGGGTGGTCGGGATGCCCCAGACTGTCAGGTCGTGGGAAACAAGGAGACTGCAGACCTGTCCCGCACGAGGCGGGATCCCGGACAGAAAGAGGACGGCCTCGAGATCGGGCCGCCTGCAGCGTCCCGCACCGGCTGCTCAGCGGTGACGCCGGAGGCTGGTCAGGGCTCCACTCGAGTTCTCTGGACTGTCCCTGCAACCTTTCTGCAAATCAAAATCATTCTAAAATAAAAGGTTTATTCAAAAAATAAAAGGCAGAGTGACCTTCAAAACAGCACTGGATGTCACGTTACTTTCCTGGGGCGGCTGGACCCCCGTGCGGCAGACGGGGCGGCTTAAACGGAGAAACTTGCTCGCTCACGTTTCTGGAGGACGCCCGCTCTCCCTCCGAAGGCCGGGAGGGTCCTTCCTGCCTCTGCCGGCTCCGGGGGCTCCGGGGGCTCCTTGGCTTGTGGCTGCATCACTCCAACCACTGCCTCTTTCTTCACGTAGCCTTCTCCTCTCCTGATGGTCTGTTCAACATCACTTAATTACATCGGCAAAGGCTCTTTTCCCAAATAAAGCCACACTCACAGGTTCCGCCCTTCAGCCCGCCAAAGCTGTCAGGGCTCACATGATCAGAAAGCTGAAGAGAGAATCAGTAAGCTAAAAGCTGTGAAGAAATTACCCAGAAGCAGCAAAAACAGATGGCAGCTATGGCAGCTAGGATTTTAAGGATGACCTGGCCTAGCTGGATTCTAATAGACGGGTGGGGAGACAATACGAGAGACATCATGCTGAGAATGTTCCAGAAAGTGGCAGACATCCGTCGTAAGCAGGATGAGCAGAAAGGAAGAGACGGCCTGTGACACAGACTAACAACGGATGCTAGATGTCTATGGAGTCAAGTGTCACCTCAAATGCTAAGACGAAATAACAAGCAACGAGGAATTTCATACACAATTTTAAAAAGTATTACTCAAGCCCTGGATGGTGTTCCCAGTGGTTAGAGCTGCCCACACACTGGAGAGTTGTGGGTTTGATTCCCTATCGGGGCACCTACCTGATTCTTGGCTGGGGAACATGTGGGAGGTGGTCAATCCATCTCCCTCCCCCTCCTTCTTTCCTTCCTTTCACCCTCTGGAAAAAACAACAGAAAAATATCCTCAGGTGAGGATTAACGACAACAAAACACACACACAAAAAAGAAGTTACTTAAGAGACAAGAAAACACTAAGAAAATTGTATTTCAGAAAACTCTCTCAAGAAGCAGATCAGCAGAGAAACTGATACATATTTGGATAAACATTTTAATTCCCTAATTTGAGAGAGATAAAATAATTAGAACTTGCCCTAACCGGTTTGGCTCAGTGGATAGAGCATTGGTCTGAGGACTGAAGGGTCCCAGGTTCGATTCCGGTCAAGGGCATGTACCTTGGTTGCGGGCACATCCCCAGTAGGGGGTGTGCAAGAGGCAGCTGATCGATGACTCTCTCTCATTGATGTTTCTAACTCTCTATATCTCTCCCTTTCTCTCTGTACAAAAATAATAAAATATATTAAAATAAATAAATAAATAAATAAATAAATAAAAGTTAAAAGACTTCAAGGTACATAAAAGTTGCAAGTGAAAAAGGACAAGAAGAGAAATTTGGGTGTGATTCTTGATCTGGAATGTTCCACATGACGCAGTCCTGAACCTTGGGATGATGGGACCCCGAGAGGTACAGTTCATGCTTTGTGCTCCTCACCCAGCAGCTCAGAAGCAGGTGAACAGATGTTCTTTCTTAACCCTGGCACATTTCTCAGAATTGACCTCAGCGAGCCACAGAGCAATTGCTTAGAAACCAGGATCATACAGATAAACAAAATAAACAGGATCACATACAAACAAAAACTCAGGTTTGAAAACTAAGACCCTGACAACAGAATCACTTTGAAGTAACGCAGGGAACAAACCTTATGGCACTTGAGCAGCACTGATCCCTTCCTCTGCCAGCCCCTTCCTCTCTTCACTCCTCCCTCCCTCCGTTCTCTCTCCCGATTCACTCCACAGCTGGGCCACTGTTCATCTGGTAGACCATCCTCCCGAACCGATTCAGCCTCCTGCCCCCTCCCTGCCCTGGTCATAATCTGGCACCTTGGTCTGAAGGGCATCATCCTCAGGGCGGCCGGGACTGCCATCCACCAAGGCCCTCGCCCCATCCAGGGTGTGGACCTACAGCTGACACCTGGCTGCTCTGTACATCCAGTTCTCAGCTCGGCCCCCCGCGCCGATGAGCTGGGACTCTCCCTGCTGCACCAATAATGGGCCAGAGGGTCCTTGGTGATGCCCACACTGCGCCAGCATGCCTGTTCTTCCTTGGTTCTCCCTTATCCTCAACCGTCACCCGCCATCACCATCATCCCTGGCTGACAAGCTGGCCTGCGTTCCCCCAGGAAGCAGGAGTGGCTGGAGAGCCACCGTGCCCCGCTGGCTGCTTCAGGGCCTGCTCCATCTCCCTCCAAGGCCCCCACCAGGCCGGGACCCCAGCCTCTTGCTGTTCAGGACACTCTGACTCAGGAGAGAGGCCTTCCTTCCCCAGCCTCTGCCCCAGCGCCCACCAGCCTCCCTGGCAGCAGAGCCCTCCATCCCACACCCACCCACTCCCTGAGACTCCTGTGTGGCTCCAGCAAGGCCTTCTCGGTGCTAAATCCAGGGTCACCTACCCCCTCCTCCTCCTCCCCCCTCCTCCTCCTCCCCCCTCCTCCTCCTTCTCCTCCTCCTCCTCCTCTTCTTCCTCCTCCTCCTCTTCTTCCTCCTCCTCTTCCTCCTCCTCCTCTTCTTCCTCCTCTTCCTCCTCCTCCTCCTCTTCTTCCTCCTCCTCTTCTCCTCCTCCTCCTCCTCCTTCTTTTGAAAGCTATTGAGACAGAATTCACACACCATACAATTTGCCCATTCACCCTGTATAATTAAATGGTTTAGCCCCTTTGCGGAGTTGTGCAACCATTACCACAGCCAGTTTTAGAACATTTTCATCACCCCCAAAGAAGCCTTACTCTGATCCCAGGACCCCCTTAAGCATGCGTCAGTCTACTCTGCTTTTTTTTTTTTTTAATTAAGAATTAGTATTTATTGAACAAGAAACAACAGATCTTGAAAACAAATATGATGGATGACATTTTAAACCTGCACCAGAAATAATGGGGGCAAGTCAAGAGCAAATTGTTAATATGATATTGAGTGGACTTCTCCAAAATTAGGTAAAATGTTCAGAATGTATGAACTGAAAGTTATCGTGTGATAAATGCAGAAATTCCAACATGTGACCAGCTGTTGGTCGAGAGCAGAAAATAGAGCGGAGGGGAAATAATAATGAATGCTACAGACTTTACTTTCTTTTTTAATATATTTTATTGGTTTTTTTTACAGAGAGGAGGGGAGAGGGAGAGAGAGTTATCAATAGAAACATTGATGAGAGAGAAACATCGATCAGCTGCTTCCTGCATACCCTGCACTGGGGATGTGCCTGCAATCAAGGAACATGCCCTTGACCGGAATTGAACCCAGGACCTTTCATTCTGTAGGCCGACACTATCCACTGAGCCAAACCAGTTAAAGCTACACACTTTTCTTAAAAAAAAAAAAATTATATATATATATATATATATATATATATATATATATATATATATATATATATATATAATTGATTTCAGAAAGGTAGGGAGAGGGAGATACAAACATCAATGATGAGAGTCATTGATCGGCTGCCTCCTATACGCCCCTATTGGAGATCGAGCCCACAACCCAGGCATGTGCCCTGACGGGGAATTGAATCGTGACCTCCTGGCTCAGAGGTTGATGCTCAACCACTGAGCCACACTGGCCAGGCCCCACTTTTCAGTGGCAGAACAGTTCCTAAACATGAGACTGTACTTGCTACTCAATCTGGCGCTAAAGTTCTAAGTATTCTTTCAAGTCACTTGAAATGTGTCAGGCGAGTCTTTCTGCTCAGGCCTTCCCGCTGGGCACCGTCACCTCGTCCTGGCCCGGCTGCAGGGGAGAGTTCAGGAGCTGACAGATTCAGCAGGCCGGCTGCCTCGAGCCCGCGGTTCCCAGGCAGCAGTGGGACTTCTTCTGCAACATCGGAGTCTTCACCGCTGGCTCCACCAGGAAAGCCACTGAGAGGACCTAGTCACAGCAGACAGACCAGCGGGATGGGGGGCCCCACGGTGTAATCTGCTGATGTGGCACCGGGGGAGTCTGTCACCCAGATCGATCGAGAGCTGGTCACTGGACTCCGAGGCCAAGAAAGAAGCCCCTGTTGGTTAGCGCACGCCGCTGTGGTCCCCGGCCAGTGCCGGCACTCTGGAAGGTAGAAGCCGGTCTCCGTTCCTGCTGGACCTGAGCTTTATGGGAGTTGAAGTTCCTTTCTTCACAAGAGAAACTGTTAAATTCAGTCGCGGGCCTGGGCTTCTGGCACTGCAGAAGCACGATTTCTCCCCTTCGGCGGGCTTGGAGGGAAGGTTTAGGTAAATATCCATCTCTTCTGAGTCTCTTTGGCCAACACGCAGCCCAAGTAAGAGGAGGGAAAGGAATTCAGGGCTCATGCTGATGCTGACACTTGACCCAAGGACCCGGCTTCAGGAGGGGTTTTAAACCACAGGAGGAAGGAACGCTTGATGTGGGTGGTGGTATCTTTGCTCTTTTTTTTTGGAAAAAAAAAAAAATTATGAGTCTATTAGAGCCCAACTGATGACATATGCCAGGAAGCAAGTTATCCAGTGCCCCTCTGCTCCCCATCCTTGATGTTCTTCACTCGACCTCTTGCTTCCTGCCTGGTCTCTGGCCGCTCCCTCCCCAAGAGCCCTTTTTCACTTAACCCACCCCAACTTCCAAGCTCCTCTGCCGGCTCCCAGTGCGCCCTGGAGCACCATTCTGTCTCCAGTGTCTGCCTGTCCGTCCTTTAGACAAGCAGAAGGAGGTTCTTCTAAAATTTCCCAAATCAACCCCAGGCCCACGACCTCCCCCGAACGTTGGTCTATCACCGGTGAGGGCAACTCGGGGAAAACCTGGGAAGCTCCAGGAAGCCCCTCGCTCCCCTTTTCCTCCTGCTTCTCCAGGAAACATCCGGGATCCATCGCAGTGACTGGCTGTGCTCATGCCCCACCTCCCTCCCTCGCCTGACTTTCCCCACAGGGTGCGCTGAAGCCGGAAAGTCTAACTCTGATACCTACAGAGGCAATGACCCCTCCTCTCCAAAAAATTACATTGTTTTTGATGAAGGAGGGAGGGGCACTTAATCACCAGGAAAGCTCTGGTGAAACGGCATGGGGCAGAGGCATTAACGTACTATCGCCCTACCCAGTTTGGCTCAGTGGATAGAGTGTGGGCCAGCGAACTTGAAAGGACCCAGGTTCGATTCCAGTCAAGGCCACACGCCCTGGTTGTGGGCTTGATCCCCAGCAGGGGGTATGCAGGAGGCAGCCAATCAATGATTCTCTCGCATCATTGATGCTTCTCTCACTCCCTGTCTTTCCCTCTCTGAAATCAATAGAAGTGTTTTTTTAAGTGCTATAAAAGTACAGGAATTAAAAATGTGGGGGAACACAGCCAAATCATTACCCTTGAGGTCACCAGGAGGGAAGGGAGGACTGTTGGAACACGGCGGGACACTCGGTGACCATCTGGAGAGTATCTCGCATCAGTTCCCAGGCAAACGCCAGTGGCTCAAAGATGTGGACGTAGAAAGTGGAAACAGTGAACTCCGACCAGAGTCAGAAACGGACACTGTCATCTGGCAACTGGACTGTGTGTTGGAAGAGTCCAGAAGCCAGGAGCCTCCTGCGTGTCTAAAGGACGACAGGCAAAACCGGAAACGACAGGCGCACGGAGACCCACGTCGGCCTTATCTCTGACTTCACAGATAAAGGGCTCCTGCGGGCTCAGCGAGAGAAAGGGCAGTGACCGCAGGAAAAGCAATGAGGACAGGGTGGGGGCCCCCAGGAAGGGACGGCCAGGAGTTCCGGCCCAAGGGAAGGAAGGATTAAAGGGAACAAAACTATCATCTCCAGGAAAGTCTTCGTTCTTATGGAAGAGAGTGTCTGCTAGTGTCTATAAGATTATATCCCAGGATGTCTAGATCATGAGAACATATTATTGGTTCAAAAAATGTAATACGTTCAGCTGGTGTGGCTCGGCGGTTGAACGTTGACCCATGAACCAGGAGGTCATAGTTTAGTTCCCGGTCAGGGCACATGCCTAGGGTTGTGGGCTCAGTCCCCAGTAGAGGGCATGCAAGAGGCAGCTGATCAATGATTCTCATCACTGATGTTTCTCTCTCTCTCTCCCTCTCCCTTCCTCTCTGAAATAAGAAATAAAAACATGGAATGAAAATAAGGGCTGCAGCAGTGTAGACAGGTGGTGGATGGAGAGGGACAGGGCAGAGAAGCCTGTCCAGTGGGGCTATGAGCCAGCCAGCGCCGCTGGAGCAGGCAAGCCTGCTTGGAGGGCGGCAGAGGCCTCCGCAGGCCTGCGTTTCCGAGGGGAGGAGGATGAGGAGCAGTGTTGATTGGGGTTGAGGAGGAGGGAGCATGTCAGGCAGAGGGAGTAGGTGGGATTTGCTCTCTTGTGGTGGCCAGGGCCTGGGGTGGGAAGGAAAGGGGAGGAGCCGGACGAGGAGCTAGGCTGAGAAAGAGGATGTGGACAGCCAGGCGGGCGGGCCAGGGAGTAGGGGGGAGCGTGGGGTCCTAGGCTAACCTGGCGGGTTTTGGCCCCCAGGAAGCCGCTGAGGAACGGTTTGGTGAAGGATAAGCGCTTCTGAACCCTTCGACGCCTGTCCCGCTCCCCCGGACCTCACCCTGCCCCACCCTGCCCCCTGGGACAGCTCCCCGGCTCCCCAAGACCCTGGCTCCCTCCAGCTCCGCCCCTCCCGGGCCTGGGCCACTCCCGGGACCGCGCCCAGGATCGGCTCCCGCCCGGAATCAGTGCCTCGGCCACGCCCCCGGGACCCTGACCCAGCCCAGCCCGGACCCCAGCACCCACTCCTCCGGCGCTGCCAGCCAGGAAGATGCCGCCGTTGCTCCGCCATCCCGGCCTCCGCATCCTCCTCCTCCTCCTCCTCCTCGCCCTGCTGCTGTCCCCGCCGGTCCCGGCCCGCCGCCCCGCGGCCCCGCGCCCCGCCGCCTCTCTGCTCCAGGCTCTCGGGCTGCACGACTCGCCCCGGGGCGCCCCAAAGTCCCGGTCCGTGCCCCCCATCATGTGGCGCCTGTTTCGTCGCCGGGACCCCCAGGAGGCCAGGCTCAGCCCACGACGGACGCCCCCGGGGGCCACCCCACGACCGTGTCACGTGGAGGAGCTGGGGGTCGCCGGGAACATCGTGCGCCACGTCCCGGGCCGCGGTGAGTGGTGCCCGCTCCGGGGGCGGGGGTCTGGGAGGGCGATCACTCCTCGGGCACCCCAGCCCCCCACGAGCTTCCAGTGACTTCGAGGGTCTCCACCCACCCAGTCCAGCCCCACGAGCATCCTGAACCCCTGTGCTCCATCCCTCTCCCGTGGACACCTGCGGGGACCCGGTGAGTGGCCACAGGGCCAGGCTGCCCTGCACCCGGCAAGGCCTTTTGCTCGCGGCTGAAGCCCTGCCCCCACTCTCCCTCCCTCCCGCCGCTTCTCAGCATCTAAAGCCTTCCTGCGGGTGACACTCCGCCCCGGCCACCCGGGCGTCTGCTCACCTCTGCCCCCTGCCTGCGTTCCCTGCATTGGGCAGGCCTCTTCCCTGCTGGCGATGCCCGCCCACACCCCATCTCCCCCTCCTTCACACCCTTTGATGCCAAGTAACAGATGGTGTGCCCCCAGCCTCCGGCACTAACCTTCCCCCCAAGTTCCCACCGAGTCCCAGAGAGCTGAGCCCTCTCCCGGCCCCATAGGTGTCCGCGCCCGGACCGCGGAGCCCTCGGCGCCAGAGCGGTGCCCGACGTGGACTCTCCTCTTCGACCTGTCGTCTGTGGAGCCCGCCGAGCTCCCGAGCAGAGCCCGCCTGGAGCTGCGCTTCGCGGGGGAGGGAGCGGCGGCGGAGACGGACGGCAGCTGGGAGCTGAGCGTGGCGCAGGCCGGGGACGTGGGCGCGGGCCCGGCGCCGCTCCGCCAGGCCGTGGCCTCCCTGCGGGCACCGGTGCGCGCCGAGCTGCTGGGCGCCGCCTGGGCCCACAACGCCTCGGTACCGCGCAGCCTCCGCCTGGTGCTGGCGCTGCGCCCCCGGGCCGCGGGCCCCTGCGGGCACCTGGCTGAGGCCTCGCTGTTGTTGGTGACCCTGGACCCGCGCCTGTGCCACCCTTTAGCCCGGCCGCGGCGCGAGGCCCAGCCCTCAGTGGGTGGCAGCCACGGCGGCTCCTGTCGCGCCAGGCGGCTCTACGTAAGCTTCCGCGAGGTGGGCTGGCATCACTGGGTCATCGCGCCGCGCGGCTTCCTGGCCAACTACTGCCAGGGCCAGTGCTCGCTGCCCGCCACGCTGCCCGGGCCCGGGGGGCCGCCCGCGCTCAACCACGCCGTGCTGCGCGCGCTCATGCACTCGGCAGCACCCGGGCCCGCCGGCCTGCCCTGCTGTGTTCCCGCGCGCCTGTCACCCATCTCCGTGCTCTTCTTCGACAACAGCGACAACGTGGTGCTGCGGCACTACGAGGACATGGTGGTGGATGAGTGCGGCTGCCGCTGACGGCGGGCAGGAGCGGGGACACAATAAACACTGGGTGGATTGAGCTGCCGTCTTCGGGTCTCCTCACCTGGGGCTGGGGAGTGCTGACATCCATCAGGTTGGTGGGGGAAGGGTGGTCTGGAGCCATCGGCCTTCTAGGCCCTCTTAGAAGGCCGTTATAGGGGGACCCTAGGAGTCGCCACCCACCACCCCACACACCGGGCAAGCACAGGCACAGAGGTGCTTTCCAGTCCACTGACCCAGCCCTTCTTAGCTTTGCCTTTCAGATTGCAGGACCCCAGACCAAGTGCTCTCCCACCCGCTGTAGCTTATCCAGCTGTGACACAAGCAAGAGTTGTTTTTAACATTTTATTGGTGACAAAAGAGCTTAAAACAAATTGACCAAAAATCAGAAGTGACATTGCCTTGGTACAAGATGCTCCTTGATTTGGAAAACTCAGAGTAATTGCTGCTAGAAGGTGAACAAAAGCCAACAGCACGGAGCGAGGTAGAGCACTCCAAAGAACAGGGCGGGAGGGCACACGGGTCAGCAGAAGCCTATCCAAGCGCAAGGCCTCTAGGTGGCCGACCAGAAGCCCTACAGCAACGGGGCAAGAGGCCTTGCCGGAGGAGGTGCCTGTGTCCCCCTCTCTCCGTGTACCAGATGGCATCTGGAGGCTTCGGGATAAGGGCCAGTGTCAGACGCACGGGGAAGGGGTGCTGGGGGCCGTGGTCACTAGGACCAAGGGTAAGCAGGAAACAGTTTTCAACTTGGTGGTCACCGGGACGATGAACACCTACCCCACAGGGGACCTTTCCCAACCACAAGAACTTCCACAATGCGGATCCAGGTTGGTGCCCATTTGTACGGCTGAAGTGACACACTCCCCCAAGCACCTTCAGCACAGAACCAACTTATTTCTGGAACTTCTTTTCCCAAATAAAGTGAAAATCACCCCAACTCACTGAAGCTATGCTCAGGTAGAAGGGCTCAAGATCAGGGAGCGGGGTGAAGAGGGAGGGGGAGGCTCTCGCTGTCTGATGGCCACAGGGCCTGTGGGCACCGCCCGGGGAATCCGCTGGGTCAGGAACGACGGCCTCCCCCCCTCCAGCCTCGTCCTGGCCTTCTGGGCCTCCAGGGCACTGAGTCCACTGCGTGAGAAGTGCCTCGCTCCTCCGAGTCCCGCGGAGCCTGTGGGCCCAGGGATGTTCTCACTGCCCTGACGCGCAGGGAGAAGCTGCTGGAAGCTAAACTGAAAACAAAAATCGTCCTCTCCATGATCGCGTCACAGGTGTTCATCCTAACCTCGTTGAATGGCTCGTCTAAACTTCGTTTCTGGAAGCTTCTTGCATCTCCCAGGTCCACCACTAAGATTTGAGAGACAAACTCAGGAAAGTATTTTTCAGTACTCCTTTGAAAGAATCTTTAAAAACAAACAGAAAACCCCAAACACCACATTTTCTTTAAATGAAAACCCGGGCAGCGTGACTGCAAGGTCTCGGTGTGGACAGAACACGCCTCAGCGGGGCTCTCTTGGCTCGGCTGCAAGGAGCCTGTTCAGCACAGAAATGTGAGTTGTTCCTGGTAAAACGTAGTCCCCTTTCAATAAAAGAGAAAAAGAAAGAAAGAACAGAGGAAAGGGCTACTCTGAGATGAGGGTCTTCCTCCCTCCTCCTGGTCGCAGGCCCAGGTGTAGACGCGGCGAGCTGGGCCTCCTTGGCGAGCTGGCTGCAGGGCTCTCGGGCTGGCCGGCCCCACCTCCGCTCCCTGTCTCCTCGCCGCGGTGCCAGCAGTGGGCGCTCACTATCTCGGGCTGCTCTCCCTCGGGTGCTCCTCTCCCTCTCCTGTTGCTCACAGTGGTGCTTCAGTTTTAGCAGTGGAAAACAGGTATCCATTTATTTTTATTTTTTATTACCCAGGATAAGATGCTGATGGACTAAGCCACAAAGCTTAGCTCTTCCGCTGCCACCTATAGAGAGAGGGGAGAGGGCACAGACTATCAGAGAAGGTAGGAGCCCAGCCTTGCCTGGAAGGCAAGGTGCTTTCTCCCTACTTCCACTAAGCACCCATGTTCTCACCTGTAAAATGGGACCTCACGTGCTAGACAGCCCTCGGACCACTGACTTTCCACCAGAGACAGAGACCATCAAAAGCTAAGGCGACAGCCTGTGCCGTAAGAGGGCCCCCCTTCTCCCAGCAGTGCCAGCACACAACTCCGCTTGGCACACTGACAGCCCTACAGCAATGGGGCCTTGGAACTACAGACATGACTCACAGGCCCCTTCTGCAGAAGTTCCGTGCCCACCTAGTGCCAGGACCCGTCCCCTCACAAGCTGCCAGTCAGGGAAAGGTTATCCTCCTCCCTGCCTGCCCAGGGGACTATGGGCCTCCACAGTCAGCCTTTCTCAGGAGTTCTAGGACTCTCAGGAGAGGACATAACACAGGGAGAGGTGCAGGGACCTGAAGTGACAGGTCACAATGATGGACTTGAGACTCCCACATTCGGACAAGCCCAGGCCCGGGGAAGCCCTCCTCCGGGGTTGGCTTGCCTTCTAGTACTGGGACAGCCCCGTCACTCCACCATGCTGGTACGCCCGCTCTCCCTGGTACGTGGAGTCTTGCGACAGCGCCACATCAATTTGGGACTTAAATTCATCACCAAGGTAACTGTCCTGAAAGACACAATTGGGGAGATGAGCAGCCAGAGAACTGGCTCATGTCCTTGCAACTTTGAGAATCTGCTGTGTGTTCAGCCCCTCCCAAGCCCAGAGAAGAGTCTGAAAAAGGAGTCCTGAAACCTGAGCAGCAGGAGACCCATACTGGTGACCTCACCACTGAGACGGGTGACCTAGGGCTGTCTGAAAGGGCAGCATCGTGGACAGAATGTTCTAAACCCGTACCACCACTGCTGAGGCAGCCATGCAGGCGGCCATCCTCCTCCTGAGTCCTTTGGGGAGTGTGAAGGGTAAGGGTGTGTATGCGCGTGTATGCATGCATGTGCGTATGGCACCCTGGGTTTGCCTAACTTCTCTGCAAGTGGGATGTGTTTTAAGTTCAGCGCAGCCAGCTCACCTGGGACAGCTCGGGCTGGGAGAGACCAGGCTGGCTCATCTGGGAGGGTTGGCTCATGGAGATGTAGCCCTGTGTCAGGGCCCCCTGAGAGAAGGGCTGTGATGCCACATCCTGACTGGCCTGGCTGCTGGGCAGGTTCGTCTGGCTGGGCCCAGGAAGGCCAAAGCGGTTCTTCTGGCGTCCACCACGGCCCGTCTTGCCTTTTGGGGTACCTCGGCCTGAAATACAGTGTCCAAGGTTCCTTGAAGGGGTCTAAGCCTAAATGACAAGTGATTTTTGCTCCGAAGGCCTGGTGCTTGCTCACCTGCAGCTGGCCCATTAGCCTGTCCAAAATACCCTGGAGGTGGCATGGGTGGCATGACCAGGTTGAAGGGGATGGGAATGTTCATGGCGGCCACATGGCTGGGGCCAGCACTGATCATGCCGAGCTGGTCGTGGGTCTGGAAGTACATGTTCGAGGGCCGGCCTGTAAAACAGGGTACATGGCAAGTTCTCCACTGTGTACAGGTGAGTCTACTTCCTACTTCCTTGGAACTACAGACATGACTACTTCCTGTCAGCTACTCTGCCGGCAGTGTTTAGGGTGTCCCCACAGCAAGAACTGCCAGTTGCGGATTCTCACCATCAATCCCCTTCTCAACCTGCTGGGGTGGTGCCTGGAAAACCATCTTTTTTCCTAGGGGATTCTGACAAACTACAGGGACTTGACAAACTGAGAACTACCACTCAATATTTCAAATAAAAATGGTCCTTTCTGTGCCAAAACGTATGTTCATACCACACACATCAAAAAGCAAGAGAGCCGAAACCGGTTTGGCTCAGTGGATAGTGTGTCAGCCTGCGGACTGAAGGGTCCCAGGTTCGATTCCGGTCAAGGGCATATTCCTTGGTTGCGGGCACATCCCCAGTGGGGGGTGTGCAGGAGGCAGCTGATTGATGTTTCTCTCGCATTGATTTTTTCTATCTCTCTCTCCCTTCATCTCTGTAAAAAAAATCAACTAAAAAAATAAAAAACAAAAAACAAGAGAATGCTTAAGCTCCACAGAAACTTGCTGGATGTGGTGATGAAAGATTGTTGTTGTTAGAGAACACGATCTCCAATCTGAACCCAGGGGTCAGGCAAATAGAGGGTCAAAGAAAGGGGGCTGCCTAAAACATGTGAGAAGAGGAGCCGGGGTACACCTCCTCTCAGGATGAGTACCGAGCACAGGAGGGAACAGAGCCCACAGTAAAAACGTGGGCAGGTGGCACTGAACTCAGTGACAGGGCTGTGTCGCCCTCTGTGGTGACTGGGGCGGGAAGGGTCCCAGCAGGCAGGAACCTGGGGGATGAAGGGGAACCGTCTACACTGGCTCAGGCAGGAAGAGGTGTTCCAGCCAGCAGGGTCAGACTCAGCCTTTGGACATGGAGACTCCACATAGGAGATGAGTACATTCTCCCAACTCAGAGCTCTGACAAAGCAGGAGACTTCAGGGAGACAAAACCTGAAATGAGGTTGCAGGCCACTTGGAAGAACTGCATGTGTGAGTTCCCATTGAAAAGGGGAGCACAGGGCAGGTGGGGTGGGAGCATGGGGGCAACCTGGCACAACTGTGTTATTTAAAAATATCTTATTTTTAGAAACTGCCAAAGACCAACACTTTGATCTCAGAGGGAAGCTGAGAAGGAACTCGTTGTCAGGCAGGCTTCTGTGGACAGATGCAGTGCAGGCGTGGGAAGGGTCAACACCCTCAGTGCTGGCCCAGGCCCCCCAGAGAGGACTCACCCTGGCTGCTCCGATCGTAGACGGATCCCGGGATGATGGCCTCGCGGGCGTCATACATGGCTGTGGTCATGAAGCGGGCTCCCTGCAGAGGGTTTGGGGAGTGAGAAACCCCACTCCTCTTTCAATAACCCAGCCTTTGATGCTCAACATTCCATCTCTGGCTTCAGTTCAAGCAGCCCTGTACCCTCACCCCCCAAGGCACCCTGGGTTCACAAGGTTTCCTAACTGCTGTGTCTCACTCTTAGATATCCCCAGGACTTCGGCCGTACCCCCCAGGCCCCAGGACACTGGTGTGGGGAGCTAGCACACATTGCTCCTCTTCACACACTGATATGCACACACTTCCCACAGGCTACATCAGCATTGCTCACTGCCAGCTGCCAAACGGGGGCTTGGAGAAACAGGGGACCCATCCCTCGTGACCACCGGCCACCGCTCACAGGGTTGATGGTGTTGACCAGCTTCCGGGGCTTGCTGAACTGCATGAGGCTCTCCCGCAGGTTATTCAGGGGCCCCTCCACCAGCACCTTCTGCTCCTTGTAGTAATTCAGCAGGTGGTTCCACAGGGGCTGCTTGGACAGGGCCTTAGGGTTGCCCACAATGATGACCCCATATCTGCAAGGTGTGGGCGCAAAGAACATGGTGCTTATGGCCTCATAGCAAACACCACTCAGAACAGTCTGAGGCCAAACAAATTCAAAACCCGAGTTCAAAGTCACTGATGGCCACCCTCAGCCTCCCTGCCTAGATGCCTGGCACTAGGCCCACACTACAAGCTGTTAACACTGTACTGAGTGTATGTGGGAGCGCATTTCTAAGGGCTCAGATGACAAAAAACCCGGCTGGCAGGTTAGCTCAGAGACCAGTTTCCTTGTTGTAGCCTCAGGTCAGCCTCCTAAGATGCCTCAGGGAACCTGACAAGGCATGTAACCTGATCCCTAGCTTCTGTGGACACTTACCCTCACCCAGCTGTGCTAGGGACACGTCCCCATGCTGGCCACCAAACCACAGTGTACCACAGAAAGGGTAAACATGGGTGGATGTAGGAACATGAGCCTGACCTCCAGCTGGCACAGGGGCAGCACGAGAGCCACCTTGTTCTCCACGTCTCTTCCTCTGTTACCATTATTTCAGAGCAGTTACATCCCAGAACCAAAAAGGAGTCAGGGCCAAAACGTTAGAGTCATAGTTCAACAACTCGACAGGAACACATGCCTGGCACTGGCTTTGAATCTCAAGACAGAGGGGACAGAACGGACATTGTCCATGAGACTGAGACCACAGAAAACCACCAGGACACAGAACATACTTGCTGGTGAGCCCTCCTTTCTAAGTTGTTGCTGTCATCCTTGGACCTCAGGAAATGGCAAAGCCCCCATCCCAGGCCCTGTACTGCCAGCCCAAGGTGTGGCTGGGGTGCGAGGACTGTTATCGGGAGGACCAGGAAGTGAGAGGCCTCCCAACGTCACACCCGGAGTAAAAGTCCCTCTGAAGGACCCTGAGACAAGCGCAGACAGGATTCAACATTGTACCTGGCTCGGGTCAGGGCCACGTTAAGCCGCCTGGGGTCATTTAAAAACCCGATGCCTTGGTGCTCGTTGGCTCGCACACAGGAAAGGATGATGAAGTCCTTCTCACGCCCCTGAAATGCATCCACACTGGCAATCTCCACCTCCTGCAGGGACACAGGGTCATGGTCAGTCAGCAGGCTGCCCTCAAGGCCCGTAGGGAACATGAAGCATGTCCAAATGCACCACTGAATCCCTGGTCCCAGGCCCTGCTCGCCTGGCCTTCCTGCTTTGTCTTTTTATTTTCGGTAACTGTTTCCCAATAATAAAAGCATACTTGCTCATAACACCCAAGACTATTCCCAAGTTAACAGGGTGCCCTACACACATGCATGCCACATGAAAAAATAATTCTGTTGTCCTGCACCTTCATGATATACACTTAAGACATTTTACCCAGGTATTTACCAGAAAGTGGACAGCATCCTCATGGATAAGAACTACAAAGCAGCACACACCACACCCCTAATGGCCAACCCTGGAGCCTTTTCAAGTTATGCTCTGAAAAGTATCCTGAGAAAAACAACTTTATGAACCTTGCCTCACACTTCTAACTCTTAAAGACAGTCTTGATTTGCAGGACTCAGCAGAAAGGTTAACATTCGAATGCAAACCTCCCTGGCCAGGTGATCAAGGTCAGAGTGGCAGAGGCAGATGGAGCTCGCACCTGGTACAGCTTGGTGTGCAGGGAGCCGCTGAACTGCATGTACTGCACCAGGTAGGAGCGCTGGCCCTCATAGGGTGTGATGATGCCAATCTGGTCCGGCTTGGCTCCTGCCTTCAGCAGCTTTGTGGTGATCTTCTCAACATTTGCAGCCTCCGTCCTAAGGAAAGCAGGCATTCAGTTCCCTGGGCTGCACCTGTGGGCCCCTGAGACCAGAGGCTATGGGAGGTCAGGGGCAGCTATGCCCATGTGGTGGGGCCATCCTGTCCTGGACCAAGAGAGTCACAGAGGACAGAAAAAGCTCACCACACATACATACAAAAACAATCTGCTCAACATAAAACAACACGCTGAAAAGCAAAACGAGAACATGCTGTGGCCTGAGAAACCTGAACAGAACAGAGTGAGGAGGGCGGTTTCAGACCAGCATTACATACATTAAGAGTTGGCCAAGCTGCCACTGAAGCCATACCTGTTCAGGTAGGAGGTACCCGAACTGGCGATCTCCTCCTGGCCCTGGGTCACATAGAAGAACATCGGCTTATCAGGCTGGGGCCACTGGAAGTCAAACCCCTTCTTCACTCGATCCGCTGTCATTGGGGAGGAAAGAGAACACCTCCAATCAGAGAAGAAAAACACAGCCAGAAGCCATCCCAAGGATCCCCTGCCCAAGAGGCAAGGACTGAGTGAAGCCGTGCACAGGACACTCGACAAGGAGCTGCTCGTTCCCTCAACAGGTCTTACTGGTTAGCGCTTCTACAGCTCAATTACCAAACCTATGCTCATGCCCATGAAGATGTTCTATTTCCTTCTAGAGCTTTACTACTGCCCTCACAGGACTCAAAAGCCTCTGCAACTGGCTTTTGTGGATGACACTACTGAGCAAGCTCTCCTGTCAGAGGAGCATGTCTATCCAGCAAATCTGTGTGAGGAAACTGATGTCTCTGCATGGCAATAGCCTAACATCGAGGTGCAAGTATACATGGTATGCCGCCCTTTCACGGCGAGCTAGAAATGAGATCAAGTCTGTCTTTTATCATTCAAGTGAGGACAGAGGCCAGATGGTGAGTGCCTATTAGCCCAGGATCTGCTGCCAAATGTCTTTCTTTTTAAAGTTTATTTTATTGTTGAGTGTATTACAGATGTATTTTCCCTTTTGCCTTCCTCCACCCATCACCCACCCTGTCCCAGGCCTTCACCTATTGTCTGTATCAATGGGCTATGACTAATTTGTACTTCTAAATCCCTTCACCTTTTTCACCCATACCATTTACCTCCATCTAATCCTGCAACCATCAAAATGTTCTCTGTACCTATGAGCTTACCTCTGTTCTATTTGTTCATTTTGATCTTTGGATTCAATTGCTGATAGATATGTATTGCCAGTTTACTGTTCCTATTTTTTTTTTTAATCTCCTCCCGCCCCCTTCTTCTTATTAAAGAAGACCCTTTAATATTCCATGTAATACCAGTTTGGTATTAAGTGATGAACACCTTTATATTTTTCTTATCTGTGAAGCTCTTTAGCTCACCTTCAATTCTAAATGACAGTTTTGCTGGGTAGAGTAATCTTGGTTATAGTCCTTGCTGTTCGTCACTTTGAATATTTCTTGCCACTTCCTTCTAGCCTGCAAAGTTTCTGTTGAGAAATCAGCTGAATAGTCGTATGGGAACTCCCTTAGGGTAACTGCTTTTCTCTTGCTACTTATAAGATCCTCTTTATCTATAACCTTTGGCATTTTAATTAGGATGTGTTTTAGTGTGGGCATCTTTGGATTCATCTTGTTTGGGATTCTGTGCTTCTTGGACTTGTAAGTCTACTTCTTTCACCAAGCAAGGGACTTTTCTGTCATTTTTTTTAAGTAGGTTTTCAATATTTTGCTCTCTTTGCTCTCCTTCTGGCACCCCCATAATGTGAATGTTGGTATGCTTAAAGTTGTCCCAGAGGCTCCTTATATTATCTTTATATTTATTGGGTTCTTTTCCTTTTTACTGTTCTGATTGGGCGTTTTTTGCTTCCTTACATTCCAAATTGTTGATTTTATTCTTGGCACCCTTTACTTCGCTGTAAATTATTCATTTAGTTTATCTTTCATTTCTTACTGTTCCTTTTTTATGTTGCTTATGTTCTCATAAAGTTCCTTCAAGTTCTAAGTTTCTTAAAGTTCTCAGTAAGTTTTTTAAGCATCTTATAACAATTATTTTGAACTCTGTATCAGGTAGTTTTCTTGCTTTCATTTCATTTAGTGTTTTCTGAAGAATCTCTTTCTGTTCTTTCACTTGAGACAATTGTCTCTGCATTCTGGCTGCTTCCCAGTGTTTGTTTCTATATATCAGGTAGATCTGCTATGTCTTCTGGACTTGGTAGAGAGGCTGTGAGTAGTAGGTGTCCTGTAGGGTCCAGTGACTCAGCCTCTCCAGTTACCTGAGCTGAGCACTCGGGTGTGCGCCTGGGTGAGCTGTGTGCACTGTCCTGCTGTAGCTATGCTATGCCTTGATTGATGTTGGCATCACTGGGAGGGACTGACCCCCATGCCAATTGGTGGTGGGGATCAGCTGTGACTAGAGCTGAAGAGCTGCTGTATAGGAGCAGGACTTGGTTTAGTGGGGCTTTGGTGCTCACCGGGTCCCCCCTTTGAGTGTGGTAGGGTTGTAAACTGGCATGGTCTGAAATTGACCATCAGGTGCACAGACTCTGGGGCCTCCCAGGAGGTACAAAGTCAGCCACTGTCTATGCTCTTCTTGGGGCCACCCCGCATGAGCTACAGAGCAATCTGTAGATGGCTGCTACTTTTGTTGGGCTTGAACATGTCCAAGAGAGGCCAACCTCTGTATCAAGGAAATCTGTTGCTAGTGCTCAGCCTGGGGTCACTTACTGAGAGATACGGGGCACACTCAGGGCAGTTGCTGCTTGAGAAATTTTAACAAAGTCCAAAGCCTGAGGCAAGAGATGGAAATAGCTTGGATGAGCCTGCAAGTAGGGAGGTGTGGGATTTCAGGGAATCACCAGAGTGGGGTGAAAAGTATGAGCCAGGTTGATGGAGATTTAACTATGGTGCTCTGCCTGCTGGCTTGGGGAGGGTAAGTGGGGGCGCACGAGCACAGTTGAAGAGGGAGGAAAGGACTCAGCAAAGAAACAATGGCCTCGCCCTAGCCGGTTTGGCTTAGTGGATAGAGCGTTGGCCTGAAGACTGAAGGATCCCGGGTTGGATTCCGGTCAAAGGCACATGCGTGAGTTGTGGGCTCAGTCCAACCTGCAGGAGGCAGCCAATCAATGGTTCCCTCTCATCATTCATGTTTCTATCTCTCTCTTCCTCTCTGAAATCAATAAAATTATTTAAAAAGAAAGAAAAAAAGCCTCTGCCAGCACAACTGTCTGGGAGAAAACTGCCCCTCCAGCTCTTGCTCTAATTCTAGACAGATTAGTTTCTCCTTGAATGTCTCAGGTTCCTTTTTAGCAGCTGCCCCAGTGCTGGAACTCAGAGGAGGTGACTCCTGAGAAAGAGCCCTTTAAGAGAAACTGCCTGGGCCAGCAGCTGATTCTATAGCTAGGAATTGTGGGGACTTCTCTTCTGGTTCTGGAACCCTTGGCTAGGGGGCCTGGTGTGGGGCTGGGCCCCTCACTCCTCAGGGAAACCTCCGTAGCCAGGATATCCATCCTGATTTTATTTTATTCTAAAAAGTTTATTGATTTCAGAGAGGAAGAGGGAGATAAAAATGATGAGAATCACTGATTGGCTGTCTCTTGCACGCCCCCTCCCCCTCCCCCTCCATCGAGCCAACCGGAATCAAACCTGGGACCCTTCAGTCCACAGCCCTGCACTCTAGCCACTGAGCCAAACCAACTAGGACTGGTGACATATTTTATAGCTTTTCCCACAACTGTGGGATTCACTCAATTCTCCACCATAGCTAGACAGATGGTGCTGGGCAGGCCTGTGACCAAAGCCGCTCCCCTGCCCTATGCACGAGACAGCCTTTGACCCAAGTGCCTTTGCAACACCCTCGCTAGCTGTTAGGATGAGCAGTATCTACTGATTCTCCTCAGTCACTTAAAGTCACCACCTTAATCTCATCAGAAAAACTAGTCAGCACAGGGAACACTTAGCTCATGCTAGGGGACATGAGGATTCTAAAATATTAATTTTTGTTGAATCCTCAGATTTTATCACTAGTGATAAATACTGTTAGTTGTTTTTCTTAAAGTCGTAAGTTTACTTTGTTTTCAGGAAAATAAATACTCCCCTAGCTGAATGACCAGCGAGTCCTTCATTCATCAAGTACCTTGCATACCCACCAGTGTCACAAGGATATGCACTTAGGGTGGTTGCCATAAGCGTGGGGCACCATCCAGACTCCTGCTGAAATCCCTGCTGGTTCCCAGTGCTCTTTTGAACCATTCGTGCAAGTGTCAGCACAGCAAAGGGCATATGCCAACTTCACTCTGAAAGGAGTCTTGCCTTCCCATCTTGTGGACTCCAGGCCATGAGCTCTGAGAACTGGCCATCCACACTACAGAGTGACCACGGCACCTCCTGGAGGCACCCTCACACACAAATGGTTGCTAGTAAAGCCACTCAGGGAGGAAGGGACTGCATGTTTCCATTGACCCCCTGCCAAGTATTACCTGCAGTGACACCGTTCTGCAGAGAGCCCTCGTAGAAGATGTTGGAAGGGAAGGCACTGAGTGCAGGGTGCATCCGATACTGAACTTGCAGGCGGATTGGACGAATGCCGAGCACCACCAGGCGCTCAAACAGTGACTGAGACAGCCCGGCCTTGGCTGCCTTCTTGCACATCACCACGGGGCCCAGCTGGCAGTGGTCACCCACAAGGATCAGCTGTGATGAGAGGCCCACACAGGTGAGAGGTTCAAGCATGAAGCAGCTGGGACATCCATTCTCAGAAGGCTAAGGGGTCCAGGGTCCACATAACCACCAAGTCATGCAAATTCCAGTGGTAAGATACTGACTGGGCGTGGGAAACTGTCCACCACAGACATGAAACACACTCAGTCATTCATTCAGGACCCACACAGAGATGCTCTCAAAGACCCCTTAAAAGGCTCACCATGCATCCTTGAGCTCTGTCAGGGTGTCCAGGATGTTTAAAAAAAAAAAACAACCCAGCCTTACAGGATGTTATAAACCACACACAACCTCCAGCATTAAGAATTATACAGAACTGGAACAGGAGAGAATGCACACCAGTTTTCAAACAAGAACACCATGAAAGGGGTTGGCCCACCTGCTTGGCTCCAAGGACCACAGGGACCATGCACTCTGGCTCCGTGGCCTGGGTGCTCTCGTCGATAAGAATGGAGCGGAACTGCATCTTGGCAAGCCTGGGGTCCCCTGCACCCACACACGTGCAGCAGATGACGTCTGCATTCTGGGGAAGAGATTACGTGAGCATCAGGACACCTGCAACAGAACAGGTTACCAGGCGCCAAAGGGCAGGTCGGCAGAACAGAACATGATACCACTCTGGTCCCTGCCCTTCTGACACCACAAAAACAAGCTGTATCTCCGACAGCATGTACATAAACTTTTGAGATCCAGTGGTGGGCCTCACCAGAGAAAACCTCTCAGCACAGACGGCTCGGTGCTTGAGCAGCCTCTGGGGAGCAGTGCTGAGCTGGGGAACAGGTGCTGGGCTGGGATCTACTTCTGGTTGATTTGTCATGAAATAACAGACCACCCAGAGGGTACAGACCAAGACCCCAAGTTCCCAGCAGCAGGGAGGTTGGCAGGCAGTAGAAACTACTAAATAATCTGTCTGCATGGTCTCAGGGTACCTAAGCTTTCTCCCAAAAGTAGGCACAACCTAACTGAAGATGCCATCATATGCCCTAAGGCCCAGGACCTCACCATGAGCAGCTCCCTTTCAGCTGTGCGCTTCAGGGCTCGGTACCGCTTCTCATCGGCAGATGACAACTCCCCAGTCTCGTCCTTCAGCTGCTGCAGCTTCTGCAGCTCTGGCATGCTGGAAGCACAGGCACAGCAGTGGGCACGGAGGACTTGCACCAGGGCCACACAGAGGAGACCCCCCCCGCCCCGCAGCCAGATACCTGACACCCACCTATCCATGTTCCTGATCTGGTTGTGTAGGGCCAGGAATGACACCGGGGAGTCAATGGCCTCGCGGCTCTTGGCACAGAGCCGCACAACTTTGAGCCCAGTCTGGTGGATCTTCTCAGTCAGCTGATCCACAGCTATGTTACTTGGAGCACAGACGAGCACAGGCCTTAAACATAAAGCGAATGAGTATCTCAGTGCTTGCCCAGAGGAGATTAATGAAATGCTATGTCCCTACGACTGTTGTTTTCAATCTCAGGCAGGGCAGAGAAATCAGACTAAAAGCCAGGAGCCCTAGCTGCTTTGGCTCAGTGGATAGAGCATTGGCCTACTGACAGAGGGTCCTTGGTTCAATTCTGGTCAAGGGCGCATGCTTGGTTGTGGGCTTGAGCCCCAGTAAAGGGCGTGCAAGAGGCAGCTGATCAATAATTCTCTCTCATCATAGATGTTTCTCTCTCTCTCTCCCTCTCCATTCCTGAGATTAAAAAAAAAAAAAAAAGGCTAAAGCCAGGAATGGCACAATGCAGGAGCTAAAAGCCCAGCCAGTCTAGGGCTCCCTGTCCCCAATCAGTTTTCACTCTACTTTGTATTGCTAATAACAGATCTGCATCCTCACCTCTCTCCATCTCATGGTGAAGACTTTCCAAGTTGAGGTACAGACAGCACACCACCACCTGGGTGAACTGACAATACTGCCTTTAAGAGCAGTAGGCTTGCCCTGGCCAGTGTGGCTGTTAGTTGGGTGTTGTTCCATGTACTAAAAGGTTGCTGGTTCGATTCCTGATCAGGACACGTGCCCAAGTTCGAGGCTCAGTCCCCATAGGGGAACATGTAGGAGGCAGCTGGTCAATAATTCTCATTATTGCTGA
The DNA here is from genome assembly GCF_014108245.1 of Pipistrellus kuhlii. Classification (NCBI taxonomy): domain Eukaryota; kingdom Metazoa; phylum Chordata; class Mammalia; order Chiroptera; family Vespertilionidae; genus Pipistrellus; species Pipistrellus kuhlii. The sequence continues at coordinate 1,059,710 of NW_023425520.1, read as the reverse complement.
AACCAGTTTGGCTCAGTGGTAGAGCATCGGTCTGCGGACTGAAAGGTCCCGGGTTCGATTCTGGTCAAGGGCATGTACCTTGGTTGTGGGCACATTCCCGGTAGGGGGTATGCAAGAGGCAGCTGGTCGATGTTTCTTTCTCATCGACGTTTCTAGCTCTCTCTCTCTCTCTCTCTCCCCCTTCCTCTAAGAAAATCAATAAAATATATTAAAAATAATAATAGTAATTCTCATTATTGATGCTTCTATTTTCTATCTTTTTCTCCCTTCCTCTCTTCAAAATGGAAAATATGTACGTACACACACACACACACACACACACATACACACCTATATATAAATCTTTTTTTTTAAATATATATTTTTCATGTTGTTTTTTAATTTCAGTGAGCCAAACAACTGGTGTAGCTCAGTGGTTGAACGCCCACCCTTGAACTGGCCATCTCTCTAAAAAAAAATCTTAAAAAAATAAAAAAATAAAAAGAAGAGCAACAGGCTGCAGGCTGTCTTATTAAAAGCAAACAGAGGCGTGATCTAATACAAACAATGTAAAACACAGTGAACAGGTAACCCTCCCAAAACATTCCTGCAGTCAGGCCTGCTGATCCATACCCATTGCCCTGCCGTGCCAGGTGGTAGACAATGGTGGCAGAGGTCACTGTCTTCCCTGTTCCTGGCGGTCCCTGTATCAGGCTCAGCGGTCTTTGCAGCACAGTCTTCACAGCGTAAACCTTCAGATACAAGTGGCCATTAGGGGGTGCAGATGCCCTCAGGCCCCCCCCCCCATATGCAGCAGCTCTTCGGGCCAGGCCCAGCCACTTCCAAGCTGACAAGAACCTGAGAGTGGTTGAGGTCAGGCAGCCCCTGTGCAGTGAAGCGCTTGGGCAGCTGGCACTTGATGATTACGTCCTCCACCTCATGGCCAAGCAGCTTATGGTAGATATAACCTGATACAGAAGTTTCATCGACCGCAAAAGTCTTTAGTGCACTCTGCATCCTGTGGCGAAGTAACAGGTTGTTAATGCTCATGTAGGCTGGTGGTAAGCCCACCCCCAGGAAAGGAGAATCACCTAGAGCTGGGGGCAGACGCACCTGTCAAATGAGGTGGACTTCCACACAAAATCCACCTGGAAGTTATGGGTCACCTCCACAGGTGCACCCACACTGCTCCGCAGCTCAATGGCAATCTCATCGCCATAATCTGCAATGCCGAGTTAAGGTTCATCTTTGTCATAAACTGGGTTTACCTTTCTGAGGAGCTCTAATGTGGTTACTGAGAGACATATCCCTCCCATTAGCCAAAAGGTGACAATGCAGCTAGGAACACCCATGTTCTGACAGATTCTGTCCAGTGTCTCGGTCCCCTGCAACTTCTCCCCACCCAAGCTACCCCGTGACCCTTGGGGTGTCATCCAGGATGACAGTTTGGATTGGCCACGTCTAGAATCCAGGTTCTGACTGTGAGCTTCAGAGATGAGGTGAACATCTCAAACCATCCTGGCTCCAGGTAAAGCAGTGCTTCTAGTAGTTTTATATAAACATGTGCCCTCAGCCCCAACTGGTTTGGCTCAGCGGATAGAGCTTCAGCCTGCAGACTGAAGTGTCTCAGGTTCGATTCCAGTCAGGGGCATGTACCTTGGTTATGGGCAGATCCCCAGTGGGGGGTGTGCAGGAGGCAGCTGATCGACGTTTCTCTTTCATAGATGTTTCTGGCTCTCTATCCCTCTCCCTTCCTCTCTGTAAAAAGTCATTAAAATATATATTTTAAAAAAAATATGTGCCCTCAGAGTTCAAATGAAGGGCTCAGTGGCTTGAAACAAACTTGACTCAAAGGGGTGTCTCCAGCCATGGCCATACTCTCCACCCAAGGCCCCAGGACTGGTCTGCACAGTGACCAACACACAGAAACCCCGTGCTAGCTCTTCGTCACACAAAGGATACTATCAGGGACCTTGATGACGTGGCCAATCCCTTTCCACAGGGGCGCCAGGTCCCCTTTGTACCGCAGGCATATCTCATCCCCTTGCATGAGCCGCATATCTTCAGGAAAAAGAGCAAAAAAATTAGCGTTTTCAACATGTGCCTAGGCTACCACGAAAGAGTTTAATTTGAGGGATATTTTACAAGGGCAAACTAGGAATTATGCTATTTATGGTCACAAATATTTTAAAACTTAAAATCACCTCTTAACCAAATTATGACTAAATCCTCATTACCAGAGTCAGTCTTGGGTAAAGTGAAGTAGGCGATTCTCTTCTTGTTAAGGCCCAGGTCCCACCTGACCGTGATGTTGTCTTGAGTCTGAGCACATGGAAAACAAGAGCCCTGTCAGCCTGTGACACGGACGGCCGGGACCCCTGTGGCTGGGGACCCACAGGCATGTGCCCTGCGCAGCTCCATGAGCCGTGAGCTGGTGCACCAAGCAGCATCCGACAGCCTGAAACACCAGCCAGGGCACCCCTGGGAGAGAAGTCATTAGGACCTAAGAACCCGCAGAAGACAACCAGGATCCCCCATTCGACGACTGCTCTCCAGAGGTCCTCAGAAGAGAAGGAAGCCAGCAGCTGAGGACACGGTCCAGGAGCCCGCGGCTCTTACTTCCTAGACATGCTCTCCGTGGGACTAGCACAGAGTGCCTTCTGCAGACCTCGGCTCCTTGGATCTGACGCTCGTAGCAATGGGCAAAGGCTGCAAATCCAACTGTGAGGGATTTTTAAAATCAGGCTAATGTCTAGCTCTGAGGGACAGAGCATCTGCCTTTGATCCATGGCCCTGGGCCGAGGCCCACGATAGTGTTGGCAACCTGCAAGTAAAACCATCCTAACAGTCTCAGGAGAGATGTGTTAAAACAACCATACCCTCCTGCACACACCACATCACCTGTGACTCTTTCAGTTTCTTGTCATAGTCAGCCTCCAGCTTGACCAGAGGCCCAAATATGTTCTGGTACTGGTAGGCATCCTCATACCGCAGGAGGACATGCTGCGGCTCCTCATCCACTCCGGGCTTCTCTAGGTCCTCCAAGGTGGCAGAAGGATTCTCCTAGAAGACAAGACCCACACCGAGTTTGTCCCCAATTCCACCTGTGTATGAATTAACTACATGCGAGCTCACCAGTCACCAGAGGGATGGGAAACACCCATCACTCCTCAGGACAAGTCAAGGTTGGGCTGTTGCTGAGAAGGGTGTCAAGCAGTCAGTGGTGCCAACCCTGTGGGAGAGCCCTCATATCAGGAAGTTCATGTGGCATAGGGAGTTGGATGCCTGTTGTTCCTAACATTACCCTACAAGGTTACACCAATAGGGATAAGTCTTGGTTTTGATACTCCAGGAACACAACTAACATACCTACACCATCAATTGGCTGTGTCCTCCACAATCAACTGGCCCTGAACTGGGAGGGACAGCACTTCTTCCAGGCTGCCAGAAAGACCTCCAGCTCCTCTGGCTGTGCGAGCAGAAGAGGAGCCTTAACCTCCCCACTTCCTCCTCATCCTACATCGCACCAAAAGGGCTACACTCTTCCCTGGCAGGGACAGACAGTATCTGGGCTGCTGAAATATAAACAGGAACAGTGAAAATGTGGTAACTTGAAAATGGAAGTGAAAAGACACCTTGCTAGACAAGGTCTGAAAAACAATCTTTTAAAAGTATGTCTTTATTGATTTGAGAGAGAGAGGAAGTGAGAGTGTTTAAGGGAGGGAGGGAAGAAGAGGAAGGGAGGGAGATAGGAGAAACAGAGAGAAAGAGAGAGGGGGGGGTAGGGAGGGAGGGGAAAAGGGAAAGGAGGGAGAGGGAGGGAGGGAGGGAGAGAGAGAGAGAGAGAAACATCAATCAGCTGCCACCTGCACGTCCTCTACTGGGGACTGAGCCCCAAGCCAAGCATGTGCCCTGACTCGGAATTGAATCAGTGACTTCTTGGTGCATGAGATGACACTCAACCAACTGAGCCACACTGGCCAGGGCCTGAAAAATACTTTAACTTGCACTCAAAGTAAATTTACATTTGAGAGGTGCCTAATTAAAATTCCTATACTTGTTATTAAAACTTTATAGCAAAATCTAAACAGAAAATCAGAGAAGGACTTCCCTAGAGAAATGGCTACGCAGGCAGGGCAGGTGCCCCACCGTGAAACCTAAGGAAGGCCCCTCTCTCCTTCAGCTATTGAGCTGAGGGTCTCTGACTTTTGGGACTGTGACCTCTTTCTCACTGCACACTCACCACAGTTTGGTATTTTCCTGGCTCAGATACATCAAAGGCAAGCAAAATTTTGAAATGCACCCACAGGGGAGAGAACCAAGATTGAGCATAGGTAAACACACCTATATTTGCTGCCTCCCACAACCACATCAAAATTACATTTAAAATACAGAACAGCCATCATTCAAAACTGCCTGAAAGAAGTCCTACAACTAGAGAAGTAAAGAAGAAAGCACATTGAGACCGGTAGGAGGGGCAGAGGCCAAGAACAGGTTGTTCTAACACTCATGTGTGCCTTTTTTAATCAGGAGGGAGCTCATCTCCGAGGAGGCTGCCTGTGAGGAACAAGGGGTCCCAACCCTACCAGCCCAGGGTTCTAGAGCAGGGAAGAGTCCCCGTAACTACGGGCTGTAAACATCAGTAGGGGTTGTGGCTGAATGACACAGAGGCTGCTGGAGATCCAGGTGTTCCATTTAAAGAGCCAGAACACGAACTTACTCAGACTCTTAGCACCAGATGGCTTTGGGGACCCAGACACATATGGGGAGGAACTGGATTGTCTGGCACAGGGCAGAACTCAGGGGTAGCGTTCTCCCAGACGGGTATCATAAGGGTCATTGTTCCCGTGCTGGAGCCTCTCATATTGCAGAGCTGGCTGGCAGCCATATTTGAGTCTCCATCAACCTGGAACATACAGTTTGTTCTACTCTGGGGATTCCTTGAGATCCGGTCCCATCCAATTTGCAGCCTCACCCAAGCTGTTTGCAGCAGCTTTTCCTTATGAATGGCATGTCCTGGTTTAGGCTTCAGACTTTGCTAAAGATCTCTCAAACAGCTGCAGCTGGTGATAGTGTGCCCAAATCTATCAACAAAAGGCACAAGACCTGGCATTAGCATCAGTCTACCTTGCTTCACAGATGGGCCTTCCCTGGGCACCTCCAAGTCCAGTACAAATAGCAAATAGCAGCTGCCTACAGAATCCTCTGTAGCTCTTGCTCCAGGCAGTGACTGACTGCACTTCCCTGGAGGCCCTGGAGCCAGTGCACCCAGTGGAAGGTTTAAGACCATTACAGATTACAACTCTACTCATCCACAAGAGGCAGACTCAGTGAACACCAAAGCCCCACTAAAGCAAGACCTGCACCATACAGGTGTTTCATGCACAGCAGCTTTCTCACTGTAGTTGCAGCTGGTCCTTACAGCCAATTGGCATGGAGGTCAACTCCTCCAAGTGACATCAACAGCAATCAAGGCTCAACTACAAGACTGTGCACACAGCTCACACAGGGGTACACCTGGAGTGCCCAGCTCAGATGACTGGGGAGGCTGAGCCATTGGGCCTTAAGGACATCTACTACATAAGGCTATTTTTATTCTACCAATTCCAGGAGACAGCAGCTCTACTTAATACACAGAAACAAACAGGGAAGCAGCCAAAATGTGATGACAAAGAAACATGTCAAATCAAAGAAATAGAAGCAAACTACTAAATACAGAATTCAAAACCATGGTTACTCAGGATCTTCATGAGACTTTCAAGGATCTTAGTGCAAACATCAAAGACATGAAAAAGGACCAATTAGAAATTAACATGTTAAGTGCCATGCCTGTTTTGTCTTCCTTTCTGTTTAGCCCGAGACATCCGATTTTACCTATATGCTGGTGGCACCAGTGACTGACTGGTCTGGACAAAAAGTATAGTGTCACTTATATGGCGCTTAACATGTTAAGTATATACTAACTGAAATAAAGAATAATTTACAGGGATTCAACAGTAGATTAGAAGATTTCAAGAATCAAATCAATAATTTGGAATATGAGGAAGTAAAAAACACCCAAGCTACCATAGCCAGTTTGGCTCAGTGGATAGAGCATTGGCCAGCAGACTGAAAGGTCCTGGTTTATTCTGGTCAAGGGCACATACCCAGATTGCAGGCTCAATCACCAGTAGGGGGCATGCAGGAGGCAGCCAATCAATGACTCATCATTGATGTTTCTCTCTCCCTTCCTCCTTAAAATAAAAAAAAATATTAAAAACAAACAAACAAACAAACAACAACAATAAAAAACATTCAAGAGCAAGAGCAAAAGGAATAAAAAAATATGAAGATAGTGTAAGGAGCCTTAGGGACAACTTCAAGCATACCAACATTCACATTATGGGGGTGCCAGAAGAGGAGGAGAGCGAGCAAGATATTGAAAACCTATTTGAAAAATGACAGAAAACGTCCCTTACCTGGTGAAAGAAATAAGACTTACAAATCCAGGAAGTACAGAGAGTCCCAAACAAGAGGAACCCAAAGAGGCCCATATTAAGACATCATTATTAAAATGCCAAGGGTCAAAGACAAAGAGATAATCTTAAAAGCAGAAAGAGAAAAACAGTTAGTTACCTATAAGGGAGCACCCATATGACTGTCAGCTGATTTCTCAACAGACTTTGCAGGCCAAAAGGTACTGGCAAGAAATATTCAAAGTGATGAATAGTAAGGATCTACAACCAAGATTACTCTACCCAGCAAAGCTCTCATTTCGAATTAAAGATCAGATAAAGAGCTTCACAAACAAGAAAAAGCTAAAGGAGTTCAACACCACCAAACCAGTATTACAAGAAATGTTGAAGGGTATTATTCAAGAGGAAGAAGAGATAAAAAAAAAATATGAACAATAAAATGGCAACAAATACATATCAACAATTGAATTTAAAAGTAAAAATAAATGAACAAGGAATCTAATGAACTAAATAAACTGGTGAATAAAATAGAATGAGAGATATGGAAGCATGGAACAGACTGACAAATCTCAGAGGGAAGGGGACGAGAAGAGATTAACCAAAGATCTTACCTATGGACACAGACAGTAGGGTGGTGAAGACCTGGGGAGGGATGGAACTAGGTGGAGGGGAGCAATGGGGGGAAAATGGGGACACCTAGAATACTCTCAACAAAAAGATTTTGAGCTGAAACCGGTTTGGCTCAATGGATAGAGCGTTGGCTTGGGGACTGAAGGAACTCGGGTTCGATTCTGGTCAAGGGCATGTACCTTGGTTGCGGGCATATCCCCGGTAGGGGGTGTGCAGGAGGCAGCTGATCGATGACTCTCTCTCATCGATGTTTCTAGCTCTCTATCTCTCTCCCTTCCTCTCTGTACAAAATCAATAAAATATATTAAAAAAAAAAAAGATTTTGAAAACAAACAATGGAAACAAACAAAAAATATAATGCATTCACAGTCCTATCTACTAAGGCCCAGGCTCCTCTGGACATGTCCACCCATAGCTGCCCAGGGCCAGTTCCTGCCCAGGACTCCTCCTGGTAGTTCCAGAATTCTTCCAGAATGTCCTATTTACGAAGACAGCATCCCTTGCCCTGCCTTACGTCTACAGGAATCTAGTACTGAGGAAGACTGCATTCTCAATAGGCCTCACCTTCCAAAGCTCCTCCAACTTGTTGATCTGCTGGGCGGTAATCTGCCGGGCCCGAAGCTGCTCCTGCTCTGAAGGGATCTTGACCAGCCAGGAGAGGAAGCAGCGATCCTGGATTAGGGGCTGCCACTGCGAGCTGTCCCAGTTGATGTCCTTGAGGCTGCTCTGACTGGCACAGGGCTGCCTATAGGAGCCCCAAGGAAAGAAGAGCCCAGGTGAAAATGGCCTCCACCCCAAGACTTACCTTTCACCCCAAGGTGGCAGTCCCTATCTTTCATTATGTGATCACATTACCTTTAAATTGTTAGTAATAAATTGCATCTCCCCACACACTTGAGCTCTGAACTCTTAAAACTCAAAACAGACTTTGGTTTTATAGAATCATTTTTATGATTTAACCAGAACACACCCGCAGAGTTACTTGACAGTCCTAGCTCTCCAACAAGCCCCAACCCCCAACCCCTGAACATCCCAACATCTAGCCAGTCAACAGAAACCATTTTAAAGTTCCACCGAGTCAGAGCTGGCCCCCAGGGAAATCGGGGAGCCCTCACCTGCACAACAGCACCACCACTGAGTCAGCCTTGGCAGGGATGAAGCCAAGCAGGAAAACGTTGCGGCAGCCACAGTTGTAACACTCCAGAACTGTCTCACCAAGAGGCCCATCCTTGTGCAGAGTCACCTCTTTGCATTTTGCCCTCACAAGGTGATTTACAATGTGGCTTAAATCAGGAAATGATAAATAGTTAACACTCAAAAGTTTGGCTTTTCACCACTTCCAATTCTTGAGCCCCTGTTAAAAGTTCCGGTACCATTCACGGTCCATTAGCAGGGTTGGTCACACCTCATCCATCTGGTGTCCCAGGAGACCAGCCGCCCCTGAACTGGCTCCCCATTGAGCACAAATCCGCCTTGAACCACTTTTAAGGAAAACTTTCCTAACACATTTCACAGTTTCTGCCTCTTACTCCCACCCCCTCCAGTTCCTGCTTTCTTAAGTCCAACTATTGGGCCTCACTGAATCGACAGCTGCTGCCCCTTTCCCAACTCCTCTTGCTCCTTGTAACTTCTCTGATGCTTCTTTCAAAGTCACTTCTCTGGCACAGGGCTGCCTATCGAAGCCCTGAGGAAGTGACCTCTGTGCTCGCTGCCAGGAGCAACGACTCCTAATATGCTGCAGGCCAGGAAACTTGATAAGCAAGCATATTAAAACCTGAGGACAATAAAAAATATCAAATAGGGGGCTCAGGGCTACTCTCAGGAAGCACAAGGCCAGCAATGAAATCCTCAGGAACACCGCTGTCTCGGTGTGTCCGGGACTGCCATTGTTCTCATTTCCAAGCTACAACTCATCTAATTCATGGATGGAGCCACTGGGGCTTATAGATGGCACAGGCCCTACCTCGGGCTTTCTGTAGGTTCATGGAACACTACTTGTGGCAGCCCTCTCTTCGCAGCAGTAAACCCTTCCTGTCACGAGGTTAGGCTAAAACCCTCTCTGGCCCCACAGTCTGTCATCAGATAATCTAACCAACCATCACCCCTCAGCACCCCCCAAAATCCTCTACTCCTCTCTGGAGCCACCGCCACTGGGCATGTTACAAGAACCAGTGGTTTCCCCTTAATCCATCTGTATCCACTTCGTCCCCCTACAGTGGCAACAGGACCCTGTCAGCTTTCACTCAAGCCTTGTAAAGAGCATGTGATGCTGGTTGACTGAGCCCGTTTTCTCATGGAGACCCTTCCCTCACTTCTCTGATCTTAACTGCTGTCCAGAAGGTAGGGTTGCCAACTAAGACAAATTTTATTTAATTGCTTTCCCTGCAGGAGAGGAACTAATGCAAACATGGTAACACAAATTTTCCAGAACATTCTGAAAATAGGACTACAATCTCGTTTGGTCACCTTGGAGATGCTTTTCCTTTTAAGTGTTTGAAAAACATTAGCCCCCTTTTTTGCCTTGCTCAGAACCCCACGATTTGCATACTAACTGTGAGATGACCCAAGACCCAATCACTCTGTGTCCTTAGGCAGCATGATGTTAAGGCCTGGCCCACGGCTCTGAAGGTACAGGAAGGGTGGGTGGGGCTCTGTGCACATAAACCTGCCTGTAGATTTTTGTCACTTTACTTCTCTAAAACATGAACCTCAGAAGATGCTGCTTCCTTGCTGGAGCCCTGGAGCCCTGGCCCATGAGACTGCTCTGCTTCTGGTGGCACTGCAGTGAACCCAAGGAAGGGGCCGAGGAGTCCAGCACTTGAGCTAGACAGACCGACTCTCCCTAGAAACTAAGCACCACCACCACACTGCTCTCACCCCAATACCAAACACAAGCACGGGTTCAGTCACAGTGCTGGTGATCAGGAGGGAGCCCAGAGCCATTACTGGTCACATGAACGTGATTTAATCCTGATGATTCAGGATCTGGCCCGTGTTAGCCTCTAACCTACTCAATGAGCTCAGGCCTGAGGGAGCCTTCTCAGGAAGTGGCTCTCATGGATGCCCGTTACTATCTTGGGAACATCCTCCCCAGGCACCCCATAATGAAGATGAACAGGAATGCGAGGAGCTCATCTTGCAGAAAAATATAAATAAAAACTAGGAATGAGAAATTAAGCCAACCATACTGGCATAATAAAAAGAATGAGAGAATAAATCAAGGGTAAATACATTAAGGCATTCACACAGCACCATCTGTTTCAAGTTAAACCCGTCACAGAGAAGGAAAAAACCCAGGTTTGTTAGCATGATTTTATATTGTGCTTCGCTTTAACATTTCCATAATTTACACACAAATCTGAGCACAGTCTGATTAAAGACACATGGCAGTCTGATACCTACCTGCCAGAAGTATTTCCACGTCCATTACAGAACCACTTCTTGCTGGTATTACAGTAAACCACGCAAGCAGGATCATGTATTCCGCAGTAACTAAAAAGTAAAAATGAACAGTTCAAGCTGGAAGATCTCTCTCTGGTTTTAATTTGGCAGAATGTAAAATTTTTTCCTCTTACAACATTTTAAAGTTTTTCATTAAAAACATACTCAATCCCAACAATCCTACTAACAAAATCCAATCAGTTAACTGTTGAGGTTTCCTGTTCCTGGGAATGCAGAAAGGAGTTGGGGTGCTGTCGACGCTCAGAGGTACCGCAGACTGCAGCAAAACCCCTTCCAAGCGGGGAGCAGGGGCTGTGCGAAGGCAACCTGGTCACCCCTATGGCCTTCAGTTTCAGGAGTGTAACTTATGAAAGGGATGTCCATAGGTAGCTCTGGGCGCTGGGAAAGTGAGCTGTGACTATGCTTTGCTCACTCCAGCAGAGGGCACCATGCTCCCAGGAACGCTCCACGCAGACCCAGCAGCAGAGGCTCCTGGGGAACAGAGCTCAGCTCCACAGAGCACATCAGGCGAGTCCACCACCAAAATACCCCCCAACTTGTTTTTCAGAAAGTCAACAAACCCAAAACAAAACTACTGGCTCTCCAAGAGTCTGTATGTGTATGAAGCCAAGACTCAGGCTCAAACCAGAGTGTGCTCCACCAAGAACCTTCCCCCAAACCCTCCACACATGGACAGCCGGGAGGGCCCAGGCTTGTATAGACTTTAACCACTTGCAGCTTCACTAGGACTGGCAACTGTGTATATAACAGGAACACTAATACATCACTTATATATATGCAAAAACATTTATAAATGAGCCCTGGCTGGTGTTTCTCAGTGGTTAGTGCTTTAGCCCATGCACCAAAGGATCACAGGTTTGATTCCCAGCCAAGGGCATATACCTGGATTCAGTCCCAGACCCTGGTCAAAGTGGGAGGCAACTAAGTGATGTTTTTCTCTCACATCGATGTTTCCCTCCCCCTCCCCACGCCTACTCTCTCTCTAAAAAAAAAAAAAAAAATCAATGGAAAATAATATCCTCCAACGAGGACTAACAAACATAAAAACAAACATTTGTAATGAAAGCGAAGAGCCAAAATAAGGTAAGCTGGGGGAAGTAGGGGTGGGAGGATGCAGCGCTCTGTCCCTTGGTGGGTAGACACTGGGGGCAGTGTGCCCAAAGGGCAGGCAGGGCTGAATAGAGCCCCAGACTCAAAGCTGCCCCAACTGGCTGAGTGCCCTAAGCAAGATCATTTCACCTCTTTTGGTCTCAATTTCCTCCTGTGCGTATAACAAAAAAGCAAAAATAAGTCTAAATGTAAGGGATGGGGCCTGCTCTAGATGAGAATTCCAAATTTGGTCAATATGCAGGTCTCCCACTGACTGTCCACTTCCAAGTTTTTAGGAAGCAGACATTTTAAAGAATCCAACAGTAATCGCTCTGTAAGAGAAATCTTAGTGGCTCTATTTACCCTATAAGCCCATGCTCACCCAATGAGAAGAGTTCTTCTCGATGAGGAGACAGGTACTAGGAACACCCCCAGGACCTGAGGAAGGCCAAGAGGGGGACCTTTCCCTTCCTGCTGGAATAGCCAGGGGTAACAGAGGGTACTGAGTCCACCCTCCTGCCTGGTAACGTGTACACAGGCCTAGCAACCTCTTTATTCCCAAGGACATGTGACCAACAGCGGTCTCTGGGATGCCTCGGCTGTTGATGCTCACCTGCAGGCATGTACTGGTAGGTCCTTTGTGTAATAGGTATCTTCTTCATCTTCTTCGAAGTTCAACTCGGCCAGCAACTGGCTGGTCTTGGCCACACTGTCATCCACAGCCCCATTCTGCAGGATGCCCTCAGGTCCTCCAACCTACCACAGAACAGCAGCATCACCATGCAAGCCTATACAGCCTTCAGGCATTGGGCATATTGCTTCTCCCCAAGTGAGTAGCCATGGCAACCCTCCTATGAAGCACTGGCCTGCTCTCCACTTTGAGACAGTTCAGTATCTTCTGCTTTGACATTTCACACTCTCCCCTTCCCTATCAAACCTGCTCAGACCTACCCTAGCCAGTATGGCTCAGTGGCTAGAGCACCAGCCCATGAACTAAATGGCCCTGGGTCCAACTCCGATCAAAGACACATACCTTGGTTGCAAGCTCCGTCCTGGCCGGGGCCCTGGTCAGGGCTCATGCAGAAGGCAATGATTGATGTATATACTCTCACATCAGTTTTTTTTTATCTTTCCCTCTCTCTAAAATTCAATGGAGCCCTAGCTCAGTAGTTGGCAAACTCATTAGTCAACAGAGCCAAATATCAACAGTACAATGATTGAAATTTCTTTTGAGAGCCAAATTTTTTAAACTTAAACTTCTTCTAACACCACTACTTCAAAATAGACTCGCCCAGGCCATGGTATTTTGTGGAAGAGCCACACACACTCAAGGGGCCAAAGAGCCACATGTGGCTCATGAGCTGCAGTTTACCGACCACTGCCCTAGATGGTTTGGCTCAGCAGATAGTGTCAGCCTGCATACTGAAGGGTCCCATGTTTGATTTCGGTCAAGGGCATGTACCTTGATTGTGGGCTTGATTCCCAGTAGGGGACATGCAGGAGGCAACCAATCAATGGTTCTCTCTCATCATTAATGTCTCTATCTCTCTTTCCCTCTCCCTTCCTCTCTGAAATCAATAAAGAAATGTTTTTATGCCGAAACCGGTTTGGCTCAGCGGTAGAGCGTCGGTCTGCGGACTGAGGGGTCCCAGGTTCAATTCCGGTCAAGGGCATGTACCTGGGTTGCAGGCACATCCCCAGAAGGGGGGGGTGCAGGAGGCAGCTGGTCGATGTTTCTCTCTCATCGACGTTTCTAGCTCTCTATCTCTTTCCCTTCCTCTCTGTAAAAAAACAATAAAATGAAAATAAAGAAATGTTTTTAAAAGAGGAATGATATATTTTTTAAAAAAAACAATGGAAAAATATCCTCAGCTGAGGATTACAAAAAACAAAATAAAAAAACGTATTCAAACTGAAACAGGGCAGACAGACTCAACCCCATGGAGCCACAGTGACAACCAGGATGCAGAGGGAAATGCCTTGTTTCCATCACTGAGTGCCACAGAAGCAAGTGGACTTCCTATAAGCCAATTATGGTCTCCTCTGGGGACAGCTGCACAATGTCAGGCCAGAGGACAATGGAATCCCATACAGTGACGGGTCCTTCCACAGCCTAAGTCCCTGAGTCTAGATTGTGAGCCCTGGAAAGCAGTTATCTCCTTAGTAGACAGACTACCTCCATCCCAGTACCCTCTCAAGGACGGCAGTCCTCCTTGATTACAAATTAGAAATTGAATTCAGTCAATAATCTTACTAAATATATTATCTTTTATGTTATAACAACAAAAACACACAAACCGACAACTTTAAGTAACTAAGCCATAAATTTCACAGGCACTACCGACGAGCTCTCAAGTCCATTCAGGGGTGCACAGACTCAGCTCCCCCAAGGGAACAGGAATCCTAGCATCATCCCTATAGGAACCTCAGGTAGCAGTCAACAGTCTGGTCATCCCCTCCCAGGGGCCACAGCCCACACAGGCTAGATCAGGCAACAGGCGCTTCCAAGGAGTGGTGAGGAAGCCTAGAGAGGGATGACAGGAGCCCCGGGGGAAACATCAGCTCTATTCCCTTGCAGAACCTGCTACCTAAAGCCAGGGGACCAAAACCCAGAGCCGGCACGGCCTGCGCCAGCAGTGCCACCCTCTGTCTGAATCACCTGTACAAGCCTGAGGACAGCTATTCTCATGAGAAGGGCGTTACATTTGGGGAAGTCAGCATCCTGTTATAAGAACACCTATGTCTGCAATGGTCTCAGCCAAGATCAGAACCCTATTTCAGTGTCAGCCACCACATATGCTTTTTTCAGGATGGCAGCAACCAGGTTAATTATATAAGAAGATTAGAGGCCCAGTGCACAAATTTGTGCACCAGTGGGGTCCCTTGGGGTGACCTGTGGGGATTGGGCCCCAGCTCGTGGGCCCCCCTACCCCCCCACCCCCGCTCACAGCCCCACCTTGGCCTGGCACCACCCCCTCACCTGTTTTACAATCCCGCCTGCGGGTGACCGGTTGTCCCCCCACTCAGCCATTGCCCAACTCCCCTCAGCATCTGGGAGCCAGGCAGCAGCCCCACTCCCTGCCACTGGTCACCATCTGCAGAGCAACAGGAGCAATCAGGCCCTGCTCACACCTGCATTAGCTCCACCATCCCAGTGCAGTCCGTTCTCATCAGGGCCCATTGGGGCTGGCAGTGCCTCCACTGCAGCCCGCTGCCAGCTCCGCATCGCTGACACCAGCCATGTTCCGCCCTCTGGTGGTCATCACACATCATAGTGAGGGGTTAAACTCCTGGTCTCCCAGTAGAAAGACCGCCCGGGGGTACAATTTGCACATTAGGCTTTTATTATATAGGACTGTATGCTTTGTTTGAAAACATTTTTTTTTTCTAAGAGTCAAAATCAACTTTTAGATTTTATGCAAAACAAAACAAAACAAAACAAAAAACACACAAAACTATAACATCATCACAAATACCTCTTTGTGAATCCCTTACCTTCTTTTTAAAAATATGATAAAATACACTTAACATAAAATATACCATCTTAACTACAATACTTTTAAGTATACAGTTCAGGGGCATTTAAATATATTCACATTAGTATATGACCATTCTCACCATCCATCTCCAGAACTTTCCATCTTCCCAAACTGTGTTCTAATTAAACACTGACTTTCCACTGGCCTCCGCCCTGGCACCCACCATTTTATTTTCAGTCTATCCGAATTTGACTCCTATAGGAACCTCACATAAATGAATCACAAGGTATTTGTCCTTTTGTGTCTGGCTTATTTAACTCAGCATAATGTCTTCAAAGTTTATCCATGATGTAGTATGTGTCAGATTTCACTTCTTTTTTCTTTTCTTTTTTTTTAATATATTTTATTGATTCTCTACAGAGAGGAAGGGAGAGAGATAGAGAGCTAGAAACGTCGATGAGAGAGAAACATCGACCAGCTGCCTCCTGCACACCCCCTACCAGGGATGTGCCCGCAACCAATGTACATGCCCTTGACCGGAATCGAACCCGGAACCCTTCAGTCCACAGACCGACACTCTACCACTGAGCCAAACCGGCTTCAGCTTCACTTGCTTTTTAAAGCAAAGTAATATTCCACTACATAGTCACTCCCTTTCATTTATCTAACCATGTGTCAGGGGACACGGGTTGTTTCTGCCTTTTGGCTGCTGTGAATACGGGTGAACAAGTATTTCTTAAGAGACCCTTCTTTCAGTTTTTTGTTACACACCCAGAATTGGAGCTACTGGGTCACAAAATCATTTTAGGCTTAACTTTTCGAGGAATCGCTAGACTATTTTACTCAGTAGCTACACCTTTACATTCCCACCACAGTGCACAAGGCTCCTATTTGTCCACATCCTCATCTACATTCGTTATAATATTTGTTTCTGTTTTTAAAAAAACAACAGACCTAGCCGGTTTGGGTCAGGTATAGAGCCTCAGCCTGTGGATCAAAGGGTCCGAGGTTTGATTCCGGTCAGGACACATACCTTCACTGCAGGCTCCTCGCTGGCCCAGGCCCTGGTCAGGGCTTGTGCAGGAGGCAACCAATCGATGTGTTTCACATCGATGTTTCTCTCTATCTTGCCCTCTCTCTTCCACTCTCCCTAAAAATCAATGGAAAAATCCGCAGGTGAGGATTAACAAAAAAACAAAACAAAACAAAATAAAAACAGAGTATTCTAATGAATATGAGGTGGTATCTCATTGTGGTTTTGATTTTCATTTCTCTGATGGTTACATCTTTTCATGTGCTTGTTGGCCACTTGTATATTCTCTTCGGAGACATGTCCAATTTATAAAGTCCTTTGCCCAATTTTAATCTGATTGCAAAGTTTTTGTTGGATATAACTTCGAAGAGTCCCCTCTTCATCTGGTAATGCCTCTCCTGACACATACAGTGGCAACACTGGTGTGAGGCTGCCAAGAGGACTGGTACTGCTGGCTCACAATGTCCCTTGATATGAATGTACTAGACACATTCGTGTTGGTTTTCTGAAAGTGTGTGTCCAGCTCATGGCACCTGGATTTCAGTTCATGGCGGAGGGAGGAAAGGGAGGGGTGCGGCAGCATATACACTGAGTGGCCACACTATTATGATCTTTGAACGCATAATAATCTGGCCACTCAGTGTATATCCTATATAATAAAAGGCTAATATGCAAATTGTCCCCTCAACCAGGAGTTCAACCACCAGGTAGGACAGCCAGCCACCTATGTCCCCTCCCCCTGGCCAGGTTGGCCTGACCCCACTCATGCACAAATGAATGCACCGGGCCTCTAATATACCCAAAACACACACACTGACTGGCCAGATTATTATGCATTCAGAGATCGTAATAATCTGGCCACTCAGTGTATATCATGCTGCAGGAAGGGGCTGAGAAGTAGTCTAGACCAGGATCAGCCTGCAGGCCACCCTCTTAAGCTCCGAACAGTATTTATATTTTTAAATGATTGAACTAAACACCCAACAGTAGTTTCAATTTTGTTTCTTGTCCCACAAAGTCTAGTGTATTTACTATATAGCCCGTCAAGAAATTGTTTACTGACTCCTAGTCTAGAAGAACTCCTAAGATCTCTTATCAGGTAGTACAAACTTTAACATATAAAAAAATAGCCCAGGTGGCGTGGCTCAGTGGTTGAGCATCAAACTGTGAACCAGGAGGTCACAGTTCCATTCCCAATTAGGGTACATGCCCTGGCTACAGGCTCAATCCCCAGTATGGGGCATGCAAGCGACAGCTAATCAATGACTCTCATCATTGATGTTTCTCTCTCTTCCTTCTCCATTCCTCTCTGAAATCAACACACACACACACACACACCCAAAACAAACATTCTTTGTGGTATTTGAATCTTTTCCTGAAACATCAAAATTACTAGTAGTATGTGAAATAAAAGGGAAAGTGCCCACCATCTGGGTGGCCCTCATCCTGCCCACTCCTGCCTCACATTTCACCTCCCCTGCCAGGGAGAGGGATAAGGCACCTCAGGAGCATGTGAGGCTTGTAAGGGAGCCTGACCAGCCAAGCCTGACTAGCCACGTGGCAACCCTCTCTAAACCCCCTGATCCCTTCAGGCTTAATAAGTGGCGGAAATCTAAGTTCACTTTTGGAACTCCAGGAAGACAACAGAATATGGATCCAAGTTAGGGGTACTATCCTCGCCCCCCACTAAAGCCAAGGAGAAGTACAAATTCCCCAAGGCCCCAGGGCCCTGAAGCTGCTTGGCTGGGGAGTGTGGTATGGCACTCCTCACTCACACGCCTGAGTGCAAACACTCCTAGCTCCCGTAGCCCCACTCCTGCCCAGCTGTGAACTGGCAACAACACAAGAAACAAAATTGAAACTATTATTAGGTATTTAGTCCAGCTGACCTCTATAGCTGGGTTATTAGTTTCTCCCTCTACTGCCTGTAAAGTTTTAATATAACATTAACTTCAAAAATACATATGACCTTGCCCTGGCCAGCATGGCTTGATGGTTGGAGCATCAGGCTCCGCACTGAGGGTCTTGGGTTTGATTCCCAGTCAAGGGCACATACCATGGGTTCCAGATTTGATCCCTACTCCCAGTTGGGGAAAGTGTGAAGCAACCCATTGATGTAGCTCTCTCACATTGATGTTTCTCTCTGCTCCCTCCTTTCTATCTTCCCTTCCCTCCCTTCCTTGCACCCTTTAAAGAAAATAAATAAATAAGTCAGCCCAGCCAGTGTGGCTCAGTGGTTGAGCATAGACCTATGAACCAGGAGGTCAAGGCTCGATTCTGGTCAGGGCACAGGCCCCGGTTGTGGGCTTGGTCCCCAGTAGAGGGTGTGCAGGAGGCAGCCGATCAATCACTGATGTTTCTCTCTCTCTCTCTCCACTGATGTTTCTATCCCTCACCCTTTCTCTCTCTGAAATCAATAAAACATATATTTTTTTAAAATCAATAGAAAAATATCCTCATTCCTCAGGTAAGGAATAAAAAAGAATAATTTGCTCTGGCTGATTTGCTCAGTGGAGTGTCGTCCTATGGACTAAAGCAGGGGTCCTCAAACTTTTTAAAGTGGGGGCCAGATCACGGTCCCTCAGAGAGCTGGAGGGCCAGACTATATATGAACTACTAATTCCTACTGTAACACCTCGGCTGCGCTCACTGCCCAAAAAACCTGGCGGGCCGGATTAGACTCCTCTGCGGGCCGCATGTGGCCCGAGGGCCGTAGTTTGAAGACGCCTGGAAGGGTCCCAGGTTCAATTCCAGTCAAAGGCATATGCCCTGGTTGTGGGCTTGATCGCCAGTGTCAAGGGCATGCAAGAGGCAGCCAATCAATGATTCTCTCTCATCACTGATGTTTCTTATCTCTCTCCCTCTCCCTTCCTCTCTGAAATCAATAAAAGTGTATTTAAAAATAATAATAAAACAAAATCCTCACAGCTTCATTAAAAAAATAACAAAATAAAAGCATTGAGGTTTTAAAAAGTTTTGACCTTAGAAACTGTAATTAAATAAGTTAAAGCACTAGAGAGTAGCTGGCACGGAGAAGGCCCACATCCCATGTCAGGTGATACAATGGGAGGAGTGCAGGGTGTCCTCGTCCTTAGCTGGCATAGGACTGAGGTCCTCCAAGGTCACCAAGCCCTCACTTCCAGTCAGGACCTCTGGATCCTGCTGGGCTCAAAAGGGGCAGGGCCTCCCTGCACCCATGGGCACCCTAAGCCTACCTTAGGCACCACATCACAGGGTAAACAGTTCCCTCTCCACCTGTGTTCTAGACACCCACTACACAAAGTCTATCTATGAGCTGCTGAGCTGATCAACACCCTAAGGGTTTTCTGCCACAGACAGTTCCATACACCCCACTACAGAACTCAGACGGTGAGTATCAGAGCATATGAAGAGAGGTCATTTCATTATCACAGAGGAAAAGCATGTACATTCAAAAACTACCACTCAATGTGCTGGAAAAATACTATACCACAGTTTTTACTTCAAACTTCGTAAGCATCATACCACTCAATATGAAACAGACCTTCCTCTCCCTCAGTCTCTCAGACAGCAGGCACCAGGGGCCCTTGCCACTCACTGTCCCTTGGTCTCTGCACATCTGGATCCTGGTCCTTCAGGTCTCAGTTTATAGGGCACCTCCCAGGAGGCCTCCCCTCACCCGTCTGGGGGAACCCAGTGAGGCCACTATGCCTGTTCTGTTCCCTGCTATGACACTAGCACCCGAACTGAGTCCACATCCCAGAAAGCCCTCCTGCTAGCAGTGGTTAAATCAATACATCTCACCCAAAACACAAAGGCTGTAAAGTGATTCATCATTTGTTCTTTTATACCCGGGATTTAAATATAAAGGAGGGAGTGGGGAATCACCTTTCCCTCAGAGTGGCCTAAGGCAGAAACCTCTGAGCCCTGCCTCAGGAAAAGAATAACAGAAGATTCAGCCTCCCCCAACTTTTGAAAAAGTTTCAAAATTAAGTAAGTACCCACATACCTGGCACCTGGATCCATTTAGCCACAACTGCTCTTTCCTTCTCACTCTGCACAACACACTTCTATTTTCCTGATCCACTCAGAATTGTGGAGCCCAGGACAATGGCTTCCTCCCCATAATCATAATAGTGGCATACCATGTTTGACTGCGCTTTGCAAATCTTATTTTTTGTTTTTGTTTTTCAACAAATTGAAGGCAAAATCTCCCAGCAGCAAAAAGATTACGACTTACTGAAGACTCCAATGATGGTCAGCATTATATAGCAATAAGGTATCTTTAAAATAAGGTATGTGCATTATCTTTTTAGACAAAGCTATTGTGCATTTAATAGACTACAATATAGTATAAACATAACATTTATACACACTCGAAACTAAGACAGTGGCATAATTGACTTCAATGCGGTGGTCTGGAACTGCACCCACAATGTTTCCAAGGCATACCCGTACAGACATCACGCTCAGGAGCAACACTGATTAGCACTGCTATCTAATATTCACAGGCACATTTCCCCAGTGTCCGAGTAATGTCCTTTACGGTTATTTGAATTCAAGATCCAATGAATGTCTTATTAGTGATGTCTCTTAGCATCCTCTAACTAGGGGTGTCGAACTCAATCAGAGAAGGGGCCAAAATCTAAAATCCAGCCTAAATCGCGGGCCGAATGGTTTACTGAACAGTCATAAACTGTCATTGTGATGGAAACGCAGCGGAGTGCAGTGATGACAGCGCGGTGCGGGCCACATTGCAAGGCCTGGCGGGACGATTTGGCCCGCGGGCCTTGTGTTTGACACATGTGCGTCTAATCCATTTGTTTTAACCACATGAAACTGTGAGCTGACTATTTTGGATTTACAATGAAGACATGGTCCCACCCAACAGAGAGCTGGGTTCTATAATATATAGATTCAAGGTACTCGCCCTCCTCCCCCTTAGTGGACCCTTGTTTGATCAGCATGCTGAGTCCACCTCTGTAATTCATTTCCATGCTCCGAGGGTACTGGACATGCCCTCAGTCACCTTGGGCTGCCTCTTGTCTGCCCAGCAAAGGAGCCCGAGGACTGAGTAGGAACCCACCTCACACATATAAGGAGAAGTCAAGGTGTATCCAGAAGGCAGGACACCTCACAGGACAGTGACCCAACTGGACACCAGCTTAGTATCATGAAAAGAAAAGAATGGGGCTGCCCTGGAGAGCAGGACAGGTAAACATGACAATCACATTAACGCTGGACCTTGAAGGGGTTTGGACCAAGCAAAGGCGACACTTTCTAACCAGTGAAGAATCTGATTGTGGCCAGGACCGGCTTGGCTCAATGGATAGAGCGTCGGCTTGGGGACTGAAGGGTCCCGGGTTCGATTCCGGTCAAGGGCATGTACCTTGGTTGCAGGCATATCCCCAATAGGGGGTGTGTAAGAGGCAGCTGATCGATGACTCTCTCTCATCGATGTTTCTAACTCTCTATCTCTCTCCCTTCCTCTCTGTACAAAATCAATAAAATATATATTTTTTTAAATAATAAAATAAAATCATAAAAAAAAAAAAAAAAGAATCTGATTGTGGAGAAAGGAAGCCCCACGTATTAGGAGGTCCTGAAAAACTGCTGACACCATTCACCTGACAGCAGCAGTAAAACCACAAAGGAGAAGTACCCTTTTTTGTTTCTAGAAATGCAGACTAAGTACTGTAGGGCAATGGTTGGGCATCGCTAATTCTCATGGAGCAATCTCAGAAGAAAGCTGAAGTGACACTTTAAAACATTTCAGTGAAGAAAATCATAAGAAGGGGGAGAGGAAAACCTTCATAACTGTCAACTCATGGTAATGGATGGACAGGGTTTATTTTCACTACTTACACATTAGAGAATTCATAATAAACATTTTTACACAATATAGGTGGCGACCCGAAATCCCCAGAATCTCTATCATATGCCCCCCACCCAAGGTGAGGAGAGCCACCTCTCCAGGCTCACCGTCATCCCTGGCAGAGGAGCTCTGTAAGGAGCTGAAGTAGATGGGCAAGTGGCATCAGTGACAAAGGGCTCAGCTCAGCAGGCAGCCTGCATCTCTTGTATGTCTAGAAGCCTCCTGGCAACAGTCCACAGGGATCCTGAGAAGCCTGGCTCAGTTGCCTAGCTTGCAAGCTGCTACTAGACCAACACATTTAAAAAGGCACAGGACCCTTTGCAAGCCACAGGTCCACTCAGCCTCTCACATTTATCAGAAGCAGCAGCAGCATTCTGCTCTCAAGGAAAGCTCTTCTGGCAAGAAGAGTTCAAGGACCATTGAGACCTGGAGACTCGGCTAGACTCACTGTCCCCTCTGCTCTTCCCAAGGCCACACTCTGCTCTGGGTCCCACTGAACACACCGGGCATCATGGTTCTACTCTGTGGGCTGAACAGTTCTGCACCACCACAGCTGCCAGAAGCTGCCCCCTCCAGGCCCCATGCTCATCAGCTCATCACTCTGGTGGGGCCACTCCATCCAGGAAGGTCCTTGCTTGCCCCTCTCAGGTGGGGCCTCCAAAGAGTATGCTGACTGGCACTCACTCCTCCAATCCAAGGGGAGCCTGCCTCAGCCTGGGATCCTAGACCCTGATGAAAATCACAGATAGAAAATTGTGTCTGCTCTAGTCATAACTCCTTGTGAGGACTCAGAGGCTACGAGACATCCAGTGCAGAAGCATATGCCCAGGAGGAGGCCTGACCACTGCGGCAGCCTGTTACCGTAGTAATTCACATATTCACTGAGTGCACGAGGCACACATCCAACCACAGCACCGACCAAACTCTCCTCCTGGCCTAGGCCACACTCTTGCAGGGCAGATCACTCCCTCTTCTGGGCCCTCACCATTCCTAAAGTCAACTACAATTTGGGCAGCACCTGTCATTTCTAACAAAGTAGCTGCAGTTGGCAAAGGACTCGCTGTTTGCTGTGCCTGAAGATGGCACAGCGAGCAGAATTGCTGAGGGCAGGAGTCAGGGACCAGGCTGAAGAGTTTGCCTGATGGCCTGCACAGAGGGGACAGAAGTAAATGTGATGCCCAGGCCTCACTTCCTGCCTCTGAACAATCCCTGTGCAGAGTCCAGTACACGGGAAAGCACATCTCCTTAACATATGACCGGGAATGGCTGAGTAGGGGTCACCCAATTTCCCTATGTTATAGCTGTTGACCAAAGACTATAAAGATGAGCAAGAGAAAAATGGAGGAGCCCTGTCCTGTGTGGCTCGATGGGTTCAATTTTTGGTCAAGGGCATGTACCTGGGTTGCAGGTTCAATCCCTGGCCCTGGTTGGGGATGGGAGGGGCAGAGGGGGAGGATCAATTGATGTGTCTCTCTTATCTCTCTCTCTCTCTCTCTCTCTCCCTCTCTCTCTCTCTCTCTCTCTCTCTCTCTTTCTTCCCCTCCCCCCAATCTTCCATTCTCTCTAAAAATCAATGGAAAAATATCCCCAAGTGAGGATTAACAAACAAAAAATAAATTTAAAAATGGAGAAAAGAGCCGAAACTGGTTTGGCTCCGCGGTAGAGTGTCGGTCTGCGGACTGAAGGATCCCAGGTACGATTCCGGTCAGGGGCATGTGCATTGGTTGCGGGCACATTCCCAGTGGGGGGTGTGCAAGAGGCAGCTGGTTGATGTTTCTCTCTCATCGATGTTTCTAGCTCTCTATCCCTCTCTCCTCTTCTCTGTAAAAAATCAATAAAATATATTTTTAAAAAAATGGAGAAAAGAAAAGGTGGCATGAAGGACAAATCAAAGGCAGCAAGTGACTATGGTAATGGTCAGGCATATCCTGGAAATTTACTAGAAAAACACTGACTTGCACATTAAAAATGAGAGGGCTCTACAGTATGTGATCATACCTCACTGTAGCTATTAGAAAGATGTCTTTTTCTGGTATGTGGAAGCTGAGAGAAAACTTTAGTTTTTAGTTAATATTGGTATTGCATTGGCATTAATTTTCTCCATAATCTTCCTGAATCAGAGTGAAGAAATGAGTAAATTGAGTATTAAATAATTTTATTTATTCACCATTAACTGACACAAAACCTCCTTTTGTTCTAATTGCTAGCTAAGTTCTCAGTATCTGGAAACAAACCTGGGAAATACAACAAAGAGAAAGTGATGAACACTTCTTGGACTCCTGCAAGGTTACCAGAGTCTTATCTCTGATTTTCTCAAGGCTTGCTGAACTGCATAGTCACAAAACCAGATGGAAAAAGTCACTTTTAGGAATCCCTGAACTGTATCACTCCTCCTCTTCATAAGCTACAGGCCAGTAAGCAGAAGAAAATATGTTTCCCTGATGGTCAAGGATATGTGGGGACAGCCTTCCATGAATTCGAAGGCAGCAGGAGTATGGTTTCGAAGAACAGATTACAACTCTTTGTTAAAGTATCTTCCCACTTGAAAAGGAAAAAGAAGCCCAAGTTTGTGTTCTCAGGACTACAACTGAGTAAGAAGAGTCTTTGTGTACCTGGTCACCTGTTTACAGCCACTGGTTGTTTTCAGTCTGGGGCTCTCACGAACCAAGCTGCTGTAACACTCTGAGCAGCCCGACATTTGGGCAACTGCCTTGTTTCTCTGCTGGGCCACAGAGCTGGTTTTTACCTTACAGTGAGATACAACTGACATACAATAAATGACATGTTTAAAGTGTTTAATTTATAAGTTGACAGATGTCGATGGATGTAAACACCCATATTCACTATCCCCAAATCCCCTAGTGCCTTTTGTCATCCCTCCTTTCTTTCTTCCCTCTCAACCACAGACCTGCTTTCTATTACTCAGAGTCCGCTAGCACTTTCTAGAACTTTATATCACCAGAATCATATAGAGTATATACGGACAGTTCCAAGAATTATGATTTTTTTATTTATGATCATGAGAAAGCAATGCACATTCAGTACAACCATACTTTAAATTAGTATCTTTTCCTGGGCTAGATATGTGGTACGATATACTCTCAAGATGCTGGGCAGCTACAGCAAGATGATTTTGTCCAACTGTAGGCTAATGTAAGTGTTCTGAGCAAATTTAAGGTAGACATGGCTAAGCTAAAGCATTTAGTAGGCTAGTTGTATTAAATGCATTTCTGAATTATG
The DNA here is from genome assembly GCF_014108245.1 of Pipistrellus kuhlii. Taxonomy (NCBI): domain Eukaryota; kingdom Metazoa; phylum Chordata; class Mammalia; order Chiroptera; family Vespertilionidae; genus Pipistrellus; species Pipistrellus kuhlii. The sequence goes on along the minus strand of NW_023425520.1, from coordinate 1,034,489 downwards.
ATATTTTCAACTTACAATGGGTTCAATGGGATATTAACCCCATTGTAAGTTGAGGAGCATCTTTTCTTTTGTCAAAGTGTTTTTTTCACTCAGTGTAATTATTCTAAGATGCATCTACATTGTTGCATATATTCACAGTTCATTCTTTTATTTGATTGGCTAGTACTCCCAAATCTCAGATTTTCATAATTCCAATGCTTGGAGGAAAATTATAGAAAATTAAGAAGAAATAATTCACCGAAACTGGTTTGGCTCAGTGGATAGAGCGTCAGCCTGCAGACCAAAAGGTCCTAGGTTCGATTTCAGTCAAGGGCATGTACCTGGGTTGCCGGCACATTCCCAGTAGGAGGTGTGCAAGAGGCAGCTGATCAATGTTTCTCTCTCATCGATGTTTCTAGCTCTCTATCCCTCTCTCTTTCTCTCTGTAAAAAAATCAATTAAAAAAAATATATATAAGGAAATAATTCAACTAGACAGATCAGAAGGGTTGCAACACCAGCTATTATTAGGCAAAGGACTTCTGAAACTACCTTTCCCTGTCCTTTGAGGGTGGGGGGGAAAGACTCACAAAAGAGTCAGCTGTGCAAAAGAAAACTGTCTTAGGACACTTGGAAAGACTGTGTCCTCACCACTTTTCATCCCAGGATCTGGAGGGACCTGATAAATATCATTCATTGTCATTTCACAAACAAGAAAATAAGTGTTACTTGAACCAACTCAAGAACTCAGCAGGTGTCATTCCTGCCTGCCATTCTCTTACCCTGGCTGAGACATTCTCTCATTCTGCCTCTAAACAAACTCCAGGTAAAACCAACTGTGCAAAACCGGCAGTCAGGACTATCAAAAGTGGCTGCACAATGGAAAACAGTCTGGCAGCTCCTGCAGGAGTTACCCAGAGTTTCACTGAAGACACACATCCACAGAGAACCGTGTACACCAAGGTTCACAGCAGCACTATTCGTAAGTAAAAGTGGGAACAATCCAAATGTCCACCAACGGATACTACTATGTGGATAAACAAAATGTGATCTGTCCATACCAAACTGGCTACACAGCACTTGATGCTTTACAACCACTCATCCAATAAGATCAAAAGGCATTCAGAATGGGAGAGTTTTTTAGTCTCTCTGAAAGCCCCATCATACAGCTGGTTAAACTGATAACTCCTGAGGACAAACAAGAAAAATCTTTCCAAATGCTGTAGATAGCCAATGCCACCAACTGGCAAAGAAAATAACCAACTTTTTTTCACTTTCCTATTCTAGTCAAACTCTCCTTACCCTAAGTCCAGGGCCTCATCTTTGACAAAGAATATTACTCCACTCCCCCAAATACAAATCAAAAGTTAGAATACAGGAGGATGGGTATCAGGGTTAACTACCAGTAAGGAAAAGCAGTCTCTTTTGATATCATCAGAACTTAAGTGAGCTCAACTGCAGTGTTTACCTCCAGTGAAGTTTTATTGCTTTTATTCTGTACAGCTCAGTGTTCAGGTGGAGGAAGAGAAGGTCATGCTCTTGATTAATCAAAAACACCAGGAACAAAACTAGAACCAGAGCTGCTCCAGGTTGGCCATTTTGTATTGGCTACAGTTAAAAAGGATTTGTAATAAAACCATTACCTTTTACAACCCTGACGGACCTCGGGCAGGTCACCCCACAAATGGTGGCACATTGCTCAAACCAAGAAATCTTTTTTTTTTTTTTAATATATTTTATTGATTTTTCACAGAGAGGGACAGAGAGTTAGAAACATCGATGAGAGAGAATCATCAATCAGCTGCCTCTTGCACACCCCCTACTGGGGATGCCCACAACCAAGGTACATGCTCTTGACCGGAATCGAACCCGGGGCCCTTCAGTCCGCACGCTGACACTATCCACTGAGCCAAACCGGTTTCGGCTCAACCAAGACATCTTTATCCTAGGGCTTCCAGACACAGTGAGCACAAGTTACAGACAGTACTTCCTGGCCCATTCATACAGGAGTCCAGGTTTCATGTATGTTTAAAAGTAACAAAACTAAAACTGCTATGCCACGTTTTACAGCTGTGGAAACAGAGAAGTCTAGAGTCGATACTACAGGTATGATCATCCACCTACAGCAGCTCATTCTTCTCTCCAGGCAAACACTTATCTCTCTCCTTCCTCCCTCCACCACATATAAACAAAACGGGGGGGGGGGGGGGGGGGATACACACATACTTGCACACCTGTTCTCCCTGAAGCACCACCCATCAAATTTCTATTTTTAAGGTATCTGGGGTTAGAATGAGTCAAATGTTTTCTGCTTCTAGAAGGGACTAAAAGAAAGCCCAAGTGGGAGGCCTACCCACGGGAGTGACTCAACCAACTTGATAGACACCCAACCAGAATGCAAGCCCCCATCCCCCAGGATAGGTTTTGAGTTCACTCTGGCTGAGGAAGGGGTGGCTCCCCCACCTTGGCACTGGGTCCTCAGGCCACGGGACACCTGTGACAAGGTGAGCCTTGTCGTCTTCCCTGGCTGAGAATTCAGGGAAATGAATCCGAGGGAAGTGCCAGGCGCAGGAAAACCTGCTGAATGGAATCTGAGGTCTAGAGGATGATGGGGACATTCCCTGGGACCGCAGCCCAAGACCCGACCTCGCCAGGCCCCGCACAGGTCCAGGAAGTGTACGCCTGCTACGTCTCATAACCCAAACCCAGATTTAAAATACCCAAGCAGCTTTGGCTAAATGTTCATATCATCAAAAACAAATTTCCGATGTAGCAGATCCATCTTCGTAAAACCCACTATCACTGCCCACTGCAGGAACAAACTCAAACCTAACTTTTCCAAGGCAGGGCTATGGAGTTATGTAACACGACAGTTTCAGCAACAGGCGATGCAAGCAGGAAAAACAAAGTGCAACCTCCCTTTAGAATAGCATCTACAGGCAGCGAGGATGGGATTCTCCCCTGGAAGCAAAAATTCCCTTTCTGCTCTAGGAGCCTCCACTCTCCCCTCGTCAGAGTCCCTGGGCTTGGGGAAATTTGATCTGGAGGCTCGGTGTGTGAATGCAGGGTGCCCAGATGGCGCGACCACAGGTGGGGGTGGGGCAGGGCTTCGGTTCCACCGAAGGGCCGGGACCCAGGTGGAGGGGCACCCAGAGACAGGTCACCCCGACGGACCTAGAGCAGGTCACCTCGGACAAGCTCAGAAGAGGACTTGTGGCAGGTCACCTAAGACCTGGCCTCAGCTAGATCCAGACCCGGTCTTAGAGGTGCTCACGACAGATCACCCAGACGAAGGAGTGCGGCAACCGGGATAGGTTACGCTGGGCCTGGTCAGAGTAGCTGCTCCTGAAACAGATAACTTCGGAGCCGGCGGGAGTGAGGGATCCGGTACAGGTTACTTGGGGGCCAGCCTGAGTCGGGGAACCGGAGCAGGTCCCCAGGCGCCAAGGCCTGGCCCGGTTTCCGGCGCCGCCATGTGCCACTCACCTGAACGTCAAGTTGTCCAGCAGCAGCGCCAGCACCTGCGCCGACCGGGACCCCCGGGCCGCCACCTCCGGGGCCGCCGGGGCCTCCGGGAGGCGTCTGCGTCTGGCTGGGGAGGGTGAAGTCTGTGAACTCGAACTCGGAGCCTTGTGTGTCGGCGCCGAGAAGCTCGGCCTCCTCGGTGTCCAGGAAAGTGAGCGTCTGCGAGCTGGGCCCGTATGCCTCCACGCTCATGGTGCCAACGCGCAGGGCCCGCAGGCCGGCTCCGCGCTGCACTCGAGCCCGCCGCCGCCGCGCTGAGGCCTAGGCCGCAGGCCTCGGGCCGCAGCCGCCGCCTCGCCCGCGCCCCTGGGCCGAACAGAAACGCCCACCGCGGCGCGAGCCGGGCCGCGAGCCGCCGCCGCCGCCACCTGTAAGCCCCTCGGCGTCGCTGCTCCCCTTGTAGCCGCCAGCCGCTCGCAGACCCCCGCAGGAACGGCCACCACTGCCGCCGGCGCTGTGCGCGTGCGCGAGCCCGACGCCAGCGCAGGTGCGCGTGCGCGAGCCCGACGTCGACGCAGGCGCGCGCGCTCACTGCCGTCGCCTCCAACCGCGCCGGGAGTAGTGCCTAGCGAGCCGACAAGACGCGCAGCACGCACGCGCGGGGGCGGGGCTTCCAACTGCCTGCGCGTTGGCTGCCGGGACACGTGGTCCCGCCCCAACCCCTGCTTCCTGGTGACCGGGCGGCGGGCTTTGGGGACTGGGGGGTCTTCGCCCCCTGGGTTAACGGAGCGCTAATCGAATGCCCTACGTAGTGGAACACCCAGTTGTGGAGGCTTGGCGGGACGGTGTAGCCCTCTCTCTCAGAGACGTCCCCTGTAAACTGGGGTGCTTGCACAAAAATAGGTATTCAGTGTGCATTTGTTGAATAAATGAATCAGGAACTTCCTTAGCACAGAGCCTGGTGCTCCGAATGGTGCCTGTTGGCTCGGATAATAATAGTAAGAGGCAGGATATAGCAAAGTGATTGGGAACACTTGCTCTGGGGTGAAATCCTGACCTGGCCACCTACCGGCTGTGTGATTTTGTACAAGTGACTTCACCTCTCTGAGCTTCCAGTTTACTGGGAAAGGGAAATAATAACCATTAAGATGGGATAAAGAATAAATGATGCCAGGGACTGTACAAAGTACTTAATAAACATAATCTAATTTAATACAGTATTAGTTGACGAGTGTATTTTATAGGCTAGGAAAATGTATAAGAAGGTTACATAACTTGTGGGAGGGGGAGGCTGCACTAAGTGGCACAGCTGAGAGTCAAACCACCTCTGTGGGAACCTACAACCAGCGTTCTTACCCTGTTTCCCCGAAAATAAGACAGTGTCTTATACTAATTTTTCTCCCAAATTTGCGCTAAGTCTTATTTTCAGGGGATGTTTTACCTTTCCATGCGCTAGGTCTTATTTTCAGAGGATGTCTTATTTTCGGGGAAACACGGTATCACTGCGCTCTAGGATAGGGAACTCTGGATTACAGACATTTACGATTATCTTGTTCAATTCCCCCACCCCTTATTATAAATGACAGAAGGATCAGTAGTACTAGAATCCCAGAATTCCTACTATTTGTCCAAGGCTTTTACTACTACGTGTTTCCCCGAAAATAAGACATCCTCCGAAAATAAGACCTAGCGCAACTTTGGGAGAAAAAATTAATATAAGACACTGTCTTATTTTCGGGGAAACAGGGTAATCATGATGTCTCTCTAAGTGCAGTTGGGTGTTTTTTTGTTTGTTTGTTTACAAAATGGATTCACTATAGGATTCCTTTATGTAACAAATTTCCATAATGCACTTTAGCAGTAATTTGATATTTATACTTGATCTATATACTTTTTTCAGGTGTAACATATGTCATAAATGATGGCATCCTGATTGCTAGAAACAGTTTGTCCAAACATGTAACATTAGGTTGAGCTTTTTTTCCCCCCTAGATAAGCTCACTAGGCTTTTATTTTATTTTTTTTTCCAGCCTTGCAGCTTAGATACATTCTTTTTTCTTTCTTTCTTGTTTTCTCATTTTTTTAGTAAGGTATTATATGTGTACATACCTTATCAATCCCCACCCCACACCCACTCCCATACATGCCCTCCCTCCCCAGAGTTTTTCGTCCATTGGTTATGCTTATATGCATGCATACAAGTCCTTCGGTTAATCTTTTATCTCCCCCATATCTCCCTACCCTCCCCCCTGTCATTTGACAGTCTGTTTCTGTATGTCTCTGTATCTATCCTTTTGTTCATCAGTTTATAATGTTCTTTATTATCCATAAATGAGTGAGATCGTGTGGTGTTTTTCTTTCATTGACTGGCTTATTTGACTCAGCATGATGTTCTCCAATTCCATCCAGGTCGCTGCAAATGATAAGAATTCCTTTTTTTATGGCAGCAAAGTATTCCATTGTGTAGATGTACCATAGTTTTTTTATCCAATCATCTGCTGATGGGTTAGGTTAAGCTTTTGAATGCAATGGAAATGTGCACATTTTCCTGGTGGGGAAAAAATGCATGAAATTCTGAAATAAATATTATTGCATTTACTTGAGTGGGGGGAAAAAAATAAATGAACTTGCCTGGCCGGTCAAGGGCACGTGTCTGGGTTGCAGGTTTGAGCACCAGCTGAGGAGCAGGGAGCATGGAGGAGGCAGCAATGGATGTGTCTCTCTCACAATGTATGTTTCTCTCTCTCTCTTTCTCTTCCCTCTTTCTCCCTTCCATTCTCTCTGAAAATCAATGGGAGAAAATATATCCCTGGGTGAGGATAAACAACAAAAAAGAATAAATGAGCTGCTAGTTACTCCCTTAATATTTATGAAGTTCCACTTGGACAGGGGTTGGCTTTGTTCATGCAGAGAATAATAACCACATACAAGAGGTGCTCAGTAAAAGGTTGTCCAAGTTCAGCCACTGGTTTATGAATATTAATCTCCTTAAATTCTGAGGCTCAGCTTTTTGGAAAGTGTCTTAGAGAACCCCCCACTTCCCTTTCTGTCCCAAGATTCTGGGGCTCTCTAAATATGGGCAGTCAGCTCACAGGACTCCTGGTTCCTCATCCTTCATGGTTCCTAATTTTCCAGTATTCCTGTCATGACATGATAAAAGGTTCCTTTTTCTTAACATTTTTTCTGGCCTCATGCACTGAAATGTGGGGATATGGAAAATGAATAATTAGGTTCTCCCTCTCCAGGAAGATACCGTTTAAGGGGGAATCCCAATAAGTCAATAGATAGTTTCAAATAAATCCAAAGCCCATCGACTAATCATGTCAGGTGCCTTAGGAGGGAGCCCAAACAGATAATGTGGTCTGGATCAGCTGATTCTCACGCCCCAGTGACATGGTAGCCAGGATTCCAGATCCATTCCTTAGCCTTCCTTTTCCTGTCACCCCCAAACCATCCTCTTCCTTCCTCTGATGGAGCCCTCATTGTAGCTTGCATTGATCATAACTGTGATTAAATTATTGTCAGTGTGCTAATTTGTCTAATGGACACCATTTTTAAAAATATATTTTTATGTATGTCAGAGAGGGAGGGGGAAGAAGAGAGAGATAGAAATATCAATGATGAGTGAGAATCGTTGATCAGCTGCCTCCTTCACACCTCCTGCTGGGGATCAAGCCTGCAACCTGGGCATGTGCCCTGACCGGGAATCAAACCCTCAGGTCCTGGTTCATAGGTCGATGCTCAACCACTGAGCCACGCTGGACAACATTTTTGTAAAGGATGCTGTGGGTGCCTTGACGAGAGAATTTTTACTGGCTGGTGCATCCCTACACCAGCTGCTGCAGGTATTGGCTGCTAACAGCTCATAGCCATCCCTTGTGAATTGACATCGACCAAACTGCCTCATCAGGCTGGTCCCACACCTGCCAAAACACACACACACCAGGGAAGCCCACAACAAGGACTGAAGGGTACGGGACATAAGAGGCCAGACCCCTTGCACCAAAATGGGAACACTCTAGGGGTTGTCAAATTCCAGGCTCTGCCCTCACCCGGATCAGAGGCTCCACTCCAATTGAACCCACTTCCTTGCCTCCTCCTTCCCTAACTTGTCCTTATCCCTTACTCCTTCACACACTTCCCCCAAACTCACATGATCCTGAATCCCATATCAGGCTCTGCTTCTAAAAAAAAACAATTCAAGCTGAAACCGGTTTGGCTCAGTGGATAAAGCATCTCGGCCTGCGAACTGAAAGGTCCCAGGTTCGATTCCGTTTGGGGGCATGTACCTTGGTTATGGGCACATCTCCAGTAAGAGGTGTGCAAGAGGCAGTTGATCGATGTTTCTCTCTATTCGATGTTTCTGACTCTCTATCCCTCTCTCTTCCTCTCTGTAAAAAATCAATAAAATATATATTAAAAAAAAAAATTCAAGCCAAGGTAGAAGCTAATTCTCTGAGGGCGGGAACTCTGTCAGTCTTGTTTGCTGTTTTTGTTCAACGACTGGCACAGTAGGGAACACACAGCAGGTGCTCAGCAAATGTTTTATGGGACAACTCATGAGCCCTTGTCACTGCTTGGAGAGAAAAAGTCCTATTATCCATTTTTATAAGTTGAAGGAATGACTAAAAGGATCACATTTTGTAAAAATCTTCTATTCCCAGTCACCTCTAGCACATTTTCCCCACAACCCCTCTAGAAATGGCTATCATGACAAAGACTGACACTATTATGAGCTGGCAAGGATGGGGAGGAACCACAACTTTTGTCTAGGCTGTTGGATGTACAAACCAGTGCAGCCACTTGGAAAGGCATTTTGACAGTTTCTTCAAAAATTAAATGTAGCTGAAACCGGTTTGGCTCAGTGGATAGAGTGTCAGCCTGTGGACTGAAAGGTCCCAGGTTCGATTCCGGTCAAGGGCATGTTCCTTGATTGCAGGCACATCCCCAGTAGGGTGTGTGCAAGAGGCAGCTGATCAATGATTCTCTCTCATCAATGTTTCTAACTCTCTATCCCTCTCTCTTCCTCTCTGTAAAAAATCAATAAAATATATATATTTTTAAAAAGTTTAAATGTGCACCCATTTGGTATTTACCGAAGAGAAAGGAAAGCAGACTTTGAATACAAATGCTCACAGCAGCTTTATTTGCAATTGTCCCAAACTGGAAACAACTAGAATGTCCATCGTCAGGAGAATGGATGAACATACAACAAAATACTTCTCATCGAGGAAAACTACGAACTTCCGGCATTCAAAACAATGTGGATGTACCTCCAAGGCATTGTGCTGAGAGAAAGGAGCCAGACCCAGAAGGCTAACACTGTATAATGCCATTTAAAAGCTGTTCAAGAAGGTGCAAATGAATGAATGTAAACAGACAGGAAACCGGTCAGAAGGTAGCCTGGGGAGGGGCCAGGGCCGGGATGACAAAGGCAGGAGGGAACATTTGGAGTGATGGCTGTGGTCGTTACCTTGATAAAGGTGACGGTTTCACAGGTGTAAACACATGCCAAACACATTGAATTGTACATGTTAAGCGTGTGCGGTTTTTGGCATGTCAATCGTAAGTTAATAACACTGTTTCTAAAAAGCAATGTCCATGACAGTATTATCTGAAAAATGTGTGTGTGGGGGGAAAAAAACAGGGTAGGGCAAAAGTAGTTTTACAGATGTTCATATGGAAAATAATGCAATAACTAATAAATAATAGTAGAAGACTAAACTGTTTTGCATCCTGACCATTGTAAAGCCACTTTTGCCCCACTGTATAACAAAGAAATTAAAAGCTGGGATTCACAGGTCCTTGTACACACATTGCATAGCAGCACCAGTCACAGTGGCCAGAAGGTGGATACAAACCAAATGTCCATCAGCTGATGAATGGATGAACAAAAATGGCCTATCCATACAACGGAATATTACTCAGTCATGAAAAGGAGTGGCGCTGATGACACACTACAGCATTGATGAACCACGAAAATATCACGCTGAGTGAAATAAACCAGACTGAAAACCACAGAGGGAATGATTCCATTTACATAAAACTAGAGGCCTGGTGCACGACATTCGTGCACTGGGGAGGGGTCCCTCAGCCCAGCCTATGCCCTCTCGCAATCCAGGAGCCCTTGGGGGATGTCTGAGAGGGGTCCTGAGCACTGTAGCGGAGGCGGGAGAGGCTCCTGCCACCACCGCTGTGCTCGCCAGTGTGAGCCGGCTTCTGGCTGAGCAGCACTCCCCCTGTGAGAGCGCACTGACCACCAGGGGGCAGCTCCTGCATTGAGCGTCTGCCCCATGGTGGTCAGTGCACATTGTGGTGACCAGTTGTTCTGCTGTTCGGTCAATTTGCATATTAGCCTTTTATTATATAGGATATCTGGAACAGACAAATCCATAGTAACAGAAAGTGGACCAGAACTTTCCAGGGACTGGGGCAGAGGGAGATGCTTAATGGATACTGGGTTTCTGTTTGGAGCAATGAGAAATTTTGGAAAAACATAACGGTGATGATTGCACATTTGGTGAATGTACTTAATGCCAAGACATTTAACAGGCAAAATGGCAAATTTTATGTTATATTTTACCAAAATGAAAGTTTAAAACAATGAAATTCAAATAAAAGGAAACATATAGCACATGGCTCTGTTTTAACCATGCAGGACAGATCATTGCTGATTTTGGGTTAACTCGAAGAGAAGGTTTGGATTCACATCGGCTCACTGTGTGAACTCTCTCAAATGTCTTGGCCTCTCTGTGCCTCACCTGTGAAACGCGAATCTAATGCTACCAACCCCTCATAGGATGTTACGTGAAGAGCTGGGGACAGCACCTGGCCACCAGCCATCAAATGTCAGTTCTTTGCAAATGCTCAGTCTTCTTTACTTTTCTACATTTTAACAATTCATCATTGAAAAAAAAACCCACCCATAAACATTTCAGACCACACAAAGTTCCTTAGGCCTCCACCTCAGGTGTGTGTTTCTCTCGGCCCAGGTAGATCTCAACGAATCCTAGTCCCATCCCACTTGGTGATGTAAGCCAGCCTCACTTCAGCCCCCAGTCCTGAATTCTCAGCTGTGCTCCCCTGGCCGGCCCCGCCCTCCTCCAGTGCCACATCAGCCTCCAAGTTGAGGAAAATGGGATTCTTCTCTCATAGCAAGAAAGATCCCTTGAGAGGGAAAGCAGCCCATGGCTACCACAGGGAAATTCCGGGACTTCAGGAAAAGGACATTTAGGATCCTGCAGCCGCTTCCCTCCATCTAGCCATCAGCCTCTTTGAAACCCTCTGTCAGGCTCCAGGCTCCCACAGGCGTGGCCCTTGAGACCCGGCCTTTGCTGAGAGGTGGCCAGCCCTGTGGGACCGGGAACTGGACCCTGTCTGAGGCTCCCCCAGGAACAGCGGGGGCTTGTGGGTTCCCTTTCTGCAGCTCCATTCTGGCTTCAAAGGAGCCCCTTGTGGGACACAGATGTGTGGCCAGGGCCCCGGTGATGCCGGTGGGAAAAGAAAAAATAGGCGTGTGTGTGTATTTTATTGCCTCCTCTGCTCCTGAACGGTCTCTTTGAAGGGGACGGTGGGTTCAGAGCAGGCCTCGGGTGGGGGTACGGTGGGGCGGCCACCTTGATTCTGATTCAACCACAGGTTGCTTTTGGGGAGGATGTGCTGAGGTGTCTGGAGATGTGGGTTATGGCTTGGCATCAAAGCTTCGGCTCCCGCCGAGACTCAAAGCTGCTATTGAGGGAGTGAGGGCCAGCCAGGGTCTCCTGGAGGAAGACAGCCCCTGGAGACCCCCCTCATTTCCTCCCTCGGCTGCAGGCTGGCCTATATTTTGGGTGGGGTTTCACCGTGGCTATTTTAGAAGGTGTTGGGCTGGGAAACTAACACTGACAGGACAGTTAGAAGTGGTTATGATGGTAAATTTTACCACAATTTTTTTTTTTTTTTTTAAAGAGAGAGGATAAAGAGAGACATAAGGGACATGATAACCAAATGGGGACTTCGTTTGGAACCGGATTCTAACACACTGACTGCAAAAAGTCAACTTTTGAAACAGCTAAGGAAATTGGATTATGGATAACACATCAGGGTTACATATGAAAATCCTCGTGTTTTTGGAGCAAAGCAATAGAGAAATGCCTTGAGGTCCTGGATTGGTTTAAAAGATTTCAGCCAAAACCGGTTTGGCTCAGTGGATAGAGCGTCAGCCTGCTGACTAAAAAGTCCGAGGTTCGATTCTGGTCAAGGGCGTGTACCTTGGTTGCGGGCACATCCCCAGTGGGGGGGGTGTAGGAGGCAGCTGATCAATGTTTCTCTCTCTTTAATGTTTCCAACTCTCTATATCTCTATCTTCCTGTCTGTAAATATTCAATAAAATATATATTTTTAAAAATAAAAAATAAAATATTTCAGCAAATAAAGTAAAAATTTTTAATTCAAAACAAAGAAAGGCGAAACTGGTTTGGCTCAGTGGATAGAGCGTCAGCCTGCGTACTGAAAGGTCCCGGGTTCGATTCTGGTCAAGGGCATGTACCTTTCTTTGGGAGCACATCCCCAGTGGGGGGTGTGCACGAGGCAGCTGGTCGATGCTTCTCTCTCCTCGACATTTCAAGCTCTCTATCTCTCTCCCTTTTTCTCTGTAAAAAATCAATAAAATATATTTAAAAATAAATAAAAATAAAAAAATAAAGAGAGTAAGTAACCTTGAGAACATTATGTTCAGTGAAAGAAGCCAGACCCAAAAGGTCACATGCATGATCCTCTTTATATGAAATGCCCAGAACAGGTACGTCCACAGGGACGGAAAGCAGATCGGCGTGGGGGGAGGGACAGAGAGTGACTGCTAATGGGAAAGGGTCCCCGTGAAGAGCGATGGAAATGTTCCGGGACAAGATAGAAGTGCTGGCTGCACAGCATTGTGAAGGTGCTAAACGCATTGCTCATTTTAAATGGTGAACATCATTTTACAAAAAAACAAAACACCACTCTGGAGCTGCTCTGCTTGTCCCTGCCCCACCTCGGGCGGGTGAGCTGCCGCCCTCCCTGGCCTCCGTTTTCAGCCAGTGACGTGGGGTGATACCCACCTGAGGGCAGGGCGGGTCCCATCTATTCCCACTATGTTCCCCCACCAACCCAGAGATCGATCGGCACCTGGTGGGAGCACAACAGGTGCCTGTTGAAAAATGCACCACCTAGCCGAAACCAGCTTGGCTCAGTGGATAGAGCACTGGCCTGCGGATTTAAAAGGTCCCGGGTTCGATTCCGGTCAAGGGCATGTGCCTTAGTTGTGGGCAAGTCCCCTGTGGGGGGTGTGCAAGAGGCAGCTGATTGATGATTCTCTCTCATCGATGTTTATAACTCTCTCTTCCTCTCTGTAAAAAATCAATTATATATATATATATATATATATATATATATATATATATATATATATATTTTTTTTTTTTTTTTTTTTAAGAAAATGCACCACCTTGGGGCTGCTGCGTGGGGATGTCCAGAGGATTTCTCCCAGGCAGAGGACGGGGGCGAGGGGAGCTTGGCGTGGCCAGAAACCCCCGCAGCGCCCAGGCCCCGGCGGAGGGCAGGCTGCATTCACGCGGCTCTGCAGCAGGAGCAGAGGTGTGACCGGGCCTTTCCACTCTGAGCCAGGCTCCTGGCCCCAAACGCCGTCAAACAGCCCAGCTCGGACTGGAAACATTTCCCTTCATATGTTCCTGGAGACGCTGGCAGGGCCCGGTAGGAAAATTCCAGGGGAATAAGGAAAGCGTTCTCTGGCATCCACGGGGGCCGGCAGGGGGTGGCCAGACCCAGGGTCTTGGGGTCCCGGACCTTCCGGGGGAGGCCGAGAGGCCCCCGTGGGGCCAGGCGGCCATCGGCACCGATCCGGGCCTGGGAGGCTCCTGCAGATGGCGGGGCTCCCGCGCCCCGCGGTGGCCGGGATGGCAGATGGCCCCACCACCTACTCCGCAAGAATGTGTGTGAAGCTGTTTCGAGACGTTCCCAGTCAGCGAGAGCGCGTTGACCCGCAGGCTGCGGAGGGCTGGGCAGGGAGCCTCCCGCCTGGCACAGGGCGATGGGGACACGTCTGATGTGCTCACATACCTAGCGTGGCTTCCCCTCACCCCCGTCTGACGCCAGGCTCCGTCTCCCCGGCTCCCGCCACACCCAGCGCCAGGAATGCTGCCCCGTTCTGTCACCTCCAGGCCTTTGTTGGTGCTGCTTTCCCCCCTGAGACCCTCTGTGGCCTCTGACCTGGCTGATTCTTTTTTCCTGGTAAGTTAAAGGCTTGTGGGTTTTTTTTTTGTGTTTTTTTTTTTTTTGAAGATTTAAAAAAAATAATTCTTTATTGTTGAAAATATTACATATGTCTCCCCCTTCCCCCACTCATTAACTCCCTCCAGCCCACCCCACCTTAGCTGGTTCTTATCCTTATTTTATTTTTTATTTTTTAAAAATATATTTTATTAATTTTTTACAGAGAGAAAGAGAGAGAGAGATAGTTAGAAACATCGATGAGAGAGAAACATCGATCAGCTGCCTCCTGCACACCCCCCACCCGAGATGTGCCCACGACCAAGGTACATGCCCTTGACCGGAATCGAACCTGGGACCCTTCAGTCCATAAGCCGACGCTCTGTCCACTGAGCCAAACCGGTTTCGGTCTTTCCCTTATTTTAGTTGGAACTTGGAAGTTCCTCTCCCTGGCCCTCATGGCTACCTGTGAGCTGCCCATCACAGCTCCAACCACCCTGACATACACTAAGGGCAGTGTTCTTCGTTATAAATCTTGGGGTATCGCTGGGGGCCCTCAGGGGCCCTCAGAGGTTGGCATTAGGGCTGGTACGTCCCCTAAACCCCAAGAAGACACAGCCCTACTCAGTATGTGCTGGGCATGATGGTATTCACCAGGGATGAGATGCAATTTGTAACTTGTATTTGTATGAAAACACAAACAAAGAATATAATTTCAAAGCATGAAGAGTATTGGGAAGAAGGTAAGAAAAATATTTTTGCTTAGGATCCGGGGAAGGCCTCCTGAGTTGGTGATCTTTAAGCTGAGACGCAGGAAAGTATCATGCAAATATGGAGGATGCACATTCCAGACTGAACGGATGGTGCGTGCAAAGGCCCCGGGGTAGGGAAAGGGCATGGCTACTGGAGGAGAGGGAGCAAAGGAGGAAGAGACGGGCTGGTGAACAGGTGAGGTGAGATCCCATGGGGCTTTGCAGGCAATGGGGAGGAGATGGGTTTTATTCTGGAAATAATGGGGAGCCATGGAGAGTGTGTGAGCTGGAGAGTAAAACAATCTGATAATTTTGAGCTATCCCCTTTGGCTCCCAGGGGCAATAGGCTGAGGCAGGTCCCAGGCAGGAGTCAGCAGGGTTCAGACCAGGGCAGGGAAGTGTTTGTACTTGTATGTATTGGAGGCTGAGGGGACATGAGCCACTGAGGCACTGGATGTGGGAGGAATCTCAGGCACTGCCCCGCTCTCAGGCCCCGCCCTGAGTGGCTTACCTAAGACAGGAAACCTTATAGAGGTGATGTTGGCGACCAATAGCCCCATCTTGGCCGTGGGCTGCACCGCTGGATCCACATGTCTGGATCAGAATTCCCGCTCCAGATGGTACCTGGGCCTTGGGGATGAGGAGTGGCCTTGGATGGACATGACCCACTTGGGAGAGGCAGGCAGAGGGCATGAGCCAAGTCCTTGACTCAAACCTTTGTGCAAGCAAGTGGGCCCGCATTTTCCCATCCAGGCCCTGTGCTCTGGCCGGAAACCAGAACCAAGTCAAAAAGTCCAGATGTGGCCCCAGCCTGTGTGTCTTTGTGAATAGAGCTTCGGCCCTCGGACTGAAGGTCCCGGGTTAGATTCCAGTCAAGGGCACATATTTCAGTTGCAGGCTGGATCCCCGGCCCTGGTTGGGGGATGTGCAGGAGGCAACCAATCCATGCGCCTCTCTCACATTGATGTTCTACCCCTCCCTTCAACTTTCTCTCTTAAAAAAAAAAAAAAAAAAAAAAAGAGTCCAGATGTGCAGTTGGACGCGGTCCCATGACCGTGTGGTTGGGGAGGCCCCGTGTCCAGAGGTCAGGCCTCTGGGCAGCCTTGCTGGCCAAGCCTGATGGGCGGCCGGGGTGGAGGGGCGCGGGGGTGGAGGGGCGGGCAGGACAGTTTCAGCTTTGAGTCTCTGGTTGCAAAGGTTAAAAAAATAAGCACCAGCCCTGAGGCCTTGCCCCTCCCAGCACCAGCCCCAGTGCTGGGTGGAAAAGCAGGCCCCGGGACACCCGCCAGCCCACAAGCCCGAGACCCACCCTGGGGCCTGGTCAGGCACGGGGCGGGGGCCAGAAGTTGGATTCAGCATCTCTCTGGTCGTGAGGGATGACTCAGTTTCCCATCCGAAAAGTGTAACATTGATCTGAAGTCATACATCCCAGGAGAGCATCAGGGACAAGACCTCAGCAGTCCCAATATTCCAGGCTAGCGGGTGAATAAGTCAGCTTTAAAAAAAAAAAAAAAAAAAAAAAAAAAAAATATATATATATATATATATATATATATATATATTTTATTGATTTTTTTTTTTTTTACACCGAGAGTAAGGGAAAGGGATAGAGAGTTAGAAACACCGATGAGAGAGAAACATCGATCAGCTGCCCCCTGCACACATCCTACTGGGGATGTGCCCACAACCAAGATACATGCCCTTGACCGGAATCAAACCTGGACCCCTCCGTCCGCAGTCTGACGCTCCATCCACTGAGCCAAACCCGTCAGGGCATTTGGGCCTGATTATTTATCCCAGTTGCTAAGAGGAAGTAGTTCACGTACAGACTGAGAAGACGGAGACTGGTGCCAGGGGCTGGGGGTGGGGGAAGGGGGTTGCTTAATGGGCACAGAGTTTTAGTTTTTTGAGATGAAGAATTCTGGAGATAAGTGATAGTGATGGCTGCACACAATGGGAATGCACTTCATAGCACGATCCTGCCCCCTTAAACATTAAGATAGTAAATTTTATATTATATGTCTTCACCACAGCAAAGCAATTTTTTAAAAAGAAAAAAGGAGGGGATTGGAGTCAGACCTGCTTCTCCTTCACGGTGGGGCCCTGAGCAAATGTTTTGCCCTCCCTGGGCTCCTGTTTGCTCTCTGCCTCCCTTCCTCGGTCCCTCCCAGCTGTGGGTCATGATCATCGCTCTGATCCTGATGATTCATGCCATTCTGTATCTCCCTACTTCAACCCTTTGGGGCCTGAGCGGCGCTGGGAGCAGCTTTGAACCCAGGATCTCCTTCCATTGGCTCCTCCTCTGCCATCACCAGCCATTTGGGAATAACAGGCCCGTGGCACTGCTGTTCTGGGCTAAAGCTGTTTCCTTAGGATGGGCAGGGTTGCCTGATACCCAGGGGAGATCAGGAGGCCAGCAAAGCCCTAACCGGTTTGGCTCAGTGGATAGAGCATTGGCCTGCGGACTCAAGGGTCCCGGGTTCGATTCCAGTCGAGGGTATGTACCTTGGTTGTGGGCACATACCCAGTAGGGGATGTGAAGGAGGCAGCTGATCAATGTTTCTAACTCTCCCTCTTTCTCCCTTCCTCTCTGTAAAAAAATCAATTAAAAAAAAAAAAAAAAAAGAGGCCAGCAAAGGAGGGAAGGCCCTCATTTGGGCTGGGAGCTGCCTTCAGCGGAAGCCTCCAGGAGGCCTGGGCTGGGGCTGGGACTGCCACCCTTGCCCAGGGCAGAAGGCAGCAAGAAGGGCCTCAGATGTAGAGCTGGGAGCTGGAGGCAGAGGCTGGAGGCTTGGCACACTACCAGAGTCCCCCCCAGTAAAGCAGGCCAGACTCCCTGCGATCCAGAAAGCCCCTGAGCAGGAATCTGAGGTGGGGATCCAGGCTTCACCACGTTTAGTATCTAGTGCTGTCTGGGAGGGGTGACCCCGCCTCCTCCGCCTGGGGTCTCCCATCTCCCCACAGTGATTGGCTCTGGGGGGGTCCTGGTGCTCTGAGCTGGGTAATGAGAGTCAGCCCTGAGATATCTTCTGGGCCCAGCAGGGGAAAGGTGATCTGTTTGCTCAGGACCATGGGGCTGGAGAAATGCAAGCCTGGCCCAGTTTTGCACCCTAAGAGACAGGAAGGGAGATAACCAGGAGATGCAAATCAGAACTATCACCAGATTCCACTTCACATTCATTAGAATGGCCATAATAAAAAACTTTAAAAACAAGTGTTGGCAAAGAAACGAAAACCCTTGTGCACTGCTAGTTGGGAGTGTCCAGTGGTGAAGTTGCTGTAGAAAAGTGTGACATTACTCAGAAAGTTAAATATAGAAGGGAAGTCGCGGTCGACGTCGTCGGGACCTCCGCCACCGAAAGCTGCGGGACCCTCTGCCTCGCCGCCTGCTCCCGCCTCGCGCGCCATGCCGTCGGAGAAGACCTTCAAGCAGCGCCGCACCTTCGAACAAAGAGTAGAAGATGTCCGGCTTATCCGAGAGCAGCATCCCACCAAAATCCCGGTGATAATAGAACGATACAAGGGGGAAAAGCAGCTTCCTGTTCTGGATAAAACCAAGTTTCTTGTACCTGATCATGTCAACATGAGTGAACTCATCAAGATAATTAGAAGGCGCTTACAGCTCAACGCTAATCAAGCCTTCTTCCTGTTAGTGAATGGGCACAGCATGGTGAGTGTGTCCACACCGATATCGGAAGTGTATGAAAGTGAGAAGGATGAAGATGGATTCCTGTATATGGTCTACGCCTCTCAGGAGACATTTGGAATGAAATTGGCAGTGTAAGACTAGAAAAATGCATCTGTTCTAGAATTTTTTAAACCCTTACCAACGGGGGAAAAAGGGATGTTACCAACTGAGATTGGATCAGTTCATCTAAATCACAGATCATCAAAACAGTAGTGTCTTGCCTAGGAGTTTTAGAGAGTTGTTTTTGTACTTTAAGCAGAAAAACTGAGCTCCAAGCGAGCACATTCAGCTTTGGAAAACTATATTATTTAACCTAGGCTGTCTTGTTTTAAAGTTTAAAAATAAAATACTTTGCATTCTAAGTTACCAATAAAAAAAAAAAAAAAAAAAAAAAAAAAGAAAGTTAAATATAGAGCCCTAACCAGTTTGGCTCAGTGGATAGAGCATTGGCCTGTGGACTAAAGGGTCCCAGGTTCTATTCCGGTCAAGGGCATGTACCTTGGTTGTGGGCACATCCCCAGTAGGGAGTGTGCAGGAGGCAGCTGACCAATGCTTCTCTCTCATTGATGTTTCTAACTCTCTACTCCTCTCCCTTCCTCTCTGTAAAAAAAAAAAAAAAAAAAAAAAAAAAAATCAATAAAATATATTTTAAAAAGAAAGTTAAACATAGACTTAGCATATGATCCAGCTATGTCAATTGCAGGCATATACCCAAGCGAACTGAAAACAGGTGTTCAAACAAAAACTTGCACACACATGTTCATAGCACTCATTATCACAGTAGCTAAAAGGTGGAAATGCTGAAACCGGTTTGGCTCAGTGGATAGAGCATTGGCCTTCGGACTGAAAGGTCCCGGGTTCGATTCGAGTCAAGGGCATGTATCTTGGTTACAGGCACATCCTCAGAGGAGGGATGTACAGGAGGCAGCTGATCGATGTTTCTAACTGTCTCTCTCCCTTCCTCTCTGTAAAAAAAATCAATAAAAATATAAAATAAAATAAAATATATTAAAGGTGAAAATAACTCAAGTGGCCCTCAACTGGTGAGTGGGTAAACAGGATGTAGTCTGTATATGCAATGGAACACTACTCAGGCACAAAGAGGAATGAAGCTGTGATACATACTGCAATATGGATGAACCTTGAAGAAATACTCAATGAGAGAAGCCAAAAACTGTATGATTCAGTTTATATGAAACTAGAGGCCTGGTGCACGACATTTGTGCACTGGGGGGGGGGGGTGTCTCTCAGCATGGGACCCCTCTCACAGTCTGGGACTCACTGTTTGCTTTACCTTCCTTCTTTTGTTTACTCCTCACAGTGACCTCTGAATGGGGTTGCCATATAGCCAGAGAGGATCCTGGGGAGAATCCAACAGCAGTTGGACATCCCCCAAAGGGCCCTTAGTGCTGCTGCAGAGGCGGGAGAGGCTCCCACCACCTGTGCTCTCCAGCTGTGAGTCAACCTCTGGCTGGGTGGCGCTCCCCCTGTGGGAGCACACTGACCCCCAGGGGGCAGCTCCTACATCGAACGTCTGCCCCCTGGTGGTCAGTGCACGTCATAGCGACGGATTGTTCCACTGTTGGGTCCATTTGCATATTAGCCTTTTATTACTATATAGGATGTCCAGAAGAGGCAAATCCATAGAAACAGAAAGTAGATTAGTGGTTGGGGCTGGGGGCAGGGGAAAACGTGGAGTGATTATTAATGGGGAATGAGGTTTCCTTTTGGAAGATGACAATATTCTGGAAGGAAAGACAAAATATATATATATATATATATATATTCTAGAACGAAATAGAGATGATGGTTGCCATGACTAAAACCCACTGAATCGTACACTTTAAAATTGTTGAAATGGTAACTCTTATGTCGTGTGTATTTTATCACTTCTTTTTTAAAGGAAGAAAGCTGATGGAGAGACATCCTGAAGGCACCATTTGGGCTTTTGAAGCCAGAAGCCCTGCCCCTGCCGTAAAGGCAGTGAGGGGTGGGCTTTCTCCCCCTGTGACCTCGTTTCAGAGATCAGCTCTTTGTGCCAGGGCCTCGGAAGCACGAGAACCGCACTTCCCAGCCCCCTGCTTTTCCGCGGAAGGTGGGGACAGGGCCCGGTCCTTCCAGCCCAGCAATACCACGTCCAGTGCGCACGCTCTGTGACCACATCGTCCCCACAGCAGCCCTGCCTCATGCTCTGAGCTCAGAGGAGGGAAGACATCGCTGAGTCTTGTGCCTTGGCTTCCTCACTATGCCACATCGGGAAGCAAAATGGCTAGGGCTCCAGGAGGAGGCAGTCCGGGGCTCCAACAGGCAGTCTGGCTGGGTTCGGATGAGTTCATGCTCAGCATCCAACAGACAGGTTTGTTTTGTTTGTTTGCTTGTTTTGTATTTTTAAAATATATTTTTATTGATTTCAGAGAGGAAGGGCGAGGAAGAGAGAGTTAGAAACATCAAGGATGAGAGGGAACCATTGATTGGCTGCCCCCTGCACGCTGCACCGAGCCCACAACCCAGGCATGTGCCCTTGACCAGAATGGAACCTGGGACCCTATCCACTGAGCCAAACCAGCCAGGGCCAGACAGGGGTTTGAGTTCTGGCTCTGGCTCTCTGTGATCCGGAGCCTGTTTCCCCTCTCCAAAACAGATGGACTGTTTTGGGCATCAGGGGTACAGCTGCTGCTGGGAGAAGCTGCTGTCCCAGGAGAGCTCATTAATACATGATGCGTCTGGTGGAATCTGAGCTGAGCTGTGAGTCCTGGCGTGAGCAGAGGTGGGAGCCAAGCTGGGAAGGAGGCAGCTTGGCAGTCCACCCCTGCCCTGAGGGATGTGCCCGAGAACAGACTCTCCTCCACGCCATGTTGCGGTCAGCCTTTAAAGGACATGGATGTAGAAGTAACGATTTTATTCTTTTTCCACTTGCGGCTGAGCACTCAGCGTCCCAGCACGCCTGGCTGGAGGTTGGCATTGTTTCCGGGCACCTGGGCAGCCTCACTTGGCACAGGGATTCGCTGAGCGGTGGCTGGCTGGCTGCGGGAGTCGGAGATGCTGTGGTCCTTCTCTCCTGTGGCTCCCCCAGAGATGGGGGGAGAAAGCACTTCGTGGCTCCGTGGCCCCTGGGAGCCTCCGTGGACGGTGGGCAGGTGAGGGTGTGCCTGAGAGAATGGTTCTGAGACTCCACCCTGTGGCCCCTCAGATGTGGGAGGCCGCAGTGCTGTGCCTCAGCCCTCCTCGGTCCTATAGTTCTACCTGTGGCTGCCATTCTATAGTTCTGTGCGTCTGCTGACTGGTGGCCACGTCACTCTGGGTCCATGCTCTCTTAACACCATGGCCCCCATGGCTCTAGGGTCCCACAATTCTGTCGCTTTAGCGCTCCATGGTCTTGTGACCCCAAGATCCACAGTTCTGTGACCTTAGCATGCTGTGGTCCCATGGCTGTAGGACCCCACAGTTCTGTGGCTTTGGTACTATGGTCCCGTGGCTCCATAAACCATGATGTCATGGCTCTGTCACTTCTTAGCTCCTTGTCTCCTTGTTCTGTGGTCTTATGGCTCTTGGATCCTCTGGAACTCCTTGGCTCTAGTAATTATTCAATACAGTGGGAAACAGAGTCAGGAAGACTCATAGGTGGGTGCCTGCTGTGTGCTTTACCTTCCTTCTTTTGTTTACTCCTCACAGTGACCTCTGAATGGAGTTGCCATATAGCCAGAGAGGATCCTGGGGAGAATCCATTTATCCATCTAAGCTACATCCACCCATCCAGCCATCCCATCTATCTAACCATTATCCATCCATCCATCCATCCATCCACCCATCATTCATCCATCCATCCGTCTATCCATTCATCCTGTCACCCATCCATCCATCCATCCATCTATCCATTCATCCTCTCATCCATCCATCCATCCATCCATCCATCCATCCATCCATGTTCATACACCCATCCATTCATCCATCAACTCATCACCTACCCACCTATCCACTCACTCATCTACCCGCCCATCCACCCATCTATTCACCTATCTTCCAACTATTTTCACCCACCTGTACATCCGATCCATCATTCATTTATTCCATCCTGTGTGCACGATGGTGGGGAACACGAGGGGGGGGCTCACTTGACACACCCACACAGCCCATGTAAGCCAGCAGTGCCACACAGGGCGCTCAGGCTGCGATGGAGGGTGCTCAGGGCACTTTGGAGGCGAGAAGAGGCCACTAATACAGCCAGAATGAGAAGAAACTCCCCATGTTAAAGGGGACGATGCCCCAGGGAGCAGGCACAGCTGAGGTAAAGGGTCCGGAGAGCAGAAAGAGATGGGCTACCGATGCCTGTGGAACCCAACCACGGCTCTCAGCTCCCAGCTCTGCCCCTGCACGGGCTCTCACCCCACACTCCTCCCTGTGGTCCCACCTCCTCCCCCTCCAGAGCCCTCTCTCCAGCTGTATCACCTTCTCACTGAACACACCAGGCACAGCCCACCACGGCCTTGGCCCCGCGGTGCCCCTTGCCTGGGTGCTCCCAGTTAACCAGAGCCACTCACCTGTACCGGTCCTGGCACCAACATCCCGCTGCAGAGGGGCCTCCCGAACCCCTGGGCTCCTTCTTCCAACCCTGCTGGCCCTGCTTCCGTGTGGCGAGTGTGCCACGGAGCCTGCGTGCACGTCTCAGCCTTCGAAGCTGCCCACCCCGGAGCTGGGAGGCCAGGACCTCCTCCCGCCTGCGAGCTGTGTGGGACGGGGCCAGGGTCTGTCCAGTGAATAAGGTCATTTAATTTCATCCCGCCGAACGAGAATCACGTATTTGGTACCTACTGTGTGCCCGTCTTCCCTCTTCGGGGCTGGGGCTCCTCCCTACCTGCTAGCTCCCTCCCCTTCTGGTCCATGCCCCAGCCAGGCCCCTGCTCGCCAGGCAATGATGGGTAAACACACCCCACCCTCAGCCTCCATTCATCCATCACTGGGCTGAACAAGGGCCTCCTGTTAATGAGCCCAGTGGAAGCCGGAGAGAAACTACAGAAGGTAGGCTCTGTGCACAAACCCACCCTCTCCAGACAGAGCCCCAGGAACCGGGGAGGAGGGGGGATGACTCCCTCCCTGTGGCCAGGCTAGGTGCCTTCATGAGGAGGGGAGGGTGCGTGTGACTTCCCTCTCTGAGCGTGCCAACATGGAGAGGACCTGGGACGAACCTGCCTTGCTAAACCTCAGTTTGCTCATCTGGAGAATGGGGATGTTACCAACTCAGGGCTCATCACTTTCCATGGATTAATTTACTCCATGGTGGAGCTCTTAGGGTCTCCATTTTCACCTGGGTTTTAACTGCTACTGTGCAAAACTCTTCAGGCATTTCCAATTTTTAGTTCATTAGACAGAGAGAGGGGGGCAGAGGGAGAGAACAGCAGTTCTGCAGTTAGGCCTGCAGGCAGGCAATCTCTCTCCCTGGACACAGACACAGGGCAGGGTGGTCCTTTGTCCTGCCACCGTTATCCTTGGAAAACAATGAAGATATGGCTGTGCAGCATCATTCTTAGAAATCAGCATCCACCGAAAGTGGCATCATTCAATCCCAGTGGGTTTCCTGTTTCTAAAGATTTTTCTCTCCTGAAGCAACTTTGCTTGCTAACCTTGAGGGAAAAAAATTTACAATATAGTAAACTTTTGAAGGTGGTCTTTCCATCACTGAGAGAGAGAAAGAGAGAGAGACAGAGAGAGACAGACAGATGGAGAGAGGGAGAGAGAGGAAGAGAGAACATAAGGAAGAAATTGAGACACAGAGAAGCCAAGCAACTTGCCTCAGGCCACACAGCAGAGCTGCAATATGAAACTCAGGGTTCAAGAAATGCCAGAGTTCAAGACCTTCATGGCTGTGCGCTGCTGCCCCCGCGCTGATGGAGGCCGAGGGCCAGTTCCTCGCCTCCTGGGGCTGCAGAGGGTGGGGATGAAGAGGCCAGAAAGAGAAAACCCATAAAAGTGGTTGGCAAGGTTTCTGAGTGTTTGGTACTTACAACATAAAACTGTAGGCATTATATTTATTGTTATCTTCTCCTTTACCATCCTCTTTCGGGAAGCCTGGGACAGAATGGGGACAGGGCCGGGGCAAATGGAGGGCGGGAGAGAAGGCAGAGCTTGCGGAAGGTCACAGAGCAAATCAGGATGGGTCTACTGGCTCCAGTGCCCAAATGGCACTCTGTCCGCCTGCCCCTTGCCCCCTGCCCCCTGGTCCTGCAGGAGAGATGGGGCCGGTGGGGCCAGCAGAGGCAGGCTGGGTCAGGCTCCTTGACTGTGGCCTCCCTCTTGGCCCTGATGAATTCCCCAGACCCTGGGCCTGCGGCCAGGCCCGCCCAGGGCAGGGCGGCTGCCTTCCCGACATATTTTCCCTCTGGATTCACCAGAGGAGGCAGCTGGGCAATCTGGGGGCGCCCACATGTCTCCTGGCCCGAAAGGCTTCTGCCAGGAGGGGCCCCAGGAGCCCCGTCACCAGGGCCCCAGCCCCTCCGCCCCAGCCTGGCCAGGCTCCCAGGTCCACTCGTGTGATGGGAACGGGAGCCGGCAGGGGCACCAGCCCAGGCTCAGGCCAGGAGGTACCAGGCAGAGGGACCTGGGCCAGCATTTCTCATCTGGCTTCTGTGACCAGGGGCAGGGAGGGCGGTGCGAGGGCCTCAGAGGTCCCGCCTTCCCCAGTGCTAATCCTGGCTGTGTGACCTTGAGGCGTCTCACCTCCCCCAGGAAAATGTGACTAAACACTCTCTCCGGTGTAACTGACATAAGCGTGTAAGTCCCTCGTTGCATAAGGAGGTGACACCAGAGCCAGATGTTGCACATGGCTTTGCTCGTCCAATCCTCTCAACAAGGATCACCCTCGTTTTATAGGTAAGGAAACGGGCACAGGCAGGTCAAGCAACTTGGCGAGGCCACAGAGCAAGGCCGTGCCCAGCTGAATTTCCAACCCAGGCTATGTTGCCCCGAAGTGTGTCCTAACGTACAGGGCTGGCAAGGGTTACTATGGTGAATAGCAATGGTGCTGCATTATTTATAAGGAATAATAACAATGTTACATGAACGGTAGCAGGTGCTATCACAGATCACTAAATCCCCCAGCCTCCTTAGGAGTCCCCAGAACCAAACACAGCCCCCAGGGTCAACCTATCTCAGCATTCTCCGCCAGGAGCACTCTGCCACGGTTCTCAGAGGGCTGATCACACAAGCACCAGCCTCTGAGCAAGGAGGACTTCCTGGAGGAGGGGGCACCAGAGCCAGGACTAAAAGGACAGAGAAAGGTATTTAGAGAAAGGCAGGAGACAGCAGGCACAAAGGCTAGGAAATGAAGAGGAAGGGGACAGTACTAGCAAGTGTATTTCAGGGCCTGGCGGGGCCCAGGAGGCAAGAGTGTGAAACCAGAACGCAGTCCTCTGTTGTCTGACAGGCAAACAGGGACATCCTGGGAGACTCTGCCTGAGCTGCTCCCTCTGCCTGAAGTGCCCTTCCCCGTTTCTTCCCGTGGCCCGAACAAGGCCACGTGTGTTCAAGCCTCAGCCTCGTGCCAAGCCTGAGGCAGGAGCCTGGCTTCCATGTGCCCCTGTCCCAGCTGCATGAGGCACACGCATGCCTGCGGGCCCTGCTGGAGCCGTGGTTTTCCCAAGAATTCCAGCCCCAGCCCCGAGTGGCCCCCAGGTGCGCCGGACGCCAAGAAAAACAGGAGGTGAGCTCATGGCAGGCAGAGGCAAGGCGCGTGTTTCGCTGGAAGTGGCCAGGCTGGGGCCAGCTGTTCCCCCCCAGGCCTCCCCCTCCTCACTCCCCCTCGGTGACTCCCACTGCCTCCAGAACACAGCCTGAGCCCCACACCACTGGCACTGCTTCTCTGGATCTCCAAGACCGCTCCGTCCTGAGATCAGCCTGCCCATCGCGCTCATTTCTGCCTCTGGGGCTCTGTGCATGATGCTCCTCTACTGGAATGCTTTCCTGTCATTTCCTTGCCTGGCCGTGTCCTCCTCATCTTCCTGGTCCTGGTTTGGTGTTCCCTTCTCCTTTGGGGAGCCAGCCCAGACTCCTCCCACCTCAGGCTGGGCCAGGTACCTTTTGGGGCTCCTGCATCGTAGTCCTGGCCCCTTTGGAGGATTACGTAGCTGCCTCCCACCAACCTGGGCTACCCACGCGGGAGAGGCCGGGTCTGGCTTGCTCATCCAGTATCCCCAGCATCAAGCACAGGGCATGACACACAATAGGTGCTCAGTGCACACTAGTGGAATACATGAGTGTGCCTGAAAATTTTTCCCACCTGCAAGCTCCTTTCCCACCACCTCCTCCAGGAAGCCCTCCTTGATTTCCCCACAGCCTCTCAGGAGAACAGATCTGATGCCCGACCCTGGCGTCACCCTCCCCTTGCAGTGGTACTAAGCTACCCTGTTTCCCCGAAAATAAGACAGTGTCTTATATTAATTTTTTCTCCCAAAGTTGCGCTAGGTCTTATTTTCAGGGGATGTCTTATCTTTCCATGCGCTGGGTCTTATTTTCGGAGGATGTCTTATTTTCGGGGAAACACGGTAGTCACTTCCACCATTTGGGCTTCCATTTCCTCACCCTTAGAATAAGAGGCTGCACGCCTCTGGAGGGTCGGGGTAAAGGGTAGGGGTGGAGAGGGTTAACTCCAGAAAACTGAGGTGTTTTGTAGCTAGCTCATGAGTGTGGCTGGGCTGAGAAGGATGATTTTCCTGATTAGCAGTAATTTTTATTTTTATTACAGGCTGTTCCCACAGCAACTGGAGCAGAGCTTGGAAGGCATGGGGAAGTCTTGACAAACAGGAGTCTGGGCCCCCTTCAGGTTTGCACACCCCTCCCCCGGGGGAAATGGACACACACACAGCCCACTGCACAGACTAGGAAGCTGAGGGGCCTCCCGCTGCGGGGCTACCAGATTAGGCAGACTGAGGGCCCCTGCTTTCCGCTGACCCCTCATTTTCCTGTAATAAT
Source organism: Pipistrellus kuhlii (assembly GCF_014108245.1). Taxonomy (NCBI): domain Eukaryota; kingdom Metazoa; phylum Chordata; class Mammalia; order Chiroptera; family Vespertilionidae; genus Pipistrellus; species Pipistrellus kuhlii. The sequence continues at coordinate 1,007,400 of NW_023425520.1, read as the reverse complement.
GATGCTTATTCCCACCATTGTGTAGGGGAAAACAGAGGCACAGAGAGACCTCACTTGCCCCGTTTGGAAACAAGAGAAGAGGGAGAGAGGGAAGGGTCAGTCAGCCTGACCTAAAGCAGGGAGGGAGGTGGAGATGGAGGTGGGTCTTAACCGTTAGCCACCCTTGACTGCTTCCCCGAGTGTGAGTTGAGGGGGGCTGCCCCGGGCTTGGCATACAGCAGGCACCCCATAAAATAAGTGACTGAGAGGGCTGGAGGGTGGTCCCACCTCACTCCCCATCCCACTAACCCCTGCGCTGGCCCCCTATGACTCAGTTTCCCCACCAGGTCCACGCCGGGCGGGGCCCTGAACGCAAAGGCCAGGGCTGGCTGTTTACCTTGCGGCTGGGCGCTGGGCAGGGCGCGGTGGGCCGTCCCTGGGGCCGGCCCCGCTGCGGGGATAAATAGGCCCCGCCGGCCGGTGGGCGGCAGAGAGCGAGCCGAGGCCCAGCTCCCCTTCGCCGCCATGGTCCTCGCCGCCGCCTGCGTCCTCCTGCTCTCCCTGGCCGCCCTGGGGGCGTCGGGGCAGGGCCAGAGCCAGGTCCCGCTGGGTAAGCCGCCCTCCCCGCGCCGCGCGCCCAGCCCCTAAGAGGCCGGGAGGGTCCGCGGGAGCCGGGGCCGGCGGCGGGGCGGGTAGCGGGGCTGCGGGGTGAACGAAGCGGGCGGCTGCCGGGGAGCGGGGCGGAGCGGGGAGAAGCTCTCAAGGAACATGGCTCCTGTCCGTGGGCTCCTGTCCGTGGGCTCCTGTCGGTGGCGGCGGCCGCGTGAGGAGCTGCGTGGGGGGAGTCCCCCGGCTTCACACCCCACCAGCGCCCCCTATCGGTGCAGGTGCGAACCTGGGCCCGCAGATGCTGCGCGAACTGCAGGAGACCAACGCGGCGCTGCGGGACGTGCGGGAGCTGCTGAGGCAGCAGGTGCGGGCGGGGTGGAGGGTCCCGGCCTCCGGGGCGAGGGGGGAGTGAGGCCTGGACCAGGCGGGGCTGGGGGCTGGGAGGCAGGGGCTGCGCCAGGGCAGGCGGCGGGAGAAGGGTGTCCGAGGGGCGAGGGGAGGGGAGGGAATCCAGGGGATGGAGAGAGGAGGAGGAGGAGAAAAACGGAGCCTGGCTGACCACACGCCATCCCCTCTGCAGGTCAAGGAGATCACGTTCCTGAAGAACACGGTGATGGAGTGTGACGCGTGCGGTGCGTGGACCTGAGGAGGCAGAGCCCGGGCGGCGGGACCGCAAGAAGTGGAGAAGAGAGGGAGGGAGGGAGGGAGGGAGACGGGGAAGAGAACGTGGCCGGCAGAGACGGAGGAAGTGTGTGAGGGGAGTGGAGAGCCGGACTGGGAGCGGAGACAGAGGTGCTGGGAGGAGGACGCACAGACAGAGGCAGAAGCCGAGCGGGAGGTACAGGGAGGTATAGACGCGCAGGGAAACAGCTGAGGACGCACCGACACGCACGGCGGAGGCTGGAGCGGTCCGGAGAGCAGTCCGGGGTGGGGATGGGAGTGGGGGGTCCTGATGGGTCCAGCCCTCTGCACGGCGGGGGCTGCAGGCTCCGCCCGGGCCTGGCTGACTGCCCGCTCCCCCCGCCCGCAGGGATGCAGCCGGCGCGCACCCCCGGCCTGAGCGTGCGGCCGCTGCCCCAGTGCGCGCCCGGCGCCTGCTTCCCCGGCGTCGCCTGCACCATGACCGCCGGCGGCGCGCGCTGCGGACCCTGCCCCGCGGGCTTCGCCGGCAACGGCTCGCACTGCGCTGACATCAACGAGGTGTGCCCGCCCCACCACCCCGACGCCCCCCCAACTCCCCAACGTCCCCCCCGCCTCCTCGACAGCTGGGGGCGCTCTCCCCGAGGACCCCCTCCCCGTCGAGGGCGCACGTCCGGACGACCTCCCCACCGCCGGGGGTCGCCCGCTCCGACCACCCTCCTCGCCACCCGGGAGACCCGCGCCAATACCTCTCCCCACCGCCGAGAGGGGTCCGCCCCAGCAACCCCACTCCCCTCCGAGGCTCGGCAGCCCCAACGACCCTTCCACCGCCGCGGAGAGTCCGCCCCGACGGCCCCCCTTCCGAAGGGCACGCACACCCCGACGGCCGCTCCCCCCCTCCGCTGGGGACGGCCGCCCTCACAATCCCTCCCCCCGCCCATGACCACCCCACCTGCCGGCAGCCAGGAACGGCCCCCTCCCGGCGTTCCCTCTCCTCCCCTGGCCCTGCCTCCACCCCCAACAAGGCCAAGTCGCATTTGACCCCCGGAACGATGGCCTCCGCCCCGTGGGCCATCCCCCCTCCAAAGTGCTGGCTGCTGGCCCCGGGACTCTCCAACTCGGAGTCGCAGGAAGCCTAAGGCGCCGCTGGGGGGCGCCGGGGAGCGGAGCAGCTCCGTCCTCTGACCCCCATGGCCCTTGTCCTCCAGTGTAACGCCCACCCCTGCTTCCCCCGGGTCCGCTGCGTCAACACCAGCCCCGGCTTCCGCTGCGAGGCCTGCCCCCCGGGGTACAGCGGCGCCCCCCACGAGGGTGTGGGGCTGCCCTTCGCCAAGGCCAACAAGCAGGTGAGGGCCTTGGGGAGCTGCGCCGGGAGGAGTCGTGAGGCGGGGGCGAGGGGGAGGGGGAGGTGCACATTTAAAAAGTATATATATATATTATTGATTTTTTACAGAGAGGAAGGGAGGGGGATAGAGAGTTAGAAACATCAATGAGAGAGAGACATCGACCAGCTGCCTCCTGCACACGGTGTGCCCGCAACCAAAGTACGTCTTTAACCGGAATCGAACCTGGGACCCTTGAGTCCGCAGGCTGATGCTCTATCCACTGAGCCAAACCGGCTCCGGCTAGGTGCACATTTTGTTTCGTGAACTCTTGGAGCCAAGTGACCGGTTCCCTGCCTCGCCGGGTGGGGACCGGCCGCAGGGAGTCAGTTGGGTAAGGGTCCGAGTGAGGAATGGCCGGTGTCTGCGGCGGGATGGAGGGGAGAGGTAGCACGCAGAGGACGTCCGGCCCCGGGTTCGGGGTGTCTGCCGTGGGGCAGTGACCTCTGCGCTCCCTCCCCCGCAGGTCTGCACGGACATCAACGAGTGTGAGACCGGGCAGCACAACTGCGTCCCCAACTCCGTGTGCGTCAACACCCGGGTGAGGCCGGAGGAGAGGAGGAGGACGGAGGGACGGGCAGGGGAGGTGGGGTGAAGAGGCAGCGTCCCCAGCTGACCTCCCTCCGCCCACACGCAGGGCTCCTTCCAGTGCGGCCAGTGCCAGCCCGGCTTCGTGGGCGACCAGGCCTCCGGCTGCCGCCCGCGCGCCCAGCGCCTGTGCCCCGACGGCTCCCCCAGCACGTGCCACGAGAAGGCCGACTGCGTGGTGGAGCGCGATGGCTCCAAATCCTGCGTGGTGAGCGCGGGCGTGGGCCCTGACCAGGACGGGAAGGGGCGTGGAATGGGGAGGCGGGGCTCGGGGACGCCGGAGCCTCCGCTCACCTCCTTGCTCGCAGTGTGCCATCGGCTGGGCTGGCAACGGGGTTCTCTGCGGCCGAGACACCGACCTGGACGGCTTCCCGGATGAGAAGCTGCGCTGCTCGGAGCGCCACTGCCGCAAGGTGGGCGCGGACAGAGGGCGAGATGTTGCGGGGGGGGGGGGGGGGGGCGGGAAGAGGAGGGTGCGAGCAAGAGCGGAGGGCGTGTCCGCCGTGGTGTGGGCGGGGCCACACGGCACGCCCCTCATGTCTGCCCTCCCTGCCCGCCCCTAGGACAACTGCAGGACGGTGCCCAACTCAGGGCAGGAGGACGTGGATCGCGACGGCATCGGAGACGCCTGCGACCCCGACGCCGACGGGGACGGAGTCCTGAACGAGGAGGTGGGGCCGAGGGGGGGCCCGGGCGAGCTGGGTGGGCGTGGCCTTGGCGAGGGCGTGGCCTCAGAGGCTGGACTCGGGCCCCGTTGCGATATAGGGTTCCCAGAGTCAGAAAGGGGCTCCTCTGGGATGTGACCTTTGCCCCACTTGGCCTGACTCCCCCCTCCTCCCTTTAACTGGTCCTCTCTCCCCCCAGGACAACTGCCCGTTGGTCCGGAACCCAGACCAACGCAATTCGGATGATGATAAGTGGGGCGATGCGTGTGACAACTGCCGAACCCAGAAGAACGAAGACCAGAAGGACACTGACCAGGACGGCAAAGGAGACGCTTGTGACGATGACATCGACGGTGACCGTGAGCAAGGCGTGGGGGAGGGTGTTGGGGGGAATAGCCGGGCTCCAAAGCCGAGGGTTTGGCCTGAGATGCTCGGACCATGAACCATGCTCAGGGAAGCAGAAAAATGCTATGTCGGATGCTGCAGGGAGGAAAAGCAGGACAAAACCTGGAGTTTAGGGTTGGGGATGTGCCCTTTAAAAAAAAAGTTTTATTTATTTATTTATTTTAGAGAGAGACAAAAACAACAATGATGAGAGAGAATGATTGATCAGCTGCCTCCTGCAAGTCCCACACTGGGAATCAAGCCTGCAACCCAGGCATGTGCCCTGACCAGGAACAGAATCATGACCTGGTTCCTAGGTCAATGCTCAACCGCTAAACCATGCCAGCTGGGAGGCGCCCTTTTTACACTTGGGGCATAGAAGTTCAGGGGGTGCAATCACAGGGCAAGGAGAGGGCCTGGCTGAGCTGCCCCCTAGTGAGGGCCAGTCCCCTCCGTGGCCATCTATTCAGGAAGTCTGTGAGGCTGGGCCTACTTTGTAGTCACAGGAGCCTAGAGAGGGTAAGACTCTGCCCCAGGCTTGCACTTGCCCTGCTGAAGTCGGCCTGGCCCTGCCTGATCTCTGGGTCCTGTCCTGTTCCCCCGCTTTCCACAGGGATCCGAAACCCAGCGGACAACTGCCCAAGGGTGCCCAACTCAGACCAGAAGGACAGTGATGGTGACGGTGTAGGGGATGTCTGCGATAACTGTCCCCAGAAGAGCAACCCAGACCAGGTGAGGGCAGGTCAGACCCCACTTGGGTCAGACCCTGGCTTGCGCTCCAGGCTGTTAACAAGTCTGCCGCCCATTCCAAAGCAGCTGGTGGGGTGTTCCTTGGGGTCAGGAGGACCTCTGCTCTTGAACTTGGGCCTGGGTTGGAGGCTTCTGAGTTCCTTTGCTCTGATTGTGGACCCCTGCACCCGCCCTTCCCTAGAGGGATGTGGACCACGACTTTGTGGGAGACGCTTGTGACAGCGACCAAGACCAGTAAGGAGGCCTCCTGGGATGGGGCTCAGGATGGGGAGCCCCTGACCGGGCCCTGTGAGGATCTCCTTGTTTCTCTGCCTCCCCCACCCATTCTAGGGACGGGGACGGGCACCAGGACTCTCGGGACAACTGCCCCACAGTGCCCAACAGTGCCCAGCAGGACTCAGACCGCGATGGACAGGGTGATGCCTGTGATGAGGATGACGACAACGACGGAGTCCCTGACAATCGGGATAACTGCCGCCTGGTGCCCAACCCGGGCCAGGAAGACTCAGATCGTAAGGCAGGGGGTGGGACCCGTGGTGGGACAGGGTGTGTGGAGCCACTGGGGCAGGTTTTCAAATGGGCGTGGTGGGGCCAATAGGTGTGGGCGTGGCCAGTCGCTGGAGTGGGCGGGGCTAGGCATGAAGTGAGGAGCCTGGCGCTGACCTCTCCACCTCAGGGTCTCCCACCTCCTCTCAGGGGATGGCGTAGGTGATGCGTGCCAGGACGACTTCGACGCTGACAAGGTGGTGGACAAGATCGATGTTTGTCCGGAGAATGCCGAGATCACCCTCACGGATTTCCGGGCCTTCCAGACGGTGGTGCTGGACCCCGAGGGTGACGCACAAATAGACCCCAACTGGGTGGTGCTCAACCAGGTGGGAGCAGGGACCAGGCGGAAGGTGGGAGGAACCCAGAACCCCCGCTTAGGGCGCTAAGCGAGGGGCTGGAAAGCTGAGGGGCCCCGTGGCCAGGCTGAGGCCCTTCTTCCTTTGTCTTTCTTAGGGGATGGAGATTGTGCAGACAATGAACAGCGACCCTGGCCTGGCTGTGGGTGAGACGCTGGGAGGGGAAAGGCTCTGCAGGGAGATGCTCAGGGCCAGGGCCAGAGGGAGGGTGGGGCGAGGTCAGGTTGGGTCTGGGCTAGAGCAGGGTGGCTGAGGCAGGTCCAGGGCTCAGGTGCATGGCTGTGTCTGGATTCAGAGGGTAGGGATGGGGTGGGTGTCCTGAGAGGGTAGTCTGGGCCCAGGGGCCAAGCTGGGCTCTGGGGGTGGGGTGGTTCTGGGGAGTCCAGGATGCCATTGGTCTCCTATCTGCCCAGGTTACACTGCTTTCAATGGCGTGGACTTCGAAGGCACGTTTCATGTGAACACCGTCACGGACGATGACTATGCTGGCTTCATCTTTGGCTACCAGGACAGCTCGAGCTTCTACGTGGTCATGTGGAAGCAGATGGAGCAGACATACTGGCAGGCCAACCCCTTCCGTGCTGTGGCTGAACCTGGAATCCAGCTCAAGGTGTGCAGGGGGCGGGGGCCTCCTGACCTCTTGTTCCATGGCCTCTAGCAAGCCCCTAAACCCTTCCACAGAACCCCAGAGCTTTCACAGCCCCCCAGCATCACTCAAAGTCTTCCTACCCACTTTCATCTCTCCTCTGGATTCCCATGGGCCCCCAAATCCTCCCGTTTCCTCTCCCAGACCTCCAAACCCTCACCCAGCACCCCCAGCCATCTCTTGGGCCCTGAAACCCTCTCGTAGAGCCCTAAGCTTTCCCTCAGGTTCCAAATCCTCCTGCAGACCCCCCAGACTACGTTGCAGATATTTCCCAAATCCTCTAGGCCCCCGTGTATCCCATAGACACCCAACACTCTCTACAGGTCACTAAATCCTCTCCCAGACCCCCTAATCTTCCCAGACCCCAAACCTATTCACCGACTCCCACACGCTCTCAGGAGTCCCCAGATCAGTTACCCACCATGACCCACCTGCAAATCTCCATGTGGTGCTCAAGGCGGCTTCCTGTGGGTTCCCATCCAGACCCCCCACCCCCACCCCCCACCAATAAGTCTGCTATCATTCCTCCATGACCTGAAGGAACGAACCACCAGGCAGGGTTCTGAGAGGCCCCAGCGGCCTCCGTGGCCTCTGACCCTCTGCTCCTGTTCCCGGGCACGCCAGGCTGTGAAGTCCTCCACGGGCCCTGGGGAGCAGCTGCGGAATGCGCTGTGGCACACGGGGGACACAGCATCACAGGTGCGGCTGCTGTGGAAGGATCCCCGCAACGTGGGCTGGAAGGACAAGACGTCCTACCGCTGGTTCCTGCAGCACCGGCCCCAAGTGGGCTACATCAGGTGGGGACCCCAACCCTGCGGGGACTGAGTCCCTGCTCCACCCCGGCCCCTGGAAGGAGGGACTCTGGGGCCTTGGTCCCCTTGTCTGTAAAACAGGTAAACGCAGGCAGCTAGAATGAACTGTGACTGGCCCTGGGACATGACACCCCACCTAGGACCCAGCACACAGTGGGGCCTCAGCTAGAAGGTGGGGTCTCATCCACACCCCATTTCTCAATCCCTACTCTGTGCAGGAAATCCAGTTAGCACCCACTGTGTACAGGATCCTGGATATCCATTCTCACAGGGAAACTGAGCTTCCAGTCAGGAGCCCCACCTGCTCTGAGTATGGGTCAGGCAGGAGAGATCCATGGCCCCTACTCGAGATGGGAGGGGCCCATCTGCCAGGGCAGGACGCCACACGCTGAGGTGCTTCACTGTCCCGTCTCCCTCTCCCCCAGAGTGCGGTTCTACGAGGGCCCTGAGCTGGTGGCTGACAGCAATGTGGTCTTGGACACAACCATGCGGGGTGGCCGCCTGGGTGTCTTCTGCTTCTCCCAGGAGAACATCATCTGGGCCAACCTGCGCTACCGCTGCAACGGTAGGAGGAGAGAGTAAGGGGGCGGGTGAGGGGAGGGCCTGCTAGGTAGCAGGTCTGCCCTGCTGGCCTCACCCTTTCTCATTCGCCTATCCTCTCTCCCTCCACAGACACCATCCCAGAAGACTATGAGACCCAGGGGCTGCTGCAGGCCTAGGGATGGGTGGGGGACCTGCCATTAGATGACGGCCACCCTCAGGCCTGGAGCACTGAGGGGCAGCCAACCTTGGGGAAGGGAAGAGATCAGGGAGGACAGAATAAAGTGTGTTCGGCAGGATGGTGGCTGTGGTCTCTCCTTGGGGAGATGGTGGAGTCTGGCCTTACTGCTGACTTCCCTCCGAACCAATTAGCAGTGTCCAGCTGCTGCAGCTCACCCACCCTGAAGTGTCTGCTCCAGAATCCTGGGGGGTTGGTTGTTCCCCTTCCGGGACACAGGTCCAAGTAGCTGGCTAGTAGGGTGAGATTGTGAGGGGTGCACATCTGTGTGTCCATATTCATGTGTGCGTGTGCTTCCCACCAGGTGTACCTGTGACACCCATATTTCATCTCTGGGTGAAGAACAGGGGTAGGAAAAAAGGGGAGGAGACAGAGACGAAAACGTTGGGTTTTTATTAGGTTTCATTACAAAGGATGCAAAGGTACAAAGACAAAAGCGTCCACGCCAGAGGACAGGCAGGGGCTGGCCGAGTGCGCCCTGAGCCGCCCGCCCCAGCCCGCCACGGGCACCCACACGCTCGGCCCATGGGACATCCACAGCAGAGTGTACATGCTGGGGTGGGGTGGGGGCAGAGCCAGCCTGGGGACAGAGGGACACAGGTGGGGCAGGGCTCAGACCGATGAGTTTGCATATATTAAAGTGCCACCCAGACCCCTTGGGGGCAATTTCCTGGGGGGACACATTAGGGGGCAATGGACCTTGGCTGCCAAAGGCCTCCCTCCCAGGGCCCAGTGGGGAAGGCCATGGCAGTGTCCCCTTGTCCGAGCAGGCAAGAGGTCAGAAGTGACAGGCTAGGGTGGGCTGGGCATCAATTGCCCCCAAATTCCAGAACCTGGCTCCTTGGGATGAAGTGCTGGGAACTGGCCAGGAGGATGGAAAGCAGAGGGAGCCATCTGCAGCCAGCATTACCCTGACATACAACCCTTGCCCTTCATTCACCCTGATTGGGAGGGGCCCTGAGACCCATGGGTCTGAGCCAGTAAACAGGAGGGAAACTTCGGCCCAGTTCACAAGGGTCTTGCATCTGCTCTCCAGGAGTACCCAGCACCCTACCTCCCTCTCCTGGGGAGTGCCCAGTTGCCTGTGGCACGTGGGTAATGAAAGGCCTGAGCCCCACTCAACCAGCACCCCTGCAGGAATGTCACAGGGGCCCCTAGTCACATAAAACTGAGAGACCCCCAGGAGGTGGAAGCCCAGGGACCAAAAAGAAAGGGGACAGAAACAGACCCAGCTGCACACTTAATCCAGGCAAGCCTCCCGGAGAGCGTGAGGCACCAAGTCCTCCCCCAGCTCTGCAGGCCACGGGGGCTCAGGTAGCCACAGCCCTCGCCTGGACCGCCACCGCAGGAGTGATGGGCCAGGACCAGGGTGCCCAGGACCACAGACCTTGAGCTCCCCATACCCAAGTCCTACCCTGCGCCCCCAAAGCTTTGACCACAGCTTCATCAGAACCCAGGGCTGCTTTGTCAACCCCCTAAAGCCTCCAGAACCTCACATGGGGTTGGGGGTGCCTCCTGTGGAAAAACAAAGTTGAGTCCAGCGGAGGGGGCATTGGATGGATGTTTGGTTATAATCAGCTCAGGGCCCCCTGGCTCCTTAGTGAAAGTTGCTCATAGGCACTCATCAGGCCCAGGAAACCTGACAGACAAGGTCCCCCACACTGAACATCTGGCCCCAGCAGAATGCATGAATGGGCAGGGGGCCCCTGGCCCTCCAACAGCGCCGCATTTGACAGAGCTGACCTCACCCACTCCATGTGACACATGGGCCTCACAGCAGACCACCCCACTGGATGTCCTTCCAGGAGTTTGGCCAATGAAAATCAGGTCAAACACACTAACCACTCGGAACCCTCCTTCACCATGAAAACTTATGAGCAGATAATAGCATAGAGGGCCAAAAAGTCCAGCCCACGCAAGGGGGTGGGGAAGCATCCCTGGGGAAAAGTCAAGAAGCACACAGCCCTGCCCTTGATAGCTGGTCCCAGGGACCCCTGTGAACCAGTGGTGGGGCTGGACCCACTTTAATCAGGTCCCCTTCTACGGTGGCTTGTCCCCACTGGGGAGCCTGGCCAACATTGGAATACCATTGGCTACGAGTCCCCACACTTTGCTGAGGGGTTGACCTGCCCCGAGCTTTCCACTGAGGATCTCAAGCACCTCTGCCCCAAGAGACTGGCACTCACCCTTCCTGCCCAGAAGTATCAAGGGGAGGGGGCTGCAGGATGCTCCAAACAGCGCTGCCTGTCTTCCCCCTGTAAGGGCATGGAGCGGGGAGGTCAGCATGGGCACCTGTGATGGGGGATATGATCCCGAGACCCTGTCTTCTCCTCCAGTCAGTCCTAGGCACAACCCTCTTCTCTGGAGAGTCGCTAACCCCAGGATTCATCTCAGCCCATGAGCTACGTAGAGGGACAAACTCATTGCCCTGGGGACTTGGAGGGCAGAGGGTAAACTGAGGCAGATGGGGATTAGGCCAAGCAGCTTGAGCTCCCAGAGGAAAGGTTTGCACAGCTGAGGGAACTCAGCTAAAGCCAAGAGCACTAGGAAGAGGGCAGTCGGGGGACCTGGATGGCCTCTGAGCCCATGTGGGCTCAGTGTCAAGGCTTGAAGTCCAGTCTTGCCCAGAGCTTATTCGAGTAGGATATGGGCGGTAGGTCTACATACAGAATATAGGCACAGGCCCGCCCCTCTTGGTGCAGCTTACCTAAAATCACAGTATTTTCACATCGCAAGTCAGAAGACTGATTCCCTTATGCTGTCTTGCCTCAGAAAGTCTTGGCAACTCAAGAATATTTAGTAGAGAAGTGATATTTAAGAAGAAAAAACAAAACCCCCCCACAAATTCCCTGTTGCAGACCCCAGGAGGCCTCCCAAGCCCCAGGAAGACGTGGAGATGCCTGGCCGCTGGCTCCCGGTGGGGCCACCTCCGAGGATAGCTCTGCACCTCCACCTCTCATAGGCAGAGGATGCATGTTAATACAATGTCACCTGTGTTCCAGGCCATGGGCCTCGCCTGTCTGTCTGCACCTAGAACTGGTGCTGGACAGATGGGAAGCGTGGGCTGACAAGGCTCCCTCACTGGATCCCAAAGCCTTGTTTGAAAATTGCATCCAGGAAGGTTGCTTGTAATTTTATTAAGGCCATTTTTTAAAAAGTTCTACATACAAGTCTAATGGTAACCAAACTCTTCTATGTACATCTAGATGTTCTTTTTTTTATTTATTTAAAAAGTCCCCATCTATGTCCCCAGTCCCTGCCACAGAAAAAGGATAGGCCCTGGACCCGGACAGACTGACACTGTGCTCCTCAAGCCCAGACAATGGTGGCGGGGCCAAGTGACTGGGGAGGGAGACCTTCTCACAAGTGTGGCTGCCCAGCTGCTTGGATACGTGCTAACAGCCTGGCCAAGGAGCGAAAAGGAAGGACAATTGCTAGGATCAAATCCAGCTCCCAGTGAGAGGGCTCCCGAGGCCGAGGCAGAAGGGTGACCTCTGACACCACAAAGAAACACACCAGGCAGAAGTGTCAGCTCAACAGCATGTGGAGGAGTAAGTTGAGATGCAACTTGGGGACTGAAACAGAGATTCCTAGTAAAGCTGCCAACAGAAAAGAGAGCCAGCCTGTCACCCCCTCGAAGGGCCTGAGGGCAGAGGGATGGTCACCACTGCCTATCAAGGCACTTTGAGAAGCAAGCACCTAGAAACCCACCACTAAAAGCATGCTGCTCTTTGCCTCCAAACCCAGTCCTACCAGGAGGAGCAACAACAGAAGTGGCCAGGGGGATGAGTGTCAGCTGGTTCTCAGGGTGGGGATGAGAGACAACCTCATTTGGGGTGTCTAGGAACAGAGGGGCCACAGCTGCTGCCAGCCTCAGGGTCTGGGACACACCAGCCCTGAGGACTGGCGGGCACCTTTAGGGCGAGGCAGAGCCGGGTCTTCTCCAGGCCCTTAATAAAAGCATTGGCTCCTTTCCAGAAGTCTGTTACGTAGCCAGAGAAAAGGCACCTCCAGTTACCCAAGCTTCTGTCAGAGTCCTCGCCTAGCACAACCTGCCCTCACTGGGCTGGGCAGCCACTCAACCCTTCTGTTTTGAGATAACTTGAGGTGAAACTAATGAGGCTAGGGTCACAGCTCAGATGGCAGACTGCTTCCAGTTAGCTTTAAAACATATGCAAATGTAGTATTTCAGGAATAAAAAGATGCTCTCAGGCAAGTATTGGCTTGAAGGAGTCAACTACTCATCTACAGCCAAAATGCAAATACATACCGAAAGAAACAACAGAAAATACAACAAAAATGCCCTGGCCACGCCCTTCCCACTAGTCTGTAAATAACAGTAACAGTGACCATAGTACAGAGCAGGAAAGATGAAAACAAGTTCTAAAGCCACCCCTAGAAATAACTGACTCCCACATTCATCCCGGCCAGCGGCTTCCTAACAGAGGCAGCCCCAGAAGGATCTGGTGTGGGGGCAGGTGAGGTGGGAGGAGGCTGGGAAGATCTAGCTGCTCTGTTTACATCCACCCCCATGAGAAGCGTTCTAGCATTCTGTTTGCTCAGGAATATAAAAGACAGCAGTCAAAATAGTGTTTATTTTGCACTGGGTCTATCCCACTCTCTGGCGTTCTCTCTCTCTTGTCGGTGGGGATGGCTCTCTACCTAACCACAACCTGGGGGTGGCAGGTGCAGGGGTGGAGGGTAGGAACCAGGGATGAAGGAAGGCAGTGAGAGCTGGACAACAGTCGGAAATGCACATTGCCCACCACAGTGAGGAGCAGACCCCGGTACCCCCAGGCCTGTGGCCCTGCCCAACATGCTTTCTGCATCTTACAGGGACTGATGGCTCATGGCCTGGGGTGGGAGGTGAAAGAGTGTGCACAAGGGGTAGTCCTAGAGGGCAACTCACAGCCTCCCAAGAAAGGTGGACAGCCGAGGGAGGGCAGGAGGGGGTGCTTGGCGGTATTGCAAGCTCAGAATCACAAGCTCGGCCGTTTGCAGGGACAGAGTGTGCAGTCCCTGGGCTCAGGGAGACTCCGTTGGGACCACTGACCGGCGGGGTGACGGAGCCGCGGCTGGGCAGCAGAGTGCTGGGTGTGCACTCACAGACGGTCCATCCGGAAGGTGTCCTCGGTGGCTGGGTCAGCCAGGACCATGTCAGGGTCATTGAGCATGTGCAGTCCATCCAGGGTCAGGGGGTCAATCTTGAGTTCATCCAGAGGGAACTGGCTGTCAGTGTCGAAGTTGACATCACCAACCCCAACCAGCGTGCTGGTCAGTTCTTTAGAGAGGCTGGGAGGGGACTCTCCTGTCACTGAATTAGGGGGACACAAAAGTCAACTCAGTCTTAGTTCCCTACCCCCACACCAGGGAAGAGGGCTTGGCTACCCCAGGGAACATTTTTAGTTGCCAGGACTGGGGAAGGGGGTGATACTAACATTATATGGAGACCAGGGACACTGCTCAACACCACAATGCACAGGCTGGCCCTACCCAGGAGATCCAGCCCAGACATCAGCAGGAAGTCCCCTCCTGTCAGAGAGGCAGGCTGGGCATGTGCATCTAGGGCCCTCCCTGTCTGGTTCCTATACAGAGACCCTAGTTCAAACCTGGACTCCCTCCTCTATCAGTTTCCCCATCTAGGAACAAGTATAAAAGTCTCCATCTTGACCAGCCAGAGTTGCTCAGTGGTTGTCAACCTGTGAACCAGGAGGTCACAGTTCAATTCCTGGGCAGGACTCATGCCTGGGCTGTGGGCTTGTTCCCCAGTGGGTTGCATGCAGGAGGCAGCCAATCGATGATTCTTTCTCAACATAATGTTTGTTCTCTCTCTCTCTCTCCCTATCTGAAATCAATAAACAAACACATGCTTAAAAATATCCATCTTTCTGGACTGTCAGGTTATCATGGGGGCCTGGTCCTCTTTGGGTACCTGAGGCACCTTCAGGGTAGGGAGGAAGTACTGGGTCTATACTTGGGGTCCCGTCCTTGGGTGGAAGGGGAACTCTGGGCATAGACTCATCCATCCTGGAGATGTGAGTGGGGACCACCAAGGGAGGTCCCACACAGCCCTAGCTTATTAGAAAACTACTTCCTTCTTCAATAAAACCAAGAACCTTCAGTGGAGGGAAGCAGGGTGATCAGGTGGAGAGGGCTTCACAGGTCTGGGCTCTGCTACATGGAGCAGAACTCCCTCACACACACTGTGCATGTCCCCAGGCACCTGGCACTATACACTGGCCTTTTAAGACACACATGGCAGCATATATAAACTGTCACACTCCTATTGACTACACAGGAAGCACCCCTCCTGTCATGCAGGGCTCACCCCCTGCCATGGTCACCTATGTTCCCAACACACTCAGCTAACGTGTTCGGGTGCCAGGGTGGCAGGCATAGGGCTGGGAGAGCGACTGGCTCTCTCTAGTTCTTGATCTGAGCACAAGGTGCTGTATGCCAAGGTGTGGGCTCCAGGTGTATGTCCCCCTTGCCAGTCTGCAGCCCAGCAGCGAATCAAGGTTAGAACAGGGGTCTGGTCTCTCTGGGTCCACACCAGACACCTCAGTTGTGTCATGACTCACCCTACAGGGCAGGGAGTTCCATCTCCCCCAGGGCTGAGACCTATGACAGGGACACCAGGACTGAGACCCCTGCCCAGGACACCTCAAACAGGACCTCACCTGTGAGAATGATGTTGGGGATACTGCTGTGGCTGGGATAACCAAGCTGCTGTGGGTCTTGCAGGCTCCCGTGGCTGCCTGTCAGGCCCATCATGGCCGCCTGCGAATAGTTGAGTGTAGAACCCGGGCTGTACAGACTGCTGGAGCTGATGGCGGTCTCCAACATGTTGAACTGCTCCAGCTGGAGGGGACACAGGGTGTGAGGCTGGCCACTGAGCACTGCTGCTGTGGATGGGCTGCCTGAGACTTCGGGACCACCTCTTCTGCAGGATGCCTAGGTCCACCCTCGTGAGGGCTGCTCACACAAGTCCCTCTGCCTGGGGTATCGCCCTCTCCTAATCCACACGGGCCTGCCCACATACACACCCTCAGGGCTTGCAGGATGGATGGATGGATGGATGGATGAATGGTTGAGTAACCAGCTCCAGGCAGCGGCCAACCCCTCCTGTGCCCACATGCCTGATTCTGGCCTCCACACAAAGCCAACTTGACCTCCCGCAAACTCACATGCACGGCCCACGCCAAATGCCACCGTGACAGCCACTGCCCGTCCCTGTTGGCGTTCACTGACATACCAGATGCATACGCCAGGGGAGGCAAAGGCAGTCACATGCTCCACTGCCTGCAGACAGGAGGTGCTAGGAGCAGAGCTCACTCCCGAGGGCGGGCGGGGTCCGGGCAAGCATTTGCTGAGGGCGCTGTGGCCCGGGCACCTGCTCACCTGGTGGGACAGAGCATTGGCCTGCCTGGCCGCCATCTGCTGCTCACAGTACGAGTCCCCAAACACGCTGCCCAGGGTGGAAGAGTGCTGCAGATAGAAGAGAGGCTTGCTGTTGTCATGATTCCCAAGACTAGGTTGGGGGGAGGAGGGGAGCTCCTACAGGCCAGTTGATCCCACAGGGAGGCCCCTGAGACCTAGTGAAGGATGCACGAGACAAGGGAGGTGGATGACAGCTATTCCAGGGCGCCTACACTGAGCTGGCAAACTCCCGCATCTCAGGATGATGGCTTCTTTCTCCTGCCTGCTGGGGGCAGGGTGGCTCTACAGCCTGACATTTCCCAAGAACGCCACCCCCCCCCATCTCTGTTCCTTAAGCTCAGATGTAGGTGACCTCCTTTCCGTCAGACAGAAGATGAGGGAATGGGGGCTATGAGGATCAGGAACCCCGACAAGACCCAGAGGAAAGCATGTAACTGGAGCCAAGGCACAAGGCTCCCTAGATATTCAGAATGAGACGAGCACTTGGTGAGACCCCCTGTCCACACATGTGGACAGGATGGGTGCAGAACAAACATAGGACAGGCACTCAGAAAGCCCCTCTCACCTGCTGACTCCTGGAAGCCTGCCCTCGAGACCCCAGAGCTCACTGGTAGGCATGCAGCCCCATTCCTGCTTGTTCAAGGCTGACCAGGGAAGGGGGCTGGGAGATGATCCTGGGAGAGAAGCAGGGGGCTAGGACCTCAGAGGTGGTGGAGACACCAGATAGAGCTTGGAGCCCCTGCCCATTCTGGAGATTCTGCCAGGGATGGCAGGATGGAGCCTGGCAGGATGTGGGAGGGAGAAAAGGGATGGCTGGTGTGTGTCCCGGCTGCACCTGAAACACCAGGCCTGGACAGATATATACCCAGCCCGGACCCAAAGTGTCTCTCCTGCAGGACAGGGTATCTCATGGAAGTTGCTGCACCATGGCCATTCCCAGGTGTTACATGTGATGTGTGTGCCGAAACCGGTTTGGCTCAATGGATAGAGCGTCGGCTTGGACACTGAAGGGTCCCAGGTTTGATTCCGGTCAATGGCATGTGCCTTGGTTGCGGGCATATCCCCAGTAGGGGGTGTGCAAGAGGCAGCTGATCGATGACTCTCTCATCGATGTTTCTAACTCTCTCTCTCTCTCTCTTCCTCTCTGTACAAAATCAATAAAATATATTTTAAAAAAAACAAAAACAAAAAACAAGTGATGTGTGTGTATGGCATGCATCTTCTCAAATTTCTCCACAGATCAAAGGTCTAGAACCTTCCCTCTGAGTTCCCTGTTCTAGAAAGGTCCCCACATGCTTGACACTGGCCAACGCTTGAGTCTCAGGCTTCCATTCCAGACAAGGATTGGCCACAACCCCCCGGCTATGCCAGGTGGTCAGTGGGCTGAGAGCAGATAGGAACAGATGGCTACCCTGGTGGGCAGGGAGGCTCCTGGGGATGAATGGGAAGAGTTAAAAATTACCAGCTTCAGGTTTAAAAAAGGGCTGAAGGAGGTTTGGCTGGGGTTGCCCATGAAGGTGGCAGGTTTCTTCTGAGGCGCCTGTTCCTATCT
Organism: Pipistrellus kuhlii; assembly: GCF_014108245.1. Classification (NCBI taxonomy): domain Eukaryota; kingdom Metazoa; phylum Chordata; class Mammalia; order Chiroptera; family Vespertilionidae; genus Pipistrellus; species Pipistrellus kuhlii. The sequence goes on along the minus strand of NW_023425520.1, from coordinate 990,271 downwards.
CTGTGGGCTTGGCCGCAGAGAGGCCCAGCATGCCCAAGAGGCCCAGCATGCAGGGCACGGTTTCTCTTGTGAGGAGGCCATGAGAGTTTGCAGGAAGGTCCGCTCAGAACTGAAGAGGGAGGCAGCACACAAGACACATCTCAACTGCTTGAGGCTCAGTGCATCTGCTCCAGGCCTGGGAGCAGAGGCCCTTGGGGCCGGTGATTGTGTCCTGGAGGACTCAACCTACAGAAGGAAGTCAGGTCTGCCCTCTGCCCAACATTGTCCCTCTAAGCCAGTGTCTCTGGTTGGGGTCAGAGACGCTGATGGCCTCGTCTTCACACCTGAGTTAGCAGCCTGCATCCCTTGACAGATGGATTGACACATAGACGGTGGCTTGACATGACAGGAAAAGGCTCTGCCGGGGATGGATCACTTTGGTGGAAACAAATCTCTCCTGAAAGAAATCTACTTGACCCTCAAATTCCTGTCCTGCTTTGAATTAGAGGGATGCTACTCAGGGATTGTCCCCAGGGAGAGCTGCCCATCTCGGACAGGTCCCACCTGCTGCCACCCCTAACAGGTTCAGCTTTTCCAGCCTGCTATATCCCCCAGCACCACATGATGAGACCACTTTCTGGGAGCCATAAGAACTCAGAGCTGTGGTGCATGAACAGAGAGCATGGAGACATCAGGCCAAGCCCCGGCCTGTCCCAAGCTGACTGCCACCCTTCCGGCCTGCCTATGGAGCAAGAGGCTGCACACTGACAGTCCCAGCATGATCCCTGGTGGGTGTGGGTGTGGAGGCAGCATCCTCTAGCAGATGAAGCCTCAAGTCCTCCCTGAATGGGATGTCCACTGTCCCAATACATGTCTGGGTTCAGCGTGCACGTGTGAGCTGGGGGCAAGGGCTGCCTGTCTAGAGGGGCAGCTCTGCTCCTTGCTCTATGCAGAAAGGCAAATCCTATCTTCCCTCGGCTGAGAATAAGGGTTGGGACCTGGGGCACTGCAGAGACTCCTAGGGGTTTCTCAACTTAGTGATATTTTGGAGACTGAGGGACAGAGTCCTGGAGAGGCTTCACTGTAAGCAAGATGTCTTGGGCCCAGATGTCAGCTTCTCAAGCACCCCTTCCCCTCTGATGGAACATTCTGGATGGAATATGACTACGGCCAAGTGAGGTTGAGAAGGAACCTGGACAGGGGATGTGCATGTTAGATATTAGGGACCAATTGTGCCAGGTGTGGGAGGGTAACCTGCATCTGAGAAGGTTGGTCAAGTCCTGCCTGTTGCCTAGGGCCTAGGGTCAGCCTGCCTCATCTGTGGAAGGGGGACAGGACCTGACAGGCTAGAGTACTGTTTAGAGAAGCTTTCTGGGGGACACACCTTCCTATGGGATAAAGGGTAGGGAAGGGGGTGCGTAGTCAGCACCTGCACAACTGGCTGTCACATCAGCTGTACTCCAAAGCAAGGGGAATATCCCCCCCCCCCCTTTCAAAAGCCTCAAGATACCAGGCCTCAGGGTGGTCAGATGTAGGTGAGGACATGTGAACAGGCTATTGGATGACATGTTTGAGCGACACTTGGGGCTGTCCCCAACCATGGATGAGGAGCTGGAGTGTGGCTGACACTGAGATCCTGTATGTGCCCTGACTAGGGATTAAACCCACAACCTTGGTGTATCAGGACAACACTCTAACCACTGAGCTACCTGGCCAGGGCTGGCACTGAGATCTTTAACAGGCTAAGGAGCTCACCACCTCCAGCTGGGGCACAGACCAGAGGAGCAGCAGGAACGAGGGGCAGCGTTTTCGCCTCCCAGCTCATGGAGTGGACGAGATGGGATGATGTGAGGCACGAGGCACAGATGGCGGGCAAGGGCACAGGGGGGTGAGGTGAGCTGGGGATGGATTGGCGCATCCCTTACTTGTGGGGAGCTCCCAGGGGAGAAGCCTTGATTGGAGACAGGTGAGGTGGGAGACTGGTTGGCCGGGGAGCCGGCACTAGTGCGGTACTGCTGCAGAGCCGGGGCCTGCGATGACAAACAGGTCAGGACATGGAGGCCCCAGCCCGGCTCCCAGCTGAGCCTCCCACAAGCCCCCACCCCTCAGTGAGCAGAGGACCTGGGGCCAGAGCGTGGGGCCTCAGGGGTACCTGTCTCCAAACCCAGCTCCCAGGTGTGGGGGGCTGGAGACAGAGAACCTAGAACTGAGTGTCATGGAATTGTCCTGACGGGCTGTTGGGGAGTAAGGTTTGGGTCCACCTCGATTCAACATGCTTCAAAACACCCACACTACATACATGTGCACATAGCTACACACATGCACCCTCACACACACGAAGGCAGAGATGGCCTAGGACTGGGCAGGTAGGCATTGCCTTTTGCTCCTGACTCTGGATGGATCCCGGGTTCTCTCAGTCCTGAGTCTGTACAGGCACATTCTTCCCACCTCAAGGTGTGGTACTGACAGCAGGGCTCCCAGCACTGAGAAGTCACCATCACTGGTGTGGCTTAGGACAAGCCTGATGGGGTCAGGCTCTCCAGAGACCTCAGAGGGCTGGCTACCTCCTCGTTCAAAGGCAGAGGACCCTGGCTTCTTACCAGGCCCTGGTTTCTCACCACAGAAGAGACAGGCTGGGCCAGGATCTGGATTTAAACCCTGCCTGACCTCTCTGAGCCTGCTGTTCACGGAGGCCCGGATAGCCAGCCCAAGGCCCTATGAATGCTCAGTCTCCATTTCCTCAGTGATCTACTCTGAGCAGCTTGTGATGGAAGTTGAGCCTGGGTGGGGCATGGGAGCTCAATTAATAGGGTGTGGGTGGCACTGTCCAGAGAGATGTTCTTGCCTGGGAGAGTCTGCAGAAAGTCTGGAGGAGACTGCCTGTGCCCCAAGGGAGCCAGGAGGCCCTGGGGGTACCAGGAGATAGACTCTCTGACCCGGGAGCCTGGGGAGGCACTGTGTGTGCACCCCACAATGTCCACCCAGCTCCTTAGCCAGGCCCTACTACAGGAGGGTGTTGGGAAACTGGGTGCCCAGGTCAGCCCCAACATCAGAGCTGACCCCACACTTGCTGTGTTAATGCTAAAGGAAAGGTTTGGGTGCTTTCCTGTGTGTGGGGGTGCCTGCTTGCTGAGAGGTTGGAGCGGCTTGGAAATGTGGGTCTCTACTGTTAGGTCACTGCTGGACCACCAGCTTAGGTGGAGGGGCGAGGGGGCTGTTTTTTGCAGAGCACGTGATGCTCCGAAGGCTATACCCCATGGCTGTTAGCTGAGGGCTGAATGGGGAGGGCTCACTATGCCCCAAACATGGGTCTCTGTTCCTCTGGATGTGGCCAAAGGTAGCAATGACCACTCCCTTCCCCCCAGAGAAATGAGGGTGAAATTCTGAACAATCAGGAAGCTTTGGGTTTACAGAGTTAAAAACCTAGCTCAGCCCTGGTAGGGTATCCAATGGTCTGAGCTGCAGCCTCTGGCTAGGCACAGAGTCCCAAGGTTTGGCCGCAGCTCCCCTGCCGCAGCCCAGGAACTGGGCCCCATGGTCCCATCCTATAATGGAGCTGCAGCCCTGGTCCAGGCAGGGGGGGTCCCAGGTCTGAGCTGAAGCCCCCGGCTCAGTCACTGTGCTGCATCCCTGCCTCTCCTCCAAGTTCACCCCCTACTCTCTGGCTGGCAGATGCTGTTCCTCTGGCCCTGAAAACTGTGCTCTCCTTACCTCCAGGGAAGCCCGTTTTGGATGGGAAGGGCAGGGGCAGGTATCAAGGGCCATGGGGAATGGCTTGGCAGCCAGATGTGGGTAGCCAAGATTTGGTTTGGGGCACTGATACGTGCTTGTGCCTTGGTTTCCCCATGTATACATGGGGTGACATCCTCAGCAGAAATTCCATTTGGTGCTGAGCCCTGGCAGTGTCTGCTTCAGCCCCAAACCCTAGCAAGTTGGCCTCCAAATGGAACCTGGAGGTGGCTGCAGACAAAACTGGGCACCCAACTCCCTCTGGGTCCTGGGCACCCAAGGTAGCCTCCCACAGCCCCACATTCCTCCTGCATGACCCCACAGCCAGGCCCCAAAGCCAGGCCTCGATGACCATGTCCTGGGCTTACCGAGGCGATGTCGATTCCCATCGGTGGCTGGCCTGGGTTGTCGGGGGGGGACTGGGGGAGAGAGGATGGCACTGTGACCAGGAGCGGGGGCAGCTGGGGTCCCTGCGTCAGACTCGTGCTCGGCATCAGGGGACTGCCTGGGGGAAGGCTGATGGGCACCTGTGGAGGTGGTGGGGAAGGCTGCTGCTGGGATACTGGCGGCGGGGGTGGCGGGGGCTGGGGCTGCGGTGGAGTTGATTGCTGGGAGCCTGCCTGAGTGAAGAAGGCGTAGGGCAGCTGTTGCTCCAGAGATAGGGCATCCATTGCCATGGCCTGTGGAAGAGAGAGAGGGGCATCAGATTCAGGAGTCAGCAGTGGGGGCCAGGCCACAAGCACCTGGCCTCTGAGGGGCGCTCATGGCCTGGCAAGCTCAGCAACGATGTGATAGATGAACAAAGAGACATCCACACCCTGGACCTGGGAGGCACAGGCCTAAACAGGGCCTCACCTAGAGCTATGGAGGATCAGTGGACCTGGGCATTTAATCCAGCTGGCTGCACCCTACACCCAACCCTCACTGCACACAGAGGTAGCCACAACCTTCTGTATTAACATAGGCTCAGGAAATTCTGGCCTCTCTGAACTGAAGTTTCCCCACTGCAGGCAGGCACCACGTATCACACTATGGAAACCTAGAGGGTGGCCAGCACCTAGCCCCCTCGGAGAGGGGAAGGGACTGCTCATCACCATCCTGCAGCCTGGTTCTCTTGGGGAGGTTAGAGAGGTTGCGAGTGATGAAGGTACTGATGGAGCCAGAAGGTGATAACAAGTTCAAACTTCTCAGAGTTGGAAAGAGGAAAATAAGCAGAGGAAGTTTTCAACAGTCATGAGTCTGTGCAGAGTCCCTGGGATATGCAGGAATCCTGCCCTGTGATGGAGGCAGTACATGCCCGGGAGCTTAGCAGATGCCTAATCGCTAGTAAGTACTTTCCAGAAAGCAAGCAAGCCTGAGAGCCCGGGGGTGGAGAAAAAGGGCAGGGGTCACAGATGCAGAGAGTGATGACACAGCTGCTAGAAAAATGATCATGGCTCTTCTGGATCCTGATCTGAACAAGACCACTGTACAAGCAGACACAGGGGAACCAGGCCCAGAACAGGCATCAAAATGTGTGAATGACTTAATTTTGTTTTAAGTGAATCATGTCACCAAGGTTATATTTAAAAAACAAAGAACAAAAATGTATCTGTCAGCCCTAGACGTTTTGGCTCAGTGGGTAGAGTGTCGGCCTGCGGACTCAAGGGTCCCAGGTTCGATTCCGGTCAAGGGCATGTACCTTGACATCCCCCAGTGGGGGATGTGCAGGAGGCAGCTGGTTGATATTTCTCTCTCATCAATGTTTCTAACTCTCTCTCCTCCTTTCCTCTCTGTAAAAAAAAAAATTTTTTTAAAAATCAATAAAAAATATTTTTTAAAAAATGTTTTCTGTCAGGGATTTTAAAGAAATAGTCAGGCCTTGCTGAAACCGGTTGGCTCAGTGGTAGGGCATCGGTCTGCGGACTGAAAGGTCCCGGGTTTGATTCCGGTCAAGGGCATGTACATTGGTTGCGGGCACATCCTCAATAGGGGGTGTGTAGGATGCAGCTGGTCGATGTTTCTCTCTCATCGATGTTTCTAGCTCTCTGTCCCTGTTTCACTCTCTTCCTCTCTGTAAAAAATCAATAAAATATATATTTTTTAAAATAGGCCTTAATTTGTGTGGCTCAGTTGGTTGAGCGAGGTGTCACTGGTTTAGTTCCCAGTCAGGGCACATATCCAGGTTACAGGTTTGATCCCCAATTAGGGTGCTTTTGGAAGCAATCAATCAATATTTCTTTCTCACAGTGATGTCTTTCCCCCTCTCTAAAAAGAAATGAAAACATGTGTTTAAAAATTTAACAAAATAGACAAATTCCTAGAAACACACAAATTACCAAAATTGACCCAAGAAGAAATAGAAAATATGGGTAGACCTATATCAAGGAGGTTGAATCAATAATCAAAAGCCTAGGTAAAAACCTAGCTCAGCCTTTGTAGAATATCCAATGGACTTTTATCTCAGTGAAGATAAAAGCTCAGACCTCAGGTGGCTTCGCTCATGAATTTTACCAAACATTTAAAGAATTAATACCAATGCTGCTCAAACTCTTCAAAACAAACAAACAAAAAACAGAAGAGGAGGGAATGCTTCCTAACTCATTCTATGAGCCTCAACTAAGTAAACAAGATAATTAAATTACTAAAATCAGAAATGGAAGTGGGAACGTTACTACCAACTTTACAGAAATATGAGAGAGTACTATCACTATGAACAATCATACACCAGCTTGCTGCGTGACCTAGATGAAACAGGCTAATTTCTATACACACACCATTACCAAAAAATCAAAATGACATTAAATAAGGGGAGAGAGGGGGATCTCTCTAAAATTTTATTTTGGAAAATTTCAACTAGATCCTAAAACAGAGAAAGTACCATAATTGAAATATGCCCCATTCACACAACAAATGCTAACGTAGGACCTGCCCATGATGGCACAGGGGACTCCAGGCCACTCGTTAATGCATTTCTCATGTGTTTAAAAAATTGACAAAAAGCCAATAATGTCAGGCCGTTTTTAAGGTCTCCCTGGAAGGAGTAGGAGGCCTCCCAGAGGCCGTCCCCCACCCCACTGCGCCCTCGAACCTGAGTGATGGGTGACAGCGGGGAGAGGGTGGGTGACACCTGCTGTGCCTGCTGCTGCCGCCGTGTCTCCGAACTCAGGGACAGTGGGCTGACGTTGGCCGGACGGTGCTGCGGTGAAGAGCCTGGAGTGTTCATCCCTGGAAGGAAGGAAGGGTTGGCATGACTCCAGCCTCCAAAGGGCCACTCATACACTCCAAAGGGCCACTGCTGGGGACAGCTCAATTGCTCAGACATAAGCCAGTGGCATGACCTGATTGCCAAATCCAGGATTCCACCTCCAAGATCCTGGGGACCCCAGCTCTATGTGGTCTCTATTCTCCTTCCAAAATCCCATGATGACCAACACCCTCCCTACTGATCCTGCCATCCCTCCAGGAGGGATGTGTCTTGAAGGTTCTGCTGGGCAGCATGTTTCTGCCTCTGGACTGCCACATGATGGGCCCTTAGATGGACATGTGACCAGGCTGATCCAATGAGACTGACCTAGGATTTCTGATGGAACTCCAAGAGAGGCTGGAGGGGATGGGGGGGGGAGAGGGAGGGAGGGAGGGAGGGAGGGAGGGAGAGAGAGAGAGAGAGAGAGAGAGAGAGAGAGAGAGAGAGGGAGAGGGAGGGAGGGAAAGGGAGAGAGAGGGAGAGAGAGAGGGGGAGGGAGGGAGGGTTGTGTGAGATTCTGTGGCTGGAAGGGGAAGGATAAGCTGGAGAATGAGGTGGCAGAGGCAGCACCTGAGCCCCAGATGCAGCTACACTGGCACTTCCCCTCTTTGGGAGACAATCAATCTACTTTCTTCCCTAAACTGGTTTGGGTTTTGGTTAGCTTCAAGCAAGTCAGTCTTGCCCAACACTGCAGTTTCCTCTTGACCTTCATGCCCTCCTCACCCTCATTCAATGCACATGTCCTTTCTCTTAATTGCTCTTCCGGCCAGATTTCCTCTCAACCCTGGATTTGTATAACTGGCATCCCCTCTGCCTCCCCATCTCACTTCCACCCTCCCCTGCTCCTCAGTGTATTTTCCAAGCTGGACCATTAGCTCCACTGGCATGCCTAAGCTAGAAACTCAGTTACGCTTTATCTTCTTCCAAAACCCACATTCCTGATGGAGCTCCTGCCAGAGACTCCACATCCTCCTCTCCCCTTGGCCCCCTCCCCCAGTAACCCAATCCCTGCATACAACTGTTGTGAAGGACTTGAGTGAGGTCAAATTCAGTGTGGCAGCATTTGGGGCTTATGTTATCCCAGGGCACTGTGCCAGACAGGCAACAGGCCCGCTGATGCAACGAGGAGCCCTGGGGGCCTGGCCTGACCACCCAGACTCTGTTTCCATATCCTTGAGATGGAGATGATATCAGCTGTCCTTGCCAGTTAATTGTGAGGCTTTAATGAATTGAATTGTGAGTCAAGGCCAGTGAAGGTGCCTAACTCATTCATGGGAGCCAGGCCCAACCTGGCAAGAGCACCAGATCAACCTTGTTCCAGCAGGTAAGATGACAGGTTCACGGGCCAGTTAGAATGCACCCAGTGTGCACTGAGAGATGATGGGCAGCTGCTTGCCGTGTCATCCATGTGAGGAGAGCCAGGTCACTTCCCCTTGGATGCCCTGGTGGCTCCTCCTGGCCCAGCAATGCGGGGCACCTGGTGCCATAGATTGCTCCTGAGGCAGGACCTGGGGATCCAATTTCTGCACAGACTTTGGGACCCAGAAATCAGGCTGCTATGGACACAGGGACATCAAGGGAGCCAGGGTCAGAGGCCTGGGCAGGAGTCCAGGAGACACCTGCTCAGAGCACAGTTGGAATGGGTACCCTGGGCAGTTCCCTCACCACCTCTGAGTGTCCGTCACTTCATAGGTCCAGCAGGCTGAGGAACATGTGACACAGCAGATGTCAGTGTTCAGTAAGCAGCAGAGTCAAATACCAGGAGTGAGAGGAGCGGTGGGTGACAGGGGCAGGTGGGCCCGTGGTAAACTGGAGTTCTCTGGCCCACCTTGGGGCATAGGATCTTGACCCACTGCTGCTAGGCCTTCTGATTCAAAAGAAACCAGAAATCCAGGTTTGTACATGAACTCTCCTGAAGCTTAAGTATCTATTCAAAGCGCCACACACACAGAGTCGTGGGATAGACAAAATACATCACTGGGCTGGATTTGGCATTTGGGCTGCCAGCCTCTAACATCTGCCCTGAATACAAAGGTGGTTTTGAATCCTCTGCTGAACTGCAGAGTGAGCTCCTGGCCTCACATGGGGGCCCGAGGGTGGACGAATGCCTTATTGTTGAATTCTTTTTGGCAACCTGGGTTACCTTTGGGAAAAGGAGTGGGGCCAGTTGGAAGGGAAGTCTGGGCAGGCAGGGAGAGCTGCCAGGGGAGGACAAGCCAGGTAAGAGGGGCCCATCCTAAGACACATGAGCCCTGAGTGCAGGAGCGGCCAGGCAGAGCAGTGCCAAGGAGGAGGACCCAGGCCTATTGTCCTCCCAGGTCCTAGCAGACAGCCAGGGAACTGACTTCAGCAAATGTGGAAGGGGTCGAAAGGGGCCGCTGTCTCCCTTTCTGATGGGGAGGCCTCTTCCTTCTCTTGGGCTCATGATCTGACTGTTGGGTGAGCTGGGGCGGTGGGGGGTGGGGGGCAGTCTCCATGTGTGCCAGAAGCTTAGGCTCAGCTCGATTTAAAACGCACTCAGAAAGCGAAGCCCCTGTCAGGCGAGCCGCTGGAGCGGCAGGTTTGAAAACAATCCAACACATGTCAGACATCACTGGCAAATACTAGAACCAGGTGGCGAGGGTCTGATCCCCGCCCCCGGGTCCCCCTCCCATATGCAGCCGATTCAGGGTCTGCAGCTTTCACATGTGCTTGTTTCCCTGGGCTTGTTTAGACTCTGCTCAGGTCAGAAGTGCACAGCTCCTGGTGGGCGCTGGGGGCTGCCAAGGACTCTTGGTGGAGGGGGCTGGTCCTCTGGAGGCCAAAGTCAGAAGTGGGGGGAAATGGGGCCAAGAAACGGCAGTGTCAGCATCAGCCAGGGAAAGCGGGGGTGGAGGGGGGCCGTAGTCCCAGAATCAACCTTCCACTCTCTTCCTTTGCATCCTGGTCTCTAGGGGCCATGGGTCTTGGGCTTCCCTGAATCTATTCATTTGTCTTTGGGCCTTCCGGGGTGGGGGGCGGGGGGCGGGTTGTACATGGCTGGGATGGTGCCCTTTGCTCTGTAGCTAAGCCTGGGTGGGCATAGGGCCAGGGGCAATCTCAACATCCTCAGGCCAGAGTCCCACTCCTCTCTTCATTGTCTGGCTTCCATCCTCTTATCTAAAAACCTAGGAACATGGTACTGTTTCTAACACACCTCACATTAGCAGGCCCCATGGGCACCAGAGGTAGGACTGACTCTCCACCACTCCTCCCATCAACCCAGCTCCCAGGCCAGCCAATTTCCCCCCGAAATCTCTCTTCAGAGTGTCTGATGGGGCCCTGCCTTGGTCTAGGTGTGGCCTCCCCTCTGACAGCCTGTTCTCCCCGGGCAGTCAGTGTACTTGCAAGTGAACGTGACTCTGAGCATGTGATTATCTCAAAAAGTGCTGCATGATGCTGCCACCACACTCAGGGTGATGAACATGTGAATGCGGCTGATCTGTGGTCCCTGGGCAGGAAGAAGGGAACATGAGGTAGTGCTCTCACTGACCACCAAGCCTGATAGCTTTGGGCTCACAGAGGGGCCCCTTGGGCCCTCTTGCTCACTGGGGCTGCTAGGAGCAAACCCACACATCCCACAGTCAACTCAGTGCAGGGGGGGTGCAGGGGAGTGAGGCTTAGCCCAGGGGACAGCGAGAACAAAATAGTAACTCAGGGTGAGTACAGAAAAGCAAAAAAGCAAAGCTGTGTAAGACGCCAGGTGGAGGGTGTAAGCTATGGGAAGGTGGTGTGAGCAGAGATGGGGCAGATGAGGGGCCCCTGAAGCCTAGAGGAAGAGGAGGACCAGGGGGGAGGAACGGCATGTACAGAGGCCCCATGGTGAGCTCATTAGCTGGAGAGGAGAGGTGTGGGAGGTGAGGGGCTATGCAAGGACCCGAGCAGCGGAGGGCCATGAGCTGACAGCTGTTCTGGGTGAAGAGGCTGGGACTGAGAAGGGAGTGGCAGCGGGGGAGGCTATACAGAATGAGGGTCCGAGTTGGGCTGGGTCCTGATGGTGGGGCTAACAGACATGCCAGTTGGTGAGGGTGGACAGGAGGACAAAGGGAGAGTCTGGTGGACCCCACTCTCTAAAGGTCCCAGCACTCCTCACAACCACTGTCCCATCCCTAGAGACAACATGAGCCTTCCCATTGTGGGCCTTTTGCCCAGGCTGTGCCCTCTGACCTAACACCACTCGCCTTGGGATAGCCTAGTAACACCAAGCCCCCAGTAGGCTCTGCTCCTACTTTATGCCCAGAATTTTGGAAGTGACCCTGCTCAGTCGTATTTCTCTCTCTCTCTTTTTTTACACACACACACACACACACACACACACACACACACACACCCCGTCCTTGCTAGCAGGTGAACTCTGCCATGGTAGGAAGTGTCCTCGCCCTCCCGGCCTTACCCTGGCCAGTGCTGCCGATGCCCAGATGTGTCAGGTTGGCAGTGAGGTTGCCGGTGCTGCTGGAACTGCTGAGCGCTGGGAAGGTGGGCTCCTCAGGGTCCAGCGGGGTTGGAAGTGGGGAGGGGAAGTGGATGTTGGTCAGGTCAGGCAGGGAACCCCCGGTGTTGTGGGTGGTAGGAATCAGGGCTGTAGTGTTTTCCTGGTCAGCAGATGGAAAGATGCTGGGAAAAGGCCAGACATAGGGGAGTTGACCTCTTGGACTGTGACTGCTGGTTCTCCCCCAGAAACTGTGGTGGCAGTAGTGGGGGATGTAGGGGGTGGGGGGCTTGCAAAAAAACCACACTAATTGGTGCAAAAGGACATCCTGCCATCAGATGCTGTCATGCTTGAGAAACAACCATCAACCCAAACCTCCGATGGGAAGCAGTCTATCCTGCAGGGCATGGAGAGGGGATTGGATGAGGGTCCTCCTGCTGTCTGAGGACAGTGTGTCTAAGGGGTGGAAGCATCCCCCAGGGCAAGCCTTGCTGGATGGCCACCTGCAGCTTAGCATCCCTCTTGTCTGGACTTTAGCCTCTCGTGAACAGGGGGAACTGGAGTGGGGTTACTGGCTGAGCAGCCCCTGGTGGCCGTAGGCATGCAGGGCAGGTCCCACTGTGACTTACTTGATTCCAGGGACCTCACAGGACTTGGGCCTGGACCCTGTCTGAAAGAGAAGACAGCAGAGGCTCAGCAGCCTCCTCATAGCATGTTGATCTCCCCAAGAGGGGTGAGTGATGCTCAAGGAGAAGCAAGCTTATAGGGTCCAGGGAGTCCCACAGATGAAGAGCGTCCCTAAGAGATTGTGTGTGTGTGTGTGTGTGTGTGCGTGCGCGCGCGCGCACGCGTGCGCCCCAGACATGCCCAGGGGCTAAACCAAGAGTTAAGTGGAGAGGATCTCCCTATGGTCCCTCCCAGCTTCACTGTGTCTGCCTGGTAAGGTGGCACAGCCCAGGCAGGGGTGATGTGGTGCCTTGTCAGAGCTGGTGTCCCGGGGGGATCGTGCTGCCTGCTCTTTGTATCTCGGCCCCTCAGGCTGTGCCACAGCTGTTGGCCACCAGGCTCTGTAGAGTGGAGACATGGGGGCTGAGGCTAACCCCTCCTATCTTCCTGGATCAGGATGGGAAGGAGAAGGAGTCTCAGGGCAGAGACTGCCTCTGCTCAGCATCTGTCTGTCCACCCCCAGAAAGAGCATCATGTGGGGAAGCCTGAGGCAGCTTGGACTGGTTGCCCTGAAACAAAGAGGCTGCCACTGTGGCCTTCCTCTGGTGCCTAGAGGTTTAACTCCCAGGGGGACCCCAGTACGCCACCACTTGAGGACCAGAACTCTGGCCACCCTGTAGGCTAGCCCAGGAGGAGGGGTCCTAGGGAAACGCTGGTCAGTAAGACCTCTGTGAGCTAGAGCAGCGGTCACCAACCAGTGGTCCATGGACAGCTGCTGATCTGTGAGGTCTGAAAGGTTGGCGGCCGCCGAGCTAGAGACACTGTTGCCACCAGAGATCTGCAGGCTCCAGGCCAGGCCTCTAGATTCTCATTCAAGGACAAAACAAATAACTCCCTTCCTAAGGCAGCAGACAAGACAGGACAAAGCCTGCATGCTGACAGGAATTCCTGTCTGCCTCTGGGGCCCTCAGGTAGACACTCCTGTTGATGTGTTCTTTAGGGATTACCAGACAAGAACTTGGACCCACTGGGGAGGGCTGGGCCAGCCCACAAACACACCCAGTGAGAAGGGAATGCCTGACTGGCAGTAACTGGGCCGCCTCAGGAGGCTTGTGACCTTGAGCTTTTGTAGGAAACTGGGTTGAAGGGGTTTCTACATGGCCACAGGCTCCTTACCTCTGGGAATAAACATTAGCTTTATTGCTGGATTTTTGCAAAGCACCTTGACAATGACTTTCTAAAGAATCTTTTGAAAAACATTCCACATACACATTATTAAGAATTCACACACCCTTTGCCAGTGTTTCTCAGTAGAGTGTCGTGTCAGCCCCCCACTAAAAGATTGTGGGTTCGATTCCTGGCCCCAGTCAGGCAACACACAGGAGGCAACAAAGTAATGTATCTCTCACATTGATGTTTCGGTTTCTCTTTTTCTCTCTCTTTGCCCCTCCTTGCTTCTCTTCTTCTCTCTCTAAAAAGCAATGGAAAAAAATACCTATGGGTGAGGATTAAAAAAAAAATCTCACCAGCATGCTGGGCTCTGCCACCCTCTTTTGCTCCCAACACTAGCCATCTTCTCTTTCTTTATGGCAGGACCACATTCAGGTGCAGGGACCCTGATGTCCTTGTGTCATCTTGTGTAGGGGCTGTACTAATTCCTTATTCTCCAATTTTAGTGTGTGTGGTATGAAAGGAAGCACGGGATTTATTTAATTGTTTTTTAAAAACATTTTTTTACTAATTGTATTTTCAGAGAGGAAGGGAGAGGGAGAGAGAGATATAGAAACATTAATGATGAGAGAGAATCATTGACTGGGTGCCTCCTGCACGCTCCAAAACCCGGGCATGTGCCTGACCAGAATCAAACTGATCTCCGGTTCATAGGTCAATGCTCAACCACAGAGCCACACTGCGAGGCTTATTTAATTCTTTACATACCTTTCACCAGTGTAATAGGCCTGCATTTGTATTATATCAGCTGGCATGAGTGGTCAAATCTGAGTGAGGGTTTTACTTCAGGGAGGATGAAGCTCCTTCAATGTGTTGATTCATCATCTTTTTAAAAAAATATATTTTATTGATTTTTTCAGAGAGGGAGAGAGATAGAGAGCTAGAAACGTCGATGAGAGAGAAACATCGACCCGTTGCCTCTTGCACACCCCATTTGTGCCCACGACCAACGTACATGCCCTTGACTGGAATCGAACCTGGGACCTTTCAGTCCGCAGGCCGACGCTCTACCGCTGAGCCAAACCTGTTTTGGCTGCTTCATCATCTTTGCTTGGCTGTGCTTAAAAAAAGACCAAGAAAGAAACCACTTCCAAAAGCCCAAAGGCTCTTACCTTCTTGGTGTCCCATACTTGCTTGGAAAGGTTCTTGTCCGTCTCTGATGTGGTCTCCTCCATTCCTGGGACTGTTAGTAGTAAGACTAGAGTGAGGTGTGGGGAGAAGGAGAGTCAGAAAGGGAATCTCTGCAGCTGCCTGGCGGTAGCAGGAGGGCACTTCCCTGACATACAGTCATAACCATGATAATAGTGTGCCCCAACAGTGACTTCTGGGGATTGTACTAAAGTACAAAATGGAATTCAAAAAAACAAAACAAAAAAAAAAAAAAAAAAAAAAAAAAAGTCAGAGAACCTGTGACTTAAGCTCTAGAGCTAAGGACATGTGTTATTCAGCCTCCCAATGGGACTGACCCAGCCTTGGAGATGGCGGGCTACAGAGAACAGCTGAGAACTTCTCTCCGACTCCTGTGAATGGCCACTGCCCTGTGCGCACTTGACTGTCCCTCTTGGGCAATCATCACAGTGTCACACTGCTCAATGCTATTATAGATGGGTTGGGTGGAGCCTCATGGTAGCTGTGGCCCCTTAAGTTAGTTGAAATGCCAGCCAACCCTAGAGGAGGGAAAGGGGGGAAGAGAGGAGGAGGGAAGGGAAGTTCTGAGAGACTGGATGGGCCTCATTTGAAGCCATGAAACCAGTCACACCTGAAGGCCCCTTTCCTTGGACCTTTTGGTAACAGTGAGACTAAACATTTTCTTGATGAGACCCGATTTCTTCATGCCTGTTGGAGGTTCAGGCCTGCATTTGTGTTAAATCAGCTGGCATGAGTGGTCAAATCTGAATGAGGTTTTACTTCAGGGAGGATGAAGCTCCCTCAATGTGTTGAACAGAGCCAGATGGGTCAACCCCGCCTTCCTGAAACCTGGAGGGGCCAGGCTGGGGGGTGAGAGAGCCCTGACTCCCTCACTGTCTGGCCCCATACTGGAGGAATGAGGACAGGTAACATGTCCCACTTCTCCACACCCCAAGGCCAACCGGACTGTGAGGTGCCAGGGGTTCCAGGCTTACAGCTCTCTTCCAGTCACAGACCCCACCTACCCCCAAAGCCCACATTTCTTAGGAGGCCCACCATGGAGATGCCACCCCAGAATTGCCTCCCAGTACAGGAAACAGGAGGGAAGCTTCAGGCACCGTGTCCTCATCACCTCTGAACATATAGAACCCTGGCTTTTATTACGAAGACAATTCCTTCTGCAATCTCACCTTCACTACCTGGTGAGCTAGGGTCCCAGGAAGATGGAGTGCAAAGAGAGCCCCCGCAAAGGGTACAGTTCTGGTGGACAATCCTGTCAGTAGAATCTCCCTGGTGTTTACACACTTGCACAGTGAACTGCTAATAGAAAGCAATATGCATGTGGGCTTTAACTGTACATGATTAATTGTCTAGTTTCGGTGTCTTGGGGCAGATAGGCCCCTATGGGGTTTCCTGGGGCTGGCCTCATAGCATCGCATTTCCCTCTCTGGATGATGCTGCCCCAGTTTTTATGATGGCATGTGCCCTCTTGGGAAGTCCCAGTGATGCTGCCCATGCCTGGCTCCGAGGAGAGGGTGGGAGCCGGGCACAGATCTGCCCAGCTGCAGCTACGTACATGGCCCAATGGAAGAGGAGCCTCTGGGCAAGAGCGGGAAAGAACCAGCCTTTTCCACACCCACCAAGGCCTGGATGGGCCCAGGGTATGGACCATGAGGGTTCTGAGCAGCACAGCCAGGATATGGCCCAGTGTAAAGCCTCTGGTCAAGCTCTACCTGAAATTGAACATCTAGCTGTGGCTGCTTAGTCATGAGCTGACAACTGCCCCTTTTGCTTGAGCTTGCTGTCCCCAACATTTGGAAAAAACACACAAGGTTCCCAGACTGCATGGCCATGCTGAATCCATGAATAGAAGGCAATGGGTGTTTACAGGCACTGCGCTTTCTGCACAGAAACCTCCTACACACTCTTCAAAATCCAACTCAAATAGTACCATCTCTGAAGTTTCCCTGAGTGCCTCATTCCTCAGCACCAACTGACTTTTCTTCGAAGATCTGACCACCCGTGAGCTGTGACCTCTGGGTGCACAGGGACTACCACTGGACTTGCCTGACCTGAGGAAAGATGCCCATGTTCTGGCCCATACCTCTTTTCTGGTGTGCGTCCTGGGACCCACCGGCAAAGGGCTCTGGCTGGATGGGTGTCATTGTGCTCTGATGCAGGGCAGAGTCAGAATTGGTCCTGGGAGAAGAGAGAGACAGTGAGCATGGGCTCTTAAGGATGATAAAGGAGGACAGCCCTGGCTCCACTTGTCCAGGACACACCAGATGGGACAGAGTGGGGGCTATTGTACCTGAACATTATTCTTAAAAGAACCATAGGAGTGACCGTAACCATGGTTTTTGTCTGCAAAGCCTGTTTGTGAAAGAGATGTCCCTCTGTCCTAACCTGCCTGTCTGTCCCCAGGCCCTCCCATCTCCCATCCCCTGTGCACTCTCTGCTTTAGAGAAAGAACAGAGCCTTCTTGCTGAAACCTTTTTGAGAGGGGGCCCAATGAATCCACAGTGGCCAAGCCTTGTGAGTATAAGTCCCTAGCCCATCACCTAATGGGAAACAGGGTGCTAGCCTCCTGCACCCTATCCCCAACCCCCACCCCGTATTCTTACCTCTCTATGCTCAAACATTATGACAAACACCAATGGGCAACCCCACCCTCTTGGACTCTCAGTTACAAACCAGGTGTGATGGGCAGAAAGAGGAGGCAGTGACATAAGGTTCAGAGAAGGCCCCAGAAAGAATGCAGCCCCTGGGTGGGATGGGGAGGGAGTGGCATGTGTGTGTGTAGGTGGGGGTCTTGTTCCAATCAGTCCAAATGCTGCCAAGAGCTCCATCTTCCACACCAGGGTCAGGGGCGATCTGCCCCCAGCTACAGGTGCCTGGAGGGAGGACTTTCAGAACAGCCCTCAGCTGCCCAGGACACTATGGGTGCCCAAAGGTAGCTGGATGGACATGCAAAGGTCCATCAGCACAGCTAGCAATTCAGGGATGAGAATAAGAGCTGCATGCACCCAATGGGGATGACCTAGACACTGAGATACTGAGAGTGATATGGAAGAAACTTAGTTAAGAGAGAAGAGCAGGTTACAAAGGGTCAGCCAGTCTCTGATCCCAGGGCCAGCCTCCCGCACCCCATCCCCGACCCCCCACCCTGTAATCTTACCTCTTTATGCTCATTTTCCTTATATCTACAATGGGGATGATAATAGCACCTATTCCACAATGCTCTGTGTGTTTTATATCAGTTACTGTATTGATGGTTGAATAGGGCCTGATATATGATAAGTACTTGGTGGGAATTTAATTATGCTATTGAGTTAAATATATTACATATGTATGATACACATATATATTTTAAGTTTCCTTACTTTTGGTCTTTTTTTTAAACTGAAATTGCATATACACATACACATTTGCTCTGTGTGGTAAAGTATGGGTAACAAACTTTACCATTTTAACCATTTTTTTTTTCATAGTTTAAATTTATTTTAAATTTATTGATATTTAGACAGCGGGGGGGTTGGGGGAAGAAAACATCAATTTGTTGTTCTACCCATCCATGCATTCACTGGTTGATTCTTGTATATACTCTGACTGGGGATCGAACCTGCAACCTTGGCATATTGAGACAATGCTCTCACCAACTGCACTACCCAGCCAGGGCCTTAACCATTTTAAGTGTATACTTCTGTGGTATTAAAAGGATTCACATTGGGTGCAGCCATCACCTGTATTATTATAGGTATTTATACTTATTATTAATTTAGATCTTTCTAGATAAATGACATTATCGGTGTTTTTTCCTCCTTTGGGTGCATTTATTTATTTTCCTAATTTTCTAGCAATAAATGTATAATACTTTTTATAAGCACATTTTCATGAATGTTTAGCAATGTAGGAAACCACAACATTAAATGGGGGAGGGGAAAACAAACTACAACACTGAATATCCAATATAATCTCAGCTTTGGTTAAAAAAAAAAAATAGAGCTGATTTCTAAAAACTCCTAGATGCTTCTTAGTTTTGTCATTTTAACGTGACTACATATTGATTTTCCAAACACAACCAGGATGAAAATCTGGTTTTGTTTTCAACAAGAGGGCGAGGGGCTGGCTCTGGGTCACTGACCTTCTCCAGCTGGTGTCCGAGGGTGGCGAGAGATACACAGTACCATAGGGGCAGCTGTCCGCTTGAGTGTGAGTTAAGGGGTCAGTGCTGTTGACTCAAGCCCCACCCTAGCCCCAAAAACCTGGTGGCCAGGCTACTGGGAACCTGCAAACAGCTGGGCCTGCAGGGCGGGAAGGGGGTCCCTTTCCTTCCTGGCTGCGAGTGGCCCCAGGGGTGGCCCCATTCACCTAGCACTCAGCACTCACCCCCTGCGAGCACAGGTGCGGGCTACACCCCTTCCAAGAGGGGCCTCAGCTGTGAAACGGGGGCCCATGGGGACGGCAGGGAGTCTAGTTCAGATGACCCAGGTCACGACTCTTAATTCTGGGCTGATGGGCGGATCCCGGGGCCTGAGGGCTCTGTCTGGGGCCCAGCTGGTTGGGCTCCCCCAGCCACGGAAATGAGAACCAGCAAAGAACAGACTTCTCTGTTCTAGGAAGCAGGGGGGCCCAGAGCAGCACTCAGACTCTGGGGGGTGGGGCTGGCTGGCTGAGCACCAAGGGGTGGCCAAGGTCGGGCTGGGGGTGGGGGGAAACTTCTGAAGCTCTCTCTGTTTGGCTAAGGTACAGGCAGGAATTTTGTGTTTTGAGAGGGGTACACCAACATGGCCTTAATGTGTAGTCACTCTGCTCACAGCCTTCCTGGGCCCCACTGCCCAGCTGGGCATCCAAGTGCAATGTGACTCAACATCACCTCCCCCAATTCTCACCTCAGGCTGTATGCTCCAGTGGCCACTGCTGCATCCTTGTTCCCTGTATCCCTCAGTCCCCACCTAGCCAAAGGTTCTTCAGTTTGCCTCACTGCCTCCTCTGGGAAGTCCACTGGGGCGGCCCCAATCCATCCCCAGAGCTGGTAGCTCCATTAGTTAGACGAACTCAGGGCCCTGCAGTCACCAACAGGGCCCTGCCCCCCTGCCCAAGTCCTCTGGGAAAAGGATATCTGCCGTCCATGTTTGTCCACTGACAGAGGCCGGCGGTGTGGGGAGCCGAGCCGGCCGCGCTCCCGGTATACTCTGTCCACCAGCCCATGGTGCCGGGTAGTCCGGCTGGTGTCCAGGCCTGAGGACTGGAAGGGTGTCTGGGGGAGGGGCGAGGGAGAGAAGGAGATGGAAAAAAAAAAAAAATGAGAGAAACCCAAAACGGTTATCAGCTATAGCCTGTCCCCAGGATCTGACCTCATGGCCTCCCACTCCTGAGACAACCTTGGCCACCATGAGGCAACCCAGAGTGATTTCCTTCTTTGACCAGCTCCCGGCCTCCTAGCACTATGGGGTTGGGGGCAAGTTGAGGACCCTGGGCACAGAGATGGCAGGCGTGCAGTGCGGCAGGCATGCACAGGCCAGGCAGAATGACACAAGCTCGGGGCCAGTGCTGGCTAGGGTGCCAGGGGTGCAGATGGCCTGAGCAGTCCCCAACCCCCAACCCCCACCCTCAGCCTCACCAGGTGCAGACAGGCCTCCGCCTTCTCTCTCGGGCCTGGCTGGCCTCTTTTTCCCACCTACGTCATCCCTGGAGGGGCTGCCAAGAGACAGCCCAAGGCTCCAGCCAAGGATGTCAAGGGCCCCCTGGCCAAAAGCTGGCTCCCTGGAGGCTCCTTGTTGAGCCTGGGGTCAGCCTCAACTAAGATGCAGCCCTCAGTGCTCTCCACCACATCCTGGCAACACCATGAGCCGAGCGAGTGCAGGCACTTTTTGGGGCCCTAGCCCTCGGCTTGGCAGAATAGGGCTTCTTCCAGCACCTGGGCTGACATGAGGTCCCCAGCCAGGCTCTACTCCCTCTCCCAGCTCCATGCCCCTGAAGACCCCAGGAGCCTGCTCTCTGCCATTCCTAGCACTGTGGGGCTTCTTGCCATCTGACTGTGGTAAGACGGGCAACTTTAGCCAGCTCTGGACACAGCCTGCCCCCCTCCCCAGCCATCTGGTCCTTGGGTCTTCCTTTCTTATCTGGGAAGTGGGGCAAAAAGTGGCTAAAATCCTGCTCTTTCCCATGTATCCAAACACTTGGCATTCAGGTCTGACTGCTCTCCAGTGTCCAGGACCCCTGTCTCTCTCTGACCCAGTGAAGACCTGCCAGCTTGGAAGAAGGCAGGCATCCATTGTAGTACTGGGTACTACTGGCCACAACTTGGGCCCAGCTGCAGAGGGAGGGAACCCCACCCTCCAGCAGGGACACCAGAGGGCAGAGGCCATTCATCTCCTCTCAGAGATGCTTGGGGAGCAAGGTGGCTGAAGCAGAGCCAGAGGCAGAGAGAAGCTTGGCTTGGAACAGCCCAGCTCACCAGGCCGAGTCTAGAATCTGTGCACACCTGTGTGCATGTGTCATGGGAACAAACATGCAGCGTTGGTGCACATGCTTGAATTCTTGGATGGGATCTCTCCATGTGACCACACGAATTTCCCCAGACACGGGGTGGGGGTTGGGGGGAAGGAGAGGGGTGCAGAGCAAATCAGTTTCCATTTGTCAGACAGGACACCTCCCACCAGGCCAGAAGGGCAGCCACACTGGGGACACCAATAGCCTCAGCCCAGGGGCTCATTTACCAGAAAGACAGGAGCCGCTGCCAAGGCATCCCCCAGAAATCCGCTGGGCTAGAATGCAAAGAACCAGACTCTGAGATGCTCCAGCCTCACCCTCAGTCCTGGGACCCAGCAGGCCCTGCACCCTTAGCCCTGGGGCCACGGTGATGCAGGCAGGGCCAGCTTGGGTGCCCAGAAAGATGTTCCCCTCTGGGGAGGCGGGACAGGAAGATAGAGGAAAGGGGAGAGCCAGGGAGGAGGAAGTACCCTGACAAAGAGGTCAGGTTTTGGTCAGCTGGACAGCCCTATGCATCTGTTCTCATGAGGCTGTTCAAAGAGGCCCTATCCCAGGGGCCCAGAGGTGAGCAGGGCAGACCCAGAGCCAGTCTGGGGGACCCTGGCCAGTGGCCTGCTGCATCCTGGCAGCATATCATGAGAGGAGCAGGAGTTGGTGGATTACTCAGATGGGAACTGAGCTCCCTGAGGACCAGCCAAGTTCCACCTGGCCTATCAGCATGTGGGCAGATGTGATTGTGGGCCCTGTCTCAGCAATGGGACAAAAGTGTGACAGTCCATGGACCTGTCCGTGCAGAGCAGACAGCATGCTGGAGTGGCCTGGCTCTCAGCCCTGGCTCCCTGGCCCATCTTGCTTCCACTTCCACCTGTAGAACAGGGTCAGGCATAGCCCCAGAGAAGAGGCTGGCACTATGCCCAGGTGGTGAGTTTTATCTCTCGCTATTTATGATAAGAATGTGTATGGCGGCCTTGTGGCCTGCAGGAGCCATGCTGTATAGGTCTCTGCCAAGAAACATTTGCAGACAAGTGGGGTCAGGTCTCAGGGCCTCCTTCTGAGAACCTCTGGGCTTGAGGATTAGTGAGGCTGATGGAGCCAAGCCCCAGAGGCCCTAAGCGGTTCCCGCTGCTGCACAGACGGCCAACAGGTGTAGTGGCTGCCGAAACACTCACAGCCAGACTGAGGCCTTGCTGCAGGGTCTGCTGATGCTGACAGGGGACTGGCTAGGGGGGATCTGGGCAAGGCCTGGCCAGGCCATCCCAGGGACAGGAAAGGAGGAGGAGGGTGTGGGGTGGGAGAGCTGCAGCAATAGTGTGCTGACCCTGACTGTCCAAAGCAGCCATCACACATACATACTTGCCCCGAGTGGATGTGCCCCAGGAGGGAGGCCAGGGCAAGCTCCCCTAGGAAGGCAGTGTGGGAAGAGGGCGTGGGGGATTGCTCACCTGGAATGGTAAGTCCACAGTGCCGCTCCCAATCTGGTTCACGTTGGGCAGGGACCCGCCGTAGTACTGGCCACGGCTTGGGCCCAGCTGCAGGTACTGGGACTTTTGGAGCTGGAGCTGTGAGAGAAACCGGCAGCTGCAGTGAGGGCTGGGGGGGAGGGGGCATCCTCAGCACACCTTGCCTGGAAAGGACCTGTGTGGTGGGGTCAGTAGCACCAATCACAGAGGGTGTAGAACCCCATGACTCAGATTCTCAAAGAAGCCAAGTGTCTCTCCACCCAAAAAGGCAGAATCACAAGCCCAAGGTGCCACAAGAGGTCCTCCCCAGGGCTCTGTGAACCTCGGGGAGCTTTCTTTGCTGGCTGACACAGCAGGTTTGTGACAGAGAGAGAGTATCGAGCAGGCCTGGAGCCTACAGCCCCAGAAAGCGGCTTCTCACCCACCCGGGGGAGCCATTTCTCATCGTGGCCAAAGGCTTTGTTACTGGGCACAGGCCAGAGGCTGCAAAATGATGCCTGGATAGACACAAGAGAAATCTTCTTTCCAATGGCCTGAAACAGAGGGGTCAGCTCAGAAGTGTAACACTGACTTTCAAAGTGCAGGATGTGGATCCTCCGGCAGCACACAGGACTAGCAGATCTGCCTGAGTTCAAGGGTCCTGCTCAAAGCCCCAGGCTCATTCTGCCTGTCCCTCTGCCTCACAGGGACTGGGCCCAGTGGTTGGCTCTCATCTGGGCTGGCGGAATTCCTGCAGTCCTCTGCCCATCACTTAATTGGGGACTTCTCCCACTTCAGAACCAGAAGCCGGAGGTTCCCTGACCAGCAACGGCTGCCTCGGACCTGGCTAGGCAAACGCGTCTTCTCTCTCAAGCAGCTGATTTCATTTTTGGGGAACAAGAGCAGATGCCTTGGCCCAGGCAGCACCGCCTGCAGCCCATTACACTGCTGTGGGAGACGGGTATCATGAACAAGGGATGGCTGGCTGGGTATGCAGGAAGGGGTGGTATCGCTCTCCCAGCTGGAGCTGTTGCTAGGGTCAACTCTGTGTACACAATAAGGCCACTTGTGGTCCCTCACCAATAGCTTCTAGTGGCCTCCACCAGCTGGCCACCCACACAACCCGCTTCTCAACTAGTGCCCAGCTTCCTGGGGGGGAGGGGTCGACCTTAGACACTGGAGGGAAAGTGAAGCCTGGAAACTGGCCACCCACTCAGCGGAGCACCTAACTCAGGTAAACAGCTGTTTCCTGCAGGCTGTGTGGAGCCGGGAGAGAGGCTGACCTTGCTCTGTTCCTACCCAGGTGGTTTTCAAGAGTCTGTGGGGCCCAGCGCAGGGTCTGCCTCTGACATGAATACCTCACTGTGTCCCTCCCACATTTATGAGGAATAACAGAGGCTAGGGCCCCACTCCTGCCTTGGCACAAGTAACCGCAGGCCTGAGACACACCCCATTCCCTCCTTGTGTTTGAGCCCTACTTCCACCTCTTAAGGGCCACAGCCCCTTCTGGCCCTCAGTTACCCCCACCAGTTTCCTTATTTCAGCCCTGGGCCCCTTTGTTCCCCTTACCCTCTCAGCACATGCAAAATGTCCTCATCTGTTCCTGCCCAACACCCACTCCTCTGTAGAGAGCGCTGTGTAAATGGTGACTTCTCCAGCCTCTCTCAGTCCCACCTTGCTGAGAGGACCCCTACAGGGGTGGGGTCGCCCAGCAAAGTGTATATCCCCTAGCTTCTGTCAGGGCCCACATCCGTGCTGGTCACAACTCCCAGCACAGTAGAGCATCCATTGGCTGGGAAAAGTGGAGACCACAAGGGCAGGGAACAGGGAGGGGCCAGTGGCCCTGGGCAGATGTGGTGTGATGGATGCAGCCACTTCTTTAGGGCACTCCCCAAGCCTCAGTCCCCCAACCCCTGCGCCAACAGGCTGCAGTGACACCCCCATCTGTCAGCCTCTCCCAGGCTTCACTCTCTAGACAAGCCAGCCTTGATCAGGCCCAAATGGTGGGCCTTCTAACGAGATTAAGAGGAGTCGGCGTGCTGACGGCTGAGCTCTGTTCTGCAAAGCCAGGTTGGGCCAGCGAGAAGACGTGTGCTCTGGACAGACCTGTTTGCCCCTCTCACCACAAAGGCTTCACAGTCTGGCCCTTTGCTTCCCCGGACCACCAGGCTCTGCAATTGCCATGGCTGCTGCTGTGAGGCCTTTGCACTGATGCTACCTCCTCTATGAGGCTCTTCCCACTGGGCTAGCCCAGTGGTCGCGAGCCACATGCGGCTCGCAAGCCTTGGTTTGCTGCTCTGTCGACTAATTACCGTATTTTTCGGACCATAAGATGCACCGGACCATAAGATGCACCAGTTTTTAGAGAAGGGAAATGAAGAAAAAAGATTCTGAAACAAATAGTGTCCTAAAATATTTTATGTGCATTAAAACCCAACATCACAGTCATAAACACATGTAATCAACCCTGTAAAGTAAACAGCAGCATTTAGAACCATTTTAGAGCCGGGCAAGCACACAGAGACCACACAGAGCCGGGCAAGTAAAAAAACTTTTTTTTTAAAGTATATGTGTAGACTATATTTGTACCATAAGACGCAGGGACTTTCCCCCCCACTTCTGGGGGGAAAAAGGTGCGTCTTATGGTCCGAAAAATATGGTAGTTTGCTGACCACTGGGCTAGCCCAACACTGAGCACTTCAAACCCACGGGATCACCTCCACAAAACTAATTGACTGAGGTCTATCTGTCTGTCTCATCCCAGCAGACTGTCGGCCCCATAAGGACCCTGGCACAATGGAAGAGTTCAGCATACATGGGGAACAAGTGAAAATGTGACATGGTAAGGTGAAAATAAGGTCAGGAACAAGAGTTGGACACACTCAGAGGCCCGGATAGGAACCATGTTGCTCCTGTGCCCAAGTGGGACCCTTACCCCCAACTTCCAGGAAACTGAGGCACAAGAAAGAACAGATGGCTGTTTGAGTGCAGAGGCAGCATGTGTCCCAGTTTGGAGCCCAATCTGAGAACCACCCATGAGAGGGAAGCAAAGAGCGCACACTGTCCCCTTGCCAGCTCAGGCGCATGATGTTTCTGGGACCGAGCACTGACTGGGACCCAGGGGGATTGCACACACTGGCTCAAGTCACCTTTGGGAGTGTCTCTGGGAGGGAAAGACTGGAGCCTCACCAGTTTCTCCAAGTGTTCCAGCAGCCATGGGGACACATGCAGAGAGCCCCACGAACCCCTAATAGGATCTAATTTTGAGTTTTATGGAGCCAGGGTGGGTTTTCTGGGGTCACCATTCTTTGACAAGAATGTATTCACCCAGTTTGTCTGGCTGCATCCCTCCAGGTTCCTTTCCAGGCTCAGCTTGGGCAGCAGGTAGTGACTTTCAGATGGTAGACAGCCCCTCCTGGGCTCCATTCCCCACACTGGGCCCTCCCCCTATACTGCTCAGCTGAAGTGACATGTGCATGGCTATGAATATCTCACTGAGGCCATGGAGGACAGCACCAAACATCCTGGGCCTACTTACTGATTGGAAACCTGGGTTCTGAGGGAGATGGCTATACCAGCAGCTGCCCCAAAAGGAAGGCTCAAGATAGCTTTTCTTTTTTTTTTTCTTTTCTTTTCTTTTCTTTTCACTAATTATCATCAGAGGATATGTTTCTATTGATTTTAGAAAGAAAAAGTGAGAGAGAAACATCGATGTAAAAGAAAAACATCTATCAGCTGCTTCCCTTATGTGCCCAACCGAGGATTGAACCTGAAACCTAGGTATGTGCCCTGACCAGGTATTGAACCCACAACCTTTTGTGTGTGTGTGTTTTTGTTTGTTTGTTTTAATATATTTTATTGATTTTTTACAGAGAGGAAAGGAGAGAGATAGAGAGCTAGAAATGTCGATGAGAGAGAAACATCAACCAGCTGCCTCTTGCACACCCCCAACCGGGGATGTGCCTGCAACCAAGGTACATGCCCTTGACTGGAATTGAACTCGGGACCCTTTAGTCCGCAGACCGACGCTCTACCACTGAGCCAAACCGGCTTCGGCTGAACCCACAACCTTTTGGTATAGGGGATGACGCTCTAACCAACTGAGCAATCTGGCCAGGGCTTTTTGCTCTCTTTTTAAACATCTTTTTTTTTTTTTTTTTTTTTTTTTAATCAAAACAAAGTTCCCATAACATACAACAAACCATTTTAACATATACAATTCAATGACATCTAGTATATTCACAATGTTATGCAACCATCACCTCTTCCTAGTTACAGAACATTTCTGTCAACCCAAAGGGAAACCACCTCCCCATAAGCAGTCACTCCCCGTCTCCCTCCCCCACAACAACCACTAAGCCACTCTCTGTCTCCATGGATTTGCCTGTTCTGCACTTTCATACAGATGGAATCACACATTGTGTGGCCTTTTGTGTCCGACTTCCTTCACTCAGCACAGTATTTTCTAGGTTCATCTCCATGTTGTAGCATGTGTCAGTGCTTCACTCCTTTTCACGGCTAAATAAAGTTCCATTGTGAGGATGAACCACATTGTGTGTATCCTACATCTACCAAAGGACTCTTGGGCTGTTTCCACCTTTTGGCAATTGTGAATATGGTGCTCCTGTGGACATAGGTATACAAGTATCTGTTTGAGTTCCTGTTCAAATCTCTAGGTATACATCCCTAGGAATGGAATGGCCAAGTCATATGGTAACTCTGTAATTTATTTTTTGAGGAATAGCCATTCTGTTTTCCATAGTGGCTGCACCATTTTACATTCCCACCAATACTTTTTAAGGGCTCCAATTTCTCCACACCCTTGCCTATACTTGTTGGTTTCTGTTGTTTTAACAGTAGCCATCCTGATGGATGTGACTTATCTCATTGTGGATTTGGCTTGCATTTTCCTGGTAACTAGTAATGCTGAGCACCTTTTCATGGCTTGTTGGTCATTTGCCTATCATCTTTGGAGAAATGTCTGTCAAGTCCTTTGTCCATTTTAAAACTGGGTTTGTCTTTTTTGGTGTTGAGTCATAAGAGTTCTTTATATTTCTTATTATTAATCCCTTATCAACGATATGGTTTGCAAATATTTTCTCCCATTCTGTGAGTTCTTTTTATTTTCTTGATAGTCTCTAGATGCACTAAAGTTTTAAATGTTGATAGAATCCAATTAACTTATTTTTCTTTTGTTGCTTGTGCTTTTAGTGTCATATCCAGAAAGCTATCACCAAACCCAAGGCTAGGAAGAGTTACACCTATGCTTCCTTCTAGATTTAGCTCCTATATTTGCTCCACTTCGAGACTTTGAGTTAATTTTTTAAAATATATTTTATTGATTTTTCTTACAGAGAGGAAGGGAGAGAGATAGAGAGCTAGAAACGTCGATGAGAAACATTGACCAGCTGCCTCTTGCACACCCCCTACCGGAGTTGTGCCCGCAACCAATGTACATGCCCTTGACCGGAATCCAACCTGGGACCTTTCAGTCCGCAGACCGACGCTCTACCACTGAGCCAAACCAGTTTCGGCGAGTTAATTCTTATTAACGTTGTTGCTGCCCTGGTCCTACATCACAGCCTACCCTCATGCCAAGCAAGCGCTCCATGGTGAGGAGCCCAGCCAAACCCTAGAAGAATGCCAGGGACACTGGAGTTTTGGATCACACATCTGCTTAGTGAGTGAGGGAATAATGAATGAATGAGGGAATGAATGAAAGCATCACAGGCTTGTGGCCCAGCAAGGATTCCAGGCTGAGTCACCGCCCCCCCCCCCCCCACCCTCCAAACTGAGTGAGATACTCCCCAGCTGCCTCCTTATTCGTTCCCAAAGTGTAAATACAGAACCAGATACACAAACACCGAGTGAGTCTCGGAATGCCTTTAATCAGGCTCTGTGGTTGCTGCCAAGTTCCCGGCCCCGGCTGAATCAGAGGGTCCACTGGGAGCACGTTTGTTTCCCTGTTGGTGCAGTTGTTGAGCACAGACCTTCCGGCTGGGATGTGTGAAGGGTCCCTCGGGGTCTGAGCTCAGCACAGCTGGATCATGTGGGCCTCTCTCCCAGAGAATGAGACCCCAGACCTGCCAGCCAGCTGGGAGCCCACCCTGAATGAGGCCTTGCTGCAGCCCTCAGCAGGGGAGACAGGGCTTACCCTCCATTTTACAAGTGAGGAAACTGAGATAGTGAGGGACAACAGGCCCTGAGGTTGCCCAGTGACAATCCAGGGGGTCTAAAACTAAAGTTTTAAATGTTGATAGAATCCAATTAACTTATTTTTCTTTTGTTGCTTGTGCTTTTAGTGTCATATCCAGAAAGCTATCACCAAACCCAAGGCTAGGAAGAGTTACACCTATGCTTCCTTCTAGATTTAGCTCCTATATTTGCTCATTCACAATCCAGGCTCTTTTCCTAACAAACCCAACTTCCCGCAAGGCCCTTCCTTCTGCCTCTAGGTCCTTGAACCCACTCCACCCCTTTCTAGAACTTTCCATGGAGTTCCTTCTCATCACCTGGATTTCAGTTCATACACCTCCTCAGGGAGTCTTCCCTGACCCCTACTTCCAAAACAACCCTCTATCTTAGCCCAGATTGCTATAATAAGTACCAGAGACTAGGCAGCATAAACAACAGAAGCTTATTTTTCATGGTTCTAGAGGTTTGGGAGCAGGGTGGGGTTCTGGTGAGGGCCCGCTTACTGGGCTGCAGACGGCCACCTTCTCGCCACGTCCTCACATGGTCTTTCCTTGGGTGTGTGTGGAAGGGACTCTCTCCTCTTCCTCTTCTCATTAGAGCACTAGTCATACCGGATCAGAACCCCACCCTTATGACCTCATTTCACCTTAATCACTTCCTCAAAGGCCCCATCTCTACATATACTCATACTGGAAATTAGGCCTTCCCACATGTGAATTTGGGGGACACAATTCAGTCCATGGCACCTGCTCTAGGATATGTTGCCTGCCTGTGTCTGCCAGCGGGCCCTGATGGCTGGAGTCCTGTTTGCCTTCCTGGGCACACTCTAGGACCAGTGCCCACCCCAGGAAGTGACTATCCACAGCTGGAAAGCTCAGAGTCACCCCACAGCCAGCCAGATATGACAACAGGGAACCTCTGGACCAGGGGTCCTCAAACTTTTTAAAGTGGGGGCCAGATCACGGTCCCTCAGAGAGCTGGAGGGCCGGTCTATATGAACTACTAATTCCTACTGTAACACCTCGGCTGCGCTCACTGCCCAAAAAACCTGGCGGGCCGGATCAGACTCCTCTGCAGGCCGCATGTGGCCCACGGGCCGTAGTTTGAAGACCCCGCTCTGGACTCTCCCAGAAGTTCCAGAGTGTCCTGTGGGGAGGGGCCTTCTTATGCTTGGCCCTGGATGTAAGAGTCAGTGAGGTAAGCGGGCGTGCTCCTCAGGTGTTGAACAGCAGAGGGGAGGAAAATCGTGAGCAGCATTTCCAGAATCAGTTCCCCAAACATGAAGTGACACACCTGCTCAAAGGGGTCATGGGCTGGGAAATGGATGGGAGCACCCGGAGAGCATCGCAAGTGGCTGCGAGGCTGAGATGGACCCGGAACAGAGGGTGCAGCAGCTCAGCCCCTGTGCTGGGCTGACTTGGAATCTCAGAATATGACCTTGTTTGAAAATGGAGTTTTTGCAGATGTAATTAGTCAAGGCTCTTGAGACAAGATCATCCTGAATTTAGGGAAATTCCTAAATCCAACGACTAGTGTCCTTACAAGAAGAGAAGAGAGACTGACAGGGATGGGAGCAGAAATCAAGGTGGCATAACCACAAGCCAAGGAACCCCAAGAGTTCCTGGCAGCCCCTAGAAACCAGGAGCAAGGCTTGGAACAAGCTCTATTTCAGGATCCAACCCTGTCCACACCCTGATCTGAGACTTCTAGACTCTAGAACTGTAAGGGAATAAATTTTTTGTTTTAAGCCCCTGAGATTGGACAGTTGGGGAGATATGACAACAGGGAACCTCAAGCTGACACTCCAGGAGAAAGAATGAGCTAGTAATCCCTGGCTGGTGTGGCTCAGTTGGTTGGAGCATCATCCTGTACACCAAAAGGTGGCAGGTTCAATTTCCAGTCAGGGCACATACGCAGGTTGAGGGTTTGATCCCTGGTCAGGGTGGGTGCGGGATGCAACCAATAAATATTTCTCACGTCAATGCTTCTCTTTCTCCTCCTTCCTCTATCTATAAACCAGTGAAAAATATGTCCAACCGGTGTGGCTAAGTGGTCAAGCATCAATCCACGAACCAGGGGGTCAGAGTCTGATTCTGTCAGGGCACATGCCCAAGTTGTGGACTCAGTCCCGTGTAGAGGGTATGTAGGAGGCAGCTAATGGATAATTCTCTCTGTCACTGATGTTCCTTCTCTCTCCCTCTCTCTCTTCCTTGCTCTATCCTGGGTGCACTAGGTGTAGCAACAGAAATGTGGAGCCTTGCTGGGTATGTAGCTCAGCCTGGCTGCACACCTCCCTTTGAGTTGCATCTGGACACCATGTCCACAGGGCTGGAGCATGATGCTGTGAGCAATGCGACTTGCCCCAACCTGTCATCTCTGCCTTGTATAAGCCCTGGCTTATCTGGGACAGGTGTGAATGTTCTGAGTGGGAAGTGGAGGGCCCTGGCTTATCTGGGACAGGTGTGAGTGTTCTGAGTGGGAAGTGGAGGGCTGAGCTTTGCAGGGTCCACACGCAGCTTGAAAGCAAAGTCCAGAAACACCAGCAAGGGCCAACTGGAAGACCAAGCTACAGTACCTTTTGCCATCATCTGATAGAAGCTGTGCTAGACGACTTTTTACATTTCAGCTATCTGCTACCACTAGTTCCATGTCATTGTGTCCTTAGGAGAGAAGTCTGACTGCCTTGAATAGCACAAGATGACCAGCACATGCACACTAACCTCACCCTATCTGTCTGAGCACCTGGTTCCCACAGCATGGTTAAGTATGCTCACTGCTGGCCAGTATCCCCTGAAGCAGGTCAATCCCAGCACACAGCACAACCCCATCTAAATAGCCAAGGGCACCCAGTTTCCTTGTGATCTCCAGCAGCTCTCCAGGCCTCCTCAGGGGCTATTGGCCCTGCACAGCAGGAGGCTCTGGGGAATCCACACGGCTGGATGCTTTCAGCCAGAGGAGCTTCCAAGAACGAGGCAAACAGAATCTAGTTAACTTCTAAAGATGGTCAGGCTTAAAAAGGGAACTTAGAGCTGCTCATTTATACTGTGACTGCATTATCATGTCACTTGGCTTCTAGAGCTGATAAGATTTTTAAATGGTTTTATTGATTTCAGAGAGAGGAAGGGAAGGAGAGAGAGAGAAACATTGAGCAGCTGCCTCCTGCACATCCCCCACTAGGGGCTGAGCCCACAACCCAGGCATGTGCCCTGACCAGGAATCAAACTGGTGACCTTCTGGTCAACCAACTGAGCCACACCAGGCAGATCTCTGATATTTTGTTTGTGTGTGTGTTTTCTTAAATGATTTTATTGATTTCAAAGAGGAAGGGGGGGGGGAGGAGAGAGAGATAGAGATAGAGATAGAGATAGAGATAGAGATAGAGAGAGAGAGAGAGAGAGAGAGAGGGAGGACGAACTACAAATATCAACAATGAAAGAGAAGCACTGATCGGCTGCCTCTTATACACCCCCACTGGGGATCAAGCTCCCAACCTGGGCATGTGCCCTCACCAGGAATCAAACCTTGACCTTCTGCTTCATAGGTCAAGGCTCAACCACTGAGCCATGCCGGCCAGGCTGTGTATGTTTTTTGTTATTACTCCTCATCTGAGGATATTTTTTTCCATTGATTTTTAGAGAGTGGAAGGGATGGGGAGAGAGGGAGAGAGAAACATTGATGTGAGAGACACATATTTATTGGTTGCATCCTACACATGCCCCAACTGACCAAGGCCAGAGATCAAATTTGCAATCCAGGTACATGCCCTTGACAAGGAATCAAACCCGTGATCCTTCATCAAGAGGACCGATGCTCTAACCATTGACCAACACTAGCAGGAAAAATAGCTGATTTTTTTTTAAGACCAAATCTTTTGGATGCTGCAGCTCACAATTTATTCTATGCAGCTAATTAAGTGAGGAAGTCTGGGAATAAAGTTTTGAACAAATTTAATAAAGTCTCTTGCCTAGCCGAAACCGGTTTGGCTCAGTGAATAGAGCATCGGCCTGCCGACTGAAAGGTCCCGAGTTCGATTCCGGTCAAGGGCATGTACCTTAGTTGCGGGCACATCCCCAGTAGGGGGTGTGCAGAGGCAGCTGATCGATGATTCTCTCTCGTCAATGTTTCTAACTCTCTCTCTCTCTCTCTTCCTCTCTGTAAAAAATCAATAAAATATATTAAAAAATAAAATAAAAAAATAAAGTCCCTTGCCTAGTTAAAAAAAAGAGAGGGAGAAAGAGAGAGAGAGAGAGAGAGAGAGAGAGAGAGAGAGAGAGTGAGTGAGTTAGGCGTCAGGGTGATGTACACTTCCAACCCCTGGGCAGCCTCTCAGGTGACAGGGCACTGGATGAGAGACACTTCTCCAGGAGGGGGGGAGGGGGGGGAGACACGATGACGATGACACCACACACAGACGGACACACCTGACCCTGGAGCCTCTCTCTGCCACTTTGTAGCACTCTGTGTCCCGGGGCTGCCAGAACAAATGACCACAAACCAGGGGACTTAAAACAACAAAATTTATTCTGTCACAGATCTGGAGGGTGTGGTCAGGGTTGGCTCCTTCTGGAGGTTCTGGCAGAGATTCTGTTCCAGGCCTTTCTCCTAGCTTTTGGTAAATTCTGGCAGTCCATGCTGTTCCAAGACTTATAGTCACACTAGTAGCCTGGTGCATGAATCCGTGCACATTGAAAGAAAATTAATTAGAAAAAATATTTTAATATCACTATTTGCCCTTTCTCTCTAATAGAAGTGTCAACCAAATTCACAATCAACAATGACAGATGGAGCCAAAACCGGTTTGGCTCAGTGGATAGAGCGTCAACCTGCGGGCTGAAAGGTCCCGGGTTCGATTCCAGTCAGGGGCATGTACCTTGGTTGTGGGCACATCCCCAATAGGGGGTGTGCAAGAGGCAGCTGATCAATGATTCTCTCTCATCGATGTTTCTAACTCTCTATCCCTCTCTCTTCCTCTCTGTAAAAAATTAATAAAATATATTAAAAAAAACAAAACAAAAAAAAACAATGACAGATGGAAACACATGTGTGCAATTGGCGCCAGTGAGAGCTTTATATGTATTGCGCATGTGAGTCAACTTAGCCTTTTATATATATATATATATATATAGAATAAACTTGCTTAGTTAGACCTGCTTTCTAATTTAGCTAAACTTTTTCCAGTCCAATGAAGCACTCCAACTTCTTTCAGGTATTGTCAATACCACAACAGTAAATATAAACAGAAAACAGATTATTATTGTAGATCACAGAGGGAGAAAAAAGGGTAAAATAATATACATTTTTAAAAATATATTTTATTGATTTTTTACAGAGAGGAAGGGAGAGAGATAGAGAGATAGAAACGTCAATGAGAGAGAAACATCGACCAGCTGCCCCCTTCACCCCCCCCACCAGGGATGTGCCCGCAACCAACGTACATGCCCCTGACCGGAATCAAACCTGGGACCTTTCAGTCCGCAGACCGACGCTCTACCGCTGAGCCAAACCGGCTTCGGCAAGGTAAAATAATATTTAAGTGCAGTAGTGTTTGACTATATTCTGCACAGTGAGAAAACCTGAAGTTATTTTCAAGGTCCACCATTTCTTACTTCTTTTCAGTTGAGTCAAGTTTCTAAGCTTTCTAAATCTCCATTTTCCAGCTAATGAAAAGAAAATAGGATTCCACCAAGTCTCTTATCTACCTACTCCAGGACTTCTGTGAGGATCAAATGAGATGAGGCATGGAAAAATGCTTCAGACATTTGGTTACAGTGTAAAATGTTTGCACTTGGCTATAAAGCAAGTCAGGTTTCTGGGCAGAAGAAACTCCAAGGAGGCTAGTCGCTAGGGAGAGGAAGCCAGCTGTTGCTACGTGATATGACATCACTATCCAGCACTCACAGAGACTGTTTCCAGGCTACCCATGGGGTCTTGGCAGCATCAGCTGCAATTTGGTGGGCTGTGGCTCCAGGGTGGTGGCAGGGCCTGTATCCCACTTGAGGGAAGCCAAGTGTTGCTTTGTTGGCCAGGTCCGTGCTGCCTTTTCTCTAAATGGCAAGCGTGTGTCACAGCAGCTCCTGTGTCCAGCCCCTGGTGGTTAGTGTGAGTCATAGCGATCGGTCAGACAGTGGGAAGGACACTTAGCACATTAGCCTTTTATACATATACTAGAGGCCTAGTGCATGAAATTCGTTCGGGAGGGGGCGGGCGGGAAGGGTGTCCCTCAGCCTGGCCTGCACCCTCTCTAATCTGGGACCCCTCGTAGGATAACCAGCAGTTGGACATCCCTCTCACAATCCAGAACTGCTGGCTCCTAACCGCTCCCTTGCCTGCTTGATTGCCTCTAACTGCTTCTGCCTGCCAGCCTGATTGTCTCTAACTGCTCCCCTGCTGACTTGATTGCCCTAACCACCTCTGCCTTGGCCCTGCACCTGGGACCCAGGATTCCCTCCTCTAGCCAACCAGAGGCACTCGGAATCTGGGCTTCCCTCCCTCTGGTCAGCCATAGGTGCCCGGGCTGGCTGCAGACTCAGGGGATGGTGTGCAGGTGGCTTTGCCTGTGCTGCAGCCGTAAGTGCTGGCGTCTGGGACCGCAGGGTGAGTGGCTTCTCCATCTCCCAGGCCACAGCCAGCCGCAGGTGCTAGAGCCCAGGACGTCAGAGTGGGCGGCTTCTCTGTCTACCAGGCTGTAGCCAGCTGCAGGTGCTGGCGCCAGGAATGCAGGTGGGCAGCTTCTCCATCTTCCCTCGGATGCAGTGGGGGCAACTTCTCCAGCTGGCTGTGACCTGGGATCACAGGACAGGTGGCTTCATCTCCCGGGCTGCAGCCAGCCTCAGGCACTGGCACGCGGTTTCTTGTCTCCCCCAGACGGCTTCTCCAGCTGGCTGTGGCCTAGGATCATGGGGCAGGCAGCTTCTTGGTCTCCCAGGTCGTAACCAGCCTCAGGAGCTGGGGCCCGATTTCTATGTCTCCCCCAGGACATGGGGCAGGTGGACATGAGGTTTCTACTGCTGGCTGCGGCCTGGGATCACAGGGCATGTGGCTTCTTCATCTTCCGGGCTGCAGCCAGCCTCAGGTACTGGGGCCCGGTTTCTCCGTCTCCCCCAGGATGTGGGGCAGGTGGACATGGGGCAGGCGGCTTCTCCGGCTGGCCATAGCCTGGGATCATGGAGCAGGCGGCTTCTTCATTCCCCAGGTCACATCCAACCTCAGGCGCTACGGCCCGGTTTCTCCGTTTCCCCCAAGATGTGGGGCAGGAAGATGAGAGGCTTCTGAGGCTGGCTGCGGCCTGAGATCACAGGGCAGGCGGCTCCTTGGTCTCTGTGGCTGCAGCCAGCCTCAGGTGCCTGACTTCTCTGACTCCCACAGGCCCAGAGCAGCTGGGGAGGGGCGGGGCTGCCGACATGTTTTTTGGTTCAATTTGCATACTCACTCTGATTGGCTATTGGGTGTAGCGGAGTGATATGATTTGCATGTTTCTCTTTTATTAGTGTAGACTAGTAGCCCTGCACACAAATCTGTGTGCCAGTAGCTCTCTGTGGGCCCTGGCCGCTCCGCACTCACTGCCCAGAGGCTCCAGAGGCTGATCGGCGTCTGGCTAAGCACAAAATGCTTGCCTTGTCACCACGACGATGAAGCAAACATTCTGCTAGGCTGCTCACACTGCCTGCTTTAATTCACCCCACTCCTCTGGTGGGGTTGAGAGGACTGGGCATCGCCATCTATGTGACAGAGTGACGGTTAATTAGCATATTATCCTTTTATTAGATAGGAGTATAGATTACTCTCATCTCCACTTGTCTTCACTTGGTCCTGTGTATTTGTTTTGTCTTCTTGTAAGGATACCAATCACTGGGTTTAGGGACCGACCTCCTGCAAGATGACCTCATATTGACTTTTGACATCTGCAAAAGCCCTATTTCCAGAAGTCCTATTCACAGTCACCCAATCCTATATTACCTCAAATCCCACACCAAGAACCATCATGGTGGCAACACCCCAGACTTCTCCTGCAGCCCTTAGTGCCCCTAAGCCATACTCTCCTCTACCAAGCCTGATTCCTCCAGTCACCTGGAGGGGGGGGGGGGGGGCAAGGGGTGAAGCCCAACCAGTACATGAACCTTCCCTGCACACATCAACCTCAGCAAAAATGACTAGGATCCTAAGAGGCAGATGACCTGAAGTGTCCTCAGCACCATTTGGTAGTGTTCATTGGGAACATGAATGTGTTCCTGCCCTCTAGCCTGGTAATCCCATGTCTGGGAAGCTCTCCTGAGGGAAATGTCCAAAACGCAGATTTATGCAAAAAGATGTTCCTTTATCATTGGTCAGTAGAACAAGAAGCTAGAACCATTGCAGGATCAGCCCAGGGCAAGGTCTCCACTCCGGTAATAATGAGAGCATTGCCCGAGGAGTGGGAGATGGATAGAGGGAAGTTGTCCCTGCTGCATTTTCTGGACCAGCTCTAAAAAAGATGGACCCAGAATAAGGCCAGCTTTCCCCCTTTCTAGGGAAGTCCCCAAGCGGGGGCTGGGCACTGGACTGTGCAGGGAACAGGGTGGCTAGCAGAAGAACTCTTTGGAACACAGAAAAGGCCTTGGTGAACCACATTACTGGGTAAGCAAGCCTCCTGAACTCAGGGCTGAGACCGGACACCCTGGTGTGTCCTCTCCCGAACAGAGACCAATAAGAACCTGAAAATGGGCCAAAGGGATGATCTGGACAGCAAGAGGTTCTATGAGGATAGGGATTTCCCTGGAGGCCATGAAGAGGGACCCCCAAGCTGGACAGAGCTGAGGAAGGAGAGGGAGGGCTTAAAGTGCAAGGCCCTGCGGAGGTCAGAGGTCCGAGAGGAGGGGCTGGGAGGTGGAATCTCACATAGGGACAGTGGGTCACAGACATTTGCCTAGCTTGCTCAGGGGTGTGGAGGGGCACCCCCAGCTCTAGGTGGGCCCTTGGGGAAGGGGAACAGGAGGGACAGGACGGGTGTATCCATGAGTGTTGGGAAGGGGAACAGGAGGGACAGGACAGGTGTATCCATGAGTGTTGGGCATGGAGAGAGAAAACTCCAAAACTTGTCATATCTCTGCCTTGACTGAACATACCCTTCCGAGTGTACACATAGCTTGGGGGGAGGGCATGCTAGCACACATCTCTACTTGTGTCCAAGGGAAAGAACCCTTGGCAGTTTAATTTTATAGTTCATCACAAATGGGTAAGAAACCACCAGCTAGGATGCCATTCATGGGAAAGAGACCGCTTTCCAGCAAGGGGCCCCTTGGCCTGGACAGGGAGCCATAGGCAGAATGCTGCTGCAGCGATGTGCCCTGGCCCTCCTCAGCTTGCAAGCTTGAAAGTGGCAGGCCAAATTTCTGACAAGGGCCTGACCCACCTGGGGACATAGGGTCCAGATGTGGCAAGGAGGCTGACCTTTCTCATACCAGGCTGTCAGCATATACCAGCCTCTGGGACCCTGGGCGCCACAAAGTGATCTGCCAGCAGCTACCTCAGGACAGTGCCAAGCAAATGGTTTTGACCAGGACATCCACAGGCTGACACCAGGCTTCGCTAAGGTTCTGTGTTGATGCTATCTCCCACCAGTAACTCCTTTAATGCTGCCCCCACCCCAGAATGGCAGGGGCCCTGGAAAAATAATACAAAAGTGAGATGCCCTCATTACCTTGGGCCCAAAATAGTTTTATGCTCCATTTTTTAGACATAGTTATATAACCTTGAAAGCCATTTCATGTTTAAGGAAGCCAGTTCCTGGGCCTCCCTGGCCCACCCTGTGATCCCCGGGGACCTCATGGCCCTGCTCTGAGCCCCCGAAACCCCACTGGGCTAGCTAGCACCTGCTACAGGGGAAGAGGAAGGTGGGCCCTCAGGCTGACCACATTCTCAGCCCAGTGACATGGACCCCACATAAACTGTTTGTGGTTCAGTGGACACGTCCCTGGATAGGCCTCGCTGTGGAAGAATTGTCCCAACCCGGGGAAGAGAAAGCAAAATCAAGGGCCCAGAATAGAATAATATAGGCTTGGGGAGACAAGACCAATGATGGCATGCGTGGCTGGGCAGTAGTCAATGAGGGGAGAGAGACCACAAGGCGGTCAGGTCAGAGAGTTGGCTGGGTTGGGCTGGAGGAGGGCCTGAGTGCAGCATTGAAGAGCTGAGGGGCAGGCAGGGGAGCATCACAGACTCTCTCCAGGTCCCCCTCTTTTTCCTCAACACTTTGTCGTGTCCCTGACAAGTCTCAGCAGCTTGACCTCTAGGACCCTGGTCCCAGCCTGTGATCTCCTCTCCAACCTCCTCCCCAAACTCCTGTCCAAAGCCCTCTCTACATGCTGCCAAAAGCTCCTTCCTCTCCTTTTATTAAGTTCAACTCATGTCATGCTCCTGTTTCAAATACACCAGGAAATTGGCGGTTCCTGAACAAGTTAAACAGAGTTATCACAGAATGCAGTAAGTCCATTCTTCAGTACAAACCCCATAAATCGAAGACCTCAGTCTACACCAACACTTGCAAACCATGTTCACAGTAACCAAATATGTGGAAATAATTCAAATGTCCATCGATGGATGAAGGATAAACAATGTGGTCCACCTACACAATGAAATATTACTCAGCCATAAAAAGGAACAAAGCTTTGACACACACTACGGCATGATACTCATGAAAGAAGCCAGAAAGAAAATCCCACATGTTGTATGATTCTGTTGATATGAAATGCCCAGAACAGGCAAATCCACAGAGACAGGAAGCAAAATAATGGTTGCCAGGGGCTGGGGGAGGGAAGGTAGGGAGTGATTGATCATGGTGACAGGGCCTCCTTTGGGATTGAAGGAAATGTTCTGGATCTAGATATAGGTGATGGTTCACAACATTGCCTATGTACAAAATGCCACTGAAAAGTGTACTTTAAAATGATAAATTTGATGTTTTGTGAATTTTACCACAATAATAAAAAAAAAAAGCCTGAAGAAATGAAAAGCATCCCCATGTTGTGGCCAAGGGCCAAGTACACGTCAGTGTGGAGAGGAGTGACAGCTCTGGGGCCCAGAGCACCCCTTCTCGAGTCTCCACCAGTGGAACAAGAGTGTGGGTGAGGGACAGTCACCAAGGGCAGGATCCCTGTCCTCAGAGCAGTTTCCTCTAACCGGGAAGCCACTGTGGCCCCACAGGTGTACACAGAAGAACACGAACTGCTGATCAGAGACCCTCGGGCACATGGCTTCTTGGCCATCACACATCCTCTCTACAGACTACCTGCGATGGACAGACCTGCCTGGCACCCATGCCAGGAGTTGCATGGTCACTCATCTGCTGCAACCCAGAGAGCTGAGGGTTTATGGGCCACGTCAGAGCCTGCAACCTGGCAGGTGGGAGTGTGGCAGCCACAGCTGTGGCCTTCCTGAGGCCTGAGAGTATGTCAAAAAATGCGAACTTGTGGCCAACTTAAAAAAACACTCATTTAGATTAACTTAAACATCAGAATTGCTGGATTCTCCTGAAACACTGTAAGTGCCAAAAACTTGGGGCCTGAATTCCTGGCTGGTGATATTTTATCAGCCAGAGTAGGACCATGGCTCCCCTCACACCCCAAGCCTGAGCCCAGGCTCTGAGAGGGTCAGTACACCCTGAGGTCACCCAGCTGGCTGCAGACCGAGGGCCGCCAAGCCCAGCTCGTCCCTGCTGTTCTTTGCTCCAGCACAGCAGCTGCATGGCCTGACCCAAGGCCCAGAGGGAGGAAGCCCCAACCCCACCCCCAGAAGCAGACCAACTGGGACGGAAAGGTGCAGAGCTAGCAAGCTGCATGTGGGCCAAGAGAGGCCCAGAATGCAGGTCTCTCCTTGAGCCAAAACCCCAAAGAAATCCACTGCTGCCTGTCTAGTGTTTAACCATTAGAGGCCCCAGCTACAGTAGATGCCCCAATGCCAAGAGGCCTGTAAAGTCCTGGGGAGGGAACAGTGGCAAAATCAGAGAGGCCAGCAACCAGGCCTGGAGAGCACAGGATTGCTCAAGAGCTGGAAGCTTTTGGGGAATAGCCTACACTATACCCCCACCCAGTCCCTACAACAAGCCCAGGAGCCCAGCCACTCGCCTTTGCCCTTCAGCAGTCCCAGAAAATCCTGTGTGTTTGACCCAGCTGACTGATCTCATCCAGGGAGGGCCCACTGGGCACTGCCCAGGTCCAGCAGGGCAGGAGGCCTGGGTGGGTACCTAGAGATACAGGGAGCTAGTTGACTGAGGGTGCTGGAGAGGAGGCAGCAGGGGAAGCCAGCAGGCCTGTGCTGGTTGGAACAAGCTCTGGCAGTTTATGTGCTCACCCACATCATAAATAGGTCCTGGTTCTTCAGACAGAGTTGGGCATCAAATGAAGAAAAAACGATAAAGGATTCCTGAGTGAGAGGTCATGTATAAAACAAGCAGGAAATGGGGGATGGAAGAGGTCAGGTGGCCAAGAGGTGACACTGAAGCTGGGAAAAGTACTCCAGGTGGGAGGCCCAGCAAGTGCAAAGGCCCTGGGGTCAGAGTGAGCATACTGGGAGAGGACCAGCATGGAGGTGGACAAGAAGGCCAGGTCAGCCCTAACCGGTTTGGCTCAGTGAATAGAGCATTCATTGGCCTGAGGACTAAAGGGTCCCAGAGGGTTCGATTCCGGTCAAGAGCATGTACCTTGGTTGCGAGCACATTCCCAGTAGGGGGTGTGCATGAGGCAGCTGATTGATGTTTCTCTCTCATTCATGCTTCTAATTCTCTTTCCCTCTCCCTTCCTCTTTGTAAAAACACAACAAAGTATATTTAAAAAAAAAAAAAGGCCAGGGCAGGCTGCCTACCTACTAGTAAGTGATGAGAAAAGGGAAGGGCTCAGAGCCTCTTTGGGCCTCACTCTGAGTGTGATGAGAAACCAATGGAAGGATTTAAGCCAGAGTGACCTGAGCCACCTTCCCTGGTGCTAAGAGGAGCTGGATAGAGGGGCCAGGTGGGGGCAAGCAAAGAGCCCATCCATGGCAGGTGGGCATAGAACACCTGAACCCAGTATATTCTGTGGAGAGCTGAGTGTGGTACCGGCACAAGTACAACCACCCAGGGCAGATATGACCTGGAGACTCTCCTGTCCCAGGGACTACGTGCTCTCATGTCACCCACACCCCTGGGTGCATTTACAGCTTCCCCCTGGGTCCCAAGAGGGTGTCAACACTAGCTCACTCCAATTCTCACCCACACCCACATATGGACATAGCCCCTGGCCAGACCCCAGACACATTCTGTCTGTCCCTTTCTCACCCCTATGCAGGCACTTCCTCCTCCCCATCCGGTCTCTCCCTAATGATTATGAAAAGTGCAGCAGCTGTCCTAGGCTTCCCATCACCACACTTGTCCCTGCACCAGGGATTGGAACCCCCTACAAGCTTCCCACCACCACCTTCAGGAAGTCTAACACACCTGCAGGACCTTGTCCCCTTAGGCACCACCTTTTCATGTGAAGAGCCCCCACGCCAAGCCTCTGCAACTGCTCTGTCCTCCACCAGGTGCATCTTTCCCTGCCCTGTGGGCAAACAACACTCAGGGCATCACTGGGCTCAACGTGGCCCCTGATCATGTCCCACCAACACCCACTGCTCCAGAAACAGCTGCGGCCACTATACTTCCGAGTGCCATGAGGATCAAAGCAGGCACTGGTGTGTCATTGGGGGCACCTTTCCAGCCTGGCACCCATGGCAGCCCTTCAGAGGGGCCCTTCCTCCTTAGCCCCCCACTCCTCCCCTGACCTTGGCCCTGGAGTTGAGCTTCCTCAAACATGGCTCTCTGTGCTTCTAGGGTCACTCCCCTAGGGAGGGCCCAAATGCCAAGTTACCCTCAGAACTCTCTGTAATATACACGTAGGACCACCTCATCCAGCAGCTCCCACCAGGCTCTCATTCTCCTAGTCCTCTACCCCACACTGCTCCTCTGGCCCTGGAGACAGTGCTGTATCTTTCCTATGTCACAGCCAGGAACCCAGGGGTAGTTCCATTCCTCCCTCGAGCATCCCCATCATAGTTGGCCTTGTAGTCACCTGAACCCCTCAGGTCCCATGCCTTCTGCACCTGGTCTCCTCGTTCCCCTGACCAGTCTTTTACCAAGCTCCTCCTAAACTCAAAGCCAATCTAGATCTCCCTTTCCCTTTCCTCACAGCCAACTTCAGGATCACATCTACCCTGTTTCCCCGAAAATAAGACAGTGTCTTATAGTAATTTTTGCTCCCAAAGATCCGCTAGGTCTTATTTTCAAGGAATGTCTTATTTTTCCATGAAGAAGAATACAGTACACATTTATTGTTAAATGAAAGTAAAGGAAATTTATTACCTGTATATGGTACGGTAATACGGTAGTTGTCAACACAAACCAGACAAACTGAGAATCCTACAGTATTAAGAATTTACTCATTTATTCAATGACAATCATGTCATCTTCTGGAACATCATCATAACAATCCAATTCCTGAATTTCCTGGTGAATTTCTTGTGACTCCATTTCTTTCAGAATCAGTGGACCAAATCTCTCATGTTTAGCAATAGCATTCTGAGACAGAGCCTAGGGGGGGCCTTATTTTCTGGAGGGATGCCTTATATTTCACTCAGAAAGAAACCTGTAAGTAGGCCTTATTTTTGAAGGATGTCTTATTTTCGGGGAAACACGGTAAGCTACCCAGCATGACTCTTGGGGCCAGTGACAATCTGGCTTCCATTCTCACTCTCTCCTCTCTGGCCTCTTGTCCTCCTCCCAGAGTCACCATGCACCACATTCACGCCACACCACAACCCCCGCCAGGCTCTGTGTCTTTATACCCAAGTTCCTCTCCTCCCAAAGACCCTTTCTCCCACCCGCTTCCTGTCCCACCCATCGCAGAGCTCTCCTTCAGGCAGCTCTCCCATAGCCGCCTCTCTCCTCTAAGTCAGTAGCTCCTCAGGGTGATCAATCAGCAAACACGACTTCCTCTGCAGACCAACAATGTGCAGGTCCAGTCCTCATCCAGACATAGTTAACTCCAGTTACGTGTTTGCTCCGGGTCACAGCTGGGAGGAAGCGAGCAGGACAAGACCCGAAGCTATCTACAGTCAATGCAATCCCTATCAAAATCCCAAAAACATTTTTTGCAGAAATAGAAAAACCCACCATAAAATTTATATGGGATCTCAAGAGACCCTGAATAGCCAAGACAATCTTTAAAAAGAAGACCAAA
The DNA here is from genome assembly GCF_014108245.1 of Pipistrellus kuhlii. Classification (NCBI taxonomy): domain Eukaryota; kingdom Metazoa; phylum Chordata; class Mammalia; order Chiroptera; family Vespertilionidae; genus Pipistrellus; species Pipistrellus kuhlii. The sequence continues at coordinate 946,513 of NW_023425520.1, read as the reverse complement.
GTTGGAGAACTCACGCTTCCTGATTTCAAAACTTACTACAAAGCTACAGGAGTCAAGATACTGGGGTACTGGCATAGAGACAGACATGTATAGACCAATGGAACAGAGAGCCCAGAAATAAACCCTTGTATATATATGGTCAAATGACTTTTGACAAGGGTGCCAAGACCATTCAGTAGGGAAAGGAAGTATTTTCAACAAATGATGCTGGGAAAACTGGATAGCCACGTGAAAAGACTAAAGTTGGACCAATACTTTATACCATATATAAAAATTAACTCAACATGGATCAAAGACTAAAGTTAAAATTATAACTAAAACTGTAAAACTCGAAACAGAGGAAAAGCTTCACAATGTGAGATTTGGCAATGACTTCTTGGCTATGACACCAAAAGTGTTCAACAAAAGAAAAAATATGTAAACTGGAGTTTGTCAAAATTAAAAACATTTGCGTGTCAAAATACACAATCAACAGAGTGAAAAGGCCCCATTCCCATGGAACGTGAGAAAATATTTGCAAATCATATTATCTGATAAGGAGTTAATATACACAGAACTACTAAAACTCAACAATAAAAATAAACAACTGGATTAAAAAATGGACAAAGGAGCCCTAGCTGGTGTGGGTAGGAGCATAGTTCCATACACAGAAAGGTCTTGGGTTCAATTCCTGGTCAGGGCACAATACCTAAATTTTTAAAAAATATTTTTTTATTGATTTCAGAGAGGAAGGGAGAGAGAAATAGAGGTAGAAATGTCAATGATTAGAGAGAATCATTGATAGCTACCTCCTGCATACCCCACACTGGGGACTGAGCCCGCAACCCAGGCATGTGCCCTGACTGGAATTGAACGGTGACCTGGTTCATAGGTCAACGCTCAACCAATAAGCCATGCATGGCTGGGCCACAAACCTAGATTTCGGGTTCAATCCCAGCCCCAGTTGGGGCACGTAATCTATATTTCTTTCTTACATCTCTCTCGTTTCCCAGCTCTCTAAAAATCAGAGAAAATGTTGTTAGGTGAGGATTTAAAAAACAGAAAATGGACAAAGGACTTCAAGGAATATTTCTCCAAATAAGATTTACAAACAGCCAATAAGTGCATGAAAAGATAGATGCTCAAAATCACACATCACCAGATAAATGCAAATCAAAACCATGACCTACCTCCTCTGGGCTGGCTCATTAAAAATAAATAAATAAATAATAATTGTTAATGAGGATGTGGAAAAATTGGAACCCTTGTGCACTACTGATGATAATGCAGCTACTGTGAAAAACAGTCTGGAGGTCCCTTGAAAAATTAAACAGAATTATCAAATGACCCAGAAATCCCACTCCTGGGTATATACCAACAAAAAATGGAAGCAGGGATTCGAAAAGATATTTATACAGATGGTCCCCAACTTACAATTTTTCAACTTTATATAATGGTGTGAAAGCAATACAAATAATAAATTACATTAACTATTAACACTTCATTATAAACTAGGCTTTGTGTTAGATGATTTTGCCCACCTGTAGGCTAATGTAAGTGTTCTGAGCACATTTTAGGCTATGCTAAGCTACACTGAGTGGCCAGATTATTATGATCTCTGAGCGCATAATAATCTGGCCACTCAGTATATATCCTATATATCAATAATAAAACGCTAATATGCAATTTGTCCCCTCGACCAGGAGTTAGACCAGCAGCAGGCTGGCCAACCGCCCATGTCCCCTCCCGCTGGCCAGGCTGGCCAGACCCCCCACCCATGCACGAATTCATGCATTGGGCCTCTAAAATACACACACACACACACACACACACACACACACACACACACACTGAGTGGCCACTCCCCTCCCGTATCTCCGACTCTACTACAATCAACAGCTAATATTGTTCATCAGGTTTTTCAATCTCCTTTTTTTGTTGTTGTTGTTATTTTTTTTAATTAATAAACTTTTACACTTCTAAGAATAAAATTTAAAATCTAATAATTTTAAACCTTGTTTTTTTCTGCCCTCGGAATTGAGAAGCAAACTTGTTTACATGTAAACTTGCCCTTAGGCTATCAAAAGGTGTAGCCATTCAAATGTAAATGAACACATTGTTTAAAGATAGCTGCCGGTTGGAATAGGATTACCTATTCTGGGTGGGTAGGGCTTGTCCTCCCCTTTCTCCATTAAAATTAAGGTGTTAGCTTTAAAACCTCTTTTTGGCAAGAGACCTTAAACTTTCAGAATTTTAAATTTTTCAGATAGTAAATCAGTTACTTAGCATTTTCTCATATCAATAATACCTCCACATGCCCAAGGATACACCTCACACAAAAGACATTTCCAAATAGATCAACCAACCCCACACAAGGCACTCACAGATCAACACCCCAGCGCTATACTAACTCAACACATCCAGATCTAAGCCTTCATCACTTGATTCAGCAGACCCTCAAGTTCCCACAAAAGTTTCCAGCCATGTCTGAGAGGCAGCCCTGGGGTGTGGGCAGGCGAGAAGCGAGCTGTTCCAGGCCTGGCTGCTCCAGGCCTGGCCTCTGTTGCTCTGGTCCGCTCCACAACCAGCTATACCTCAATTTTAAAAAAGGAAATTGTGTGGGATTCCTGCCAAAACACACCACCTTAGTCCAATTTCAAGAAAACATCAAACAAAACAAATCATGACTGATAGTCTACAAAAAGAGAAGGCAGTTCTCTTGAAGTGGGTAAAGATTGTGGACAATGCAGAAACCCTGAGCAATGATCACAGACCAGAGAGGATTGTGACACAATGACTAAACATAATGTGGAAGCCTGGAGGGATGGATCCTTGGCCAGAGAAAGGTCACCAGGAGACATCTGGGGAAATCCAAATGCAGTCTGGAGTCTAGTTCATAGAATGTTATGATCCTGTTGCCCACCCTGGTCACGTGAAATGCTCACAATCAGGTGCCACAGGAACTGTCTGTACTATCTTTGCATCTTTTCACTAAATCTAAAATTATCTCAAAAGAAAAAGTGAAAAGAAACGAATACACCCCCTCTCCTCAAAAAGGACATTAAACAGACATTGATAGTAATGTCATGGCATCTGTCACATGTCAAGCCATGGCACATGTGGTGCCAAGGAAGACCCAATTGTCATATGGACACCCCGATGCTGGCCAGGCACAAGGCTAAGAGGTTTGGGAGGGCATATCATCTAATCTGAACAACTCTACCAAGGGAAACTGAGGCACAGAAAGGAGTCAGCTGGGGAAAGCTAATAGAGGCAGGGCCCAAAACTGCAATGACAACCCAGTTGTTCAGGTGCTGAGGGGGCCACATGCAGGCTCTTAGGCACAGGTGGCCCCCAGCAGGCCCCCTATTAGAAACCCTTAAAGTTCCTCCCTCTACAATTGCTGAGCTAGTGGCAGGAACGGCAGTTTGCCACTTTGGGCATGAAGGAGGCTGCTGGGCCCATAAATCATTCTGGAGGCTGTGCACTGATTCTGTGACAATGAAATGAGCTGCTCCTGTCCTAATTATAGCTATCAAACCCTGTCTGCCTGAAAGGACAGAGAGACAGAGACAGTACAATGCTCACAGGTGTGAAGGGACCCCTGGAGGAGGGCAGGAGGAGTCTGCCTCTTCAGCCACTTGAGAAACACTGAAACTGACGTTAATATGAGGGAGGCTCTTTAGCCAGGAGAGCATGGACACAGTGGCCAGTCTGAGCCTTAGGCAGGGTGGACAGCTCTCGTATCGATGTAGGGTACACTCCGTACCCCCATGTCCCCAACCCAAGGACTAGCAGCCCTGCAGAGCCAGCCCTGAGACTACCACATGAGTGACCAGCTGGCATGTACCCACCCAGCTCCACATCCAGGTGGGCTGTATCGGATAAACAGGAAAGTTTTCTGTTTTCATCAGAGTTTTGAAACGTAAGTTATTTCTTTTATTTAAAAAAGGCATGGCAGAACACTTCCCTGCAATCTCAGCTGGCAGGAAAAGGACAGCCTATACATGTTCTCAGGGTCTTCTTCCCTTGACAGGAAGCCCCAGGCATCGTACACTCAGAAGATCACAGAGCTCCAAGGCTGTATCTGGGCATGGGGCAAACTGGGTGCAGTTAACAGCAGATGAGGAGGAAAGTCTGAACTTCACTGCAGTCAACCTTTGGACAGAAGGCCATGCTCCAGATTTGGGGTGAAACTCCCATGACCAGTGATGCATCAGGATGGACTTTCATATACAGAATTAGAGCTCGAGGTATCCTCTCACCTTTAGAAATGTCTTTCCTTATACTGAGGCCACCAGAACATTAAGTAGAAGCTATCTTATCTAATAAAGAGGGCATATGCAAATTGACCATCACTCCATCACAAAGCTGGCTGCACCCACAGCTGAGGCCAAGTTCCCATAAGGAGCCTTATCGAGCAATCAGCAGGGTCCTGAGGCTACACCCTCCCCTGCCCCCGTGGGGCTTGACAGGGGACCTCAGGCCACACCCCCACCCAGTAGGACTTGATGGGGAACCTCAAGGTGCACTTCCTGTGCTGGTGCTGGGCTACAGGAACTCAGGCTGCTCCCCCAGCCCCAGCGCCAGGCCTCAGGCCACACCCCTCACCAGGTGGGGCTTGACAGGAGACTTCAGACCACACTCCCCACCCCAGCACCAGCCCAGGGGACCTCAGACTGCATCTTCCGCCCTGGCTGGGCTTGACAGAGGAACTCAGGCCATGTCCTCCCATCCTGGTGCTGGCCAGGGGACCTGAGGCTATGCCCCCTTGACAAGGGTGGGACTGGCCAGGTCTGGATCTATCCCAATGCGGGAGGCTGGCCAGGTCTGGGTCTCACGCAATTTTGAGGTGCATGTGGGAGGGTGGACTTGAGTCTGGGTTCCATGGTGTGCCTGAGACTCTGACAAGAGGAAGGATTTCATAAACATTTTACTAATTTTCTTTCATCTCTGACACTTCTATTATAGAGAAAGGGCAAATAGCAATATTAAATTATTTCCTCTAATTAATCCCCTTTTAATGTGCACGAATTTCGTGCACTGGGTTACTAGTTTTTAAAAAATCTCCCTGTCACACCCCTGAGAATCAGATTACTGATTTTAGGTGAAAGAACTTTCAAATCAGCAAGTCCAAATTCATTCCCCTGATGCCACCCTCTCTCAGGGCACACCTGCCCCAACACCCTCTTAGGTCCCTGAAGGCTCCTTTTTGCTCTTCCCCGGCCTATCCTTAGATGGTGGTTAGAGGAATCTTTGCTAAACCTGCATCTCATGTCAGGTCCTGCTCCTAACCTTACTTGAGTACCCCTAATCCCAGAACCAGGCCCATGAAGAATTACCCACTGAGCTCAGCCTGTGGGCCCCTGCCACCACTACAGGCTTTACACTCCCCACCTCCATGACTCCCCCTCATACCAGGGGGCTCAGCTCAAATATCACCACCTCCTAAAGGCCCCCACTCCATTTCACTCTCTGAGCTATGACCTCAGGGCCATGGCCAGGGACCAGCTGGCCACTGACATGGTTTCCTCTGACTGAAGGGCTCCATCTGACTTACTCTGCAGGGCCTCCCCAGGACCCAACACAGAGTGAGTGCTCAAAAAGTACCAACTAAAGGAGGTCTTTTCCATCCAAACTCCAGCTTCTGCAGGCATCTCATGGGAGACCTCGTCAGAGTACCTGATGTTTCTCACATTCTTCCCAGGGCACTCAGGGGTTCCCAACTGCCCCTGCTTATCCCAACACATCCTGTAACACACTGCATGTGGTCAATACAAAGTCAGTCTCTCCTGGAAGTAGTTCAGCAAAACTTGAGCTCTGCAAAGACCACCATGCTACCCACCTGGCTCCATGCCATTCAGTGCGTGATTCACTTTCCCAGATGGAGAACAAGACCCCACAACACACTCTCACTGCTTAAGGGGGAGCCTGACAGTGTGATGGGAAACCTAGGAGATTCTAGAGTGAACAGGAGCCTGCCCTCAGGAAGGTCACAATCCAGTGCCTGCATTACACCTACTGAATGCCCACTATGCACCTGCTCAGTGTTTGCTGAGTATACTCTGCGTGCCTGCTATATACCTGCTGGATGCTTGCTGACTACACATGTGTGCCTAGTGTGTGTCCATCTAATACCTGTTATGTACCTGCTGAATACATGTGTGCCTGCTGAGCATGTGCCAAGAGTCTACTAAATGGCCAAAACCGGTTTGGCTCAGTGGTAGAGCGTCAGTCTGCGGACTGAAGGGTCCCAGGTTCGATTCCGGTCAAGGGCATGTACCTTGGTTGCGGGCACGTCTCCAGTGGGGGATGTGCAGGAGGCAGCTGATCGATGATTCTCTCTCATTGATGTTTCTAACTCTCTATCCCTCTCTCTTCCTCTCTGTAAAAAATCAATAAAAATATATTTAAATATATATATATAAGAAAAAAAAGAGTCTACTAAATGCCTGCCATATGCCCACTGAGAGCTGCCTGTCGTGTGTTAGCAGTGCACATGTCTCCAAAATCTCAGAAGCGAGACTGAACACACTACAGGGGTTAACCCATCTAAGTGTTGCCCCAGTCCGATGAGGTGGAGACCACTGTCACTCCCACTTTACGAAGAGGTTGTGAAGCTTAGAAGGGATGTCTGGGTCTAAACTCAGAGTAAGCAAGGAGAAGCCTGCAGTGGGACTCTGTCAGGCATCAGGTACTTTGGAATCCTTTATGCCACACCTTGTTCCCATCGAGCAAATAATAAATATTGACTCTCTCGATATCCTTGGACCATGAGGCATTTGGTGGGTTCCTTGTTTGTGAACCTGGACTCCCATCTGGCTAGTGGTACCCACCTCTGCCCTAGGGGCCTGGCTGGACATGGTGGCCGGAAAGAGGAGAGAAGAGGGGATCAGAGACATCCTGGCCAGAAACAAAAGATGTCTGGTCCCCCCTTCACAGCCAGGAAGCCACTACCTTGTCTTCCTTCCTCTCATCTCCCAATAAATGCTGTCATTATTATCTCCTGGCATTATAATTGCCCCAAATCAGCTTTCCCTCTATCCTCACTATGGGCCACTCCAAGCTTCTGTGCCCATCCCTGCGCCTGGCTGTTCGCATGCATGGAATGAACACAATGTATATCTGGTTTGTAAAACACCAAGGACAACCACCAAGGTCTTTGACTGAGGGCTATGAACTGAAGCTTAGCATACATCATGATCTCCATGGCTGCATTAAGAAATACGCAGGCCCCGGGTTCAGACATAGGTTCAAACCCAGCACCTCCATATATAAACCATGGGATCTCTCACACCTGTTTCTCACCTTTCTCTGGGTCACTGCAATAGGCTCTTTCTCTGAGTCACTGCAACAACCCACTGGGTACCTACACATGGGCTTTAGCACCTCTAGTCACTCATGTTGCCATCCTGCTGGAACTCTCTGTGGTTCCTCATCACCCACATGCAAGGCCTGTCCCAGAGCCCTCCACCACTCAACCGCTTCCCTCCTAGAGCTCTGCCCAAGCAGCCTGTGCTCCTTGAACCATTTCAACACGCCAGGTTCCAGAAGCCTGGAAGGCACTCTCCTACCCTGACCAGCTGGTAAACTTCCAGAGCAATATGGATGGGAGAACATACACAGCCACTGGGTTAGTCCAAGCCTGGGTTCAACCCCAGCTCTCCTACCTCTAATGCACTCCAAGCCTCTGTCTCCCCCTCTATAAACCAGAGAGGATGTCATCAGCTGCAGCAGATGTTGTCACATGTCTCATGGAATCGGGGGCCTCCACCCAACCTTCTGTACCTGCATAATCTCAGCATATAGAGGAGCATACAACAGGGCTACTGGGGCCATCTGGTTCTCTGGTGTTAGGCCATCCTGGACACTGCAGGGTGTTGAGCTGAATCCCTAATTCTCCAAGTCAAGACAACCAAAACTGTCCCCATATGTTTACAAGTGCTGCCCCAGGACTACACTCAGGCCAATACCGCCCAGGCCAGATCCCACCCCTGACCTCTGAACTGCATTTCTCAGAGGGTCCTGTTTAAAAATAAATCTCCAGCACCAAAGATTAGTCTCAGGTGCTGAGGCTGTCACCTCCCCTCACTGGAGCAACACCGAAGGGAGCCCCAGGTCCTAAGCCAAAACCACAAACACTCCCAGGACAGACAGCAGCAGAGAAAGACCAACACAGCCTTCCACAATGCCTAGGATGGCCTGACAATGTAACCTAATTAACCCAACCAGGACCACAAGGCTCACCACATTGACAAGAGTCACCTGGCACTGTGTCTGTGGCCAGCCTTGGGGACAGTGACAGCAAACACCCTCTCTGGCTATATGGACCAACAATGACCACTGGGTCATCAACCTGAGGGCCAGACAGCCTGCTCACCCCCAGACTGAGGCTACTCTCCCTCTACCTGGCACAGCCATGGTGATTACAGCACCCAGACCTCCTAGCCAGGCCTGGATGGAAGGATCCTCAGAACTCCATTCAGAATTCAGGCACCCACACTGGATCCGCAGAAGCAGAATCTTGGGGTAGCCCAGGAGTCTTATTCTTCACTACCAGATTTGGTTCAAAGGCCCCTGAAACTAGAACCGACTCCCACCATCCTCCAGATCTTCTATGTTGCTCTAGGGCAGATCTCAAACTGCAGGTGAGAACCATTGGCCAGTAGTGGCAAACTCCTTCTATAAAGGGCCAGATGGTAAATATTTTTTCCTCTCCAGGTTACATGGTCTCTGTCACAATGACTCAACTCTGCCATACACCAGGCATAAGCAAATGGGCGTAGTCATGTTCTAATAAAACTTTATTTACAAGAACAGGCCAAGTAGCCCAAGTGGGCACAGTGAACAGCAGAGGTTCTAGATAGTGCTTTTAATTTCTTGTTCTGGACACATTATATGTGCTCGTCCAGGGGCTGAACACCAGCTTTGCCTCTTCCCAGCTGGGGCCTCAGTTTCCTCATATGTATGGTGGGGGGGTGAGATGCGTTGGGAAGGTTATGGATGTGTACAGAAGGCAACCAATCGATGTTTCTCCCTCCCTCCCCCCCCTCTCTCCATGTCCTTGAGTGAGAATTTTAATTTTTTTATTTTTATTTTAGAGAGAGAGGTGGGAGAGGAAGAGAGAGAAACATCAATCAGCTGCCTTCTGTACACACCCCAACTGGGCATCAAACTAGCAATCTGGGCATGTGCCCTGACCAGGAGTTGAACCAACAACCTTTTGGTGCATGGGATGACACTCAACCAACTCTGAGCCACTTGGCAACACACAAAACATCAACAAAAAAGCAACAGATTTAAAGATGGTTTCTATAAGGTACCTGGACTCTGCAGGCTTTCAGCCTGGGGGACAATAGCCCAGGTTTACCATCACAGATGACCACCAATCAGGTAAAACAACAGGAATTTATACTCTCATAGTTCTGGAGACTAGTTGTCTACAATACAGGTGTCAGCCCGGCCGGCATGGCTCAGTGGTTGAGCATCAACCTTTGAAACAAGAGTCATGATCCGATTCCTGATCAGGGCACATGCCCAGGCTGTGAGCTTAATCCCACATGTGGGGCATGCAGGAGGCAGTGGATCAATGATTCTCTCTCATCATTGATGTTTCTCTCTCTCCCTCCCTCTCCCTTCCTCTCTGAAATTGATTTTTTTAAATTATATATATATAATTTTTTTAAAAATAATACCTTGGGCGAAAAAGAAATAAATAAAATACAGGTGTCGGCAGGGCCACACACTCTGTCTGGAGGCTCTAGGAGATCTTTCCTTGTCTCTTCCAGCCTCTAGGGCTCTAGGCATCCTTGGCATGTGGCTGCAACACCCCAGGTTTAGCCATCATTGTCATATGACCCTTTCCCTATATGTCTCTGTCCTCTCCTCTTTTCATAAGGTCTCCAGTCACTGGATTTAAGACCACCCTAAATCCAGGATGTTCACATCTCGAGATTACTAAACTAATTACATCTGCAGAGATTTAATTTCCAAATGAGACCACAGTCACAGGTTCTGGGGGTTAAGACAGTGGTCGGCAAACTGCGGCCCTCAGCCACTGGGTTAGGACATGGGCATATCTTCTTAGGGTTCAATGTGCACAGCTCATAACCAAGAGAGCACTGAGGCTGCTGGGGCTCCCCATCCTCTCAGCAGAGCAGCTCATGGAGTCCTGCGTGTGTGCATACGTGGAAGCTACAGATGGCACCAAACACTTGGAACAGCCGGCACAGAGGCAAAGGATGCCAAAGCCAGGACTGGAGCCAGGACTGGGGGCGGTCTTCATGCTCAGCTCACCACTGCGCTTTCCTCCAGCCTGTGCAGAACTACCCCTATCACAGGTTAGGGCCAGAAGAACACCCCACTTCCTTCAGTGCAGCCAAATCTGCAGTCAAGCCAAGCCACGTGGAATGCTTTGCATGCAGGCTTTTCCTGGCCCTGGGGCTGCTCCCTGGGATGCTCAGAGCCTCCTGTGTCCTGAGCCCCTGGCAAGAAGGGGACGCCCCACATGCAATCCACCTGCACATATTTTGCCTCTGATGCCAAAATACCACCAAAATCCACTGATTCTGCTCAAGCTACCTCCACCCCTGAAGTCCCTGACCTAGATGCTACAGTGGCCTCTCACACTATCTGCTGCCCTCCCCTCTCATCCCACTGCCAGTTCGGCTCACACCCATCTTTGTAGAACAGATAATGCCCTCAAATAGTTAAATGGAGAGTTACCATATGACCCAGTGACTCCACTCCTTGGTGTACACCCAAGGGAAAGGAAGACCTGCACCCACACGAACACTTGGACATAAATATCCATGGCAGCATTATTCACAATGGCCAACACACATGTCCACTGACTGATAAAAGATGAACGAAGTGTGGTCCATCTACACAATGGATATTACTCAGCCATAAAAAGGACTGAGGTACTGACACACCCTAGAACATGGATGAACCTCAAAAGTATAATGTAGCGTGAAAGAAGCCAGACCCAAAAGTCCACATGGTGTATGATTCCACTGATGTGAAGTGTTCAGAACAGGCAAATCTATAGAGATAGAAAGCAGATTAATGGCTGCCAGAGGCTGGGTAATGAGGAATGGCTGCTAATGGGATATGGTTTCTGTTTGGGTGACAGAAATAGTCTGGAACGAGATAAAAGTAATGGTTACCCAACATGGTAAATGTGCTAAAAACCACTGAATGGTGCATTTTAAATGGGTGGGTTGGATGTATTGGAAATTATATCTCAGTGCAGCTGCTGAAAAAATAAGCAGCAGCTCAGGCTTCTAACCATCAAACGCCCCCCCCTCAGGTGGAATCCAGGGTTCCCAGAGCCACTCCAGCCTCACCTCTCTCACTCCCTCCACAAGCCAGCCTCTCTGTCCTCTGACCTGTCCTTAACTTTGCCAATCCCTTCCCACCCAGGGCCTTGCATCTGTCTGTCCTACAGCTGGGGTGCTCTTACCGGCACAGGGGGCTCTGCGTCATTGTTAGGTATTAGCCTCCACTCCCCGCCCCCCTCCAATCAGTCCACTGAAAGCCTGTGCTTCGTGCATTTGCAGTGATTCTCTCCTGTCCCCACTAAAACCACACCCACTCCCCAAAAGCACGGCCCTTAATGCTCTGTATGCTACATTATGCACCCAACATGATCCCTGGGTCATACCGGACAATCAAAAATGTCATTATATTGGAACGAACACGCTACCCTAACAGGACTCAAAATATAAAAAAATCTGCCCTGGCCAGTGTGACTCAGTCCAGGCACCGAAGGACTGTGTTCGATTCCCGGTAAAGAGCACATACCTGGATTGCAGGTTCCCTCCTAACCCCCTAGACGGGCGCATGGGGGAGGCAATCAGTTGATATACCTCTCTCACACTGAGGTTTCTCTTACTCTCTCTTTCGCTCTCTCTCCCCCTTCCTCCCTCTCTTCCACTCTCTCTCTAAAAAAGCAATGGAAAGAACATCCTCAGGTAAGGATTAACTAAACTAAACAAAGTAAAAAAAATATTAAAAAAAACTGTTCAAAGTCACACAGCAGAGCACCACAGCCGTCTCTGCATATCATGTGACCCAAGCCTCAGGGTGGTAGAGGAACACTCATACACCCAACCTCTCTGTGCTACAGTACAAAAGTGGTCTCCCCGACATTATACACTGTCCTCCCACTTAACTGGCCCTTGTGTCCCTGCTCCCCAGGAAGGTGACAGTGCTGATTTGCTTATCACACTGAATGTCTAGTGACTGGCCTTTCACATGGGAAGGCACTGCGAGCACTCCATCACCACTGAGGACCGTGTGCGGACACACAGAAACACGAGTGGCCCTGTTCACTCCAGGAGTGGGCCAGCTGTCCTGCAGAATTCACTGGAGAGGAGCAGCTACCAACAGGGCCATGCCCTATCTGTTGGCATGTGCAGGAGAAACCGAGGTGTCTACTGCAGAGGGAGGTAGTGAGGGAAGGCTGCAGCCACAGAGTTAGAGCAGAAGGGGAACCTGCATCAAGTGGGTTCACTCACCTACACCAGACACTGCAGAAATGCCATTGGCCACAGGCAATGGCCAAAAGGCTGTGAAGAAGCTTGTCCATCTTGGTTCCAGGTTCGAGAAAAGCCATCAGCCTGCCCAGGTGGCACAGCCATGAACTCTATCTGCCCAGGTGCAAAGGCTGCACCCCTGCCCACTCAGGGTTCCCTCCAAACTGAACATTTCAGGGCTCTGGGGCCAGATCACTCACTCCTGTGGTAGGGCCATGTGTGAACTGTGGGGTGGTGAGCAGCATCCCTGTTCTCTACCCACCATATGCCAGTAGCACTCCCATCCCCAGTAAAGACAACTAAAAATGTCTCCAGGCATTGCCATATGCCCCTTAGGGGGCAGAAGTGCCCCCAGCAGAGAACACTGCTCTGTCTCTAAAATCCAGCGTAAGCTCATCTCTGCCTGGAGGCCACGCCCATCCCCCCATCTCCCCAAACCCGCAGTAAAGGAAGACAACAGAAGGAGGGAGGAAAGAGATGGGAAATGGTTATTAGGGCTGAGAAAAATACTGTATCTGCATCTTAAAAATTTTTTCTAAATCCATCAGTGAATGAATGGGTAAGCAAAATGTAGTCCATCCAAACAATGGAATATTATTCAGCCATAAAAAAGGAATTAAATTTTCTGATTCATGCTACAACATGCATGCAACTTAGTGCTGAAAGAAGGCAGTCACAAAAAGCCACATAGCGTATGATCCCATTTACATGAAATGTCCAGAATAGGTCAGTGCATAGGAAGAGAAAGCAGATTGGTGGCTGCCAGCAGCTGGCAGAGGGAGGAATGGGAACTGACTGCTCATTGTACCAGGTTTCTTTTGGGGGAGATGAAATGTTATTAGAATTAGACAGTGGAGATGATTGCATACTCCATAAATACACTAGAACCCACTAAATTGTATGCTTTAAACAAATGAATTATATGGTATGTGAACTCTATCTCAATCAAGCTGCTAGAGAAACCTTTTCAACAATAATCCATTTCTAACCCCAAGGCAGAAACAAGACCTCCCGTCATGACGACCGGCATGAATTTCACACAGCCCACTTCTTCCTGTCAAACTATATACATTTGACACCTACTTGTGCTAGAACACACTACATGCTGGAGACAACATGATATGGACACTCCTGCCCTCAGAAGCCCTGACTTATGGGGTCAATCCAGTTGCTCACTTTCTTTCTTTCATTCATTCATTCATTCATTCATTTATTCACCAACCATCTCTTCCTCTATGTCTTGAGTGAGAACATGAGCTGCTGGAGTAGGGACAGGAAGCACCTGGCTAAGAGTGAGCATCCAACCAATATGTGCCAAATAAATGCATGGAAAGGAAAGCACATTCTGGTCTATAAGGTCACACTTTCACAGCGAAAATGAGACAATAACATGACCTGAAAATTCCATCTGAGGAATCAGATTGAAGCTGCAGTCACAGAGGGAGGTCTGCCTGAAATGGTCAGATCAATGGCCAAACCCGGAAACCAGCAATGTGGGTGTCAAATCCACTCTGAAGCCCCAAGGCAGGATCCCACTGCTCTGAGGAATGCAGCAGACATTACCAACACCTGTGAGAAGCATCTTGCCTTCTGACCCACGGGGAAGGGCTTAGACACACTTCACCAAGAACGTAAGGCCCGAGGACCTTAGTACTTTGTGCAATTATTCAGCCAGAGAGCTGAGGTCCAGGAGAAAAGCCAGGCCACCAACCTCACCCCCAACCAAACCCATGTTCCGGGCCCACAGTGGTTTTCCAGGTGAGATTAGCAGATAACCAGGCCTGCCTCTATGCACCGAACCCACCCAGCTACCCGACCCTCCACCCTGTCCCTAAAGGCCAGGGGGCATCTGAGTGTAGCTGTCCTTTGTCTCCGTGGGAGGAACATCACCTGGTCCCCACCATATAGCTGCACAGGGAAGGGGCAGCTGTCTCCACGCCAAACTCTAGAACTGAGCACATCTGCCTTCCTGACCCCCTTCAAGGCCCCACAGGGGAGGGCATCTGACCTTGCCCTGTGGAGTCCAAAAGGTCTCTTCCACCTCAGGTCTGCAAGCAAGGCCACGTGTCCTCCCACAGGCTCCCAGGAAACAAGGCAAGGCACCAATGATGCAGACGCCTGTCCCTTCAAGTAGTAACAATGTGGGATCACTTGTCCCCTCAGGTAACAACACGGGAGCACGTACCGACCGTCCCCATGTACCAGTGATGCTTTCACAGACCTCCGTGTCACAGACCTCAGTGTCATCCTGTCACCCCTAGGTAGAGTAACATGGGAGCACCTAGCCCCCTCCGACAGCAAGGATGTAAAAACACCTGTCACCATTAGCTTACAACGATGTAGCCGCACCTGTTCTCTCCAGGTAGTAATGACATAGAGATCCCTGCCCCTCCAGATAACAATGATGTGAGGGCACCTGTCCCCCTCAGGTAGCAGTGATGTTGAGACACTGTCCCCGTTAGGTAACAATGATGGAGTGGCACCTGTTCCCTCCAAGCAGTACTGACACGGAGACCCCTGCCCCTCCAGGTAGCAATGGTGTGGGATCACCTGTCCCCCCAACAGATACCGAGGATGCGGGGCACCAATCCCGCCCACGACGCCCCAGGAGCGGGGACACCTGTCCCCTCCGGCCAGGCCAGGCCCCGCCCCGCCGCGCGCCCCGCCCCCGCCGCGCGCCCCCGCCCTGTGCACGCGCTGGACACGCGCCTTCTCCTCCTCCTCCCTCCCGGCCCCGAGGGGGTCGGCGCGGCAGCCCCCTCACCCGCGCGGCCCGCGTCAGGCTCAGGTCCTTCATGACCTCCTCGAAGGCCGCCGTCTCCTCTGCCTGCTTCTGGTTGTGCAGCGCGATCTTCTCACTGAATTTCCGCGGATTGTTCGAAGTCGCCATCTTCTCGCCGCCACCTCCTCCTCCTCCTCCTCCGCCTCCTCCTCCTCCTCCTCCACCTCCTTAGCCCCCCCACTCGCCAGGGCCACCGCGCACGCGCCGGCCAGGCCCGCGGGCGGCGGGCGACACGCAGGCGCGGCAGCGGCCCGGAGAGCGACGCAGGCACCTCCCGCGCGGCGGGGGTGAAGGCGCATGCGCTCGCCTCGCCGGCGCTGTCGCGACCTACGGGGGAGGCGAAAGGAAACTTCGGCGCAGGCGCAGTGGGCTTCCTCCTGGCCCGCTGGACAGCGGCCGTTGGATCCTCCAAGAGGGATACAGTCAGACCCAAACCCTCTCAAGGACGGGGCCAGCACCCTCCAAGGACGGGCAGCGCCCTGAGACTGAGCTCGGGCTCGGGTCAGTTCAGCTCGGAAAGTTGTTCTGGACGTTGTTCATTCCCGTATTCAATCACTTACTGAGAGCCAGTATGTGCCTGGAGGACGCCCTCATGAGGTGCAAAGTCGGGGAGGGGTCACCAGCAAATGACCCAAGAAATGTTCCAAATGGAGATAAATGTGACTGTGAAAATAATTCAGTGATGGGAGGAGGCTTGAGAGGGCTTAGTGAAAAGGGTGAAAGTGCAAATTGCCAGTTATAAAAATAGGGGGTAGTAAAGTACAACATAGGGACTATAGTCAATATTGTAATATCTGCATGGTATCAAATATTTGGGTACTAGACTCATTGGGGTGAACACTTCATAGGATATATAAATGTCTAATCACTGTTATACACCTGAAATTAATATAATATTCTATGTCATCTGTAATTGAAAAAAATAAATTATTTACTTTAAAGAAAGTAAATTATTTCCTTTAAAAGTAAAAACATTTTGCTGATGTGGCTCAGTGGCTGAACATTGACCTATGAACCTGGAGGTCACGTGTCAGATTCCTGGTGAGGGCACATGTCCCAATTGCAGGCTCTATCCCCTGTAGAGGGGTGCAGGAGGAAGCCAATCAATAATTATCTCTCATTGTTGATGTTTCTATCTCTCCCTCATCCTTCCTCTCTGAAATCAATAAAAATAAGTATTCAGTGATGGGCCCTAGCCGGCTTGGCTCAGTGGATAGAGCATCAGCCTGTGGACAGAAGGCTCCCAGGTTTGATTCCTGTCTGAAATCAATAAATATATATATATTTTTAAAAGAATACTTCTCTTTATATTTAAAAAAAAAAAGAAGTACTCAGTAATGGACTGGTAGGGGGTGATGTTAGGGAGGGAGGCTCCTACCACCACCAGCAGCAGGGAAGGCTGGAGGGAGGGGGTATTTGAGCTGAGGCCTTACCCTTGTGAGTAGCCCCAGCCCAAGCCTGGGCATCATCTTTAATACCTTTCTTTCCCTGTTACCTCACATTGTACCAGTTCCTATTCTCTGGATCCTTAATCCCAAAGAACCAGAACTACTGAGCTTCAGCCTCCTCTCTGAATTTCTCCAGTTCAGTCTTGCTCAAGAATACTGGTTTTGCCATGAGGCACTAAAGGAAATCCCACTCAGACCAGCAGAGAATGGGATGCTAGAGTCTCCCAGATGATAGAGGGATGGCCCAGTGAAGCAAGAGGGGTTCTCTTTGACACTCAGCAGTCTCTCCCTAAGCGGAGGGACCCCAACCACCATACCAAAGGTTTATATTCAGGACACCCTAGGGATTCTCAGGCATGGGCAGGGTGAAGCCAGAAGGGGCAGCCAGGGGGATGTGGACAGTTGTAATTGCACAAAAAAAAAACCACGCTTTTTTAAATGTATTTTTTAAAAATATTGATTTTGTACAGAGAGGAAGGGAGAGAGATAGAGAGCTAGAAACATCGATGAGAGAGAGTCATCGATCAGCTGCCTCTTGCACACCTCCCACTGGGGATATGCCCGCAACCAAGGTACATGCCCTTGACCGGAATCGAACCCGGGACCCTTCGGTCCCCAAGCCGACGCTCTATCCATTGAGCCAAACTGGTCTCGGCTTTTTTTTTTTTTTTTTTTTTCTGGATTTTGTTCTTTATTCATCTACTCTGATTTTCTTTTTTTCTTTTTTTTAAAATATATTTTATTGATTTTTTTTGCCCCCCTCCCTCCCTCCCACATATCCCCTCCCTCCCCAGAGTTTTGTGTCCATTGGTTGTACTTATATGCATGTATAAAAGTCCTTCGGTTGATCTATTATCTCCCCCAGATCTTCCTCCCCTCCCCGCTGTAATTTGACAGTCTACTTGTTGATATACTGTCTCTATATCTATCTTTTGGTTCATCAGTTTATAATGCTCTTTATTATCCACAAATGAGTGAGGTCATGTGGTGTTTCTCTTTCATTGATTGGCTTATTTCACTCAGCATGATGTTCTCCAATTCCATCCAGGTTGCTGCAAATGATGAGAATTCCTTCTTTTTTATGGCAGCATAGTATTCCATTGTGTAGATGTACCAAAGTTTTTTGATCCAATCATCTGCTGACGGGCACCTAGGCTGTTTCCAAATTCTGGCTATTGTAGATTGTGCTGCTATGAACATAGGGGTGCATATATCCTTTCTGATTGGTGTTTCTAGTTTCTTGGGATATATTCCTAGAAGTGGGATTACTGGGTCAAATGGGAGTTCCATTTTCAGTTTTTTGAGGAAACTCCACACTGTTCTCCACAGTGGTTGCACCAGTCTGCATTCCCACCAGCAGTGCACGAGGGTTCCTTTTTCTCCGCAACCTCGCCAACACTTGTCGTTTGTTGATTTGTTGATGTTGGCCATTCCGACAGGTAGGCTTTTTTTTTTTTTTTTAATGTATTTTATTGATTTTTTTGCAGAGAGGAAGAGAGAGGGACAGGAGTTAGAAACATCCATCAGCTGCCTCCTGCACACCCCCCACTGGTACATGCCCTTGGCTGGAATCAAACCTGGGATCCTTCAGTCTGCAGGCTGAGGCTCTATCCACTGAGCCAAACCAGACAGGGCAAAAAATACGCTTTTTTACTAGAGCCAGGGATAGCTGGGGGGAAACCCCAGTGGAGATTACAGGGGGACCATGACTTTTTCTGAATATGCTTTTAGTTCCACTTCCCAACTGTTTAATTAAATGTCCATATTAAATATATGTGTGTACACACATATAGATTGTAATTTGGAGTGTCTTGGACACTGACACTGCTCTATTTTATCCTCCTTGTTCATATGGTTTTGAGAAACATCATAAACTTTAGTATTTTTGCCTAACCAGTATCTACCCCCTTTGGGGTATCAACAACTAACTGCCCTACAGGGAACACTTATTCTGACTTTTAGTCCATGAGATGTGAATAAAGCTGGTCTTACCAACTCCCTCTCCCCACAAACATCTCAAGTTGGAAGCCTTGGACAATCAGTAGAGCCTTCTTTGCTTGGAAGGCTGATTTGAAGGATAACACAAGCTTCCAGTGCCAGAGGTTGCTACTTGAAGAGAAATAGGCCAAGAAAGTGAACCCACACAGAGGAAAACAGAGACAAAGGGAGGGAGGGAGGGAGGGAGGGAGGGAGGGAGGGAGGGAGGGAGGGAGAGAGAGAGAGAGAGAGAGAGAGAGAGAGAGAGAGAGAGAGACTGTCTAAGCTCCTGGATACAACCATGCCTTAAGATAGGTCTGTGTTGTCCAGTGGTTAGAGCATTGGCCTGCTCAATGAAGGGTCTAGGATTTGATTCCCAGTCAGCAGTACCTGGGTTGCAGATTCATTTCCCAGTCCAGGCCAGGGCATGTGCAGAAGGTAACCAATTGATGTGTCACTTTTATATATATCTCTCCCTCCCTCCCTCTCTCTCCCTTCCTCCCTCCTTATTTTCTCCCTCCCATTCTATTTAAAAGCAATGGAAAAATATCCTCGGGTGAGAATTAAAAAAAAAAAAAAAAAAAGACAGTCCTGCCTTTTCAGTGTGTCAGCTAATTCTCTATTTTGCTGAAGTTGATTTGAAGTCCATTTTCTGTCCCTGGCACTAACTGAGACTGCAGCTTCTGAGAGTCAAGCGCAGGGCTGGGCATTCTACAAAAGTGCTTCTCAGTCCTGCCACTGTCTTGCGAGATTGGAGAGGAAACAGAGACAAAGCACATTGATGGCAACTGCCCCATAGCCAGTTAAGAGCCAGAGCCAGAGCCAGAACTAGAACTCAGGCCTGACAGCAGAGCTCAGCTTCCTTCTCTGCACTGGGTTTTGTACCGTTTAAATGAGATTAACATGAGTCAAGTGCCTGGCTCATAAGTGCTCAAAAGATGCTGGTTACCCTGATCACTTCCATATGTCTGCACTAAGCTGGTTTCCGGGCACAGAAAAGATTTTGTGGGGGGAGAAGGGAAGGGTTATGAGGTCACAAAACTGGGCAATGGCCCCAGGGAAGAAGTGAGGTACCAGTGCTCATCCTGCTCATCCCCCTCACTCCTCACCCCAGCAGTAACGAAATCCATCCTAAACCCTGGTGATGAGTCAGAGGAAGCCACGAGCCTACTCATTGCACAATGGCCAGAACTTGACCCAAGCCTTCCTCCGGCTCCATTGACCCTTATACTGAGGAGGGTGAAGTGGAGGCATCCGATGACCCAGGAAGAACCCAGACCTGATGTTTTCACTTTCTTAGTTCATCAAAGAAAGCTGCTGCCCCCGGTGTGGCCGAGGTAGGGCTTTTCCGAGCACCCTGTGGTCTTTGTAAACTGGGGTGGGCCTCATGGTCCCCATCACACTTGGGGAAAATATCTACCCTCCTCCCAGTGACCCACGGGGCCCAAGCCCTCCTCCCTGCTTTTTTTGTTTGTTTAAAGTTTTACATATGACTCCATTTTTCCCAATTGACCCCCCACCCCAACCATTCCCACTCCCCACCTTTGTACATACTATTGCTTTTTCCCAACTGTTCCCCTCGGCCCCCCAGATCTTTTCATAGCTGGCACCTTCTCATCTTTCAGGCCTCTCCTCTGAGAGACCCTCCCTGAGGGCGCTATCTGGAGTGTGCCCCTGTGTGTTTCCATGACCAGGAAACATCCCACTGTCTAAAGGCGCTGCATCCAGGCTCCTGTCCGCTGGCCTGTAGACTGAGCTGGGATCAAAAGCCAAATACCACGGGGCTCGAGTTCCGTGTGCGATGCAGAAAGGACACAGACACACCCAGTTCCCTGCTTTTAAGACTTGTTCTCTGTCCTTTGAAGGCTCTGAGTACGTTAGGTCTCATATTATACTTGTCTGTTCATTCTGTTTTCCTGGGTCCCCAGAGCTAACGGAAGACGAGGCACAGCGGGGTCATTAGGAAGTGTTTGTTAAATGGATCCTTTTCTGCTGGGAAACTCCTATTCTTGCCTCCTCCAGAAAAACTATCCTGACCCCTAAGGAGAGCTGTGTTCCTCACTCCAGGCTCACCCAGTCCTAGGTCCTTCTCCGGCCAGTTCTGACCGTCCAGGCTGGGAGTGTCCGTTGTTAAATAGTTTCACTTCGGTTACAGAGCACAGCCAAGTGTAAGCTAAGAGGTGGATCCTCATAAACCACTTCCTGCTGCTTCCAGGATTTAATTTCCTCTCATCTGCTCCATAGATCTGCCTGGCTCCATTTGTTCCTTGTTAGTTTCCCCAGCATCATCTCCCACCCTCCCCTTTCTGATGTCCTCCACGTTAGCCTTGCTGCATCCTGCCTCAGGGCCTTTGCTCAGGCTGTCGTCCGGTCTAGAATGCCCCTTTACTGCATCCAGGCCACAATACCCCTCAACATAAAGTCTCTAAATGCAAGCTAAATGAAAACCTATGCTAGCACTTCTGCATGGCCCAGCCCTTGCTGATTCTCCGGCTGCGTAACAGGAAAGTGACTTCACGTCTCAATCCATGTCTTGCTGTCCACCCATGTTAAATGTGAACAGTGGCAATCCTCATAGCAGGTTTTTGGGAGATTAAATAATGAAAATAAAGCACTGAGCTTAGTGCCTGCTTCCTCACCAACACGCAATAACTGTTAGGGGAAGCAACCCCTATCTGGAGATGTGAGTTTTCATGCCTTGCTTTTCTGCACTGTCTTATAGGGAATCTTAGTCAATCTGGGGTACTCACATTGGATGGAGGTAAATTTGGGCCCTGGGGGGTGGGGAGGCAAAGAGGAGAGCCATCCAGGGCCTATGTTTGGCTTCCAAACCAGACCTTCATCAGACAGAGTTTTGAAAGGTAAAGCCAGAGCCAGGTTTAATTAATTAAAGAACCAGGCAATGAGGCCATAAATGGCAGACACAGTGCTCACTCCATACACTGAAGAGGTTAGATGAGGACGAAGGTCCCTGTCCCTCTTCCCCTGAACTGAGTGTGGGGGAGAGGGTGAGTCCGGGCAGGATTGCCAAGGAGAGTAGCAAGAGGCTGGAGCTGACAGGGACAGGAACCTAGGGGGATGGCTCTAGGGAATGGCAGGTGGGGCAGGGCAAGCAGTCAGTTCCTCCACTGCAGCCACCAGGCAGAGGGACAGGCAGTGACAACACAATGCAGATACTTGGCTGAGCTCCCTCACACAGCAGCCCTCCCACTATCCCCAAGCCCAGGACACCTATAGTTCCAACCTACGTGACAAAAGGTAATTCCTGACCTTCAGGGGGCACTGGCTTTTCTTTTGGTGGCCCAGTGGGTTTTTCTTTCTGGAGGCCCAGCATCTGAATCCCCTGCTAAGCCTAGGGAGTCCCCACCATGGGAAGTCAGCCCCCCACGGACAACAGAAGCCTCAAAGTCAACAGCTGGATGGATCAAACGGTCGGCCTCAGTTCCCCATCTGTTCCTGTGTCCCGCCCCGTGCCACTCAATTGTGCATCCTTCCTTGGTGAGAAGGAGGATGCTTCCCAGTCCTGATTCGGGGCTTGCCATGTCATTTACTTTGGCATATGGGCAGAAGCATCAGCATACAAGTTCTGAATCTGGACCTTAGGAGGCCTCACGTGACTCCACTTGTCCTCTGGCACCATTTTGGGAGAACTTTACGTGAGCTGGCTGCTGGTCTGAGGATGAAGATGGGTTGGGCTACGTACCCCCTCACCCTACCCCACCTGCTACTCCACAGCCTTGCACCTGGAAGCAGAGCTGCTCAATTGGGGGCAGCATAGAACAGGCATCCCAGTTGAGTCACAGATACACAAAAAAATACCCATTTAATTTTTTTCTTTATTTATTTTGTTACCCCTCACCCAAGGATATTTTTTCCATTGATTTTTTTGGCTCAGTGGATAGAGCGTCAGCCTGTGGACTGAAAGGTCCCGGGTTCGATTCCGGTCAAGGGCATGTACCTTGGTTGCGGGCACATCCCCAGTAGGGGGTGTGCAAGAGGCAGCTGGTCGATGATTCTCTCTCTTCGATGTTTCTAACTCTCTATCCCTCTCTCTTCCTCTCTGTGAAAAATCAATAAAATATATTTTTTTAAAAAGAAAGTGAAGGGGAGGGAAGGATGGATGAAGAGAGGGAGGAAGGGAAGGAGAGAGAGAGAGAAAGAGAAAAGAGGGAGGGGAGAGGGGAGGGAAGAGAGAAAAAAAGAAACACTGATGTGAGACACATGAATTGGTTGCCTCCCACACGTGCCCTGACCAGATCTAGGGATCAAACCCAAAACCTAGAGACTTGCCCCTGACTGAAACTCAAACCCAGAACTCTGGTGCACAGGCCAGTGCTCTAACCATTGAGCACACGGGCAGGGCCCAGCCATTTATTTTGCATGCCACTGAGAGTTAGGTTGTTTGCTACATGTTGTCAGCAGCTGACTAGCACACTCACATACTCACTTTCCTGGGGATCCAGACAGCTAGGTTGGCACAGGACACGGACTAGGCCAATAGGATGTTTCCACTCAGGAAAAAGTGATGCAAAGAAACAGCATCAAGGCAGGAGTATCCAGTTACCAGGGACAGCTATGGCCGAGTGCCAAGGGCAGATGACTGCCAGTCGAGACATCTGGATTCTGTGGTGGTGGCAGAAGCGTCCTCACCAGTCAGTCCCCTGACCTGATTTCAGCCGATCACCCCAGCTGCCTTGCCACCTTGATTCTTACTGTTTTCTGAGCCTGATTTTCCAGTCTTCCTGCCACTTCTGTGAGCAACCCAACAGCCCTCCAAAGCACATCTTTGCTATTGAAATCGGCCCGTTTCTGTTGTTTGCAAATAAAATCCCTGACTTACATAAGACTGGGAAATCCCAGCATCTGTTACCTTTACATTATAATTTTGTTAAGTGTTTGGGTTGCAAATAACAGAATAGCTGGCCACTAGTATCTAAGATACTAAGACTCCTGAGCAGTACAGACATTGTGACTCTCAGGAAAAGGAGTCTAGAGATCAGAGGTTCCAGGGTAGAACTGGTGGCCTCATGATTTCAGGGCTCTCGGAGGCAGCCTCTCTGTGCTTCTCTTAACTTGCTCCTCATGGCCACAAGAGGGCTGCAGCAACTCCTGCATGTGTCCTCACAGGAAGCATGAAGAGATTGAAGGGGGCAATAAGGCCTTTTCCATGACCACAAACCCCCACCTCAGACCTTCCCTTAAAGCATGGCCAGAGCTGGGAGATTTGCCCAGGCTGAAAACCATGCCCACAAAAGGCATTACCAATAAAATAAAATAAAATAAATAAATTTTAAAAAAGCCGAGCCAAATCCTAAATTACCCCCCACCCAAGGCTGGGCACACTGCTGCTGGGGTCAAATCAAGGCCCTATGGGTGAGGAGGGAGAAATGGCTGCCGGAATAGCAACAGGTCAGCCACAGAAATTAAGCTGGGGTCTTTCCTTAAAAAAATGTTTTTATTGATTTTAGAGAAAAACATCGATGTGAGAAACATTAATCAGTTGCCTCTCCCTGCACTCTGACCAGGAATAGAACCCACAATCTGGGCATGTGCCCAGAGGTAAGCTGAGGTCTGATTGTGTGGGGAGCACGGCCTCGTGGACCATCTGCCCTTGGGGTCCACGGGGAGTGCCCACAGGCACTAGAAGTGGATGAGGCTCTGCTCCCACCGCCCCACCCAGAACTTCTCATTTGTGTAACAAACATTCCTGGCCGTGCCTCCTGGGACACACGGCCAGGTGCCCCTAATAAAACCCGTGCGCGGAGACTCCACCATGAGAAGGGAAATCTCTGGGGCCGTGAGAACAGAGGAGCTGGAGCTGCATTCCAGGACACAAAGCCAGGGGCAGACTTCCAAACTGGCCAGGTCTGGGGCAGATTCCCACCTCACACGGCTCCCCCGAGGCCCCTTTGGCCCTTGCTGGCTGAAAGGCCCCAGAAGTCACACTTGGCCTGCCTCTCACGGGCCTGCATCCCACGGTCCCCGGAGACAGCGTTTTCCCACAACCCCAGCCCAGGTGCGGAGGGAGGCCCAGGAGCCCGAGGTGGGGAAGCAGGCCATCTGGAAGGAGACGGGCTTTCCCCGCGCTTGGTCCTCACGCACAGGGGATGCTGCCCTGGGTGAAAGGTGAAAAGAAGTGATAAGGTGATGGGCTGAAGACTCTTCCAGAGTGATAGGCTGCAGACTCCTTCAGGGAGCCACACAGAAAGGGCCAGGCTGGCCCACAGGCATGTGCACAAGCTATTTGTTCAACTGTGTATGAGCAAGCACGTGTGTGCAGGTATGCCTGAGTAAGCGCGCACGCGCGCGCGCGCGCGCGTGTGTGTGTGTGTGTGTGTGTGTGTGTGCAAGCCTCTGTGTATGGGTACACATGTTCTGCCTTTCTCCAAAGGACACAAACATTCACAAAGTTTCAAGCCAGTTTCTGCTAAATTAAAAACAGCTTTTTCATGTTTAAAGTTTACAATACGAAAAATAATTTTCCTTTCTTCGGGGGGGGGGGGGGGAGCGGGGGTGAATGAGAAGGAGGGGTAGAGGGCCCCCGAGAACATTCCACGAACCAGCCCAGACGGTTACGCACAATCGACTGGTTAGATACGGCAGCACCCCCTCCACCCTGCACCGGCACCCCTGCCAGCTCATTGGGGACAAGATGTTCTGAGGTGTGAGCTGATCTGGGGGAACTTGTAGCTGGCAAAGGCTTCTCACTGCCCCCTGAAGGGGCCGTGCCTCTAGCAGAAAAGGGTTCTCTTGGGGGAGCTCAGGTTAGGGAGGTGAGAAGAGGCCAGAATGTTCTGGTAAGTCCCCAAGGACTACTGCTTTCCTTTCCATGCCCCTGAAAGCATGGCTCCTTCCTGGTTCCCAACCAAGTTCCTATTTCAGCACTGCCTCCCAACTCAGCCTCACCCTGGGGGCCCCATGCCTGCCTGCGGGACGGGAGCACCAGGCCTGTGGTATGTTTTGAGGGTGACCTGGAAGCCTTCCCTCTCAGAAGGCTGTACATGAACAAGAAGGCCGACTCTACCAAAGTACAGCCCGTCAGTGAGGCTGCCACCAAAGCAAGGTCTGGGGCAGCGCGTGGAGCTCCTGGGCCCCTGTGGAAGCGTAATGACTTCATGCTCTTTCGGCCTGCCCTTCCTCTCCTGCATTTCAGCCCAGAGCTACCCAATCTTGCACCCCAGAACTGAGCAGATGGAGAGAGAACCTGTTAGGACTAAAGGCTGGTTGGTGGCAGGGGGCCAGACCACCAGGCCCACGGAACAGCCTGGAGAGTTGCCGGAGGCCACGAAGTTTGCCCTCTGTCTTCCCAGCATCCAGGAGAAGAATCGGCCCCACTTCCTGCTGCCCTCACTCACATCCCTGAGCTAAAGACTGGACCCTTTCCAGCTCCTCTGCGAGGATGGGAAAGGGTGAGGTGGGAGAGGGGGCCCCAAAGGCACAGAGGACAGGAGGAATCTGTGACCTATCAGGCTCCACAAACTCGGCACTGGGCCTGCTCCATCTTTTCACCATAACATTTTTATTAAATACAAGGAAAATATTAGGAGACGACGTCTGCTAAGGTATGAGGTTAATTCTTTACACAGCGAGTGGGTCACAGAAACATGACATCAATCGTCTGTTAGCAGCAGAAGAGACACTTTAAGTTGCCCCAAGGGTATAAATCCCATTTATAAGGCAGCGGTACTGGCCTCTTAAAAAAAAAAAGCAAAATGGAACAACAGTAAAAAGATTTAGAGACCAAAACAAATGTGGCTGGAGATGCCATGAAGCCCTTGAAGAGAGAGGCTCCTGCCTACTGACTGCCAGCTGGTAGCCTCGGGCCAGGGGGCACTTCATTCCCCCTGAACACAGGGCACAGAGGGAGTGCAGCTGGAGAGGGGATACAATGAAAATCCTGAACGGACCTGTGGAGTGCAGAGGCACTGGGATCCTAAGGCAGGATCCTCCTCCATCTGTGGGACAGGGACATATCAGCCCAGTTCTCCTTAGGGGCCCCCACGTGGCTCAGTGCCCAGTGGAGGCCTGACATCCATGAGGACCAGCTCTGGAAGCGGTGGTTTCTTCTCCTGAAAGCGAATGAGCAAAACACCCTGAGGTGGTCAGACCACGGACAGGAAGAGGAACAAACACTGAGCCCTCCTGGGTGGCCCTCTCCCACTCAGCAGCTTAGGCTGCTGGGGAGACAGAACTGTCCTCTGGTCATCAATCCAAGTTGGGTGCTTCTGAGCCCCTCCAGCTCCAGAGAAGTGGGGTGCAATTATATATAATGATAAAAGCGTAATATGCGAATCAACCAAACAGCAGAACGACAGTCCGGGTGACCTTCTGGATGACCGTACTATGACACGCACCGGAGCCAGGCCAGCCAAGACGGGTGCAATGTGATTGGTCAGGGGCCTCCCATCGCCCCGCAGAGGGAGGCCCAGGCCAGCTAAGCAATCGCACTCCATGTTTGTCGCCTGCAGAGGGATACAGGGAGGGGAGGGGCAGTGGGGGGCAGCGCCACAGATGGCAAGTAGTGACAGCGGCGGGGGCAGGCCAGCTGCTGGCAGCCAGGGGAAGGAAAGCCCCGATAGGCCCTGAGCACAGGGCATAGGCACAGCTGAGGGACACTCCTCTTCATGCACTGGGCCTCTAGTTTATCGATAAAAATGCATGTGTGTGCCTGGCCAGAATTGCTCAGTGGTTAGAGAATCAGCCCATGCACCAAAAGGTTGTGGTTTCGGTTCCTGGTTAAGTGCACATACCTGGATTGCAGGTTCGTTCCCTAGCCCTGGTTGGGGTGCATGCACAAAAAAAAAAAAATAATCGATATGTCTCTCTCACAACAATGTTTCTCCCTCTCTCTCTCTTCCCTCCTTCCCACTCTCTAAAAATCAATGGAAAAAATATCCTTGGGTGAGGATTAACAAAAACAAGCAAAGTACACATGCACAAGAAACTTGGGCAAGAAACTTGGGATGGGGAGAGTGGCATAGTATGGATTTGGACTGACATTAATGAGCCCGCATTTGAACATCTGAGACTGCTGGGCTGAGGGATGGGAGAAGTGGGGCATAACAATACCCCAAAGAGACCCACTATTCCAACCCATGAGTGAGGACCCTGTGCAGACGAGGAAACTGCCTCAGGCTCAAGTTTTCTGCCACAACACATCGGCCTCTTCACTGGGAGGCTCCCTGGGCAGGCAGAGAGCCAAGATCTGCTTTGGGAAGGGAGGACCCTAGGAAGGAGTCTTATCAACACAACGGGACTATACAGCCAGCCCACGGGGAGGGGGCCCAAGGTTCTCTATGGGACACGTGCTCGCCAAACCCCTGGCAAGAACAGCATGCAGCCAGGTCATGGATGTGTGTGTGGGGGGGGGGGGGGGGCATCCCGGGAGCTACCTCCTGCTTCCAGCCCGGGGCAGCAGGACCGGGGCACAAGCAATGCCTGCAAAAGACTCGGGAAAGTGCAGGTCGCGCTCCCACTCGTCTGTCTCGGTGTTGTATACCTGCACGATGCCTGTCACGTTGTTGAGGCGCCAGTTATAGCCCCCAACAACATAAATTTTTCTGTCCAGCAGGCAGCAGCCAGCCTCCGACTGGCCGGCCCTCATGGGGCTCACGCTGGTCCACTGGTCTGTTTCGGGTACATAGTACTCTACGGCTAGCACGTCAAAGCAGCGGTCCATATGGTCCATGCGGCCACCCAGGGCGTAAATGCGGCCGCCAGCACCCACCATGGCATGCAACACACGGGGTTCGCTCATGGGTGCCTTGAACTCCCACTGGTCGACTGCCGGGTCATAGCAGTGCAGCGCCTTCTTGTCCTCCACCGAGATGCCGTAGCCGCCTGAGATGTAGAGGCGGCCCCCAGCCGAGGCGCCTGCGTGGCCCCAGGTGCGGCGCTTCAACGAGCAGGCGTAGCCCCACTCGTTGCGCCGTGGGCAGTATCTCTCAACGGAAGCCAGACTGCCGGCCCGGTTGCGGCCACCCGTGGCATAGACCATGCCGCACAGCACGTTCAGCTGGAACTGGATGCGGCTCTCCTGCATGGCCTGCAGGCGCAGCCATCGGTTCAGGTGAGGGTCGTAGCGGTAGCAGGCGTCCACCGCACCCTCACCGCTGCGGTACTGCAGGTGCTGGCCCCCGGCCACGTACACGAAGTTGTCCAGCACGGCCACACACGTGTGGCTGCAGGCCACCTCCATCTCCGTGAGCTCGCGGAAGTGGCAGGCTCCTGGCTCAGGCAGCTGGTATACTTTGCTACTGACGGCATGGTCACTGTCAGTGTAGGGCGTGCCCCCAAAGGCCACCAGCGAGGGCACATCGGAGCGCACAACCGTGCGCGGGGACTGCATCTCGTGCTGCCGGAAAGGCAGCACCTGGTAGTTGAAGGCCTCCAGCAGGTACTGGCGGCACAGCACGTCCTCCACCATGAGGTCCAGCGTCTGCACACTGTCCACCAAGTCAGAAGAGTGCATGAGTGGGAAACGGATATGGCAGAGCACATGGCTGGCACGTGGCCGCCGCGCAGGGTCATGCTGCAGCCAGCGGACAGCGGCTCGGAACAGGTCGATCTCGGCACAGCTCTGCAGGCGGTTGCTCTGCAGGAAGAAGACGAGGCGCTCCAGAGGCAGCTGCAGGAAATCGTCTTCCGCTGCGATCTGCAAGAAATGCCGGAAGGTGAAGGCATCCACCGACTCTTTGAGTGAGGCCAGGCTGAAGGTGGTGGCCATGTGACCAATGTGCAGGCAGGTCTCCACGCTCATGGCAGCCTTGAGGAACTCCTCACACAGCTCCACCACGGGGAGCATCTGCAGGAACACGGCCGCGCCCAGCACATCCTGCACACAGTCCAGGTCCAGCGTCACCTCGGCACTGTAGGCGAAGTCAATGATGTGTCGCAGGCCACGCGCTGACAAGCCCTTCAGTTCAATGATGTCCTGGTTTGCCTCCCTCATGCCGCCTGTGAACATGGCCCTGAGGGTCAGAAACACAGCATGAGGGTTCAGGGCACCAAAAGACACGGGGATGGCCTGGCCCCGAACACTGCAAGCGGGGCTTTGCCCACCAGGGGAAAGCAGGCCAGGTACGCATTAAAAACACGCAAAAAAATGAAAGGTTTTCAATCCACCCCAAGCCATGCATCTTCCTACCAAGAGCACCCTGTGCCTCTCTCATGGGGCCCCACCCAACCTCACCCAGATGTATACAGCACTGGGGTAGGCTGGTTCTGAGGCTGGGGGCCAAGTCCCTCCCTCCCTCCTTCTCCCTGACCCCACTCATGACATGGCAATGTAGCTGTGCTCCTGCCACATTAAATTTTAGCTTTGGCTCTGGGGAAAAGTTTCCAACCCATATCAGTGCCCAGCCATGAAGACCAGTTTCTCAGTGAGCTCAGGAAATACAGCGGGGACTCCAAGGGAATACACATCATGGTTCACAGAGGCCAGTACCTCTCCAGCACACTCACCTGAACAGGTGGCTCCACCTTCCCCTGCCCAAACCTCAGCTGCTGTCACACAGGGATGGGAAGGGGATGAGGGTCTCAGGTTGGAGTGCCTATTGGGGCCCCCCACTGGGGTCACTGATATGTCCAGAGAAAGGTCCAGGTAGTCAGGGAGCCCCTGAAAATGACTCACCGGAGTCTCAGCCTGCTGTAAGACACCCCCTACACGCTCCCCAGGAATGGCTCCAGGTCGGTCAGCTGGGCTGTCCTGCTCTAGGGCACAAGACCTGGGTCTCAGCCCCTCCTTCCCCACAGCTTTCAGGAGGGGCCCTTCCAGGAAAAGGGGTAAGAGTCCCAGGCCTGCTAGAAGTGGATGGGAGGTTCCAAAAGATGTTGCATAAGAGGCTCCTCTCAGAGGGTGGGCTGGTCTTTCATCGTAATTGTGACTGCCATCAGCATACATCATAAACGTAACGGATGCCTGATGGAAGGGAACTCCCGCTGGCCATTCGCCTAACGAATGGCCCAGTCACTACGCTAGTCACCCAGTCACTACGCTAGTATGGGCCAGGCTTAGGCCCCAGAGCGGGAGCAGCTGAGCTTGATGCTGCCTTGGGACCATCAACGAACAACTGCCCAGCACTCCACAAAGCAGGGCCATATCGCTTCCCGGAGCAGCGCTCTGCCAGCCCCCGGGCCCTACCCCTTCTTGTCCCCGAGAGTCCCATCGGCCTGTCGAAGGCAGAAACAGTCATCGCGACGGGAGGGAGCTTTGCCTTTTAAGGCCTTGCCGCTGCAGTGCCAGCGCAAAGGAGCCTTTAAAGGGCATTTCTGGCTGGGGCGGCCTGTCCGTCCCCAAATCCAGAATAAAAATAGAAGCAGCGCCCCAGATGGCTTGGTTTCTCCAGCTCCCCAGAAGGGCCTCATTGAGCCCGCAGGGCGGGCGGGCGGGGGCGCCCTGGCTGGACACCTAGCCTCGGGGCGTGCAGCCTGCGGCGCGCACCTGGGCTGGGACTCTGACAGTCACCGCTGGCAAAGCAGGGCCAAGAATCAGCCCCCGGCTGACACTCTTCGGAAAGGGTCTTCGCAGCAGACTGACCCAGCCGCTCAGCAAGGTCTCGCCTGTCACATGGGGATTGCAACAGAGCCTGGGAGTCCCTCCTGCCCTTCGGCCTGAGGACAGGCACACAAGGGCAGGGACATGTGCCACTCCCTGCTGGGGCCTGAGGCCAGCTCCCACAGGTGTCAAAGACACAGCAGAAACCCGGCCAAGCCCTGCCACCCCTCAGGACAGAAGCTGCTAACTGAGCACCCACAGGCCACTCTGTCCCCCACGTATGCTCTTCTGGGCAGTGTAATGTCCCCAAAAAATCTGAGTGGTTGCAAACCTGGGAAAAGTGGTAGGTTTACTGAATGTTGGCCCAACACCAGCCACCTTCCCTCAATGCCATCCCTCCCTCGCTAGAGTTGAACTTGCCCCTCTCAGAAGAATCTGCACTCTCCAGCCCACCCCCCGGGCCTGTGTTCACCTGAAGTAGTCGCTGCAGGCAGCCAGGACCACCTTGTGCGCGTGGAAGGTCTCCCTGTTGACTGTGAGCACAACGTCCAGGAGCTGGCCCTGTGATCGGAGTGTGGCCAGGCCCTGCAGGAGGCTGGTGCTATGGCAGGGTGCAGAGAAGGTGCACTTGAGAGCTCCATTCTTATCAGCCATGCTGTGGGAGAACAGGATGGGTGTCAGGCTCAGAGGCCTCGCCCAGGCTCTGAAGCTGCCCCAGGCATGGGCTAAATCACCAGAATCAGCCCCAGAGAAGTAGAAACAAGACCTGGGTCCTGACTGCCACCTGCCCTTGGCAGTAGAGTAGAAACCTGGCCAAGCCCTGCCACCACTCAGGCCAGAAACTGCCATTTGCTACCTATGATATGGGCAGGGTATCGGACAGGACTTGAGGAAACCACATGTCCTTTTTAAAAAATATATATTTCTATTGATTTCAGAGAGGAAGAGAGAGGAGAGATTGAAACATCAATGAGAGAGAATCATGGATTGGCTGTCTCCTGCATGGGGATCGAGCCTACAATCCAGGCATGTGCCCTGACCAGGAATAGAGCCATGATCTCCTGGTTCATAGGTCAACATTCCACCACTGAGCCACACTGGCCAAGCACCTGCCCTTTTCTCTTTTTTCTTCATTTAAGTCAGATTCACATAGCATGCAGTTCACCATTTGATGTGTACAATTCAGTGGCATTTAGTATATTCACAATATTGTGCAACTACCATCTCTATCTAGTTCTAGAACATTTTCATCATCCCAAAAAGAAACCCTATCTCCATTAGCAGTCACTCCTATCCCCGCTTCACTCATCCCCTTTTCCCATCCCCTGTCAACCACTAATCCACTTTCTGGATTAGTTTGCCTGCTCTGGACATTTCATATAAATTGAATCAGACAACAAGTAGTATTTTGTGGTTTCTGTGTCTGGCTTCTCTCACTCAGTATCATGTTTCAAGGTTCATACATTGTAGCATGTATCAGAGATTCACTCCTTTTTATGGCCGAGTACTATTCCGCCATGTGAATGTATGAATGCACAATTTCTTTATCCCTTCAACTACCTATGAACATTTGGGTTGCTTCCAACCTCTCCTTTTAAAAACTCTATTCCCTTATTTTTTATTCTAAACGTGTTTCCTGAATGCTGCACTGAGTGACCACTGTCCCCTAAGCCCCAGCAAGCTGCCCCCATGGGTACACTTATCTCTCCTCTACAGAGGGTGGGATTAAGACGCTGGGTGCCGGCACAGAGCCCATTGTGAGCATGGAGGAGGAACTTGACCTGCAATTTCTCAGGAGTGCTAGGCCCTGAGAACACGGGTGCTGCTGGCCAGCCTCTCATGGAGGGGGGGGGGGGGGGGGAAAACAGGGTGCCACCTCCAGAGGGGCCCAGCTGCTTTGACACCTGCCCAGCATACCTCTTGTGCCCAGCACTACGGGGAAGGGCAGCCACATGACCACAATGTCACCCTGGCCGTTTTCAGAAGAATTTGGCTGCGGACTACACTCTCTGGCTGCCCAATCAAAGGGAAAGGTCCCCTCAGTCCCATCTTCTAGGGACAGAAGCAGGCTGAGCAGCTTATCCATCGCCTCAGAGATGTGAGAGGATAGAGCAGAATCTGAACCTGTTCAGGGAAGCAGCAGGCCGCATGGGATCTTCCTGTCACCTCCAGGTCAATGCAGGATAAACAGCAAATTGTGGGGAAGCCACAAAACCAAGAGTATCTGCTGTAAGAAGATGGATTTACCTATGGATGCAGCTGCTGGGGGGATGGGGACAAGAGATTCCTGTACCTCCAAATGAGGATTCAGAAGGCAAAGACCATTTTAGAATTTTTTTTTTAAGTTTTAAAAAGGAAAGTGGAAATAATCCAAATGCCCATCAACAAATGAGTAGATAAAATGTGGTATGTGCACACAATTGAATATTAAGAAGGAATGAAGCTGATTCACGCTACAATGTCGACAAAGATGAAAAATATGATGTTCAATGAAAGAAGCCAGTCACAAAAGCCCACATGTTGTATGATCACATTTATATGAAATGTCCAAAACAGGCAAATTCATAGAGACAGAAACCAGATTAGGGGCTGTCCGGAGATGGTAAGGGGAAATGCGGAATGACTGCTAATGGGAACAGGGTTCCCTTTGGGGAGATAAAGTATTCTGGAACTTGATGGAGGTGATGGTTACACAACACTGTAAATATACTAAATGCTACTGAATTGTTCACTTTAAAATAATGGTTTTCATATTATGTGAATTTCACCTCAAAAACAAACAACAGCCCTGGCTGGTTTGGCTCGGTGGATAGAGTGTCGGCCTGTGGACTGAAGGATCCCAAGTTTAATTCTGGTCAGGGGTATATGCCTGGGTTGGGGGCTCAATCCCCAGTAGGGGGCCTCCAGGAGGCAGCGATCAGTGATTCTCTCTCATCATTGATGTTTCTGTCTCTCTCTCTCTCTCCCTTCCTCTCTGAAATCAATACAAATTATTCAAACTAACAAACAACAACTGCAAAACAGAATCAAAGGGCATCTGAACCTTCTCAGGTCCTACCTAAAACCTTGCATGAAACCCAGCTCCTCAGAGTGTATGAGGAGGCCCTCCATGGCCTCCCCCGCTGCCACCCCCACCCCCACCCCCGCCTCCCGTGCATGTCCCCTTTGCTGCTTCATCTCAGAAAACTTTAGTAGAATGTGTCGGTGAATGACTAGTTTGGAGGTACCAATACATCACTTCATCCTCCAGACACAACAGGAGCAGACAATGCCATCACCTCCAGGTCAGGCCTCAGTGCTACCATAACCCAGGACTTCCCCAGCCCAGGTCCACCCTACCATCCCAGCCTCAGGCTCTCTGAAACTTGCTTTCCCATTCCTGGGACTGACACCTGCCCACAAGTGAGGGCCTGAAATGTGGGCACCAGTCTTCCCCCCCAAAAAAGCAGGAGAGGAAAGAAGGCCCTGGGCCCCATTGTCAACCAGCTCCCAAAGCTCTCCAGGGGGGAAAGGGACTGGCGCCAAGCACAGGGCATGTAGTTGTGCTGGATCCATGCAGTTGCTGCCAGCCTCACACAAGCCACCCGCCTCTGCGTCCTTCCAGAGAGCCTTAGGAAAGCAGGAGGGCTAACCAGGGGCTGATGGCTTACAAGGGTCCCGAAGGTGGGGGGACATGGCTGGGGTACACAGAACACGAGAGGAGGGGCACAGTTTGCACTTGGTAGAAAGGTTTCCCACCCATAGGAAGCCCAGGTGCATGATTTGGAGCCCAGCCCCAGCTGTCCGGGCTGTCAATGCTGTGGGGCCCGGTGTGCCTGGGAGGCTGGGTGAGCAGCCTTCCTAAAGGCCATGGAGGAAAGGGAGAAGAGGGACTTAGGAGGACCCTGAGTCTCTAGCTTGGCCCAGTTGTCTCTCCCCACCAGGTAGGGGTATGCCCACCTTATTTGGCCCCTCCTCTCCCTGACACAGAGCAGCTGGAGCAACTGCATCCAGCCCACCCTTCCTGACTGGCCAGTCTCTGCTCTGTCAGTTTCCCAAGACCCCACAATGGACCCTAAAGATATGAACAGATGCCATTGGTTCGTGAACTCTCAGGAGTCAAAGAGCCTCAAAGTGCACCACCCCTTGCCCCCATTCTTCCCCAATTCCCAGCCAGGGCTGCCTCCATAGTACAGCCACTGCCAAGACCTCCAGGAATGAGGTCTCACTGTGTCCTCTTGCTTATACCCTCTGACAGGCCTCTGGGCTACCTCAGCCAAGGCCATGTCCCACACAAGCCTCCAAGGACCCTAAGACATTCAGGTCCATCCTACCCTCCCCTCCCCCAACACACACACATACATTGGCTTTGTCAGCCCTAGACCTTTTCCCATGGGTGGAAGGACACAGCATGAACAAGGAGTGACTTGTCCTCAATGGGCGCATGCCCTAGGAACTGGGACCACAGCACTGCTTCACACTGCAGCTGTGGGTGCTCCAGAGAGAAGGGAGAAGAGCAGGAAAGAAAGATACAGTGGCCAGAAAGTGGGGGTGCCCTGGCTTCCCTTCCCAGCCCTGCTACCCTTGAGCTTAGACGGTGATGGCCGTTGGGCCTCTCCCTAGAGGGGTAAGAGCTTGGCTGTATCCTGGGTGCTAGGCCTTGGTCCCTGCCACCACAGAGGGCCTTCCTGGCAGCCTTGCCTGGGGACCGCCTGCAGCGAAGGCATTCTAAGCTGCCTGTCCCCACTTCCACAGCCCCTGTCCCTCCTGCTCCTCTAGCCTGGGCTGGTGAACCTCTTTCTCTGTGCAGCACAGTGACCTGAGAGGTCAGGACAGCTGGTGTGACCCCTTGGAGCCCCCCTCCCAGGAGCAGACTTGGACTCAACAGGTCCAAGCACCAGAATGTCGCATTCATCACCAGGACCCCCTAAAGCCCAAACCCAGAGCCTAGCCCTGAGTGGGGGTCAGGCAAGGACCCAAAGGCTGGGAGGTGCAGATCAGTGAGACCCACTCCTCCAGGAAACCTGACCAGGCTGTACCACAGACCTCAC
The DNA here is from genome assembly GCF_014108245.1 of Pipistrellus kuhlii. Taxonomy (NCBI): domain Eukaryota; kingdom Metazoa; phylum Chordata; class Mammalia; order Chiroptera; family Vespertilionidae; genus Pipistrellus; species Pipistrellus kuhlii. The sequence continues at coordinate 910,262 of NW_023425520.1, read as the reverse complement.
TTCACCAGGCTCTGGCATCCGATGTGAGAAGCAGAGGGAGGATTCTGATCCCTGCCTTGCCGTCAGCCAGCTGTGTGACTCAGACACACTCCCTGGTCCCCAGGTCTTTGTTTCTTAACTGTCAAATGGGGCAGGTGGGAGCACAGATGTGCCAAGGCTGTGGTGTGGCTCCCATCACCTCCTGGGAAGTGATGGACCACAGACCACCTACCTCTCCCAGCTTCCTTTTGGGTTAGGGAGGTGGCAAGGTCCAGTGGGGGACTGTAACCTGTCACTACCCTTACAAGCCACCTGTGAGCCATTGAACATGGTCATGCACTTAAGAACTTAAAGCCTGGAACCTCCCACAGAGCACTGGCACATGGCAGATGCCCATTGAGCTAGGCTGGCCTCTCTGTGGACACCTTGCCTCACAGATTCTGTACGTTTTGCTAATTTGGTTTCAGAGAATCTCTTTTTTTCTTGGAGACTTTGGGGCAGGACAGGAGAACTCCTTGTGTTTCCCCTAAGCCCAAGGCTGATATGCATGTTCACATTTTCACGAGAAGATATCAGATCAAGGGCAACTTTGCTTTGGAGCTGCTCTGTCCCTGAATATATATGGTCCTCCATATGTAAAGAGCCCCAAGGAATCAATACAAAACTAGCAACCTCACAGAAAAATGTATAAATGATGTGGGCTGATGGTTTATAGAAAAGGAAGCACAGCTGGCTGGAAAGACCTTCTCACCAAGGGACTGGCTTTACCTCTCAGGTGGGCAGAGTCATCAGGTTACCTCACAGCAGACACTCATGCCTGTTCCCAGTGTCTCACATATCCTCATGCTAGCAAATCTACTTCTGGGATTTATCTGAGATGTACTCACATGTACAAGAGATGAGTGAGACTATTCCCCACATACCATTTCTAGGGGCTAAAGATGGGAAATGAGCTAAATGTCCTTCAAGGAGGTACAAAGAATTATGGTGCCTTCTGATTGGGTCTGCCCTTCAGCTGAGCATAGAGGCAGCTAAAATGTTCATATATGGGAGTTAGGAGACCCAGGTTGGAACCCCAACCAAGCCCACTGGGCTGCTGCCTACAGGATGTGGGCCAAGCTACAACCAGAGCGAGAAACAACCACTTTCTGCATACACATCACATCCTCCTCATGCTGGGCAAGGCTCCCAGCACCTCACAAGCTGTTTCCTTCCTCCTATCTCAAAGATGGGACAACTGTTACCCCTCACATATCTCACAGCCTCTGGGGAGCTCAGGGAGGGAGGGAGGAAACCAGCAGAGGCCAAAGTCCCAGACTGGACAAAGGCAGACATGGCTGGGCAGAGGTGGGCAGGAGGAGGAGGGAGCGCTGAGGCCTGGGACCCATGACTAAAGCAAGGACCCATTACTCAGGCCAGCCAGACAGGGGGTGGCCGCTGTGGCGGGACTGTAGGCCTCCTCCAGGAAGGCTGCTGCCGCCTTCCTGGGCCAGTCGGAGTCTCTAGACAGCCACCCGAGCACGGTCACTAGCACTGAGTCATCGGAGCCAGTGCGTCAGCAGCCGGTCAGTGTCTGGAGGCTGCTCACTGCTGTCCTGGATGACTCTCTGCCCGGATCAGGCCTGTGCTTGGGGTTATCCTGATCCCCTACCCCTGTGCTGGCACCTCCCTTCCTCCCGCACTCATTGGGAACCTCTGGCCCGGCCCAGGCCTGTGCTAGGCATGGGAACATGGCCTCTGCTTCCCTTGGGGCTTCCCTTGCACAGGGGCTGATGGCAGTAAATGCCCTCAGATGGACCACCACATGGCAGGATACCCATAATCTTTCAGGGAACCCCAGCCATTGAGCCTATTGTCTACATCGTCACCAGTTCCCTACTGGTACCCCCTACAGGGCTCCTTCTCCCTAGACCTTCATGGGATGGCCCCATGAAGATACTACAGGCTGTCTCAGGTTCTGCTATGAGGAGACCCAGCCCAAGGCAGGACGGTCTAATGGGGAGAGGCCAAAGGAAGTACAGAGCCACATGGTGACAGGGCCCCATGGTGGAGGTTTCCTCTCCTCCTCCTGTCCTTGCCCACTGCTGGCCCTGGTCTCCGTGGTCAGTTTCCCAACCCTACAGGAGATCTCCAAAGCCCCGGAACAGTTCTTTTCATTGGAATGTCAAACAAACAAAAAAGAAAGGAAAAAGCAACAACAGGAATTTCATGGAAACATTTCTTTGGGGTTTTGTAAAATCCTTTCCCACCCCCACATGGAGCCAAAAGCTCAGGCCAGAACAGAGTCTGCCGGTATTGCCCCTTTAACATACTGTTCTGACATGCAAATTCCCTCACTTCCCCTCAAAACGGAGAGCACTTCCACTTTCAAAGCCAATTTTGGTTTTATTGTCCATGTGGCTCCAAGGAGCACAGCAGCGCAGCGCAGCTGGTTGGCTCGTACCCCGGCTGACGCTGTACCAGGGAGTTCAGCCACTCCACCCAAAGTCCCAGGAGCATCAGCAGGGAAGATACTGCACTTCAGGGGGCAGAGACCCAGAAAGGGGGACAGAGACCCCGAGACAGAAGGAAGAGAACCAGAGAGAGGGACAGAGTTCCAGAGAGAGAGATGAGGATAAGAGACACAGAGAGAAGTGGATAGAGACACAGAGAGAAAGGGGGACAGAGACCCAGAGAAAGAGGGGGACAGAGACTCAGAAAAAGAAGGGAAGAGCGACCCAGAGAAAGAGGGAGACAGAGGCTCAGAGAGGGGGTACTGAGCTCTAGAGCCTTGGTGAAGCTCTGGCAGCCTGCTGGTCCACTTCTCCACTCTATTTCACATATCTCCCTCCCCCACCTCCTGTCTAGCCATACTGGAAACTTCTGTGACTTCCCACTCCAACCCCCTCTGAACCTGCACAAGATAGGCTTACTAACTAAGCATCTACTGCAAGTGGTTCTTCATAGCAACCTTATGAATTCCCTACCAGCACAGGAAGACAATGCAACAAGTATCCCCTTCAACGGGAGACCCCAGCATGGCCCCCATACCTACTCACTACAATGTAGCCTACTGGCTCTGCCAAGGCCATGGCTGGCTCCTGGGACCGCAGCTCCGTGGGTAAGAGGTGCAACAAAGCCAGGGTCTCACATGCCCCACAGAGGCAGCCAGCCCAGCCACTGTTACCATGGTTACAATATTGCACAGCTTGGAGAGCTATGCTCACAGCCCAAGGACAGTCTCAGGATTTGGCACCTTGCTCTGGCTCACAGCCCCCACTCATGTCAGCGTCTTCTCTCTCTTGGGACTGTTCTGCCCCCCTCACCCTCAAGGGGCAGCAAGCCCATTCTGGGGCCATCCCTACAGATAAGGGGCAGTTCCTTCAGAGATGCCTGCAGTTCTTTGGCAGGGCTTGATCCCTGGGCTTCTAGGGGAGGTGAGGGGGCAGGGGGAGCAGAGAAAAGCTCAGAGCCAGAAGCAGATAAAGGTTCCCACAGTAGTGTCCCAGAAGGCCAGGGCATCAATCCACTGATGGAGACCCAGAGGGAACAGAGTCCCCGAAAACAGGGGACAGAGACCCAGAGAGAAGGGGACAGAGACCAGGGAGAAGGGGAATGTGGGGGGGGATCAGAAACCCAGAGAGAAGGGGGATAGAGACCTAGAGAGAGAGGAAAACCCAGCCAGGGCCCCAGATCCCAGGTCCTCCAAGCCCTGGACTCTCTCTACAGCATCAGCAGTTGTTTATTTCTCCCTCCTGGTCATCATGCTGGTTATTCTCCGATATTTTCTGTGACAACTTAAAATAGGCTGCCAGCACCATGCCAATCTGTACACCCTATGAGTGGGTCTGTGTGTGTCCAGGGAGGGCAGATGTGCTAGGTCACCAGGTGGAGGCAGAGCCTAGTCCACACCCTAGAACTTGCCCGGCCTCCTCCAAGAGCCGAAGGCTACGGACATGGCCAGACCCACTCTAAGCCTACCCTGGGAACACATCACCCACAGAACCTCCCTCTCTGAGCCCTGAAAAATAACTCCAGGCCACACCCCCACACATCCCCCAGCCTTCCTCATGGTTCACCATCTGGAGACTTCATCTACTTGGATGGCCTTATTTCTCTGCCTATCTGTGCCTGCCAAGCAGTGACAGGGTGACAGAAGAGAGGGGGTGTCAGGGGGTGCCCAGAAGGAAGGACTGTGCAACCTGCCCATACCTAGGGCTGGCACCTCCTGAGGGCCCCACATAACACCAGGCAGGCCGAGGCAGGGGAAGGTGGTGGGCCAGACAGGTAGGTTCTGGAACCACATTCACCTTGAAAGCATTCATGAATCCTCTTAAGGACTCTAGAGGTGAGAAAAGCTGCTCCCATCCTGCCCAGCCTGTGTGTCACCAACCCCACAATGACATCCTGCCCTAGGCCTGCCTAAGATCCCTAATGCACAAAGCCTGGCACAGAGTGGCCCTATTCAGTGCTGGTTCCACTCCAGATAGGTCCTGCCAGCTCCATCATCCTGCCCTTTTGTGACTTGATGGGCCAAGCAGCACAAACCCCCGTGCTCCCCTAAAACTCACTGGGTCACAGGGGAGTACTCTGCAGGTACCATCCACCCTCCTGCCAGGAAAAGGGCATGACATCAGACCCTGTCACCCCCTGCCAAAGCCCCCTGTTGTTCTCCATAGCCTCACACGGGCCATTGTGAGGCCAGTGCCCCTCAAACTGGGCCAAGACCTGTTCGGGCTCTGAGTCCTCATCCCAGCCTCTTACTGATGCCCCTGGGAGCCCAGGACAAGTGGGGATCTAGCTACTACTGATGGAGAGGAGGACCACATAGGCAGCACCCACCATTCCCAGACCTGCCCAACTCTGGCCACTTCTCAAGGCGAGGAAGAAGGAAAAGGACACCCAAACCCAATGTCCCTTCCACAGTCCCCATCCCTCCCTGTCCTGGTGAGAACCCACTCCATATAGAGCTATGGGCTGGGTGGTGCATACCTGGCTCCCAGCTTACTTCTCAGTGGGCAGTCTGGCAAAGGGAATACCACTATCATTACCATTTTACATACAGAGATTCAGGCACAGAGACGTCCAAGGCTACATAGCACACAAGAGGCCTGACTGGTGTCAGTCTTTCTCTGTAGTCCCAGGTGGGGGTACAGAGAAAGACTGATCACTGAGACCGTTATCTAGGGGTGCCAAGCTACAAAGTTGACGTGAAGCTGTACAGCAGGAAAGGCAGGACGTTGTTTCTGGGTGTCGGCCACAACTAGGATATAGATAAGCCCACTAATCCTCCAGCTGCTACACAGGAGATTGCCCCACTCTGGTGGGTCATTCTGGGAGAGCCACACCCCGCCCCGGGCCTCTCAGATCCACAACCTGGCTCTATTTGTTTTCCCAACTCATTGCTCTGTCTGGCACACCACCTGTCTGTTGCCAGCCTATCTCCCCAACGCTGAAACAGGAGCCTCACCAGGGCAAGGTAAGATGGATTCTATTTCCTGCTGTGTTCCTGTGCCAGGCACCATGCCCAAAATGTGCTAGAGCTCAGCCACACTTATCAACTGGATGCTGCATGGGATGGATGGGTGGATGGATGGGTGGGTGGGTGGAACAGGTAAATGAATGGGTGAGGTAATAGGTGGGGGCACACTGGCTAGAGCTTGACTCCCATCTCTACTCCCTACAAATCTCTGCTACACATACCTGCTCTGTTCACTCCCTCCATGCACCCTCCTGGTCCAAGTCCTGTCATTGGGTATGTTATCCTTTGGGCTCAACCAGAAAGCCCTCAACAAAATTTTCTCTGGGACGGCTGACCTCCACAATTGGCTCATGCTGTGCCCCATGTTGAAGGGCCAACTCCTCCTGCCCCTAACCCTCCTCCTTGCGCTGCACGCCCAAGTCCCCCAGTTCTTCCAAGCCTTCTTGAATCAGGTTGCCCATGGTCTTCCCTCGCCCTCACAGTCCAGCCAGATCTCTCCACAGCCTCCCTTGCCCCATAAAGCCCAGCAGCTCCCACACACACACACACCCACACACACCCATCCCATGCCGTGAGTAGCAGGGGCAGACTAGTGAACAGGTCTCAGGCCAAGGCTTTGCCTGTTCCGTTCCCACCCACTGACTCAAAGCCAATCCCAGTATCAGCCCATCCCCCCACATTATCCCTACTTCACTGGGCTTGGAAACAAAGCCACCTGAATGAGCAAAACCCCTTTACTCTACAAATCAGGCAAGTATGTGCATGACTGCACGGCCCCAGAACACCATTCAAAAACCCAGTGACATTCTAACACTGCCAAATTCCAGTGTCTCAGGGCCCAGCCCAGCTGCCTCCCCTGGCAAGACAGGTGTTGAGGCCCTGAAAGGGATGGTTCTGCCAAGCGATGTGGCATGTGTTCATGCCCAGTGGTGCCAGGCCAGACCCAGGCAGACACAGCTGTGGGGATAGCTCAGCCAGGCCCTTCCAACAGCAGCACAAATTTAGGCGTAAGTAGGGATCTGTCATGAACATCTTCATTTTAGGAGGTACCAACATCCCTCCCATCTTCTGATAAGGTCCCCGTTTTCCTCAGGGAACCTTCTATTCTTCTCTCTCAGCCCCAGTGGTAGGGATCAGGAGACCCCCATCCCTGGGCTGAAAGAAAAGACTCCTGACTCATCCTGGCCATCCAGAGCCTCCCAGGCTCCCAGGCACAATGAATGGGGTTTGGAATCCTCCAATCCAAACCGCGCTTTCCTTGAGACTTTTTCTAGACCCACCAGAATGGAGATTCGCCTTCCCCTGAGGATTCTGGGATAGTGGGGAGCAAAGTGGGGTCACCTTGCCCAGTCAAGAGGGAAAGCAGAGCTGAGAAATGGGAGTCAGATTCCAGGAAAATCACCTGAGCCCTGAAGAGACCTAAAACTGAATTCCTCCCTAAACTTTTTTCAATGTGAACAATGTACTTTTATTTTTCTATTAAAGGCATTGTCAGAAGCCTCAGATCCTGGCCTCTTGACCACCACATTCTGGATAAGCCTCTGCAAAAACCATGGTGGAGTTAACAATTCTCCAGCGGCCACCTCTCCCAGCACTGCACACAGGCTTCCACCCCGGGGATTGGGAGGGGGGCAAGGAAGCACACTGGGCAATCTCTGGGTGAGTAGGTGGTGGCCATACTCAGCCTGAGCCCCGCCTGCCTGCAATGAGACAGCAGGCTCCCTGGTAAAGGTCAACAAGCTACCCGCGCCCCCCACTGAGAAAGTTCAGCAACTCTAAATGCTAAAATGCTGGAAGCGTGCCTAAGGTTGGAGCTGCGCGGCAGTCCATGCCATCAGCCTCGACAAGGAAAACACTGCCCATGGCTTCTGCAAGTGACTCACATGCAGCATAAACATTTGTGAACTACCTTAGAAGCAGGGCTCCAATTATCCCATTTGTGACAAAGAGAGAGAAGGAGAAGAGAGAAAGCAAGAGATGCCTTCCTGGGACCACCCCCTTCTCTTCCCCCCCCTGCGCCCCCCCAGACCTCACATCAACTTTGGTCCTGGAAGTTTTCCAAATGGAAGCTGCCTCGGGGTCTTCACTGGGGCTCCCTTACATGTCTGTCATCTTATGGGCACCTTGCCACCCCCCGAACCATTCTTGAGAGAATGCGTCACTCTTAGCTCCAGTTACAGAAGATTCTGGGTGATCACGTCTCCATTCTTGCTTCCTTTGGCAGGCTGCTTCAACTCCTAACACCCCGTTGAGAGGAGAGCTCTCCGGATATGTAGCTCAGCCCACTCCCCAGCCCAATCAGCCTTTACCCTGTGGAATTTGCAGTTGTGGTGTCAGGAGACATCTTGGACCTGGACTGGGGAACCACCCTTGAGGCTTTAAAAGCCCCACGGTCCACCCCTCAAGATTTCCTCCAGGCTGAGCATGTTCAATTCCAGAAGCTGCTTCACTCACAGGAAAGCTCTGAGATTCCCCCAGGGTGCTGGCTACTTCCTCCGGAATCACAGTAATTCCACGTGTGGCAAGGTGGCTCATAGGAAAGATGAGCCCTGAGCTGCTTGGCGAGGGGTCTAAAACCACCCTGGATCTTCTCCGGAACCTGTTCCGCAGAGGAGGAATGCTAGGGAGGCTCTGTCCTCTGCATCCTGAGCAACCCTCTGCAGAGACCAGGGACAGACTGGAGAACCAGGGTTAAACAAGTGTTAAAAGCTCATCTGCACAGCTGCTGGCTCTACCACAAAAGGAAGGGGGTCTGCTAATAGGGACCTGGAAGGTGGCCCCCATTTCCCACTGCAGGCAGCTGGACAGGGAGAGCAGCCAGCTGTTTCCGTGTTCAACACACAGCATTAAGATCTTACACAAAGCACACCTGCCAAAAGGTACTGTTCACTGGCTTCTCTCAAATAGGTCTGATTCACTGACAACACACCTGAGAATCTCTTTTTCTATCCAGATCCTGCCATGAAATAAAGGGAGGAGGAGGGTGCCCCTCACCTGGCTAGGCCATAAAGGACTGTTCCAGAAGCCTCTCTGTCAGGCCAGCAACCCTGGCAAACCCACAGCAGACTGTGTGTGGAGTATTTGCTAGATGCAATCAGAGCCTCCACAATGAAGCCCTGCTCTCAAGGAGCACACATTTTGGGGGGCTCAAGTCCTAAGCACAGAGAATGTTCCGTGAACACAAAGCAGAGGCGGGCAGTGGGTGGTGGTGGGGCGTGGGGCGTGTGAACAGATGGATCAGCCAGGAACCAAGGAGGCAATACTGGGGGAGGGGTGCAAAAAGCGGAGACAGGACACTCCGGTGTGAGCTGGGCCAATGGCCCAGGAAGGGTGCTGGCCCAAGAGGAGGGCAGGCTGATGGAAGCTGGGGGGCCTGGTGTGTAGGCTGAGGGGGTCACATGGAAAAGCTGATTTTGTTCTGAGATTGAGGAAGCCCCTGGCAGGTGTCAGGTGGGGGAACAATGTGCAGTCTCCCACCAGTTAGAATGGGGAGACAGTGGCACAGAGCCTGCAGGAGGAGGTGGAAAAAGGGGCCGGACCAGGATGTGGCCAACAGAGAGGAGAGGGCAAATAGGAGTGAGTGTGCTCAAAAGGAGAGGTTCAGAGGCCACTGCAAGTGGAATCAAGCTGGGGAGATCTCCTGCAGCGACAAGAGCTTTTCCTCGAGGAGGGACATTCCTAGGACCAGGACCTGCTGGCTGGAAGACCCGAGGTCCTTGACCAAGGAGAGGCATGAGGGCCTTCTGGAACAGGCAGCCAGTGAGAACTGGAGGTAGGATGTCCATCTCCCAGCTCTCTCTCAGGTGCTGGCAGGCAGCACAGCCCCTCAGGTCCAGTGAGGACTGGTCCTCCCCTGCCCACCCACTTACTCACAAATCCTCCCCCAGCATGCACTCCTGGCTCCTGAGAGCAGATGACCCCCATCTGGCTGCCACCACTGGTCAGCACATTGCACAGGTCCAACCTCAAATCTTCCCCAAACCTATGCCCTCTCCCCGGTCCCAACTTTGGTCCAGGCCCCGCCTCTCCTGCCAATGGGATCTTTCCGAAACACAAATCTGACCTGTGTGTCCCCTCACCCAAATCCTGCACCTCCAGTCTCCCGCCTTGTTCCTCCCACCCACTCCAGCTCCTCTCTGACTCCAGACCCCTGAAAAGCCTGTCTCCTCCACCTTCAGAACTTGCACACACCCCTTGCCAGCACCCAGAACTATCCACCTCACTTGACCCCCTTCCCCTGATCTGACACTAAACATCATGACACAAACCTCGTTCTTAAGAAGGCTCCCAGCACCTTTCTAAGAAGCCAGGAACCTCCACTTGGCCTCAGGATCATTCATGGCAACCATGGGGCAATGACTGCACCACTGTCTCACTAACTCCTTGCTGGCACATAGGAGCCGCAAGGGCAGGACCCAACTGTTTCCCACCCTCCTTTCGTAGCAAGCCTAGCACCAAACACAGTGGTAGACACACAAGAGGCAAGATGTCATGAGTTCATTCACATGTTGATTAATTGTTTTTTATCTGGGCCCTACCCTTTCTCCCTCTCCCTCCTTCTCCCACTTCCTTTCTCCTTCTCCAGGGTCATCAACCCCAAAACTGAAACATGCCCTAAGACCAAAGGGAGGGAGTGCAGAGAAAGCCCCATTTTATTTATTTATATATATATATATATATATATATATATATATATATATATATATTAATGATTTTTTTAAAATATATTTTATTGATTTTTTACAGAGTGAAGGAGAGAGGGATAGAGAGCTAGAAACGTCGATGAGAGAGAAACATCGACCAGCTGCCTCTTGCACACCCCCTACCGGGGATGTGCCCGCAACTAAGGTACATGCCCTTGACCGGAATCAAACCCGGGACCTTTCAGTCCACAGGCTGATGCTCTATCCACTGAGCCAAACCGGTTTTGGCTGATTTTTTTTTTTTTTTTTTTTTTTTTTTTTTTTTTACAGAGAGAAAGGGAGAGGGATAGAGAGCTATCGATAGAAAAGATTGATGAGAGAGAAACATCGGTCAGCTGCCTCCTGCACACCCCCCACTGGGGATGTGCCCGCAACCAAGGCACACGCCCTTGACAGAACCAAACCCGGGACCTTTCAGTCCGCAGCTGATGCTCTATCCACTGAGCCAAACCAGTTTCGGCGAAAGCCCCACTTTTAAAGTGTTGGGGTGGGGGGTCCGTGGTGAGAATGCAGGCACAAAACGTATACCCTGGCCTTGCTGAACTCTCCCCTGCGGACAGGTAATCAAAAATAACTGCTGTTAAAGAAAGTGAATGACACACCGGGTGGGCTCCCTGGAGATAGCACAATGACAGCAGAAGCTAATCAAACCTTTCTGCCCCGGTTACTGTGGACAACAAGAAGGCGGTTTCCCTAGGGCACATGTGTCAAACACAAGGCCCGCGGGCCAAATCCGTCCCGCCAGGCCTTGCAATGTGGCCCGCACCGCGCTGTCATCACTGCACTCCGCTGCGTTTCCATCACAATGACAGTTTATGACTGTTCAGTAAACCATTCGGCCCGCGATTTAGGCTGGATTTTAGATTTTGGCCCCTTCTCTGACTGAGTTCGACACCCCTACCCTAGGGGGTAGCAGCTACCATGTGGAAGCAGTCCAGCTGTGAGACAATCAATTCAGAGCACCCTGATCAATTCAGAGCAAAGTGTGGAATTTTCAGAGCGATTTCACATCATGAGTTCATTGGACGCTGCCGGGACTCTGCTGGCACCTCACTCTCTCAGGAGGGACGAACAGCATGGTCCGACCCCCCAGGACCACCAGCCCAGGGCTCCCTCCAGCTTACCTCAGGCTCAGCTGCCCCCATCCCAATAATCCACCAAGACCCACCCAACTGTGCCCACACTGTTCCAGAGTGCCAGGCTCTCACAGTGACTTCTGCTCTCATGTTGCAGAAACAGCTAAGATTTGACCTGGCCCATTTCCCCACTGCCCTCCTACTGTCCCTCTCACGGCCACCAACTAATGATGCCATCGTCCTTCCAACTGCTCAGGCCAATTGCCACAGACTGAATGTCTGTATCTCCCCAAAACACGTATGTTGAAACCTAACCTCTAATGTAATGGTGTCAGACAGTGTGGCCTTTGGGAATAAGTCATGGTAGAGCCCTTGTGAATGGGATTAGTGACCTCATTAAAGGGACCCCAGAGCCCTGGCCGGTTTGGATCAGTGGATAGAGCGTCAGCCTGTGGACCAAGAGGTCCCGGGTTCGATTCCGGTTGGGGGCACATGCCGGGGTTGTGGGCTCGATCCCCAGTGGGGGATGTGCAGGAGGCGGTCGACCGGTGATTCTCTCTCATTGTGGATGTTTCTATCTCCCTCTCCCTCTCTGAAATTATTAAAGATACATTTTCTAAAATAAAGGGACCCTAGAGAGCTCTTAGGCCCTTCCACCATGTGAGGAAACAGTGAGAATACACCATTTATGAATCAGGAGTGGCCTTACCAGACATCTTGATCTTGAACTCCTGGCTTCCAAACTTTAATAAATTATTGATTTTTCACAGAGAGGAGGAGAGAGGGATAGAGATATAGAAACATTGATGAGCGAATCATCCACCAACAGCCTCTTGCACACCCCCCACTGGGGATGTCCCCACAACCAAGGTACATGACCTTGACTGGAATCGAACCTGGGACCTTTCAGTCAGCAAGCTGACGCTCTATCCAATGAGCCAAACGATTTTGGCCCTAGCTCACTTCTTTAATCTACCCTGCCCTGTGGGTCTGAGGTCCCACTTTCCAGGTGAGGAATCTAATGCAGAGAGGAGTGTAGCTATACCCAAGGCACACAATGAGTATGTAGGGCTGTCCTACTCGTGGAAGGAGGGCCCACAGACGTGGGTGTGACGAAGCCCCTGAAACCACCAGGATTCCCAAGAGGAATAGTGGAGTCCCCATGTCTGAAGGGCCAGCTGAAAAAGAAGAGAGGCCACAGCAACAAGAACCTCCTCAGCCTCCAGCCATTTGCACAGGCAATGGGGGACTGGACTCCTCCAGAACCTCGAGGCTTAGCGGGCACAAGCTAGGGTGCAGTCAGAGATGGTTTGTTAGGAAAATTCAAACAAACCAAGGCCACCAACCCAGGAACAGACACTTCAGCTGAACTGTGCCAAACCCTCTCACACAGTGTCCTGGGCACACCTTCCCAAGGAGGCACCTCTGGGCGACATGTCCCTCACCCAGATGCCCTCACCTCACCCTCAGGAGCAGTGTGAGTCAGCAAGTCTGGGCCCCATCCAGACACCTTGAGGGAAGGCGGGCCAAGGAGGGAGGATGCCAAGGCCCAACGTCTGAAGAGCCTCCGTAGAGAAAAGGCTCCCCTGGAACTCGGCCAGCTAGGTACCTCATGGCGATGGAATTTTAGCTGGGAGGTTCAACTCCCTGGAGAGCACCTCCTTCCGCTAACAGCCCCAGTTTCAAACCTCTTCTTCCTCCGGGAACCTGAACCTCACGGAGGGCCGAAGGTGGGGCTGGGAGGGATCGCTCTAGAGGACAAGTGTCTTTTGTGTGAGCGAGCCTGCAGCCAGTCTCCACCTCCCCTCCTCCGGCCCTGGCGGAGGCAGCCATGCTTCATCTATCCCGGAGGTTCGGCTCCGTCATTAACGACCAGCTCTACTAGGCAACGGGTTTTTTGTTGATCCCTGGAGACAGGAAGGGAAGAGAATAAGCTTTTCTCTTTCATTTTTCCCCCTTGGTTGCAGAAAAGAGAAGTTGGAACAAACAAGTTATATAATACTAGGGGTGGTGGGGAAACACAGTCCCTTAAGGACAGTTTCTCAAGTTGTGGGGCTGCTAGAAGGGCCGAGGGGAAGACAGGAACGGCCCCCACCCCAGGCCAAATGGCAAAAACCTTCACGGGACAAAAAGGCAGACACCTCCTGGCAGACTGGAAAAGCAGCCTTCCAGACAAGGCCAGCAAACTCCTGCCCCCAGCAGTCCCACAAGTCTCCCCAAAAAGACTATGGACCAACCTGTCCATAGATGAGACTTCCCTACCAACTGCAAGCCCTAGAGAGCTTTTCCACACCCTCTCCATCCCTCCCCACCTGGCCATATTTCCTGAACACTTATTTCCTCTGTGTAGCCTGTGTTCTAGACATCTGAGACATGGTCCCCACCATCAAGCTATCTCCACTAATAAACAGACCACGCAGTGTGGAGTGGTGGTGATGTGATCAAGGGTACAGGACAGCCATATGATCCAGCAATTTTGTTCCTACCATGTTTCCCCAAAAATAAGACATCCTCCGAAAATAAGACCTAGTGCATGGAAAGATAAGACATCCTCTCCTCCGAAAATAAGACCTAGCGCAACTTTGGGAGAAAAAATTAATATAAGACACTGTCTTATTTTCGGGGAAACAGGGTATCGAGCCGAAAGAAATGAACACAGGGGTTCACACAAAAAATTAAATATGTATGTTCATAGCAGCACTATCCAAAATAGCCAAAAGGTGAGTCCAACTCCAATGTCACCAGCTAGTGAATGGATAAACAAAATGTGGTATGTCCAAACTATGAAATATTATGTAGCTATAAAAAGAATAGAATACTAATACATGCTACAATGTAGGGGAGCCTCTAAAACATGACATGAAATGAAAGAAATCAGTCATAAAAGATCCAGTATTGTATAATTCTATCTATAAAGCAGGTAACTTTAGAGAAAGTAAAGTAGTTGCTAGGGGCTGGGATAGAAGGGGAATGGAGTGACTGCTAATGGGAACAGATTTCCTCTTGAGGTTATGGAAATGTTCTGGAAATAGATAAAGGATACATAACAACATTGGGAATGTACTACACACCACTGAATTGTACACTTTACTTTTTAATTAATTAATTATGTTCATGCCTTCCCAGGAATCAAATCAGTGACCTCTTTGTGCATGGAGCAACACTCAATCCACTGAGCCACACCAGCCAGTTTAATTTATTTTTTAAACCCTCACCCGAGGATATGCTTATTGATATTAGAGAGAGGGGAAGGAAGAGTGAGAGAAAGAGAGAAACATCAATGCAAGAGAGAGCTATTGGTTGACAGGGCATCAAACCCACAACCTAGGTCTGTACCCTGACCTGGAATCAAACATGCAACCTTTCAGTATTCAGGATGCTCCACCAGCTGAGCCACACTGGCCAGGGCTGAATTGAATGTATACTTTAAATGAGTGAGATTTTTTAAAAAATATATTTTATTGATTTTTTACAGAGAGAAAGGGAGAGGAGAGAGCTAGAGAGCTAGAAACATCGATGGAAGAGAGACATCGACCAGCTGCCTCTTGCACACCCCACACCAGGGATGTGCCCGCAACCAATGTACATGCCCCTGACTGGAATCGAACCTGGGACCTTCCAGTTCGCAGACAGACGCTCTATCCACTGAGCCAAACCGGTTTTGGCTAAATGAGTGAGTTTTTTATGTTATGTAAGTTTTACCAAAAATAAATAAATAACAAAAACTAACAATAAACAAACCACACACACACAACAAAGTGACCAGAAAAAGTGCCCTCAGGCCTAGTTGAACACAGGTAATCAGGCAGGTGACTTTGGGAGGCTATGACCTTGGAGAGTGGAAGGATGAAGAATGAAGCATGGGTGAGTTATGCACCAGGCCTGGCTGGCCTGTTTGGAAGAAATGCAGGAAATAATAAATGAGCAATGCTACAAAAGCTTCTACGTTTAAAAAGATCCTTGGAAACTACTGTGTGCCACATTCTCCTTCAAAACCTGGTCTTTTTTTATTTTAATATATTTTATTGATTTTTTGCAATGAGAAATAGACAGAAACATAGATGAGAGAGAAACATCGATCAACTGCCCCCTGCACACCTCCTACTGGGGATGTGCCTTCAACCAAGGTATATGCCCTTGACCGGAATCGAACCCGGGACCCTTCAGTCTGCAGGCCAACGCTCTATCCACTAAGCCAAACCGGTTAGGGCCTGGCTTCTTTTTGTATGCTCCATATTAGCACAATTTACAATAGCTAAGATTTGGAAACAACCTAAGTGCCCATCAGCAGATGAGTAGATTTAAAAACTGTGGTATATCTACACAATGGTATACTATGCCACTATAAAAAAGAAGGAACTTTTACCATTTACAACAGCATGGATAGAACTGAAGAGCATCATGCTAAGTAAAATAAGCCAGTCAGAGAAAGACAAATATCACATGATCTCACTCATATGTGGGATATAATGATCAACATAATTCGATGAAAAAGAACAGATCCAGAGACAAATGGCAGGGGAGGGGAGTTAGAGAGCAACCAAAGGACTTGTATGCATGCATATTAGCATAACCAAAATCAATCAACAAATAAAATTTTAGATCAATAAGAAGATAACTCAACTAAAATATGGGCAAAATTTTGAAGACACTAGGGTGGTGGGGGTGGGAATGACTGGCGGGGCGCAGGGGGAGGGGGTCAGGCAGCGAACAGGAGACATATGTATGTAAAACTTTAGACAATAAGTTAAAAAAAAAAGTGCCTCCATTTAGAAAAGATTTCTTAGATATTACATTAAAAGCATCCTTGGCTGGTCTGGCTCAATGCATAGAGCGTCAGCCTGCAGGCTCAAGGGTCCCAGGTTCGATTCCGGTCAAAGGCATGTACCTTGGTTGCAGGCACATACCCAATGGGGAGTGTGCAGGAGGCAGCTGATCGATGTTTCTCTCTCATCGATGTTTCTAACTCTCTATCCTTCTCCCTTCCCCTCTGTAAAAAAATTAATAATATATATATATATATATATATATATATATATATATATATACATATTTTTTTTTAAAGCATGGTCCATAAAAGAAGAGCATTGGTAAACTCCATCTCATCGAAATAATAAACACTTGCCCAATGAAAGATATTTAAAAATGAAAAGACAACTTGCAGAATAGGAGAAAATATTTGCAAATCATGTATCTGATAAAGGGCTTGAATCCAGAATACATAAAGAACTCTTAAAAGTCAATAAGAGCCCTGGCTGGGTAGCTCAGTTGGTTGGAGCATCATCCCGATACTCGAAGGTTGAGGGTTCAATCCCTGGGTCAGGGCACAAATAGGAGTCAACCAATGAATGCATAAATAAGTGGGACAATAAATTAATGGTGATCTCTTTCTCTTTCTCTCTCCAAAATCAATCAACAAATAAAATTTTAGATCAATAAGAAGGCAACTCAACTAAAATATGGGCAAAAATTTGAAGCCACTTGATCAAAAATATGAATAACCAATGAAACCATGAAAAAATGTCCAATATCATTAGTTCTTAGGGACATGCAAATTAAAACCAAAATAAAATACCAGTATCACTTAGATTTGCTAAAATTAAAGACTGGCCACATCAGTGTTGGTGTGGATGGGGAGCAGCTGAAACTCATGTACTGCTGATAGGAATGCAAAATGGGCTGAGACCGGTTTGGCTCAATGGATAGAGTGTCGGCTTGGGGACTGAAGGGTCCCGGGTTCGATTCCGGTCAAGGGCATGTACCTTGGTTGCGGGCATATCTCCAGTAGGGGGTGTGCAAGAGGCAGCTGATCGATGACTCTTTCTCATCGATGTTTCTAACTCTCTATCTCTCTCCCTTCCTCTCTGTACAAAATCAATAAAATATATTTTAAAAAAAAAGAAAAGAAATGCAAAATGGTGCAGCTTTCCTACCATATAGGACCCAGTCATTTCACTCCTAATTATATACCCAACAGGATGGAAGTATATGTCTCACAAAGATACATAATCAACCCAGCTGGCGTGGCTCAGTGGTTGAGCGTTGACCTATGAACCAAGAAGTCATGGTTCAATTCCCCATCAGGGCACATGCTCAGGTTTCGGCTCCATCCCCAGTGGGGAGCATGCAGGAGGCAGCCAATCCATGATTCCCTCTCATCATTGATGTTTCCATCTCCCTCTCCTTCTCCCTTCCTCTCTGAAGTAAATAAAAAAATATTTTTTAAAAATATATACATAACCAAATCTTCACAGCAACTTTATTTGTGATTACCAAATGAATAAACAAACTGTGTCCAACCATACAATGAATGGTACACTATGCTGCAGTGAAAAAGAACAAACTTCTGGTACTTGTAACAAACTTAGATGAACTTCAAAAACATTTTAAGAGAAAGAAGCCAGTCACAAGAAGCCACAGATTGTACTATCCCATTCTTGTAAATTTTCTAAAAAGGCAAAATTACAGAGAAAAAAATAACAGATCAGGGTGTGCCTTGGGCCGAGAGTGGGAGAGGGGTTCAGGGCTTGGATGGAACTCTCAGTCGTGATGAAAGCATTCTGAAAAACTGGCTTGTGTTAACGGATGCATACCCATAATTTATAAATTTACTTTTATTGAATTTATTGAGATAACACTGGTTAATAAAATTATATGGGTTTCAGGTGTACAATTCTATAATACACCATCTATTTTTTTAAAATATATTTTATTGATATTTTACAGAGAGGAAGGGAGAGAGATAGAGAGCTAGAAACGTCAATGAGAGAGAAACATTGACCAGCTGCCTCTTGCACACACCCCACTGGGGATGTGCCTGCAACCAACGCACATGCCCCCGACCGGAATCGAACCCAGGACCCCCCAGTCAGCAGACCGACACTCTACCACTGAGCCAAACCGGTTTTGGCTATAATACACCATCTATATATTGTATTGTGTGTTCATCACCCCAAGTCAAGTTTCCTTCCATCACCATTTATCGCCCCCCTGGTAAATTTATTGACAGTCAATGAACTGCTCAGCTAAAATGAGTGAACAGTATTGTATGCAATTAATTATACCTCACCCAGGTTATCCCACCCCAGGGCCCACGGCAGGGACCTGGGTTCACCGTCCCCTCTTATCTTCTCCTGACATGCCACCTCATGCCTGGTCACCACAGCCTGCCCAGGTTACCCGCTGAGTGTCTTTCCAAACCCTCTGAATCTCTCTTGCTCCCTGCTGGAGGCCTCCAGAGCCCAACTCATGCATCTGGGCCGGCAGGCCTTTCTGGCCAGCACCACCCCAGGTCCCCACACCACAGCACACAAGTTCTGACCAACTTCATCATTCATCTCCTTAACTGAAATGATTTGCTCCCATAAGCTCTCCAGGGAGAAAGAGCCCAGATTGTGTACGCGGTCAGCCAAGGGTGGCAGGCTGTCCGAGGGGGCTGGGCTGGGCTACAGGGGCCCTGTGCAATGTAAAGGGGAAGGGGGGGGGGGTGCTCCCTAAGGCCGGTGTTCTTCCCCTCTGAAAACCCAGAACAATACATGTAAACATCAAGTTTTACACCAATTCTGGGGTTCAAGCAACCAGTCTCAGGACCTAGCCAAAAGGAAAGGGGACTTCCCTATTACCAAAAGGGGTGAATCCTGTCCCCTTAGTCTGAGGGCAAGACCTAGCTTCAAGTCCTTTAGGGGGGGTGGAGGAGTATATTTGAACCCCATGGGTTGGAAAAGATGGATCTTCCTTGTTTTCTTTAGACCTTCAGGAATCTCTCACCATCCTCAGGCTCCCCAAGACCTACTCTGGCCCCTCAACACCCCTATCCCCGTCCCTGCCCATCAAGACTCACTGGGACCCCCAGCCCCTAGGACCCCACAGCCGCCCGTCAGGTTCTTCCAGGCCTCTCAGGCCTCTTTCAGGTCCTCAGGTTCACTTGAGCCTCTTAACCCCAGCCTTCCACCGTCCTCACTCACCCCAGGTCCCCTCGGCATGCCCTCAGGGCCACCTTAGAACACTGGGGTCCTTCAGCACCCTCTAGAAAAGCTTGGGCCTCCGTCCCTGCAAGCTCCCTTCAGTCCCCTCCTCAGAGTCCCGAAAACAGCACCAACAACCTCAAGACTGCCCACTGCCCCTCCTCAGGCCCTCTCTGCCCCCCAAACCCCTTGGCATTCCAAGTTCCCAGTCAGGAGGTCCTAGGTGTCCCTTCAGACCTCCAAGCCCCCCAATGTCCCCTCTGGCTCCCGGAGCAACACGTAGACCTCTCGAGGTCCGGGGCTCGCAGCCCTCCTTCAGGTGGCCCCTCAGCCGCCCCTAAAGCCTGCGGTCCCCCCGGAAGGAACCTCGGGCAGCCCAGGACACTTGCAAGCCCCAGGACGCCCCACAGGTCACCGGAGCCGTGGGGCAGCGGCAGGCCCGCTGCGGGCCGGGTCTCACCTGCTTGGGCGCTCAGGGCCCGGGCCTGCACCGAAGCCAACGCCACCGCTGCCACCGCCGCCGCCGCCACCGGACTCCGCCATCTTACCGCCGCGCGTTCGAGTGACGGGGAGCCGCGCGCCCGTCCAGAAAACAGAGACTTGGGGATCAGGGGGCGGGGCATGCTCCGCGAGGGCAGGACCTGAGCGGTAAAAGGGGCCAGGGGGCGTGGTCTCGTGTGCGGGGCGTGGTCTGAGAGTGGGCCCGCACTCCTGAGTAGGGGAGAGGCGGGGCCTGTTGCAAGGGGCGTGGTCTCCAGTAAGGGGCGGGGTCTGAGGGTGGGCGGGGCGGCCAGGGCAGAAGGCCCTCGCTCCTGAGTAGCGGAGGGGCGGGGCCTTTGGCGAGGGGCGTGGTCTTGGGGGACGAGGGGCAAGGCTCAGTCCACAGAGAGGCGGGGCCTGGTCTGGGAAGGTCGGCGCCTAAAAGACGGTTGCATGGGGGGGAGGGGATAAAGGCGTGGCGATTGATTAGGGTGGGGCCGGAGAGAAGCGGTGGAGGGGGGCTGTCGGGACCGTGAGGTGCAGCAGGTCTGGGGCAGGGTCTGCTAAGAAAAGGGCAAGGAATGGAGCCTAACGGGAGGTGGGGCTTGGGAAACTGGTCCCCGAGCTCTGAAAACCACCCATCCCCTCCCAAAGTCACTCCATTTCCAAGACCTCCCTCAAACGCGGGAACTCTCACCCTGTGCCCAGGCGTCGAACTTCCACCCCATGTTTGAGCCAATAGGGACTCCTCTGTAAAGCTCCCAGAGCTTTTGAGGACACCTCTACTCCCACCCTTTGGGAAGCTTAGAACTCCGCCCAGGCAGGGTTCAGACTCCCAAGATCCTCTCTACCCTTAAGCCCATTTATTCTTTCACCCCCTGAGTCGGAAAACCATCTTTTGTGCAGCGAGCAAGACCTAGGGGTCCAGATAGGGGCTTAGAGTCCTCCCTGCAGTCAGCGCTCAGAGAAGAGGGTGGACATGGACTGGAGACTCCAGAGGAGAAAGCAAGGGGCCCCTTGAGTAGATTGAACCTACTGTAGATAGAACCAGACCCAACTAATCCAAGTCCAACAGAAGGTCAAGTATATAATAGGTGTTCAATCGATCGTTTGTGTAAAACGCTCAGGAATTGACACTTCAAGTTGACAGATACCAGGTGCTGAAGGGCCCTGCTGACCTCTCCAGCACACAATAAGTGCTTAATCAATGTTGAATGTGTGCGTGCATGAGCAGTGTGCATTCCCAGCAAGCTCTGCACACACACGCACACACTCTCTCCTGCCTGTGGTCGGCGGCCACTCAAGCCTTTGTTCCAGATGAACCACATGCAGGCATCAAACCCTACTCAGCTGAGACCTACAGCTCACACACCCGCCAAACATACGGCTGCAGTCAATGGCATCCATATGCACACACACTTCATAAACACCCAGATTCAACCCACATGTCAGACAGACAGCCCAAGATCGTTGGGCCCCTGGCTGTGTGCACATGCATAGCATGCTGCAGACGCACAGTGCTGTGCTCACACTAGGTACTCCAAGAGTGCATGTCACAGGAC
The DNA here is from genome assembly GCF_014108245.1 of Pipistrellus kuhlii. Lineage (NCBI taxonomy): Eukaryota > Metazoa > Chordata > Mammalia > Chiroptera > Vespertilionidae > Pipistrellus > Pipistrellus kuhlii. The sequence continues at coordinate 889,037 of NW_023425520.1, read as the reverse complement.
AGCCAGCACAAAGAACCTGAGGCAGGGTGCACCTGGAGTGCTGCCCGGCAGGGAAGGGTGGAGGGGAGGGGTGCTGTAGGTCACGGAGAGCGCGAGGATCACTGTGGAGGCGTTTTCCTACATAAAATGAGGAGGGGGCTTGTCAGCAGAGGAGATTTAACCAACATGACAGGAGGGGGCAATATCTTGAATAAGGGACAATACTTAGGAGTGTTCTAGGACAAATTATAGGGCTTGTCCCCGGATAATGGCAGAGAAGGGCTGGAAGGTGGTCCAAGCCAGGAGGTACTTTGCAGGCGGTGCCAATAGGAGATGTGGGGCGAGGCAGAGGAGACCAAGGTTCTTGGCCTAGCCCAACTGCCTGCCACACCTGAGATGGGGCACAGGAAGGTAGGGAACCTGGAGATACACCAAAGGTTACTGCACAGCCTCGTCCAATAATGGTGACCTGTGGTCTGGCAGACCTCACAAGCAGGGACACAGCAAACCGTATCCTGAGGCCTAGTCACCATCTGGCCCACAGCTGACATGGCTTGCTCAGAGGCAGGGACCTTGCCATCTGCTCCCCTGCTTTGGATCTGCTGTGGGACTCACGGTCCCAGGTCAGAGCTCAGAAGCCTTCTAGTAACCCTTAGGTGTTACAGAGGAGGCAACTAGGTTTGGGGGGTAGGGGCTGCTTTATTTCCTACAACCTCATGCTGGGGCCTCCTCCACCTATCTGCCCTTCACCACTGAGTGGCCTTGGAGCGAGCTGTAAGCTCCCAGTGATGAGTTTCGCTTCTCTATAAACTAGACAGATCATCCTGGCTGGTGTTATTCAGTGGTTAGAGCATAGGGTCACAGGTTCAATTCCCAGTCAAGGGCATATGCCTGGGTTGCAGGTTCATACCCACCCCAGTCAGTCTGGGCTTGTGCAGGAGGCAACTAATCAATTGATGTCTCTCTCTCTCTCCCTCCCTCCCTCCCTTCCTCCTTCCCTTTCATTCTCTCTGGAAATCAATGGGAAAAAAAAAACCCTCAGGTGAGGATTAACCAAAATACAAAAAAATAATAAATAAACTAGACAGGTCAACATCTGATGAATACTCACTATCATCACCCTGAGTTCTGCATCCATTTCATATATATATATTGATTTTTTACAGAGAGGGAGGGAGAGGGATAGAGAGTTAGAAATATCGATGACAGAGAAACATCGACCAGCTGCCTCCTGCACACCCCCTACTAGGGATGTGCCCGCAACCAAGGTACATGCCCTTGACTGGAATCGAACCTGGGACCTTTCAGTCCACAGACCAATGCTCTATCCACTGAACCAAACCGGTTTCGGCCCCATCCACTTCTTATGAGCCATGAAGCTTGGACAGGTTGCTCTAGCTATTTTTTTAACTTTTAAATATATTTTCTTATTGATTTCAGAGAGAGGAAGAGAAAGAGAGAAACATCAATGATGAGAAAGAATCATCAATTGCTGCCTTCTGCATGACCCTTATTGGGGATCGAGCCCTGACATCCTGGTTCATGGGTTGACATCCAA